>NC_141699.1:28890667-29490667 GCF_964263255.1 Lissotriton vulgaris
ACTAGGGACATTATATAATAAATCTAGGTGGACGGTGCTCATAGGCCCAACAGCACACACCGTCCAGATCTGGTTTGAGGCACACCGAGCATTGGGATAGGTCATAACACAAGCCACGCCCTTATGGTAAACTACAAAATACCAAGGGATTCCGCCAGTGGGATCTGATAGGCATCTCGAGGGTGGGAGAGATCCGAAAGAAAGGTGAGATTATCCCATTCGCCCAATTACAGACGAACTATGATCTGGCGACAAAAGAAGCCTTTTGTTACATGCAGATTAAACATGGTCTAATGGGAGTGATTCCACCAGGCACAAGGCCGCTAGAAGACAGACTCCTAAACAAACAAATAACAAAGCCATCTCCCAAACCTACAGCAAAATAAACAACCAGTCGGACCCCACAATTGCCCTCAAGGAGTGTTGGGAAACAAAGCTGTGCACACTGGACAAAACAGACTGGCAGTAGGCAATTGTGTCCCCCAAAGAGGTCGCGATTATGTCGAAACTGAAACAATTAAAAATTCTGCATCGCACTAAGTACACCCAAACACTTCTGCATAAACTGGGTTCTACAAACACACCACTCTGAGACAATGTGGCACACCAGGCAACTTTTTTTACACAATCTGGGACTGTCCAAAACTCTCACCATATTGGGAGGCGGTTAAGCATACTATCTCGCAGGTCACAGGAGTTGAGGTTCCGCCAGAACCCAAAAGATGCCTTCTCACCATTTGGGAACCTACAGACCTAATTCATACAACTCGAGACTGGGCGACATTAGGGATGACATTGGTAAATCGTAATATAGCAAAGCGTTGGCGATCCAGATAGACTCCTAGCCATCACCAATGGTGTCACGATATGGATAATGCAATGGTGACAGAAAAAACTGTCTTTATAGGCAGGGGAGGCCCCAAAAAATTGAATGCTTTCCAAGGCTATATTTGTGAGCCCCCACTGGAGGAACAATTGTCAAATGTCAGCAACTGAAAGACCAAAGAGCGGGCAACATGTGATAAGTGTAACCCTTATAGAAATATGGACAAAGATAGTAGAAACGCACAGGGGTGATTGAGTATTGATAAACAACCTATGTACAATCGAATGTCCCAACATAGATGCTTCCTGGAACAATGATGCACTGTAACGTTTATTGTTCAACAAAATGCTAATAAGTTTAAACAATACATTTTTAAAAGTGATACGTCAAGCATACAAGAGGGTCAGGAATAACCACAGAGAGCCTCTTGGAAAGCAGGTTTAAGACACCAACTAACCCTCACTGTGTCACATTTACCCCCAGCTCTAATGGGATATAAAAAGTGATTAAAAAGCATTGGGGCATATTACAGATGTGCAGTTTCTCCCCAGGGCCTACCCCCTTGTTTGCCTTCAAACATACCCAGAATTTGAGGGATTTACCTGTACACGCGCCCAAAACCCCAACTGACTATGACAACCAACTCTATGGGCTCTCCCTCCAGTAGAAGGACATTTTCCTTGCGGGTCCTGGGCTGTGTGCTACCTAACTACGACAACTAAACACATAGATCTGGGTCTCCAACAACCTTGGCACCAAAAAAAACATACCAATTGTAACACCAAAAATTGTGAATACCTCATTATGTGTCCCTGTAATCTGCAGTATGTGGGTATGACCACGAGACCAGTCATGGTCCGGATTAGTGAACATAAAAGCACTATTCGATGTAAGAAGAAAAACACCAGGTAACTTAGTCACTTTTTTTAGACCAGCCACACACCTGACAGTCTAAGGTGGACCGTTACTGAGTCCAATCACAACTGGTCAGCAAGAACCCTCTTCACACAACAAAGCTGGGTGTTCCGCCTACAGAAAAATACCAGAGGCCTCAATGATGACATCCACTGGGCTGAATTTATCTACACTCCAACCTTAGGTCGCCCCTGTCATTCAACACCTACATTACCCTGAACATTTCTAGACACAGGAGCGCCTTTCTTTTTAATTACCTGAACCATACAAGAGCCCTCCGCACCACTGATTGCTAGTAAGGCTGTCCTGCAGCAATTACCCTCAACCTGTTTCCTTGGTTTGCCAGCCATCCCCGGCCTCCACCCATTCTTGAGTGTATATGCATATCTCGTTTGAATATCGACACCACACTTGTGTGAATATGCATTACTCTCAGTCACAGACCATCAATCATCCTGAAGATGGCTACTGTAGCTACTCCCTGGCAATTATTTGTTTTTAAACTCAGTAAACAGACTGGCATTCATACACACAACTCGGACATCACAACACCCCCTTCGTCACTACGTTGTGTCCAGGCCAGGATACTTAACTTGCGTCTTACCTCTATTGTATTAATATGATACCTCTACCACCATTATACTTAACTTGCACGGATCAATTACCCTGGCCAACATCTCTGCCACTGTCTTGGTTTACGCATGATATACATTTCAAATTTAACTTTAATAAATACTTTTAAAGTGGCCAGCCGTTAACCACTCAGTTCGTTTAACTCTGAAGATATTGGTGCATTCCTAGACCCAATATGGCTACCAGGATACATCACTGTACTAAGATAACACTTGCACAGACCAATTATTCTGGGCGACTTCTCCGCCAATATTTCTTTGTTTATGCATACACACATTTCAAATTTTCCTTGAATACATACTTTTAATGGGGCCAGCCGTTCAACACTGTTCGTTTAACCCTGAAGATATTGGGGCATTCCTACACCCAATATGGCCGGTACAAAACAGACGCTCGTATGCAGCTGTGAGTGGCACTGCGTTCCACTCCTCGCATCACTTGGATATCCGGGGTGACGCTCAGGCGTGGCACATGTACGGAAGCAGCGTTTACGGTCTCCCACCGTTATTCGAGCAGTGGAGGGCAGGTAATATGCTGCATTCCAGGAGAGGCTCCTTGAGTATTTTCCATCTGGCTTGCACATCAAAAAAGGTATGCCCTTGGCCATAATCGCCCATCGCTCATTTTCCACCATATAAATTGCAGGTAGTTCTTTTCATTCCATGCTAAACGCCAATAAGGGCAGCCCTAACTACTGGTGGGGTAAGATGTATGGCTATTTGTCTGTCTCACAATTATTTCTGACGCCGTTACTCACACCGGAGCAACTTTGTTACTGGAAATTTCATAGCAGGTGTATTATTTAATGTCATTTTTTAATGACAAGTCTTTTTTTTAACGGACTGCACCCCCAATCACTGCTCCCAGGCCATTTCGATAGACACCACAGACTTGTCATTTTGCTCTTATCATGAATGTGGATACACATCAGTTTGCGCACTCCAACATGCTGACTCTTCTACACAGCACCTGTGTGTTGAGGTGCCGTTAATTCTGCATCAAGCGACAAACTGTGGCCATTGACATTGCGGTGTGTGTGTGGATGAGCACTGCATAGCCGGTTCCCGGCAACTGGGGTAAGAAGTAAGAACGTGACAGCATGCATTCTTGCCCCATTCATGACATGAAAGTAGTGTACGAGTTAAACGCACTATTTTTTCACGATACTGAGTGCTACGACCATCTCTCCAACAAAATGTTGCCCTTTATTCTTTTCTTTCTAGGTTGGATTTTGGAACTCCTAGTGGGTGTTCCTCCATGTTTTTTAGGGGGCAGTGCACCTCTAGGGGGATACTGGGTGTCGTAGTCTCAGATTCCTATTTTTAACCTCTTACTTTTAGCACAGTCCTGATGAAACGAGAAAGGATCTATTAGGGACCTATTTAAGGCAAGAAACGTCAGCCTAACTGATTCAACTATCATTTGTTGACAATAAAACAGAAGGAAAATACTAACCCCTCTGATGTAATTAATCTAGAGGCCTTCGCTTGTCATCTGTTTTAACCATACTACAAGGACCCCTCCCCAGAGTAAAGTTTTTTAGGGTACCAGTGGAGTATTTTTATTTCACTCCGCTTCTTTCCCCCCCCACCCACCCACACTCACTACTGCGGCGTTTCTCTGAAAATAACTGATAAAGAGCCCGCTTGCTAGGCCAGTGGGGGGGGACTGCAGCACCAGCCCCATGAGGGGCAACGTCCGATGAACCATGACACCCACATGGGTATGTGAGGGCACTTTTTCCAAAAGGAGGAATTCCCCTACTTTATAATGTCTCGCTTCCAACCTACTCTGTGAGATAGTCTCACACAAAATTTCTCCTAGCGACCAAATAGGTTAGCTCTCTTCACTTCAGGAACAGTCACCTTTAAGTGATTAATAGTCAACACAACCCACCACATCTATGCCAACATTTCCCACTTTTGCTGTTTTGAACTCCCGCACACACTATGAAAATGACCACTTTTTTTCCAGTGTTAATTTTTTTTCCAGTAGCTGGACAACTAGGAAGGTTACTAAGATGGGTTTTTAGAGCCCCACCTGTTACAAGAGCCAAAGCATTTCTTGTTAAAAGTTTTTAATTATTTGCCTTCAGAACTAATCGCCTACTACCTCATTGTACCTTTCTGTGGATGCAACAACATTAACTATGGCAGATCTGAATGTTATATTTATGGAACAATCAGAGACCTTTCAATGTTCTTTACTAGATCCAGCATCTCCGTAAGTGTTGGGTTCCTACAACTTAGAAGTCCCTCCTGTATTTTCCTGAAGTTACAATTAAAAACAATTTGGTCACAATTGTAAATGTCTAAATTGGGACCAAACTCACAAGTGAATGTCAGAACTCTTAGAGAAATACATATTGTGTGAAGCTGGCCTGGTATATAATGTCCACTAATGTAACTCGGCACCTTGCACCTGTCCAGACAACCCTTATGGTGATTTAAGACAAGCTTGGAAAGCTATCCTAGTGGTAGCTGTGGAGAGCAGCCTTCAGGCTTAGTCTTGAAGGAGTGTAAAGCAGCTTGTTTTACCGGAATGCAATCAGAGTATAGATTGAATGAAAAGGAACCACACAAAGTATGTATAAATATATGTATTTATTATAGAACACTCCAGTACGTTACAGTATCTCCTACATGGAGGTAGACACAAAGCACAATACTTTAGCAAAGACATTTCAGTAAATAGCACTAATACACAGTGGGCCCGGAAAGATAGGGGCCAAACCATAAACTAAGAAAGTGGTGTAAGAACCACGACTCCAGTCAGGACAATGGTAAGAGGAAGTAGAATTGCTGGGGACCTACAGAATCACCCAAGGTAAGTAGATAGGGACCCCACAGAGAGCTAGTGCAGTATGGGAACACAACTGAGTGCTCCGTACAAGTCTAAGTGCAAGTCGTGGTTGTAATTTTAAAGGTTAGGGACCCTTCCCAGTAGACCCTGAAGAAACCCTGGGGAAGAGAGGTTGGAGACACACCACACCTGTGGATACCGTGGTACCCAAGTTACCTTTCCCAGGGAAGCCAGGTGCATAGGTGTGAAGTGGCGTTGGAAACCACTGTCGAACCCAATGGAGGACTTCAGGAAAGTGCTGCTGCTAGAAGAGGAGAAAGTGTCCAGAGGAATCCAAACGTGGATTCTTGAAGAGAGAGGAGTACCTGAAAGCAGAGGGGACTGAGTCTATGTCACTAAAGGGTGACCAGGAGACTGAACACTAATGCCCTCAGAGTATGGGTGCATCAGGAAGGATGACTGTGACCTTAACTCTGCAGCTGTGAGGACCATGCGATCCGGACTCTGATGCAAGCTGTCTCAAGAAGGGTGTAGTGTTGAGGGGGTTGGTGTCCGGCAGGAGCACCAACAAGCCATAGCAAATGCAACCCACGCAGGAAGTCAAGAACGTGCTCTATTGGAACCAGCAAGGTCCAGGAGACTCCCAACAAGCAGGTGGGTCAGGGTAAGCCCTGAGCAGTCTGGGAGCTCAAGGAAAACAAATATGACCCTAAATTGGACCCACAAGTCAGAGGCACAGGCATAGCAAGAGGACCTCTAGCACCTCACCAAAAGGAGCAGGCCACGGTGCCCCCGAGTCAGTGTGGCTGAGGATCTTAGAGGAAGGAGTTGCCGGAGGTTGGGGCTACTTTGACAAGCATATGCACTTGCAAAAGTATGCAGTGCACAGGGGGTCAGTTAATGCAGCCTCCACAAGGGATTCTGAACTCACTTTTTTTTTTTCCGCTTCGATCTCGGTTTTGGTTTAGCGCTGGAATGCTTCCGTGTAACTATGCGCTCTATAAATCTACATTCACTTGGTGAGAAGGCAGCTCAAGCTTTTGGAGACACAGATAACCATCACCTGTGTTGTTGATCCCTTCAGAGTCTGCAGGAGCTTGGGAACAGCAAACCGGTCAGCAGTGTTGCAGTGCCTGCGAATGCAGGGAAGTTACTCATTCACTTCCAGCAAGATTATCTTCAAGTGTCTTGGGTTCTCCACAGGTCCTGCACTGATCCAGTATCGGGCACAGGCACAGATGATGCAGCAGACTGAAAGGGAGACGTATTCAGGCCCAAACAAAGTCCTGAGTGCCCAGAGGGTAAAAGTGTAGTTGTTTCAGGTCTGAATCTGGCCCATGACTAATCAAGGGACCTACACCCAGGTAGGCCCTTAAGTACCCTAAGGAAAGAGTTAGAAAGATTCAGGGGACCCTCCCAGGGAGGATCTGGACAGGGGGTGGGTCAGGGGGGGCTTCCCTGTCCTTTGTCCAGTTACACGCCAGAGCAGGAGCCAAGGGCTCCCAGGACTGGTTTGAACGAGACTATGCACAGGGACACCAAATGTTCCCTCATGCAGACCTTCAGGTGCTGGCGAGCGCTCCCACCCAGCCCTAATACACTAAACCCTGTCTGGGAAGTGGTCACACCTCTCTGACAGGATGCTATTATACTTCCTTCCCCTGCTCAAGCTTGGCTCAGCAGCAGGAGGGCAGAAATGTGTCTCTGGTCAGCAGCAACCATTTTGTGCTGTCCAGGACTAGAAGGCTGGTACCGGGAACACAGAGCCCAACGGAGGGCTCTTCCAGTGCTTGAAATCATACCCCCACACCATAATAAACGGTGTGGATAATGGTGTGGCGGTACGATTCCAACATGTTTGACACCAAACAGGATACGATTCGTTGCAGCTGTTTGAGATTGGCATTGTGCTGTCACACAACACTACTCTATATAATTTGTGGCTGTTTCAATGCCAACCCGGGAGAATCGATTCCATAGGCTGCAGGGGTGTCCTGCTCATGCAGGAGCACCCTCTCACTTAGAGCCAAAGAACCCTCCCCTCAGGATTGTAAAGGCCTGCTAGAGGGATGACATAGGTTTTAAGTACAGTGACCTTTAGATATAGTAAACCTATATCTTTCTTTTGGTGAATGCACAAGCTTACACAGTATGCAATGGCAAGCCTGTAGTTCCATTTTGAATTGTCTCTCCTGGGTGGCATAATACATGCTGCAGCCCATGTGAGACCTCTGGGGTACCTATTCCATGGATACATGGGTACCATATACTAGAGTGTGACAAGGGTACCCTAGTATCCAATCTGGTGTGTACCCAAGTATACAACAGAACAGTTTAAGGAGAAAGCAGATAGACTGGGGTCCTGATTAGCAGGATCCCAGTAAGACTAGTCAAAAACAGCATCACAGCAAAAAGTGGGGGTAACCATAAGAAGCAGATGTGAGAAAGTGCCATCTTCCTTGCATGGGTATGCCCCCACTTTTTGCTGAATTGCTGATGTGCTTTGACTGAGTGCCCTGGGCTTCTGCCAACCAGGTGCCCAGGGTCTGTGTTTCTTCCCTAAAACTGTGTTGAAACTAAGATCCAATTGACATCTCTGGTCACCTGCCAGTCCCTAGTAAATGGTACCCAGGGCATGGTGACCAGAGAAGACCCCTAAGGGATGCAGCACTTATTGTGCCACCCTTAGGGGCCCTGTGCCCCGACACCCACATACTGCCTTTGCAGACTGAGTGTTTAAGTACAGAAATAAACAGTCTCGACATGGCACCCATCCCTGAGTGCCATGCCCACAAGCTCACTGCAGTGGCAACCATCAGTCACCCCTCTAGCTGGGTACCCTATGCCAGTGGTGTGGGCACAGGTGCATGAGCCCTGTGCCCCTACAGTACTCAGGGCCATTCCTGGGCACTGTAAGTGCAGTTCTGCCATTAAGAATATATGGTGCTGGGAGGTAGTCATTACGAACTCCACAGCACCATGATGGCTTTACTGAAGACTGAGAAGTTAGATATCAAACTTCTCAGCACATTAAACTTGCACTGATGCAAGTGTGGAATTTAATGTAAAATGCACGACAGAGGGCATCTGAGAGATGCCCCCTGAAACCTAACCAACTCCCAGTGTCCTGACTGTGTGGCTACCGAAGCTGCCACAACCAAACATGTTTCTGGACCCCTGGGTCAAGAGCCTGCCGCTCTCGGGGCCTGAAACAATGCACATCCTGGGACGAGGTGTCAAGCCTCCTCCCCCATGATGGGCAGGGGAAGCTTCAAAGGCATATCGCCTTTGAGAGCTTCTCCAGACCACTTGCTGTACTCAGCAACTGGCCCCCACCGGTTCTGACCCCCACTCTGTCGGGAAGAACGGAGGGAAACCCTATGTGAGGAAAGGGGGTATGACAGCCTATGCCAACCTCACCCTCAGGTGGGAGAGGCGAGGTGAAGCACAACTCCGGGCTCCGGCCATCTTGAAGATGGGAAGCCCTGCCCAATCACAGCTAGGCTCTTGCCCCCCTCCCACAGTAGAGGAGAAGGCTAGGAGGTGTACCCACCTCAGGACAGGGACCTATTGGTCCCTGCCCTTGCCCTACCTGTAACACCCCTAAATTTAGTATTTAGGGGCACCCTGAACCTTCCTTTCTCAGATCCCGATTGCAACAAGAAACAAGACGACCTGCTGTGCAGCTGCTAACAAAAGGATGACGCCCACTGACTTGGCCCCAGAACCCTACATACCTGTTGATCCTTGAACCTGCTCCTGTGAAACTCTGGCGTCTCCTGCGGACAGCAACCTCGAAAACCCCGGATGACCTGCCTGTCTTAAACCTTCCAAAAGACTGGGACTCCCACGAGCAGTGGTTCTGCTCAAACAGCAATACCTCTGGTGCCAGCCAGGAACCGTGAATCCAGCACTCTGCACCCGCCAAGTCCGCCCTGTGCGACCAAAGACCACGAGAATGTCCCCTCGGCGACTGGGACCTGAAGTCCATTGCCCACAGACCCTCCTCGACGAACCAGACGCCTGGAGCCTCAGAACCTGGGACACCTCCAACCACAACCAGCTGAGAGTAAGATTTCCAGACTCCAAAAGACACCCCAGAACCCGGCGCCCTGAGGCTCCCTGTGCCTTCTTTTGGGGTACCTACCTCTTCTCCAAGACCCCAACTTACCTCTCGAAGTGGTGGTCGCACCTGAAGAATCTCAGCCCGAGTCTGCAGCCTTTGTTCACTTTTTAACTTTCCTATTGGATAACATTGAGCGCCCGACGGCTCAAAAGCACCCTGCATCCAGACGCCCGAGTGCCACTGGAAGTGCAACACCTACCCTACTCTACTTCCCCACTTGACCTGAGTAAGTGACCAGGAGCCCAGCTCCCACAGCCACGTGGCCTGCTTGCTTTCAGCCACCAACCAAAGGCCCCCTACCCTCCATTGGATTGCATTGGGCCTACTCTCTGCACCCAGCTGCCCATGTGCTACTGAGGGTGTAACTACTGTACCTTTCCGACACTGGGAGACCACCTCCCCCTCACTCCCCCGCCCCTCAGAGTCTATGCCCAGAACCTTAACTACACCAGTTGAGTACTTACCTAAAAAAGCTGATAACTCACTTTCCTTTCATAGGTTAACATTGTCTGGTTTCACTTGAAATTTCTTTTAAGTGTGGAGTTTTTAAACTTTAAAATGTTCATCTAAAATCAGCCAAATAACTAATTCCGAATTACTCACCTGTGATCAGGAGAGAAGCCAGTACTGTACCTTTTAGCCCAGTACTGAACCGCAAAAGTAATCCCAACTGTACTTCAGTTACCTGCATTTTCTTCCATTGACTGTTTTTTCTGTGAAATTTCTTTTTTTGCAAACTACAAATATTCTTTAAAAATCGTACCAAATACCAAAATGTAATTACTTACCTGTTTTAGGTAGAGGTCCCAGTGCTGGCATAACTGCTGGCATACAGGGGGGGTGGGGACTTGTTGGGGTAGTTTGTTTCTTTAGGGACTAAGACTTGAATTAAGTCACGACTTTTTGGTATGTACTTCGCTGGGACAGCCATGGTATATAGCAGTGCATGTGAATACGTAAATGTACAGGATATTGGTGATGTATATAACGCCTTGTACATACAGATGAAACCTGGGGCTCCTGCCCAATTACTCAATGTTTGCCGCCGGGCCTCCAGGATGCCGGCCACAAGGCTGTGTTGCACAAGTGCACATTGTACACCTGTGTAGAACATTACTGGACGTCCTCTCTAGCACTGTGTGATGCATACCATGTACTATGCTATGTGAAGAATAAAAGTTTTCTTTAAATAAAAAAAAAATTTTAAAAAGAAAGGCACGAGTTAAAAAAAAATAAAAAAATAAAAAAAGAAGGTCCCAGTGCTGAACTGAAGAGTCCAGTACTGGATTACAAAAGTAACAAGAACCTATTTTACCTGTGACTTGAATTTCCTCCCATAGGATAACATTGCTTGGTTTTCGAAAATACATTTATATTCTTTAAAAAGTCTCAACTGTAACCAACACGCTTTTACCTAACTGTTTACAGCTTATGTCCCGGGACTGAATCCAGGATCCAATCCTGTGGTTAGAAAAGTAATCCTCAAAGTAATCAACTGCATTTATGTAGAAAACCCATTGAGCTCAATGTTAAATTGTGTTTGAAATTGTGTTGCCTATTACAACCACTGTCGCTATTGTACTTAGGCAATAGACTTTGTTTTTGCAAAGTAATTACCTAAAGTCACTCATATTGAAAAAAGTATATTTTGTTACCTGTTGGTTCCAAAATAAAACTATATCTTGTGATATAAATAAATTAGCCTAGAGTTCATTTCTTGAGTGTGTGAAACAAATGCTTGACACTGTCCTCTGATACTGCCTTACTGCTCGACCAAGCTACCACTTTAGAGAGGAAGGTTATATCTAACTTTAACCTCTGGAGACTGGAGACTCTATACACACTGTACCTTACTTTGGTCCAGTGTATATAGAGCCACTTTCTTACAGCAGCTCCTACTTTCCTACACATTCTTCCACATTATCCTCTGGAAATAGCTTACGTCTGAAAAAGACATGTTGTTTCAGCATGTTAGGTTCATCAGCAAACTATTACTAAAATCCAACAACCGCCTCAAGGGAAATGTTCCATTTGCCATCACCCAAAGGTGACGGTATAATTGGCATAATTTCAAAAATACGCTGCGTGAACAAGACTTCCATATGGTAAGGCAAATTTGTGTGTAGGATTGTAGCCTGTAGAATCTACGGCAAACAACTTGTCGATTAAATTACAAGTTTGGCTAATTGAGTCAGAAAGGGTGGAGGTTGAGTCAGATTGCTGCATACCTTTAATGGGAGAACTACTGCCTGCGCTCACCCCCGAATTTGAAGTGGACATCACACAAAGTGAATAAATAAATGTAAATCAGGAAATTAAAGCAATGAATAACCATATAAACGGGTAAGCAAGAAATGTACGTTGCCATGAAGATTAAATAACTAACAATGGTGTGCCTAGCACAGAGGGTATAGGCAGCCTACGTGCTATGTCCTGTGCGTGCTATGTCCTGTGCTACCTGTGCATGCTATGTCCAAATCAGGAAACTATGTTGAATACCAAATGTACTTAAAAAGGTGTACCAGTCACCGAATCCTACAGGCAAAATGCTGCCCTAAAGTTGGACAAAGATGAGATGTGCCTGTCCGTTATCGGCCGAGCAGGCAAACCACTGCTTTACTGAAGAATTATAACCGCAAGTGTGCCTTTCACCTGAAGTGCAGGTGAACTGCGTTGAAACGGTCTTTGGGCTCCACTTAAAATGGCTGCAGGGGGAGGTCGGCCAAAACCAGGAGCACCACCCCGCCCGATGATCGCCAGGGTGCTGAACTTTCCATACAGGGATGCGATTCTGCTATCGTCCCGCTCCACGGGCCCGCTGCATTATGAAAACACTACGCTTTCCTTCTTTCCAGGCTTTACGCAGGCCGTGCAGAAAATGAGTTTTCTCCCGGTAAAGAGGAAACTAAGGGCAAGGGACTGAGGTACTCTATGCTCTTTCCAGCGAAACTGCGAGTGGAAGGGGATGGCAAGGCCTGGTTCTTCGATAACCCGGAGGTGGCATCAGATTGGGCGGACAGCATAGCGTCGGAACATCCTGAAGAGCACCAGACCAGCACGCAGCAGAGGAAGATGGACAGGGAAGAGGAAGGTGTCGCCGATAATTGTGTTTTATTTATGTACTTGGGTAGTGGACTAATGTAGCGTTCAGGGGGACTCGGCAGATGTGTATGATTCGGGAATAATACTGTGGAGGGGGAGGGAGGGGCTGGGCATTGGGTTCCTCCCCGTTACTACCTTTAGTTCCTTAGATTAGGGGGGGGGGGGCAAGCACACTGCGAGTTGGGGTGGGGCTCAGGCCTGGTGCAGGGTGGTGGGGTGGGGTTGGGGGTTATTCTTTTTGGTTTTAGTTTAATTTTTCTGACTCCATTGAATAATTGTGTTTGTTCACGTCTGGTGTTACGGTCATGGGAATTGGGTAAATGTCACAAGAAGTAAAAGGATTGGGGATGAAGATACTGAGCTGGAATGTTAATGGACTGGGTGACAGGATGAAGCAGGGGATGGTGAATCAGTTCATACGAAGACACTCCCCGGATGTGGTATTGTTGCAAAAAACACACCTACCGCCTGTTTTATCAAAAGGCAAGAGGGGCTCTTTGCGCTTATAGTGTTATTATTCAATGGATAGTCAATCAGGCTTAGTATTGCTCAAAGGTTGAGATACAGTCCCTGCCACAACTGTAAAAATAGACAAATAAATCTGTCTATATAATGAATGTTATACAATTCTCTTCCTGAGCAGTTACCAAAGCATTATCTTAGAATTAATCCACAAAAAAAACATCCAAATTATATCTGAACAAATCAGAAGAAATGAATCCAGTATATTTCAAAAACTTCTTCTTTATTTTCTTCTTTCCAGTCACTCAGTACTTTTTCTTTCTTTGCCAACACGTGTTTCGTCCTAACTATATACAGTTTATGGACTTCGTCAGGGCTAAAGAAAAATTAAACAATTATAAAATCCTAAAACGGCACTGGCATCTCTTAACTTCTAATATGTTACTACAGAAGTATATACCTAAAAATCCGGGTATAACATATAGAAAAGGTAGAACTTTGGGTAACATTACTAGCCCTAGTTACCTAAGAGATAAGGTATCAAAACCAACCTGGCTATACAAACATAATATTGGCTCATTTAAATGCAATAATTGCAGCCTGTGCAGAATGGCATTTACAGATAAAAAGGAATTTGCATATAATGGATCCAAAAAGTATTATATAAGACAACATATAGATTGTACAACAAAATATGTGGTATATATAATAATATGCAAATGCCAGCAGATCTATGTAGGGAGCACTATACGAAGTATGAAAGAACGTATAGCGGAACATTATAGAGCCTTTAAAAATATGGACCAGAAATACCCCATAGGACTACATGCACTAAATTGTCCCAATAAAAGCTTTTCATTTAATGGATTAGAGAGTATCCCATCTAACATGCTTTGGTAACTGCTCAGGAAGAGAATTGTATAACACCTACCGCCTGGCCTGCAATCTGATACCTTCAGAGACCTGGGCGCTGTCTCTCACACTTCCCCTTCGTAGTAGGGGGTGACTTCAACGCAGTGTTGGATGGAGAGCTTGATAGACACCCAGGGCGGGTTGTCCGTCAGTCCCAGCGGTGGCTCCCAGAATTTCTAGAAACATTGGGTCTGGTAGATAGCTGGAGGACACAACACCCCACACAGAAACAATTCACTCACGTCTCTGCCGCGCATAGTAGCATGTCAAAGATAGATTATATTCTTATACCAGCCTCGAAAAAAAATGTTATTTTAAAGAAGAAAAAAATGTAATTTATAAAATTGCTGCAGGGAGTGTCAATGTATGGCATAGTGCTGAAGTCAGGAACTGACTTTCTTTCACTTGACCAGGAGTGTCAACATGACACATGGTGATGAGATCAGGCACACCGGACCTTAACTTCCAATCAGTAGCAAGATGGCCACCAAGCATCAACGCGATGAGTAAGGTTGTGTTGTCGCGTCACAGGAAGAGCCTTCCGCCCACTTTAACACTGCTGTAAAATCGGGGTTGCCCAAAAGACACGTCCTGGAGGGCACCGGCAGTGTAGAGAGCAGCCAACAGGGCCAGTCGTCAAAGGTGTTCTAAAGAGCGGGCATAGACAACATGGATGGGAGCACCACCTGGTTGAAAATCGACGCCAAAAATTCCTTTATACAGCCGGTGGGTGTTGTGGTGACAAATTGTCCTTATTCCTTTAACCCCTTCCCTGCTGATGACGAGCTGGACTCGTCATGGCACACACTGGACGTGTGCTGATGAGTCCAGCTCGTCATGAGCACCTCCCTCGGGGGAAGCACTGGCACTCCCCCCGCGGATGTCTGATTTCACCTGCAGTAAGGGGGAAGGCAGCAGAAGAGCTTCTGCTGCCACACCCGACCCCCCCCCCCCATAGGAATCCCATGACGTCCCCAGCCCCCCCATAGGAATCCCATGACGTCAGCGTGCGCTGTCGTCATCTGGGAGTCCCCGACGCTCGGGAAGCCATTTGCTTCCTGAGCGTCGAGGACAAAAGGTAGGTGTTTGCGTTTCTGGGGGGCGGGGTTTGGGGCCGCAAGGAGGCATCAGGGAAGAGGAAAGAGATTTTCCTCTCTCCTGATGTCTCTTTGCAGGGCATTTCTGCCTCACGATCGCGCACAGCGTTGCGATCGTGCGGCAGAAATGCCCCCACTAGCATCAGGGATTTAATTTTAGATTGTAGGAAGAGACCCCTTAGACAAGGGTCGCTTCCAGGTGGGGGACAATTAAGTTTGATTTTCTGCCTCCCCCTGTGGGCATATCAGCCCGTATTTTCGGCTGCTTTGCCCCCAGGGAGCTAGCACTAGCACCAAGGATATTTACGGGGGCATTTTTGGTACAATGGAATCGACCCCTTGGGCAAGGGTCGCTTCCATGTGGGGGCCATAATTAGTTTTTATTTTCTGCCCCCCCCCATTTTTTGGCAAGTTTTGCCCCAGGGGGGCAGAAAATCTAAACTAATCTGATTTCATTATAGAAATGTAGGAAGGGACCCCTTGGGCAAGGGCGCTTCCAGGTGGGGGCCAAATTTGGATTTAGATGTTCTGCCCCCCCCCCCCCCCCCCGGGGCAAATCGGCCTGTTTTTTCAGCCGTTTTGCCCCCGGGGGCAGAAAATGCCACAAGGCACCAGGGATTGTTTTGGGGGCATTTCTTTTGCAATAGAAGCGACCCCTTGGGCAAGGGTCGCTTTTTAGAGGGGTCATTTTTCAGGAATGTTTTTTGCCCCCCTGAGGGCAAATAGGCGCATTTATTTCAGCCTTTTTGCCCCCTGGGGGACAGAAAAACGCCACTAGGAACCAGGGATTTTTGTAATGACAATTTCAATAAGATAGAAGCGACCCCTTGGGAAAGGGTTGATTCCAGGTAAAGTATATATATATATATATATATATATATATATATATATATATATTTTGATTTTCTGCCCGCCACCCCACCCCCCCGGGCAAATAGGTCCGTATGTTTGGTTGTTTTGCCCCCGGGGTGGGGGGGGGCAGAAAATGCCATTAGGCTTCAGGACGAATTGGCCCATTTTTTCTTGTTTATTGGCCTTTCTGGCCTACTAAGCCCTAGGGATTGTGCTTTGTAGTGTGTGGAAGTGAGCCCTTGGGCAAGGTTCGCTTCCAAAGGTGGTTATATTTTTGGATGTTTTTTTCTGCCCCGCCCCCCTTGGTGCCAGTCTGTCTTTTTTTGGCCTTACTGCCCCCGTGTGAGGGGGGTACAGTAAGGACAAAAAGACCGACTTGCAGGCAGTGAAAAACATCCAAACATATAAACAGTGTCTTGGTGGAAAACCTCACCTAATCCCCATTGGTCTCAGCCCTATTTGAAGGCCCATCTAGCTGAATGTACAGGATGTAAATGTACAGGAATTTATATCGCGCAGATCACCGAGCGGTTTCTAAGCGCTTGCTTAGTGAACCCGTCCTGGAATTCCCCTGTGAGATAACCCCGGCAGGGTATCCGCAAGGTGAAAGCCAGGCATCCCGCCGCGAGGGGCCGTTGTGGAGATTAAGCAAGCTATTGCCCAGAGTCGTAGAGTGTGAACCCGTGAATCGAGTAGGCACCGGAGCGAGAATAGTCGAGTCCATGGATAATTTAGGACTCAAGACCCCGCCGAGCCGGGAATTGAACCCTGGTCCCGGGCTGACCTCTGCTTCCAGGTCTGCCTCCTCTAACCAGTGAGCCACACTTCTCCACCAATGTCTATTTGGAAGGCGAATTTGTGTGTTATATTTTTTATTGTTATATTGTTTGTGAAATGTAATAGTAATTTTTTTATTTCTCTATTTCATTTTAGTTCAAGGCTTTTGCTGTTTGGATTGCTGTAGGTTGCGGTTCTGTTACTGCTGGTTTTGCAGCTTGTGTAGTTGCATGTGCTTGGTAAGTGAATGTATTTTGTACTACTTTCCCTAGATGAATGTGTTTTTGTAAAAGGTGTAGTAATAGCAGTTTGTTTGGCTCTGTGTTTTGATTGTCAAATTCTTTTTGCATTTGTTCTCTAATGTGTCATTTTTTTTCTTTGTAGTGGGATTTCATTGTTTTTTGCTGTGTCTCAGCAGAGTAGAGCTGGTGAGTGTAGCTATCTTTGCTAAGAGTTATATTGTTTTGGAGTGTATAGATCTTGGTGTTAAAGCCTTACCTTTTGTACTACTTACTTTGCACAGTGTTGGTTGTTGTTGACTTGTTTGTGTAGTCTTCTTTCTTAGTAAGGATAATGGCTAGTCGCAGGATTACTGCTCAGCAGGTTGTTTGTATGCTTTTTGAGTCTTCCTCTGACCTTGGTTCAGAGACTGACTACGATTCGGAGCCAGAGGTAGGAGGGGAAGATTCAGGAAGTGAGTTTTCTCTTCACATGAAATCATCGGATGGTGAAGCTTCTTCTAGTCCTGATGAAGTGCCTGTGTTAGAGGAGGACATTGATGTGAAGGTAGTGGGCCAAGAGGCATCTGGGCTGCAGCCTAGGGCCGCAAGGTTTCCCTTTGGTGTACGTCGGCAAGAGACATCTGGGCTGCAGGCTGCGCCCAAAAGGCTTCACATTTCTGTGGTGCGGCAAAAAGCATCTGGTGCTGCTAGGCTTCCTGTTGGTGTAGTGCGGCATGAGGAATCTGGGGCTGCTAGGCTTCCCGTTGGTGTAGAGCGGCAAGAGGCCTCTGGGGATGCTAGGTTTTCCGTTGGTGTAGTGCGGCTAGAGGCATCTGAGGCTGCTAGGCTTCCCGTTGGTGTAGTGCGGCAAGAGGCATCTGGGCTGAAGGCTGGGGCGGCTGCACTTCCCATTGATAGGGAGGCCTCTGGGTTGCCCCTGGCATGGTGCAGCCAGAAATGCCAGACTTTACGGGTGTTCCAGGGTGTAGAGAGAATACTGAGAAGTTTCTGCCGATAAATTTTTTTCAGCTGTTTGTGAACGATGTGTTTTTGGCAGAGTTTGCAGAGCGGACTAACTTGTATGCAGAAAAAATTTTGAGGGACAACAGTGCCAGCCTTAAGCCCCATTCTAGAGCTACCAGGTGGACTCCCACAAATGTTGAAGAGATGAAGTTTGAGATTAACTTTTTTGATGGGCTTGCTAAGGAAGCCATCAATGTCTTCATATTGGTCCACTAGTCCCTTGATGGCAATGGCTATATTTCCAGCAGTCATGAGTCGTGATCGGTATTTGCTTCTGCTTCGGATGATGCATTTTGTCGATAATAGTTTAGCGTTGCCACGAGATCACCCTGATTTGGCATGTCCTTGATCACTTTGTTGATCGTTTTTCTGAGATCTATGCTCCTGGTGAAGAAATAGCAGTGGATGAGTCTTTGGTATTGTTCAAGGGCCGCTTGGTTTTTAGGCAATACATTCCTAGTAAGAGAGCACGCTATAGAATTAAACTGTATATGCTGTGTGACAGCGGGACTGTATATGTCTTTAATTTCAGGGTGTACACCGGTAAGAAGTCCAGCATTAAACCTCCTGGTGAAGAAATAGCAGTGGATGAGTCTTTGGTATTGTTCAAGGGCCGCTTGGTTTTTAGGCAATACATTCCTAGTAAGAGAGCACGCTATAGAATTAAACTGTATATGCTGTGGGACAGCGGGACTGTATATGTCTTTAATTTCAGGGTGTACACCGGTAAGAAGTCCAGCATTAAACCCCCTGGTTGTCCTTCCTCTTTTGGAGTGACTGAGAAAATTGTGTGGGAACTAGGTAGAGGATTATTTAACAACGGCCACCATTTATATGTAGATGAATTCTACACTGGTGTGTGGTTGTTCAAGGAATTGGCCAAAGTGGGCACTGTTGCTTGTGGCAAAATGCGCTGTAACCGTAAAGGTTTCCCAAAAGAACTTGTTTGGCAAAGGCTTGTGCGGGGACAGTCTAGTGCATTGCGATGTGAGGAGCTTCTAGCTGTGAAGTTTTCAGACAGGAGAGATGTGTACATGCTGACTACCATCAATGATGAAAGCACTGCACCTGTGCCTGTGCCTGTTTGGGGTCAGGCTGCTGAAGTGAGCAAACCTGTGTGCATTTTTGACTTAATCGGCACATCGGTGGTGTTGACATAGTAGATCAGAAATTGGAACCTTATGCAGCTCCTCATAAGGCTTACATTTGGTATAAGAAGTTGACTATTCATCTTTTCCACTTGGCAACCTTTAATGCTTGTTGTGTTCAAGAATTCTTGTCCTGAGTCAAAGATGCCTTTTGTTAAGTTTCAGGAGTCTATAATGGCAGCCTTGCTCTAGTGGAACAGGCAAGTGTTCCTAGAGTTGGAGTGGTGGAGGATGTGGCTAGACTAAAAGATCGCCACTTCCCTGAATACATTCCTCCCACATCCTCAAAAGACTTTCCCACTAGGAGATGTAGAGTCTGTTAGCGAAGAGGCGTGCGGAGGGAGACTTGTATGTACTGCCCCGACTGTCTTTCTAATCCTGGATTGTGTGTCAAATTGTTTTAAATCTTACCACACGCATAAGAAGTTTTGAGAGTATCCATGAGTGGTAAAGTGAACTGCCTGGTCTGTATTCTTTAATATTTTTTAGTCTGTTTCAAGGTTGGCATTAGTGCAATGTATTTAGTTTTAGAATTTGTGTTAGCAGATTTGTAGGTATTTGCAATTGGTTTGTGTAATTAAAAAAAAATAATTCTAAATGTGATGGTTGTGTGTGCAGGCTGGTGCTTGGATGGCGGTGTGCGTGGACTGGCGCTTGGCTGCCGGTGTGCGTGGAATGGCCCTTGGCTGGCGGTGTGCGTGGAATGGCCCTTGGCTGGCGGTGTGCGCGGAACGGCCCTTGGCTGGCGGTGTGCGCGGAACGGCCCTTGGCTGGCGAGGATTGGTGCTTGGCTAGCGGTGTGCGTGATCTGGTGTTTGGATGGCGGTGTGCCTGGAGTGGCGCATGGCTAGTGGTGTGCGTGGACTGGTGCTTGGCTGGCGGTGTGTGTGGACTGGTGCTTGGCTGGCAGAGTGCAAGGATTGGTTTTGGCTGGCGTTGTGAGTGGACTGATGCTTGGCTAGGGGAGTGTGTGGACTGGTGCTTGGATAGCGGTGTGGGTGGACTGGTGCTCTGCTGGCTGTGTGTGAGTATTTACTTTTTGTTGGTCACTACACACACTGCTAGCTGAGTGCCACTCCACGCAGTCCATCACTTTGTGTAGTTGCCGTTTCAGGAAAGTGGGCGTGTGAAAGTATTGGGCCCTTGAAAGGCGCTGTCTGCTGATGTGAATATTGTAATGTGATGGGCCCGCGGCTGGCGGTGTGAATGTTTTCTAGGTGTCACACGTATGAAAGGTGTATGAATGGCCTGTGAAGAGGTTGGTGCCTTGACGTGGCTTTACAGCTCACGAGCTGAGAGTCAATGGTTCAGTTTCTTGTGCTTTAAGAATTATTAACAGTGCCTTTCATTTTTGTGAAATAACTTGCTAATACAGTTATACTGAATAAACACTCACCCTCGTGCCAAATCCAACCAGTATGTGTGTGCGCTTGCGGATTAGATGGCTGTGCAGTAATATTTGTCTTTGCTCTTTCTGAAGCAGGGTGTACCTTGTCCCTTTTTGTGAATGTTGTAATGTGTTGCTTCTGCTCCCGGATGGTGTGAATGGTCTGGTGTGTATCAGGTGTGAAAGGTGCGTGAATGGCCTGTAGAACGCTTGGTGCCTTGTCATGGCTTTACAGCTCACGAGTTGAGAGTCACTGGTTCGGTTTTTATGCATTTATTTATTGACAGAGCATTTCATTTCTGTGAAATATCTTGTTAATAAAATTTTATGCACTGAACCATCACTTGCCCTCGTGCCAAATCCAAACAGTATGTGTGTGTGTTTGAGGAATAGATAGCTGTGTTGGAATGTTTGACTTTTGAGTAACTCTGTTAAGGTGTACATTACAGCTATACATAACTTACTAAATAAAGATATTGTTAAACCATGGAAGTATATGGTGATGTCTCTTGTGAATTCTACGTTATATTTTTATCCACAATGTCCTGTTAACTAGAAAATGTCTGTCACAATTTCCATGCAATATTGTCCCAAAAATCTCACGCTGTAGAACTGAAAACATAATTAAGTCAAAACAATTTGGCTTTGCAAGGGAGGTCACCTGGGTTTTTGGCCCGTGCTAGACGGCCATCTAGGGAAACCTACCAAACCCACACATTTCTGCAAAGTAGACACCCGGGGGCTTCCAAGGAGGTATGGCTTGCGTGGATCCTCCAACCTTCCTCTACCCAGAATCCCTTGCAAACCTCAATTTTAGCTGAAAAAATCTGTTTTTTCACACATTTTTGTGTGGGAAAGCGCGGCATCACTGGGCTCACAAATTTCCTCCCTACCCTAAATTTAAGGTTTGCAGGGAATTCTGAGTAGGAAAACGTTGGGGGACCCACGCATGCCATACCCCGCTGGACTCCCCCGGGTGTCTAGTTTTCAGAAATGTTTGGCTTTGGTAGTTTCCCAAGATGGCCGCCGAGCCTGGGGCAAAAAACTCAGGTCCCCCCCCCCCAAAAAAAGCAGATAGTTTTGTTATAGGTCATTTTTAAGTCTCCACCGTACGATTTGGGCCTTTTCCTGTTGCAGTCACTATGCCTACCCACGCAAGTGAGGTACCATTTTCATCGGGAGACCTGGGTGAACTCTGGGTGGGAGGAAATTTGAGGATCCACGCAGATTCCACAACTTTACCACACAAATGTGAGAAAAAAGTGAATGTGTGTGAAATTTGAGGTTTGCAGTGGATTCTGGGTAGGAGAATGATGAGGGACCCACTCAAGCCATACCTCGCGGAACTGCCCCGGTGTCTACTTTTCAGAAACGTGTGGGTTTGTTAGGTTTCCCTAGATGGCCGCCGAGCTGTGGGCCAAAAACTCATGGGAACCCCCTTGTAAATCCAGGTTGGTTTGTGATAGGTAATTTTTATGTCGCCTCATCAGGTTTTGGGCCCTTGCCTGTTGCGGGTCCTTGAGCCACACCAGTAAGGTACCATTTTTATCAGGAGACCTGGAGAAAATGTATGTGAGCCCAGTGATGCCACGCTTTCCCACACAAAAGTGTGAAAAACTGATTTTTTCAGCTAAAATCGAGGTATGCAAAGGATTCTTGGTAAAGGAACGTTTGAGGATCCACGCAAGCCATACCTCCTTGGAAGCAGCCGGGTGTCTGCAGAAATGTTTGGGTTTGGTAGTTTCCCAAGATGGCCGTCTAGCACGGGGCCAAAAACCCAGGTGACCTCCCCCCAAAAACAGGTAGTTTTGCTATAGGTAATTTAAAGTCTCCACCGTACGATTTGGGCCTTTTCCTGTTGCAGCCACAAGGCCGACCCACGCAAGTGAGGTACCATTTTTCTCAGAAGACTTTGGGGAACGCTGGGTTTGTGGAAATTTGTTGATACACGCAGTTTCCAGAACTTTCCACCTCAGAAATGTGAGGAAAATGCGTTTTTTTGTCAATTTTTTAGGTTTACAAGGGATTCTGGGTAACAGAGCCTGGTGGGAAGCAGTCAGTCACCCCATCCTGGATTCCCAGGGTATCTACTTTTCAAAAATGTATAGGTTTACTAGGTTTCCCTAGGGGCCGGCCGAGCTAGGAAACAAAAACTGCAGCTAGGCACTCTGCCAAAAAAAAAAAAAGTATTTTTTCACTGAGAAAAATCGAGGTGTGACCACGTTGTGTTTTGCGCAGTTTCCTGTCGCAGGCACAAGGCCAACCCACACAAGTGAGGTACCATTTTTATCGGGAGACTTATGGTAATTCAGATTTGTAAAGAAACTGTTATTACCTGTTGAGTTTTGATGCATTTCTGCCTTCCAAATGAGACATTGAGTAAAAAAAGAAGTCATTTTGAAAAATGACCAATAATTCTCATGCTAGTATGAGTATTCCCAATTTTGAAAATGTGCAAATATGTACTGTTTCCAAACTCTATAATTTGTACCCATTTCAGAAATACCTAGGTGTCTTTCATACCGATTTTTCCATGTATACATTTTCGAAGAATAATTGCTCTAAACCCGGTACATAATAAAATTCCATTGCAAGTTGCTGCGCAGTTTTTGGCTCTGGGTTTGTTCGTCGGGTTCTTGGTGAACCTACAAGTCCTATATATCTCCACAACCAGGAAGATCCAGCAAATGTAACTGTATATTGCTTGCAAATAGCTGTCATAATTATAAGAAGTTACAGGTGAAAACGTTGACACAAAAGGCTGTTTTTTTCAACCAATTTTTATTTTTTCCTATATTTAACTGTTAGTTTCTATAAAGAAACCTTCATGGATTTAGACAAATGACCCTATTCAGAATTTTGTCTACTTTAATAAAATGAATAGCTTTCCAGGATTCATTATTGCTTTCATACTCATTTTTACCATTAACTGGAAGGAGGTTGGAAGCACTAAAAATAGCAAAAATAGGCTATGTCCCAGAAAACTGCCAAAACTATGTGAAAAATTATGGTTCTGACAAAAGACTGTCATTCCCTAAAAGCTGGGAAAATTGTGATTTCAGCCCCACAAACCCTTTTTTTATAACATTTGAAGGGGAAAACCCAGAGGCCTTCCTTTGCAGCCCGTTTTTCCCAGTTTTCTGAGAATTTTGTTTTTTTTTTTTACTGTATTTTGTTCAATTTCCGGGACCCCTCCAAGGGAATCCACAAACCCTGGGTACCTTCAGAATCCCCATGATGTTGGAAGAAAAGGACGCAAAATTGGCATGGATACCATATGTGGCCAAAGAGTTACGGGGCCTAAGCACGCACTACCCCAAATAGCCAAAAAAAAGGCTTAGCACAGGAGTGGAAAAAGGCCTAGCAGCAAAGGGCTTATGGACAATTTGTCTGACACGCTCCTCTTCTCAGGCGCTGTTGTCATTTGTATATGCAGATTGTTCTGGAGCTCTCGTGCTTCTGTGAGTTGGACAGTTGCAGCGGGAACACCAGGATGAGCAGTTGTGGGTTTTTCGCTCTCTATGCTTTAGACCTAATAAAGGTCTTCAAAGTAAACCAAGCATAATGATCATCATTTTAAACACAAGAACCCTCTTTCTACATATGGCGACGATCGGGAGAACAAACGACGTCTGGACAGGAAGAAAGAAAGTATTAACCCACCGACCGGCTCCAAAACTTTCCTTTTACCATCTGCCACCTTACAAACTACCTACTTTAACACTCAAAGAAAACATATTTCCATACTTTAAACAACGCCAAACCAGCCATTGGAGAACTTTTTACTTTAGCCAGCCTAAAGATTTCGCCCTGCTGCCTCCTTCATTCCGGATATCTACCAGTTCTGGTCTATCCTGGCATTCCCCTGAGCGTATCCGAACTACTACTGTTCTAACAGAGCTTCGATTTTCATTTGCTATTTCAGAGGGCTTCAGAGGGCTGCTCCTGTCGTGCTACGTTCAGAGAGCTTCCCAAGTTACCAGTCTTGCAATCGCAGCATATGTTCGCTGCTGTGGAGAAGTATTTGCAGTGACAGACTGTAGCTGACTTCGGCACTAATTGGGTGTAATTGAGTATTTTACATTTTGCCCTCTGTGTGCCCCTGTGATGACGGGGGTACACTTGCCGTTCATTTTTAAATTGGCACGAGCTAACGCTCACCTTCCACTCAACACGTTCAGCCTTACATCCAACGCTCCTTCCATGTCTCTTCTTTTGTGACGCTTCCACTACGTCAGCATAACTGTGCAATAACAATTGGTGCATCTCCATGCCCTGAACCACCCGGCACTACATCAAAAACGTCTCGCCATTTTGAATTTGGCATATTTCTTCCAGTCTTCACCAGTTCCACCAGACGTCACGCTGTGCAACCACTTTGTCTTCATTTTTCAACAAGTTTTCATTGAAGCCTCCAATGCACCCCCTCTTTCGTGCTTTCATCAACTTGAGTGCTTTTCCTCCTGTAACAGACTTACTTCAAGGTAATCTGAATGGCTGAGTTGCTTCAAAAACATTGGAATGTCTCAACCAATCTTCACATTTCAACACAGCTGTTTATGGATATCTCCTAGCAACCGCTGTCTTCAACTACAACATGAAACATTGTTATCCAGCAGACGGGCTGAATTATCCAGCAAGACCACGGTGACCACTTTAATTATTTTAATTTATTATTTTCTGGGAAACAGTATTTCTTCTATCCTTAGCATTCCTCATAATTCTATTGAAAAAGCCTTATTTGTACATGGGAATCAGATCAATGTATTTCTTACCACGATCTTATTTAGGGATTCTCCTTGGGAGTGATATTATTAGCAGTTATATTTAAAGACAAGTAATTCCTGAATATCTTTACATTCTTATTTGAAATAATTATATCAGTTGCACGCTCAGTTTTTCTGTTTAGGATTGGTGTAATTCTACTTTGTTACATTATACTGTGAGGCATTATATAACATATGCCACATATTAGTTATGTTATCTTTTTATGACGTACACATACACCCATTTACACCCTAACAGTATGCATATGTTTCGTACCGTGCGGTTTGTACAACACACCTAAATATACACATTTTGCATTGTTCAGTGTGCCATGTTCACATTTCATACCTACATTTTGCTTTGTTCAGTGTGCCATGTTCACACTTTATATACACATTCTGCTTTGTTCAGTGTGCCATGTTCACACTCATACACATTCTGCTTTGTTCAGTGTGCCATGTTCACACTCATATACACATTCTGCTTTGTTCAGTGTGCCATGTTCACACTTCATATACACATTCTGCTTTGTTCAGTGTGCCATGTTCACACTCATACACATTCTGCTTTGTTCAGTGTGCCATGTTCACACTCATATACACATTCTGCTTTGTTCAGTGTGCCATGTTCACACTTCATATGTACATTTTGCTTTTAGTGTGCCATGCTCACACTTCATAGGTACATCACATCTGTGCATTGTACACATTGTTTCATGTGGTTCAAGTTGTTTGACCGTTCCACCCTTCCGTGGATTCATAACTTACAATGACCGTTCCACTCTTGTGGATTTGTCACTTAAAGTTTCATTTTTACTACACTTTACTTCAGTGTTTCTGTTCAACTAGGTTTCTTACTACTGCTTAACACTACTTCATTTTGATTGTTCTGTCCACGCCAGTCCCCCAATCTTTCATTGCTTCCTGTACTCTTTTCATCTTATCACTCCTTCAACATATTGCCTCAAACCTGTACTTTACTCTTGTCAGCCTGACCAGCTCTCATTATGTTTGTATTTGGGCTGTTTGTGTGAAGGAGTAGGTGCTTATCTTTTGTTAGAAAGATGCATGAGTTGTTTGTATTTTCTTTCCTGCTGTCTTTCCTACTTTCTCCTTTTATCCTCAAACAATAATTATCTTTCCATGTAACTTCTTTTCCAAATCTCTTTTCTGTTACCTGCATTGCCTTTTCTTGTTGCATTTTATGACATTCTTCTTTGTCATTGATGGTTATTAATGCCCCTTTCTTTTTTGTCAAAAGAAGGGGGATGAAGTTGTGGTGACAAATTGTCCTTATTCCTTTAAGGACAATTTGTCTGTTGCGCGCCTTTTCAGGCGCTGTTGTCATTTGTATATGCCGATCGTTCTGGAGCTCTTGTGCTTCTGTTTGTTTGACAGTTGCAGCGGGAACACCAGGATCAGCGGTTGTGGGTTTTTCTTTCTCTATGCTTTAAACCTAATGAAGGTCTTCAAACCAAACCAGTCATAAGGATCATCATTTTAACACAAGAACCCTCTTTCTACAGTGGGCCAGCACAGAAAAAATCGTAACCAAATGAAATAAATATCTTATTCAAACCGGTCGGTTTAAGTATAGGTGAGTTTATACCAGCTGTGCACACAGGTGCATCTCAAAACGATCAAGGTAGTTATAAAACATCTCACCATGACTCCAATTACACTTAAATTCATTCTTTTCAGTTTCCTTTCTTTTGTACACCTAGTCCAATTTTATAATAGTAAAACATGATTGTAAGTACAAAGAAAAAACGAAAAAAAAAAAAAGCTACAGTATGTTTTTATCAGAAAAAAGTGGGGGTGGAAAGATGCCCAACCTGTAATGACATTTTCAATAGCATTCGAAAATAAGAGAATAGGTAGTTTTCTGAATGCAAACCTCTAGTAGATTCGACTAGTCACAAAAGAAAAATCTACCCTATACTGTTGCAATGTGTACTAACAGCAGGCCGAGCCTGAGTAGAGGTGCTTCATGGAAACCGATTCGCCCTTTAAAACCGCTGTGCTGCATTATTGAGGTGGACATGACGGGTGTCTTTTTGAAGACAAATGTGTCCGTGGTGTGATGAAGGCGGTGGAAATTCGAGCCCGATAACCTACTTAATGTGGGAGCTAAGACCCTCTTTTAAAACTGGGACACGTAGTTATAGAATTGAAAAGTGCTGGAACGATCGTTCAAAAAAATGCGAGTTTAGGCAAATTGGGGGATGTCTGGTCAGCCTACACTGGGACCCCACTTCTCTGGTCCTCTCCCTTTAGACTGTTCTCTTGGATAATCCCCTACTCCTCTCAACGGCAGTCACTTCTTCTCCACCCTGAGCTCTCCGTCCCAGCGCCCGCCCATGGATCCCTGCCATCTACTCCCGTTCCCTGGACAGACTGAGACCATTCCTTCTGCCCCATGTAAGCCAGAGAAGCCCTCACCCTGTACACTTCTACAAGGACCCCTTCTCCGTAGGCCTCGTGCGCTGGCTAGAGCCGTCTCACCCCCATGACCTCCACTCACGGTGGGGTGGCTCCCCGCCACTCTGCCCCCTTCGCTCCTCTAGACCCAAACCGGGCCCCTTCCCCACACTCCTCCCGGTCATCCAGTCCGCTATCCCAGCTCGCACTCTACTCGCCGCGGGGCCCTCCTCTGCTCCGCGGGCCCCTCCTCTGCTCCCCGACCCCCGCGGGCTCATCTCCTCTTTCCAAACCCCAAACGGGCCCCTGCTCCATGACCCCGTGCGCCCCTCAACACTGCCCCGAAGGAGTGCCAGCTCCTAGACTCTCGTGGGCCCCTCCTCTCCGCTCCCACCGCCCCTCCGATACTCCATTCAACCACCAACGAGCCCCTGCTTCCCGCGGGCCCCTCATCTCTGCTCCTAGAGCCCAGCGCCCCTCCTATACCCCATTCGACCCCCAACGGGCCCCTGCTCCCCGCGGGCCCCTCATCTCTGCTCCTAGAGCCCAGCGCCCCTCCTATACCCCATTCGACCCCCAACGGGCCCCTGCTCCCCGCGGGCCCCTCATCTCTGCTCCTAGAGCCCAGCGCCCCTCCTATACCCCATTCGACCCCCAACGGGCCCCTGCTCCCCGCGGGCCCCTCATCTCTGCTCCCGGAGCCCAGCAGCCCTCCTATACTCCATCCAACCCCGAACGGGCCCCTCCCCTCTGCTCACCGACCCCCGCGGCCCCTTCCTCTAATCATCCCATACCGGAACGGGCCGCTGCTCCGCGACCCCCGGGGACCTCTCAACGCTACCAAACCTCCCATGGGCCCCGTCTCGCTTCCAACACCCCCAGGGGACCCTCTTCAGTACTAACAACCACTCCTGTGTTTAGACCCCCTTCGGGAGCCTCTCCCCTCAGCACACATGAGGGCCCAGCCTCTCCCGGGCTCATTCTCACCTTTCCAACCGGGACGGGCTCCTCACGCGCGGCTCGCCGTCGGCAGTTGCCCCGCAGTAGATTCGTCGAACTTCCGCTCTCCGCGCGCGCGCGCACCAGCTCGGATCCCTCCGCGGCTCAAAGAGTCCCGGCAGGGGTGCCCAGGGAGGAGGCCTGCAGCCACGCCCTTTTACCGGACACTGAATGTGCTGGTCCCAGCGGTGAATGCAACGGACGTTACCCCGTCCACGGCGCCGGTTGCCCTTCAGCCGCGGACCGCCTCGCGGAAGAACACAGCGTAACGACCGAAGCACTTCACTGCACTGCGCACGTCGAATTGACCCTGGCGCGGAGCACGTGCGAAACCGGTAGCCAATGACCCGCCCTCCGTCGCTCATTGGCCGAGAGCTGGGCGTCCGCGGTTGCGGATTGGCGGCTGTTTGGACGAAGTGCGGAAGCGCGGAACGGATTGGGCTCGAGAAGGGGAACGGAGGGGGAAGCCATTGCAAGCTGCCCATGTGAGGGTGAGCTGCCAGAGAGTTGTAAAGAGACTTCAACGCAAGAATGGTCAGGGAAAGAGTTGCAGGGGAGATCAGCCAAAGAGAGGCAGCAATGCCATGCAGAAGGGTCAGGGATAGAGGCAGCGGGGCCATGCAGAAGGGTCAGGGAAAGAGATACAGCAGGGCCATGTAGAAGGGTCAGGGATGGAGAAGCAGCGAGGCCATGCAGAGGGGTCAGGGATAGAAAGACAGCGGGGCCATGCAGAAGGGTCAGGGAAAGAGAGGCAGCGGGGCCATGCAGAAGAGTCAGGGATAGAGAGACAGCGGGCCATGCAGAAGGGTCAGGGATAGAAAGATAGCAATGCCATGCAGAAGGGTCAGGGAAAGAGAGGCAGTGAGGCCATGCAGAAGGGTCAGGGATAGAGAGGCAGCGGGGCCATGCAGAAGGGTCAGGGAAGGAGAGGCAGCGAGGCCATGCAGAAGGGTCAGGGATAGAGAGACAGCAGGGCCATGCAGAAGGGTCAGGGAAAGAGGCAGCGGGGCCATGCAGAAGGGTCAGGGATAGAGAGGTAGCGGGCCATGCAGAAGGGTCAGGGATAGAGGCAGCGGGCCATGCAGAAGGGTCAGGGATAGAGGTAGCAGGGCCATGCAGAAGGGTCAGGGAAAGAGAGACAGCAAGGCCATGCAGAAGGGTCAGGGAAAGAGAGGCAGCGAGGCCATGCAGAAGGGTCAGGGATAGAGAGGCAGCGAGGCCATGCAGAAGGGTCAGGGATAGAGAGGCAGCAGGGCCATGCAGAAGGGTCAGGGATAGAGAGGCAGCGGGGCCATGCAGAAGGGTCAGGGAAGGAGAGGCAGCAGGGCCATGCAGAAGGGTCAGGAAAAGAGAGGCAGCAATGCCATGCAGAAGGGTCAGGGAAAGAGAGGCAGCGGGGCCATGCAGAAGGGTCAGGGATAGAGAGACAGCGGGGCCATGCAGAAGGGTCAGGGATAGGAAGACAGCAATGCCATGCAGAAAGGTCAGGGAAAGAGAGGTAGCGAGGCCATGCAAAAGGGTCAGGGATAGAGAGGCAGCAGGGCGATGCAGAAGGGTCGGGCGGGGAAAGAGAGGCAGCGGGGCCATGCAGAAGGGTCAGGGATAGAGGGGCAGCAGGGCCATGCAGAAGGGTCAGGGGAAGAGAGGCAGCAGGGCCATGCAGAAGGGTCAGGGATAGAGGGGCAGCGGGGCAGGCAGAAGGGTCAGGGATAGAGAGACAGCAGGGCCATGCAGAAGGGTCAAGGATAGAAAGACAGCGAGGCCATGCAGAAGGGTCAGGGAAAGAGAGGCAGCAGGGCCATGCAGAAGGGCCAGGGATAAAGAGGCAGCGAGGCCATGCAGAAGGGTCAGGGAAAGAAAGACAGCAAGGCCATGCAGAAGGGTCAGGGATAGAGAGGCAGCAATGCCATGCTGAAGGGTCAGAGGAAGAGAGGCAGCAATGCCATGCAGAAGGGTCAGGGAAAGAGATGCAGCGGGGCCATGCAGAAGGGTCAGGGATAGAGAGGCAGCCGGCCATGCAGAAGGGTCAGGGAAAGAGAGGCAGCGAGGCCATGCAGAAGGGTCAGGGAAAGAGAGGCAGCGGGGCCATGCAGAAGGGTCAGGGATAGAGAGGCAGCGGGCCATGCAGAAGGGTCAGGGATAGAGGCAGCGGGGCCATGCAGAAGGGTCAGGGATAGAGAGGCAGCGGGCCATGCAGAAGGGTCAAGGATAGAGGCAGCGGGGCCATGCAGAAGGGTCAGGGATAGAGAGGCAGCGGGGCCATGCAGAAGGGTCAGGGAAAGAGGCAGAGGGGCCATGCAGAAGGGTCAGGGAAAGAGAGGCAGCGAGGCGATGCTGAAGGGCCAGGGACGGAGAGGCAGCGGGACCATGCAGAAGGGTCAGGGACAGAGAGGCAGCGGGACCATGCAGAAGGGTCAGGGAAAGAGAGGCAGCGAGGCCATGCTGAAGGGCCAGGGATAGAGAGGCAGCAGGACCATGCAGAAGGGTCAGGGAAAGAGGCAGCAGAACCATGCAGAAGGGTCAGGGAAAGAGAGGCAGCAGGGCCATGCAGAAGGGTCAGGGAAAGAGGCAGCGGGGTCATGCAGAAGGGTCAGGGACGGAGAGGCAGCGGGCCATGCAGAAGGGTCAGGGATAGAGAGGCAGCAGGGCCATGCAGAAGGGTCAGGGAAAGAGAGGCAGCAGGGCCATGCAGAAGGGTCAGGGAAAGAGAGGCAGCAGGGCCATGCAGAAGGGTCAGGGAAAGAGAGGCAGCAGGGCCATGCGGAAGGGTCAGGGATAGAGAGGCAGCGGGCCATGAAGAAGGGTCAGGGATAGAGAGGCAGCGGGGCCATGCAGAAGGGTCAGGGATAGGGAGGCAGCAGGACCATGCAGAAGGGTCGGGCAGAGAAAGAGAGGCAGCGGGGCCATGCAGAAGGGTCAGGGAAAGAGAGGCAGCAATCCCATGCAGAAGGGTCAGGGAAAGAGAGGCAGCGGGCCGTGCAGAAGGGTCAGGGAAAGAGAGGCAGCTTGGCCATGCAGAAGGGTCAGGGAAAGAGAGGCAGCAATCCCATGCAGAAGGGTCAGGGAAAGAGAGGCAGCGGGCAGTGCAGAAGGGTCAGGGAAAGAAAGGCAGCGGGGCCATGCAGAAGGGTCAGGGATAGAGAGGCAGCGGGGCCATGCGGGGCCATGCAGAAGGGTCAGGGATAGAGAGGCAGCGGGGCCATGCAGAAGGGTCAGGGATAGAGGCAGCAGGACCATGCAGAAGGGTCAGGGAAAGAGGCAGCAGGGCCATGCAGACGGGTCAGGGAAAGAGAGGCAGCAGGGCCATGCAGAAGGGTCAGGGAAAGAGAGGCAGCAGGGCCATGCTGAAGGGTCAGTGATAGAGAGGCAGCTGGGCCATGCAGAAGGGTCAGGGATAGAGAGGCAGTGAGGCCATGCAGAAGGGCCAGGGATAGAGAGGCAGCGAGGCCATGCAGAAGGGCCAGGGATAGAGAGGCAGCGGGGCCATGCAGAAGGGCCAGGGATAGAGGCAGCAGGGCCTTGCAGAAGGGCCAGGGATAGATAGGCTGCGAGGCAATGCAGAAGGGCCAGGGATAGAGAGGCAGCAGGCCATGCAGAAGGGCCAGGGATAGAGAGGCAGGGGGGCCATGCAGAAGGGTCAGGGATAGAGAGGCAGCAATGCCGTGCAGAAGGGTCAGGGATAGAGAGCATGTAGAAGGGTCAGGGATAGAGAGGCAGCAATGCCATGCAGAAGGGTCAGGAAAAGTGAGGCAGCAGGGCCATGCAGAAGGGTCGGCCAGGGATAGAGAGGCAGCGAGGCCATGCAGAAGGGTCAGGGATAGAGAGGCAGCAGATCCATGCAGAAGGGTCTGCCAGGGATAGAGAGGCAGCGAGGCCATGCAGAAGGGTCAGGGATAGAGGGGCAGCAGGGCCATGCAGAAGGGTCAGGGAATGAGAGGCAGCAAGGCCATGCAGAAGGGTCTGCCAGGGATAGAGAGGCAGCGAGGCCATGCAGAAGGGTCAGTGATAGAGGGGCAGCAGGGTCATGCAGAAGGGTCAGGGAAAGAGGCAGCGGGGTCATGCAGAAGGGTCAGTGATAGAGGGGCAGCAGGGTCTTGCAGAAGGGTCAGGGAAAGAGGCAGCGGGGTCATGCAGAAGGGTAAGGGATAGAGAGGCAGTGGGCCATGCAGTAGGGTCAGGGATAGAGAGGCAGCGGGGCCATGCAGAAGGGTCAGGGAAGGAGAGGCAGCGAGGCCATGCAGAAGGGTCAGGGATAGAGAGACAGCAGGGCCATGCAGAAGGGTCAGGGAAAGAGGCAGCGGGGCCATGCAGAAGGGTCAGGGATAGAGAGGTAGCGGGCCATGCAGAAGGGTCAGGGATAGAGGCAGCGGGCCATGCAGAAGGGTCAGGGATAGAGGTAGCAGGGCCATGCAGAAGGGTCAGGGAAAGAGAGACAGCAAGGCCATGCAGAAGGGTCAGGGAAAGAGAGGCAGCGAGGCCATGCAGAAGGGTCAGGGACAGAGAGGCAGCGAGGCCATGCAGAAGGGTCAGGGATAGAGAGGCAGCAGGGCCATGCAGAAGGGTCAGGGATAGAGAGGCAGCGGGGCCATGCAGAAGGGTCAGGGAAGGAGAGGCAGCAGGGCCATGCAGAAGGGTCAGGAAAAGAGAGGCAGCAATGCCATGCAGAAGGGTCAGGGAAAGAGAGGCAGCGGGGCCATGCAGAAGGGTCAGGGATAGAGAGACAGCGGGGCCATGCAGAAGGGTCAGGGATAGGAAGACAGCAATGCCATGCAGAAGGGTCAGGGAAAGAGAGGTAGCGAGGCCATGCAAAAGGGTCAGGGATAGAGAGGCAGCAGGGCCATGCAGAAGGGTCGGGCGGGGAAAGAGAGGCAGCGGGGCCATGCAGAAGGGTCAGGGATAGAGGGGCAGCAGGGCCATGCAGAAGGGTCAGGGGAAGAGAGGCAGCAGGGCCATGCAGAAGGGTCAGGGATAGAGGGGCAGCGGGGCAGGCAGAAGGGTCAGGGATAGAGAGACAGCAGGGCCATGCAGAAGGGTCAAGGATAGAAAGACAGCGAGGCCATGCAGAAGGGTCAGGGAAAGAGAGGCAGCGAGGCCATGCAGAAGGGTCAGGGAAAGAAAGACAGCAAGGCCATGCAGAAGGGTCAGGGATAGAGAGGCAGCAATGCCATGCTGAAGGGTCAGGGGAAGAGAGGCAGCAATGCCATGCAGAAGGGTCAGGGAAAGAGATGCAGCGGGGCCATGCAGAAGGGTCAGGGATAGAGAGGCAGCCGGCCATGCAGAAGGGTCAGGGAAAGAGAGGCAGCGAGGCCATGCAGAAGGGTCAGGGAAAGAGAGGCAGCGGGCCATGCAGAAGGGTCAGGGATAGAGAGGCAGCGGGCCATGCAGAAGGGTCAGGGATAGAGGCAGCAGGGCCATGCAGAAGGGCCAGGGATAGAGAGGCAGCGAGGCCATGCAGAAGGGTCAGGGAAAGAAAGACAGCAAGGCCATGCAGAAGGGTCAGGGATAGAGAGGCAGCAATGCCATGCTGAAGGGTCAGGGGAAGAGAGGCAGCAATGCCATGCAGAAGGGTCAGGGAAAGAGATGCAGCGGGGCCATGCAGAAGGGTCAGGGATAGAGAGGCAGGCGGCCATGCAGAAGGGTCAGGGAAAGAGAGGCAGCGAGGCCATGCAGAAGGGTCAGGGAAAGAGAGGCAGCGGGGCCATGCAGAAGGGTCAGGGATAGAGAGGCAGCGGGCCATGCAGAAGGGTCAGGGATAGAGGCAGCGGGGCCATGCAGAAGGGTCAGGGATAGAGAGGCAGCGGGCCATGCAGAAGGGTCAAGGATAGAGGCAGCGGGGCCATGCAGAAGGGTCAGGGATAGAGAGGCAGCGGGGCCATGCAGAAGGGTCAGGGAAAGAGGCAGAGGGGCCATGCAGAAGGGTCAGGGAAAGAGAGGCAGCGAGGCGATGCTGAAGGGCCAGGGACGGAGAGGCAGCGGGACCATGCAGAAGGGTCAGGGACAGAGAGGCAGCGGGACCATGCAGAAGGGTCAGGGAAAGAGAGGCAGCGAGGCCATGCTGAAGGGCCAGGGATAGAGAGGCAGCAGGACCATGCAGAAGGGTCAGGGAAAGAGGCAGCAGGACCATGCAGAAGGGTCAGGGAAAGAGAGGCAGCAGGGCCATGCAGAAGGGTCAGGGAAAGAGGCAGCGGGGTCATGCAGAAGGGTCAGGGACGGAGAGGCAGCGGGCCATGCAGAAGGGTCAGGGATAGAGAGGCAGCAGGGCCATGCAGAAGGGTCAGGGAAAGAGAGGCAGCAGGGCCATGCAGAAGGGTCAGGGAAAGAGAGGCAGCAGGGCCATGCAGAAGGGTCAGGGAAAGAGAGGCAGCAGGGCCATGCGGAAGGGTCAGGGATAGAGAGGCAGCGGGCCATGAAGAAGGGTCAGGGATAGAGAGGCAGCGGGGCCATGCAGAAGGGTCAGGGATAGGGAGGCAGCAGGACCATGCAGAAGGGTCGGGCAGAGAAAGAGAGGCAGCGGGGCCATGCAGAAGGGTCAGGGAAAGAGAGGCAGCAATCCCATGCAGAAGGGTCAGGGAAAGAGAGGCAGCGGGCCGTGCAGAAGGGTCAGGGAAAGAGAGGCAGCTTGGCCATGCAGAAGGGTCAGGGAAAGAGAGGCAGCAATCCCATGCAGAAGGGTCAGGGAAAGAGAGGCAGCGGGCAGTGCAGAAGGGTCAGGGAAAGAGAGGCAGCGGGGCCATGCAGAAGGGTCAGGGATAGAGAGGCAGCGGGGCCATGCGGGGCCATGCAGAAGGGTCAGGGATAGAGAGGCAGCGGGGCCATGCAGAAGGGTCAGGGATAGAGGCAGCAGGACCATGCAGAAGGGTCAGGGAAAGAGGCAGCAGGGCCATGCAGACGGGTCAGGGAAAGAGAGGCAGCAGGGCCATGCAGAAGGGTCAGGGAAAGAGAGGCAGCAGGGCCATGCTGAAGGGTCAGTGATAGAGAGGCAGCTGGGCCATGCAGAAGGGTCAGGGATAGAGAGGCAGTGAGGCCATGCAGAAGGGCCAGGGATAGAGAGGCAGCGAGGCCATGCAGAAGGGCCAGGGATAGAGAGGCAGCGGGGCCATGCAGAAGGGCCAGGGATAGAGGCAGCAGGGCCTTGCAGAAGGGCCAGGGATAGATAGGCTGCGAGGCAATGCAGAAGGGCCAGGGATAGAGAGGCAGCAGGCCATGCAGAAGGGCCAGGGATAGAGAGGCAGCGGGGCCATGCAGAAGGGTCAGGGATAGAGAGGCAGCAATGCCGTGCAGAAGGGTCAGGGATAGAGAGCATGTAGAAGGGTCAGGGATAGAGAGGCAGCAATGCCATGCAGAAGGGTCAGGAAAGTGAGGCAGCAGGGCCATGCAGAAGGGTCGGCCAGGGATAGAGAGGCAGCGAGGCCATGCAGAAGGGTCAGGGATAGAGAGGCAGCAGATCCATGCAGAAGGGTCTGCCAGGGATAGAGAGGCAGCGAGGCCATGCAGAAGGGTCAGGGATAGAGGGGCAGCAGGGCCATGCAGAAGGGTCAGGGAATGAGAGGCAGCAAGGCCATGCAGAAGGGTCTGCCAGGGATAGAGAGGCAGCGAGGCCATGCAGAAGGGTCAGTGATAGAGGGGCAGCAGGGTCATGCAGAAGGGTCAGGGAAAGAGGCAGCGGGGTCATGCAGAAGGGTCAGTGATAGAGGGGCAGCAGGGTCTTGCAGAAGGGTCAGGGAAAGAGGCAGCGGGGTCATGCAGAAGGGTAAGGGATAGAGAGGCAGCAATGCCATGCAGAAGGGCCAGGGATAGAGAGGCAGCGGGGCCATGCAGAAGGGTCAGGGATAGAGAGGCAGCAATGCCGTGCAGAAGGGTCAGGGATAGAGAGCATGTAGAAGGGTCAGGGATAGAGAGGCAGCAATGCCATGCAGAAGGGTCAGGAAAGTGAGGCAGCAGGGCCATGCAGAAGGGTCGGCCAGGGATAGAGAGGCAGCGAGGCCATGCAGAAGGGTCAGGGATAGAGAGGCAGCAGATCCATGCAGAAGGGTCTGCCAGGGATAGAGAGGCAGCGAGGCCATGCAGAAGGGTCAGGGATAGAGGGGCAGCAGGGCCATGCAGAAGGGTCAGGGAATGAGAGGCAGCAAGGCCATGCAGAAGGGTCTGCCAGGGATAGAGAGGCAGCGAGGCCATGCAGAAGGGTCAGTGATAGAGGGGCAGCAGGGTCATGCAGAAGGGTCAGGGAAAGAGGCAGCGGGGTCATGCAGAAGGGTCAGTGATAGAGGGGCAGCAGGGTCTTGCAGAAGGGTCAGGGAAAGAGGCAGCGGGGTCATGCAGAAGGGTAAGGGATAGAGAGGCAGTGGGCCATGCAGTAGGGTCAGGGATAGAGAGGCAGCAGGGCCATGCAGAAGGGTCAGGGAAAGAGAGGCAGCAGGGCCATGCAGAAGGGTCAGGGAAAGAGAGGCAGCAATCCCATGCAGAAGGGTCAGGGATAGAGAGGCAGCGGGCCATGAAGAAGGGTCAGGGATAGAGAGGCAGCGGGGCCATGCAGAAGGGTCAGGGATAGAGAGGCAGCAGGGCCATGCAGAAGGGTCAGGGAAAGAGAGGCAGCGAGGCCATGCAGTAGGGTCAGGGATAGAGAGGCAGCAGGGCCATGCAGAAGGGTCAGGGAAAGAGAGGCAGCAGGGCCATGCAGAAGGGTCAGGGAAAGAGAGGCAGCGGGCCATGCAGAAGGGTCAGGGAAAGAGAGGCAGCAATCCCATGCAGAAGGGTCAGGGAAAGAGAGGCAGCGGGCAGTGCAGAAGGGTCAGGGAAAGAGAGGCAGCGGGGCCATGCAGAAGGGTCAGGGATAGAGAGGCAGCGGGGCCATGCAGAAGGGTCAGGGATAGAGAGGCAGTGGGGCCATGCAGAAGGGTCAGGGAAAGAGGCAGCAGGGCCATGCAGAAGGGTCAGGGATAGAGGCAGCAGGACACGGCAGAAGGGTCAGGGAAAGAGGCAGCAGGGCCATGCAGAAGGGTCAGGGAAAGAGAGGCAGCAGGGCCATGCAGAAGGGTCAGGGAAAGAGAGGCAGCAGGGCCATGCTGAAGGGTCAGTGATAGAGAGGCAGCTGGGCCACGCAGAAGGGTCAGGGATAGAGAGGCAGCAATGCCATGCAGAAGGGTCAGGGATAGAGAGGCAGTGAGGCCATGCAGGAGGGCCAGGGATAGAGAGGCAGCGAGGCCATGCAGAAGGGCCAGGGATAGAGGCAGCGGGCCATGCAGAAGGGTCAGGGATAGAGAGGCAGTGAGGCCATGCAGAAGGGCCAGGGATAGAGAGGCAGCGGGGCCATGCAGAAGGGCCAGGGATAGAGGCAGCGGGGCCTTGCAGAAGGGTCAGGGAAAGAGAGACAGCAGGGCCATGTAGAAGGGTCAGGGAAAGAGAGGCAGCAGGGCAGGCAGAAGGGTCAGGGATAGAGAGACAGTAGGGCCATGCAGAAGGGTCAGGGATGGAGAAGCAGCGAGGCCATGCAGAAGGTCAGGGATAGAGAGACAGCAGGGCCATGCAGAAGGGTCAGGGATGGAGAAGCAGCGAGGCCATGCAGAAGGGTCAGGGATAGAAAGACAGCAGGGCCATGCAGAAGGGCCAGGGATAGAGAGGCAGCGAGGCCATGCAGAAGGGTCAGGGAAAGAGAGGCAGCGAGGCCATGCAGAGAGGCAGGGAGGCCATGCAGAAGGGTCAGGGATAGAGAGGCAGCGGGGCCATGCAGAAGGGTCAGGGAAAGAGAGGCAGCGGGGCCATGCAGAAGAGTCAGGGATAGAGAGACAGCGGGCCATGCAGAAGGGTCAGGGATAGAAAGATAGCAATGCCATGCAGAAGGGTCAGGGAAAGAGAGGCAGTGAGGCCATGCAGAAGGGTCAGGGATAGAGAGGCAGCGGGGCCATGCAGAAGGGTCAGGGAAGGAGAGGCAGCGAGGCCATGCCAAAGGGTCAGGGATAGAGAGACAGCAGGGCCATGCAGAAGGGTCAGGGAAAGAGGCAGCGGGGCCATGCAGAAGGGTCAGGGATAGAGAGGTAGCGGGCCATGCAGAAGGGTCAGGGATAGAGGCAGCGGGCCATGCAGAAGGGTCAGGGATAGAGGTAGCAGGGCCATGCAGAAGGGTCAGGGAAAGAGAGACAGCAAGGCCATGCAGAAGGGTCAGGGAAAGAGAGACAGCGAGGCCATGCAGAAGGGTCAGGGATAGAGAGGCAGCGAGGCCATGCAGAAGGGTCAGGGATAGAGAGGCAGCAGGGCCATGCAGAAGGGTCAGGGATAGAGAGGCAGCGGGGCCATGCAGAAGGGTCAGGGAAGGAGAGGCAGCAGGGCCATGCAGAAGGGTCAGGAAAAGAGAGGCAGCAATGCCATGCAGAAGGGTCAGGGAAAGAGAGGCAGCGGGGCCATGCAGAAGGGTCAGGGATAGAGAGACAGCGGGGCCATGCAGAAGGGTCAGGGATAGGAAGACAGCAATGCCATGCAGAAGGGTCAGGGAAAGAGAGGTAGCGAGGCCATGCAAAAGGGTCAGGGATAGAGAGGCAGCAGGGCCATGCAGAAGGGTCGGCAGGGAAAGAGAGGCAGCGGGGCCATGCAGAAGGGTCAGGGATAGAGGGGCAGCAGGGCCATGCAGAAGGGTCAGGGGAAGAGAGGCAGCAGGGCCATGCAGAAGGGTCAGGGATAGAGGGGCAACGAGGCAGGCAGAAGGGTCAGGGATAGAGAGACAGCAGGGCCATGCAGAAGGGTCAAGGATAGAGATGCAGCGAGGCCATGGAGAAGGGTCAGGGATAGAAAGACAGCGAGGCCATGCAGAAGGGTCAGAGATGGAGAGGCAGCAGGGCCATGCAGAAGGGTCAGGGATAGAGGCAGCAGGGACATGCAGAAGGGTCAGGGATAGAGAGGCAGCAGGGCAGGCAGAAGGGTCAGGGAAAGAGAGGCAGCAGGGCCATGCAGAAGGGCCAGGGATAGAGAGGCAGCGAGGCCATGCAGAAGGGTCAGGGAAAGAAAGATAGCAAGGCCATGCAGAAGGGTCAGGGATAGAGAGGCAGCAATGCCATGCTGAAGGGTCAGGAAAAGAGAGGCAGCAATGCCATGCAGAAGGGTCAGGGAAAGAGATGCAGCGGGGCCATGCAGAAGGGTCAGGGATAGAGAGGCAGCCGGCCATGCAGAAGGGTCAGGGAAAGAGAGGCAGCGAGGCCATGCAGAAGGGTCAGGGAAAGAGAGGCAGCGGGGCCATGCAGAAGGGTCAGGGATAGAGAGGCAGCGGGCCATGCAGAAGGGTCAGGGATAGAGGCAGCGGGGCCATGCAGAAGGGTCAGGGATAGAGAGGCAGCGGGCCATGCAGAAGGGTCAAGGATAGAGGCAGCGGGGCCATGCAGAAGGGTCAGGGATAGAGAGGCAGCGGGGCCATGCAGAAGGGTCAGGGAAAGAGGCAGAGGGGCCATGCAGAAGGGTCAGGGAAAGAGAGGCAGCGAGGCGATGCTGAAGGGCCAGGGATAGAGAGGCAGCGGGGTCATGCAAAAGGGTCAGGGACGGAGAGGCAGCGGGACCATGCAGAAGGGTCAGGGACAGAGAGGCAGCGGGACCATGCAGAAGGGTCAGGGAAAGAGAGGCAGCGAGGCCAGGCTGAAGGGCCAGGGATAGAGAGGCAGCAGGACCATGCAGAAGGGTCAGGGAAAGAGGCAGCAGGACCATGCAGAAGGGTCAGGGAAAGAGAGGCAGCAGGGCCATGCAGAAGGGTCAGGGAAAGAGGCAGCGGGGTCATGCAGAAGGGTCAGGGACGGAGAGGCAGCGGGCCATGCAGAAGGGTCAGGGATAGAGAGGCAGCAGGGCCATGCAGAAGGGTCAGGGAAAGAGAGGCAGCACGGCCATGCAGAAGGGTCAGGGAAAGAGAGGCAGCAGGGCCATGCAGAAGGGTCAGGGAAAGAGAGGCAGCAGGGCCATGCGGAAGGGTCAGGGATAGAGAGGCAGCGGGCCATGAAGAAGGGTCAGGGATAGAGAGGCAGCGGGGCCATGCAGAAGGGTCAGGGATAGAGGCAGCAGGACACGGCAGAAGGGTCAGGGAAAGAGGCAGCAGGGCCATGCAGAAGGGTCAGGGAAAGAGAGGCAGCAGGGCCATGCAGAAGGGTCAGGGAAAGAGAGGCAGCAGGGCCATGCTGAAGGGTCAGTGATAGAGAGGCAGCTGGGCCACGCAGAAGGGTCAGGGATAGAGAGGCAGCAATGCCATGCAGAAGGGTCAGGGATAGAGAGGCAGTGAGGCCATGCAGGAGGGCCAGGGATAGAGAGGCAGCGAGGCCATGCAGAAGGGCCAGGGATAGAGGCAGCGGGCCATGCAGAAGGGTCAGGGATAGAGAGGCAGTGAGGCCATGCAGAAGGGCCAGGGATAGAGAGGCAGCGGGGCCATGCAGAAGGGCCAGGGATAGAGGCAGCGGGGCCTTGCAGAAGGGTCAGGGAAAGAGAGACAGCAGGGCCATGTAGAAGGGTCAGGGAAAGAGAGGCAGCAGGGCAGGCAGAAGGGTCAGGGATAGAGAGACAGTAGGGCCATGCAGAAGGGTCAGGGATGGAGAAGCAGCGAGGCCATGCAGAAGGTCAGGGATAGAGAGACAGCAGGGCCATGCAGAAGGGTCAGGGATGGAGAAGCAGCGAGGCCATGCAGAAGGGTCAGGGATAGAAAGACAGCAGGGCCATGCAGAAGGGCCAGGGATAGAGAGGCAGCGAGGCCATGCAGAAGGGTCAGGGAAAGAGAGGCAGCGAGGCCATGCAGAGAGGCAGGGAGGCCATGCAGAAAGGTCAGGGATAGAGAGGCAGCGGGGCCATGCAGAAGGGTCAGGGAAAGAGAGGCAGCGGGGCCATGCAGAAGAGTCAGGGATAGAGAGACAGCGGGCCATGCAGAAGGGTCAGGGATAGAAAGATAGCAATGCCATGCAGAAGGGTCAGGGAAAGAGAGGCAGTGAGGCCATGCAGAAGGGTCAGGGATAGAGAGGCAGCGGGGCCATGCAGAAGGGTCAGGGAAGGAGAGGCAGCGAGGCCATGCCAAAGGGTCAGGGATAGAGAGACAGCAGGGCCATGCAGAAGGGTCAGGGAAAGAGGCAGCGGGGCCATGCAGAAGGGTCAGGGATAGAGAGGTAGCGGGCCATGCAGAAGGGTCAGGGATAGAGGCAGCGGGCCATGCAGAAGGGTCAGGGATAGAGGTAGCAGGGCCATGCAGAAGGGTCAGGGAAAGAGAGACAGCAAGGCCATGCAGAAGGGTCAGGGAAAGAGAGACAGCGAGGCCATGCAGAAGGGTCAGGGATAGAGAGGCAGCGAGGCCATGCAGAAGGGTCAGGGATAGAGAGGCAGCAGGGCCATGCAGAAGGGTCAGGGATAGAGAGGCAGCGGGGCCATGCAGAAGGGTCAGGGAAGGAGAGGCAGCAGGGCCATGCAGAAGGGTCAGGAAAAGAGAGGCAGCAATGCCATGCAGAAGGGTCAGGGAAAGAGAGGCAGCGGGGCCATGCAGAAGGGTCAGGGATAGAGAGACAGCGGGGCCATGCAGAAGGGTCAGGGATAGGAAGACAGCAATGCCATGCAGAAGGGTCAGGGAAAGAGAGGTAGCGAGGCCATGCAAAAGGGTCAGGGATAGAGAGGCAGCAGGGCCATGCAGAAGGGTCGGCAGGGAAAGAGAGGCAGCGGGGCCATGCAGAAGGGTCAGGGATAGAGGGGCAGCAGGGCCATGCAGAAGGGTCAGGGGAAGAGAGGCAGCAGGGCCATGCAGAAGGGTCAGGGATAGAGGGGCAACGAGGCAGGCAGAAGGGTCAGGGATAGAGAGACAGCAGGGCCATGCAGAAGGGTCAAGGATAGAGATGCAGCGAGGCCATGGAGAAGGGTCAGGGATAGAAAGACAGCGAAGCCATGCAGAAGGGTCAGAGATGGAGAGGCAGCAGGGCCATGCAGAAGGGTCAGGGATAGAGGCAGCAGGGACATGCAGAAGGGTCAGGGATAGAGAGGCAGCAGGGCAGGCAGAAGGGTCAGGGAAAGAGAGGCAGCAGGGCCATGCAGAAGGGCCAGGGATAGAGAGGCAGCGAGGCCATGCAGAAGGGTCAGGGAAAGAAAGATAGCAAGGCCATGCAGAAGGGTCAGGGATAGAGAGGCAGCAATGCCATGCTGAAGGGTCAGGAAAAGAGAGGCAGCAATGCCATGCAGAAGGGTCAGGGAAAGAGATGCAGCGGGGCCATGCAGAAGGGTCAGGGATAGAGAGGCAGCCGGCCATGCAGAAGGGTCAGGGAAAGAGAGGCAGCGAGGCCATGCAGAAGGGTCAGGGAAAGAGAGGCAGCGGGGCCATGCAGAAGGGTCAGGGATAGAGAGGCAGCGGGCCATGCAGAAGGGTCAGGGATAGAGGGGCAGCAGGGCCATGCAGAAGGGTCAGGGGAAGAGAGGCAGCAGGGCCATGCAGAAGGGTCAGGGATAGAGGGGCAACGAGGCAGGCAGAAGGGTCAGGGATAGAGAGACAGCAGGGCCATGCAGAAGGGTCAAGGATAGAGATGCAGCGAGGCCATGGAGAAGGGTCAGGGATAGAAAGACAGCGAGGCCATGCAGAAGGGTCAGAGATGGAGAGGCAGCAGGGCCATGCAGAAGGGTCAGGGAAAGAGAGGCAGCAGGGCCATGCAGAAGGGTCAGGGAAAGAGAGGCAGCAGGGCCATGCGGAAGGGTCAGGGATAGAGAGGCAGCGGGCCATGAAGAAGGGTCAGGGATAGAGAGGCAGCGGGGCCATGCAGAAGGGTCAGGGATAGAGAGGCAGCGGGCCATGCAGAAGGGTCAAGGATAGAGGCAGCGGGGCCATGCAGAAGGGTCAGGGATAGAGAGGCAGCGGGGCCATGCAGAAGGGTCAGGGAAAGAGGCAGAGGGGCCATGCAGAAGGGTCAGGGAAAGAGAGGCAGCGAGGCGATGCTGAAGGGCCAGGGATAGAGAGGCAGCGGGGTCATGCAAAAGGGTCAGGGACGGAGAGGCAGCGGGACCATGCAGAAGGGTCAGGGACAGAGAGGCAGCGGGACCATGCAGAAGGGTCAGGGAAAGAGAGGCAGCGAGGCCAGGCTGAAGGGCCAGGGATAGAGAGGCAGCAGGACCATGCAGAAGGGTCAGGGAAAGAGGCAGCAGGACCATGCAGAAGGGTCAGGGAAAGAGAGGCAGCAGGGCCATGCAGAAGGGTCAGGGAAAGAGGCAGCGGGGTCATGCAGAAGGGTCAGGGACGGAGAGGCAGCGGGCCATGCAGAAGGGTCAGGGATAGAGAGGCAGCAGGGCCATGCAGAAGGGTCAGGGAAAGAGAGGCAGCACGGCCATGCAGAAGGGTCAGGGAAAGAGAGGCAGCAGGGCCATGCAGAAGGGTCAGGGAAAGAGAGGCAGCAGGGCCATGCGGAAGGGTCAGGGATAGAGAGGCAGCGGGCCATGAAGAAGGGTCAGGGATAGAGAGGCAGCGGGGCCATGCAGAAGGGTCAGGGATAGGGAGGCAGCAGGGCCATGCAGAAGGGTCGGGCAGAGAAAGAGAGGCAGCGGGGCCATGCAGAAGGGTCAGGGAAAGAGAGGCAGCAATCCCATGCAGAAGGGTCAGGGAAAGAGAGGCAGCGGGCCGTGCAGAAGGGTCAGGGAAAGAGAGGCAGCTTGGCCATGCAGAAGGGTCAGGGAAAGAGAGGCAGCGATCCCATGCAGAAGGGTCAGGGAAAGCGAGGCAGCGGGCAGTGCAGAAGGGTCAGGGAAAGAGAGGCAGCGGGGCCATGCAGAAGGGTCAGGGATAGAGAGGCAGCGGGGTCAGGGAAAGAGAGGCAGCGGGGCCATGCAGAAGGGTCAGGGATAGAGAGGCAGCGGGGCCATGCGGGGCCATGCAGAAGGGTCAGGGATAGAGAGGCAGCGGGGCCATGCAGAAGGGTCAGGGATAGAGGCAGCAGGACCATGCAGAAGGGTCAGGGAAAGAGGCAGCAGGGCCATGCAGACGGGTCAGGGAAAGAGAGGCAGCAGGGCCATGCAGAAGGGTCAGGGAAAGAGAGGCAGCAGGGCCATGCTGAAGGGTCAGTGATAGAGAGGCAGCTGGGCCATGCAGAAGGGTCGGGGATAGAGAGGCAGTGAGGCCATGCAGAAGGGCCAGGGATAGAGAGGCAGCGAGGCCATGCAGAAGGGCCAGGGATAGAGAGGCAGCGGGGCCATGCAGAAGGGCCAGGGATAGAGGCAGCAGGGCCTTGCAGAAGGGCCAGGGATAGATAGGCTGCGAGGCAATGCAGAAGGGCCAGGGATAGAGAGGCAGCGGGGCCATGCAGAAGGGTCAGGGATAGAGAGGCAGCAATGCCGTGCAGAAGGGTCAGGGATAGAGAGCATGTAGAAGGGTCAGGGATAGAGAGGCAGCAATGCCATGCAGAAGGGTCAGGAAAAGTGAGGCAGCAGGGCCATGCAGAAGGGTCGGCCAGGGATAGAGAGGCAGCGAGGCCTTGCAGAAGGGTCAGGGATAGAGAGACAGCAGATCCATGCAGAAGGGTCTGCCAGGGATAGAGAGGCAGCGAGGCCATGCAGAAGGGTCAGGGATAGAGGGCCAGCAGGGCCATGCAGAAGGGTCAGGGAAAGAGAGGCAGCAAGGCCATGCAGAAGGGTCTGCCAGGGATAGAGAGGCAGCGAGGCCATGCAGAAGGGTCAGTGATAGAGGGGCAGCAGGGTCATGCAGAAGGGTCAGGGAAAGAGGCAGCGGGGTCATGCAGAAGGGTCAGGGATAGAGAGGCAGTGGGCCATGCAGTAGGGTCAGGGATAGAGAGGCAGCAGGGCCATGCAGAAGGGTCAGGGAAAGAGAGGCAGCAGGGCCATGCAGAAGGGTCAGGGAAAGAGAGGCAGCAATCCCATGCAGAAGGGTCAGGGATAGAGAGGCAGCGGGCCATGAAGAAGGGTCAGGGATAGAGAGGCAGCGGGGCCATGCAGAAGGGTCAGGGATAGAGAGGCAGCGAGGCCATGCAGTAGGGTCAGGGATAGAGAGGCAGCAGGGCCATGCAGAAGGGTCAGGGAAAGAGAGGCAGCAGGGCCATGCAGAAGGGTCAGGGAAAGAGAGGCAGCAATCCCATGCAGAAGGGTCAGGAATAGAGAGGCAGCGGGGCCTTGCAGAAGGGCCAGGGATTGAGAGGCAGCGGGGCCGTGCAGAAGGGTCAGGGAAAGAGAGGCAGCGGGCCATGCAGAAGGGTCAGGGAAAGAGAGGCAGCAATCCCATGCAGAAGGGTCAGGGAAAGAGAGGCAGCGGGCAGTGCAGAAGGGTCAGGGAAAGAGAGGCAGCGGGGCCATGCAGAAGGGTCAGGGATAGAGAGGCAGCGGGGCCATGCAGAAGGGTCAGGGATAGAGAGGCAGTGGGGCCATGCAGAAGGGTCAGGGAAAGAGGCAGCAGGGCCATGCAGAAGGGTCAGGGATAGAGGCAGCAGGACACGGCAGAAGGGTCAGGGAAAGAGGCAGCAGGGCCATGCAGAAGGGTCAGGGAAAGAGAGGCAGCAGGGCCATGCAGAAGGGTCAGGGAAAGAGAGGCAGCAGGGCCATGCTGAAGGGTCAGTGATAGAGAGGCAGCTGGGCCACGCAGAAGGGTCAGGGATAGAGAGGCAGCAATGCCATGCAGAAGGGTCAGGGATAGAGAGGCAGTGAGGCCATGCAGGAGGGCCAGGGATAGAGAGGCAGCGAGGCCATGCAGAAGGGCCAGGGATAGAGGCAGCGGGCCATGCAGAAGGGTCAGGGATAGAGAGGCAGTGAGGCCATGCAGAAGGGCCAGGGATAGAGAGGCAGCGGGGCCATGCAGAAGGGCCAGGGATAGAGGCAGCGGGGCCTTGCAGAAGGGCCAGGGATAGAGAGGCAGCAGGCCATGCAGAAGGGTCAGGGATAGAGAGGCAGCGGGCCATGCAGAAGGGTCAGGGATAGAGAGGTAGCAATGCCATGCAGAAGGGTCAGGGATAGAGAGGCAGCGAGGCCATGCAGAAGGGTCAGGGATAGAGAGGCAGCAATGCCATGCAGAAGGGTCAGGGATAGAGAGGCAGTGAGGCCATGCAGGAGGGCCAGGGATAGAGAGGCAGCGAGGCCATGCAGAAGGGCCAGGGATAGAGGCAGCGGGCCATGCAGAAGGGTCAGGGATAGAGAGGCAGTGAGGCCATGCAGAAGGGCCAGGGATAGAGACAGCGGGGCCATGCAGAAGGGCCAGGGATAGAGGCAGCGGGGCCTTGCAGAAGGGCCAGGGATAGAGAGGCAGCGAGGCCATGCAGAAGGGTCAGGGATAGAGAGGCAGCGGGCCATGCTGAAGGGTCAGGGATAGAGAGGCAGTGAGGCCATGCAGAAGGGCCAGGAATAGAGAGGCAGCGGGGCCTTGCAGAAGGGCCAGGGATAGAGGCAGCGGGGCCTTGCAGAAGGGCCAGGGATAGAGAGGCAGTGAGGCCATGCAGAAGGGTCAGGGATAGAGAGGTAGCGGGGCCATGCAGAAGGGTCAGGGATAGAGACAGCGGGGCCATGCAGAAGGGTCAGGGATAGAGAGGCAGCGGGGCCATGCTGAAGGGCCAGGGATAGAGAGGCAGCGGGGCCATGCTGAAGGGCCAGGGATAGAGAGGCAGCAGGGCCATGCAGAAGGGTCAGGGATAGAGGCAGCAGGGCCATGTAGAAGGGTCAGGGAAAGAGAGGCAGCGGGGCCATGCAGAAGGGTCAGGGATAGAGAGTCAGCGGGCCGTGCAGAAGGGTCAGGGAAAGAGAGGCAGCGGGCCATGCAGAAGGGTGAGGCATAGAGAGGCAGCGGGGCCATGCAGAAGGGTCAGGGAAAGAGAGGCAGCGAGGCCATGCAGAAGGGTCCGGGAATGAGAGGCAGCGGCCCATGTAGAAGGGTCAGGGATAGAGAGGCAGCAATGCCTTGCAGAAGGGTCAGGGAAAGTGAGGCAGCAGGGCCATGCGGAAGGGTCGGCCAGGGATAGAGAGGCAGCGAGGCCATGCAGAAGGGTCAGGGATAGAGAGGCAGCAGGGCCATGCAGAAGGGTCTGCCAGGGATAGAGAGGCAACGAGGCCATGCAGAAGGGTCAGGGATAGAGGGGCAGCAGGGCCATGCAGAAGGGTCAGGGAAAGAGAGGCAGCAATGCCATGCAGAAGGGTCAGGGATAGAGAGACAGCAGGGCCATGCAGAAGGGCCAGGGATAGAGAGGCAGCGAGGCCATGCAGAAGGGTCAGGGATGGAAAGACAGCGAGGCCACGCAGAAGGGTCAGGGATCGAGAGGCAGCGGGGCCATGCAGAAGGGTCAGGGATAGAGAGGAAGCGGGCCATGCAGAAGGGTCAGGGAAAGAGAGGCAGCGGGCCATGCAGAAGGGTGAGGCATAGAGAGGCAGCGGGGCCATGCAGAAGGGTCAGGGAAAGAGAGGCAGCGGGCCATGCAGAAGGGTCATGGAAAGAGAGGCAGCGGGCCATGCAGAAGGGTGAGGCATAGAGAGGCAGCGGGGCCATGCAGAAGGGTCAGGGAAAGAGAGGCAGCGAGGCCATGCAGAAGGGTCCGGGAATGAGAGGCAGCGGCCCATGTAGAAGGGTCAGGGATAGAGAGGCAGCAATGCCATGCAGCAGGGTCAGGGAAAGTGAGGCAGCAGGGCCATGCGGAAGGGTCGGCCAGGGATAGAGAGGCAGCGAGGCCATGCAGAAGGGTCAGGGATAGAGAGGCAGCAGGGCCATGCAGAAGGGTCTGCCAGGGATAGAGAGGCAGCGAGGCCATGCAGAAGGGTCAGGGATAGAGGGGCAGCAGGGCCATGCAGAAGGGTCAGGGAAAGAGAGGCAGCAATGCCATGCAGAAGGGTCAGGGATAGAGAGACAGCAGGGCCATGCAGAAGGGCCAGGGATAGAGAGGCAGCGAGGCCATGCAGAAGGGTCAGGGATGGAAAGACAGCGAGGCCATGCAGAAGGGTCAGGGATCGAGAGGCAGCGGGGCCATGCAGAAGGGTCAGGGATAGAGAGGAAGCGGGCCATGCAGAAGGGTCAGGGAAAGAGAGGCAGCGGGCCATGCAGAAGGGTGAGGCATAGAGAGGCAGCGGGGCCATGCAGAAGGGTCAGGGAAAGAGAGGCAGCGGGGCCATGCAGAAGGGTGAGGCATAGGAAGGCAGCGGGGCCATGCAGAAGGGTCAGGGAAAGAGAGGCAGCGAGGCCATGCAGAAGGGTCAGGCATAGAGAGGCAGCGGGGCCATGCAGAAGGGTCAGGGAAAGAGAGGCAGCGAGGCCATGCAGAAGGGTCAGGGGTAGAGAGGCAGCGGGGCCATGCAGAAGGGTCAGGGATAGAGAGGCAGCAGGGCCATGCAGAAGGGCCAGGGATAGAGAGGCAGCGGGGCCATGCAGAAGGGTCAGGGATAGAGAGGCAACGGGCCATGCAGAAGGGTCAGGGATAGATAGACAGCGGGCCATGCAGAAGGGTCAGGGATAGAGAGGCAGCGGGCCATGCTGAAGGGTCAGGGAAAGAGAGGCAGCGGACCATGCAGAAGGGTCAGGGATAGAGAGGCAGCAGGGCCATGCAGAAGGGTCAGGGATGGAGAAGCAGCGAGGCCATGCAGAAGGGTCAGGGATAGAAAGACAGCGAGGCCATGCAGAAGGACCAGGGATAGAGAGGCAGCGGGGCCATGCAGAAGGGTCAGGGAAAGAGAGGCAGCGAGGCCATGCAGAAGGGTCAGGGGTAGAGAGGCAGCGGGGCCATGCAGAAGGGTCAGGGATAGAGAGGCAGCAGGGCCATGCAGAAGGGCCAGGGATAGAGAGGCAGCGGGGCCATGCAGAAGGGTCAGGGATAGAGAGGCAACGGGCCATGCAGAAGGGTCAGGGATAGATAGACAGCGGGCCATGCAGAAGGGTCAGGGATAGAGAGGCAGCGGGCCATGCTGAAGGGTCAGGGAAAGAGAGGCAGCGGACCATGCAGAAGGGTCAGGGATAGAGAGGCAGCAGGGCCATGCAGAAGGGTCAGGGATGGAGAAGCAGCGAGGCCATGCAGAAGGGTCAGGGATAGAAAGACAGCGAGGCCATGCAGAAGGACCAGGGATAGAGAGGCAGCGAGGCCATGCAGAAGGGTCAGGGATAGAGCGGCAGCAATGCCATGCAGAAGGGTCGGGGATAGAGAGGCAGCGGGCCATGCAGAAGGGTCAGGGAAAGAGAGGCAGCAAGGCCATGCAGAAGGGTCAGGGAAAGAGAGGCAGCAGGGCCATGCAGCAGGGTCAGGGACAGAGAGGCAGCGAGGCCATGCAGAAGGGTCAGGGAAAGAAAGGCAGCGAGGCCATGCAGAAGGGTCAGGGATAGAGAGGCAGCAGGGCCATGCAGAAGGGTCAGGGATAGAGAGGCAGCGAGGCCATGCTGAAGGGTCAGGGAAAGAGAGGCAGCGGGGCCATGCAGAAGGGTCAGGGAAAGAGAGGCAGCAGGGCCATGCAGAAGGGTCAGGGATAGAGAGGCAGCAGGGCCATGCAGAAGAGTCAGGGAATGAGTGGCAGCGGGGCCATGCAGAAGGGTCAGGGATAGAGAGGCAGCGAGGTCATGCAGAAGGGTCAGGGAAAGAGGCAGGGGGGCCATGCAGAAGGGTCAGGGATAGAGGCAGCAGGGCCATGCAGAAGGGTCAGGGACAGAGAGGCAGCGGGGCCATGCAGAAGGGTCAGGGAAAGAGAGGCAGCAAGGCCATGCAGAAGGGTCAGGGAAGGAGAGGCAGCAGGACCATGCAGAAGGGTCAGGGACAGAGAGGCAGCGGGGCCATGCAGAAGGGTCAGGGATAGAGGCAGCAGGGCCATGCAGAAGGCTCAGGGATAGATAGACAGCGGGCCATGCAGAAGGGTCAGGGATAGAGAGGCAGCGGGCCATGCAGAAGGGTCAGGGACAGAGAGGCAGCGGGCCATGCCGAAGGGTCAGGGAATGAGAGGCAGCGGGCCATGCAGAAGGGTCAGGGAAGGAGAGGCAGCGGGGCCATGCAGAAGGGTCAGAGAAGGAGAGGCAGAAGGGTCAGGGAAGGAGAGGCAGCAGGACCATGCAGAAGGGTCAGGGACAGAGAGGCAGCGGGGCCATGCAGAAGGGCCAGGGATAGAGAGGCAGCAGGGCCATGCAGAAGGGTCAGGGAAGGAGAGGCAAAAGGGTCAGGGAAGGAGAGGCAGCAGGACCATGCAGAAGGGTCAGGGATAGAGAGGCAGCCGGCCATGCAGAAGGGCCCGGGATAGAGAGGCAGCAGGGCCATGCAGAAGGGTCAGGGAAGGAGAGGCTGCAGGCCATGCAGAAGGGTCAGGGACAGAGAGGCAACGGGCCATGCAGAAGGGTCAGGGATAGAGAGGCAGAGGGCCATGCAGAAGGGTCAGGGATAGAGAGGCAGCGGGCCATGCAGAAGGGTCATGGTTAGAGAGGCAGCAGGGCCATGCAGAAGGGTCAGGGACAGAGAGGCAGCGGGGCCATGCAGAAGGGTCAGGGATAGAGGCAGCGGGCCATGCAGAAGGGTCAGGGACAGAGAGGCAACGGGCCATGCAGAAGGGTCAGGGATAGAGAGGCAGAGGGCCATGCAGAAGGGTCAGGGATAGAGAGGCAGCGGGCCATGCAGAAGGGTCATGGTTAGAGAGGCAGCAGGGCCATGCAGAAGGGTCAGGGAAAGAGAGGCAGCAGGGCCATGCAGAAGGGTCAGGGAAAGAGAGGCAGCAATCCCATGCAGAAGGGTCAGGGAAAGAGAGGCAGCGGGCAGTGCAGAAGGGTCAGGGAAAGAGAGGCAGCGGGGCCATGCAGAAGGGTCAGGGATAGAGAGGCAGCGGGGTCAGGGAAAGAGATGCAGCGGGGCCATGCAGAAGGGTCAGGGATAGAGAGGCAGCGGGGCCATGCGGGGCCATGCAGAAGGGTCAGGGATAGAGAGGCAGCGGGGCCATGCAGAAGGGTCAGGGATAGAGGCAGCAGGACCATGCAGAAGGGTCAGGGAAAGAGGCAGCAGGGCCATGCAGACGGGTCAGGGAAAGAGAGGCAGCAGGGCCATGCTGAAGGGTCAGTGATAGAGAGGCAGCTGGGCCATGCAGAAGGGTCAGGGATAGAGAGGCAGTGAGGCCATGCAGAAGGGCCAGGGATAGAGAGGCAGTGAGGCCATGCAGAAGGGCCAGGGACAGAGAGGCAGCGGGGCCATGCAGAAGGGCCAGGGATAGAGGCAGCAGGGCCTTGCAGAAGGGCCAGGGATAGATAGGCTGCGAGGCAATGCAGAAGGGCCAGGGATAGAGAGGCAGCAGGCCATGCAGAAGGGCCAGGGATAGAGAGGCAGCGGGGCCATGCAGAAGGGTCAGGGATAGAGAGGCAGCAATGCCGTGCAGAAGGGTCAGGGATAGAGAGCATGTAGAAGGGTCAGGGATAGAGAGGCAGCAATGCCATGCAGAAGGGTCAGGAAAAGTGAGGCAGCAGGGCCATGCAGAAGGGTCGGCCAGGGATAGAGAGGCAGCGAGGCCATGCAGAAGGGTCAGGGATAGAGGGGCAGCAGGGCCATGCAGAAGGGTCAGGGAATGAGAGGCAGCAAGGCCATGCAGAAGGGTCTGCCAGTGATAGAGAGGCAGCGAGGCCATGCAGAAGGGTCAGTGATAGAGGGGCAGCAGGGTCATGCAGAAGGGTCAGGGAAAGAGGCAGCGGGGTCATGCAGAAGGGCCAGGGATAGAGAGGCAGCAGGCCATGCAGAAGGGCCAGGGATAGAGAGGCAGCGGGGCCATGCAGAAGGGTCAGGGATAGAGAGGCAGCAATGCCGTGCAGAAAGGTCAGGGATAGAGAGGTAGCAATGCCATGCAGAAGGGTCAGGGTAAGAGAGGCAGCGAGGCCATGCAGAAGGGTCAGGGAATGAGAGGCAGCGGCCCATGTAGAAGGGTCAGGGATAGAGAGGCAGCAATGCCATGCAGAAGGGTCAGGGAAAGTGAGGCAGCAGGGCCATGCAGAAGGGTCGGCCAGGGATAGAGCGGCAGCGAGGCCATGCAGAAGGGTCAGGGATAGAGAGACAGCAGATCCATGCAGAAGGGTCTGCCAGGGATAGAGAGGCAGCGAGGCCATGCAGAAGGGTCAGGGATAGAGGGCCAGCAGGGCCATGCAGAAGGGTCAGGGAAAGAGAGGCAGCAAGGCCATGCAGAAGGGTCTGCCAGGGATAGAGAGGCAGCGAGGCCATGCAGAAGGGTCAGTGATAGAGGGGCAGCAGGGTCATGCAGAAGGGTCAGGGAAAGAGGCAGCGGGGTCATGCAGAAGGGTCAGGGATAGAGAGGCAGTGGGCCATGCAGTAGGGTCAGGGATAGAGAGGCAGCAGGGCCATGCAGAAGGGTCAGGGAAAGAGAGGCAGCAGGGCCATGCAGAAGGGTCAGGGAAAGAGAGGCAGCAATCCCATGCAGAAGGGTCAGGGATAGAGAGGCAGCGGGCCATGAAGAAGGGTCAGGGATAGAGAGGCAGCGGGGCCATGCAGAAGGGTCAGGGATAGAGAGGCAGCAGGGCCATGCAGAAGGGTCAGGGAAAGAGAGGCAGCGAGGCCATGCAGTAGGGTCAGGGATAGAGAGGCAGCAGGGCCATGCAGAAGGGTCAGGGAAAGAGAGGCAGCAGGGCCATGCAGAAGGGTCAGGGAAAGAGAGGCAGCAATCCCATGCAGAAGGGTCAGGGATAGAGAGGCAGCGGGGCCTTGCAGAAGGGCCAGGGATTGAGAGGCAGATAGGGCCGTGCAGAAGGGTCAGGGAAAGAGAGGCAGCGGGCCATGCAGAAGGGTCAGGGAAAGAGAGGCAGCAATCCCATGCAGAAGGGTCAGGGAAAGAGAGGCAGCGGGCAGTGCAGAAGGGTCAGGGAAAGAGAGGCAGCGGGGCCATGCAGAAGGGTCAGGGATAGAGAGGCAGTGGGGCCATGCAGAAGGGTCAGGGAAAGAGGCAGCAGGGCCATGCAGAAGGGTCAGGGATAGAGGCAGCAGGACACGGCAGAAGGCTCAGGGAAAGAGGCAGCAGGGCCATGCAGAAGGGTCAGGGAAAGAGAGGCAGCAGGGCCATGCAGAAGGGTCAGGGAAAGAGAGGCAGCAGGGCCATGCTGAAGGGTCAGTGATAGAGAGGCAGCTGGGCCACGCAGAAGGGTCAGGGATAGAGAGGCAGCAATGCCATGCAGAAGGGTCAGGGATAGAGAGGCAGTGAGGCCATGCAGGAGGGCCAGGGATAGAGAGGCAGCGAGGCCATGCAGAAGGGCCAGGGATAGAGGCAGCGGGCCATGCAGAAGGGTCAGGGATAGAGAGGCAGTGAGGCCATGCAGAAGGGCCAGGGATAGAGAGGCAGCGGGGCCATGCAGAAGGGCCAGGGATAGAGGCAGCGGGGCCTTGCAGAAGGGCCAGGTATAGAGAGGCAGCAGGCCATGCAGAAGGGTCAGGGATAGAGAGGCAGCGGGCCATGCAGAAGGGTCAGGGATAGAGAGGTAGCAATGCCATGCAGAAGGGTCAGGGATAGAGAGGCAGCGAGGCCATGCAGAAGGGTCAGGGATAGAGAGGCAGCAATGCCATGCAGAAGGGTCAGGGATAGAGAGGCAGTGAGGCCATGCAGGAGGGCCAGGGATAGAGAGGCAGCGAGGCCATGCAGAAGGGCCAGGGATAGAGGCAGCGGGCCATGCAGAAGGGTCAGGGATAGAGAGGCAGTGAGGCCATGCAGAAGGGCCAGGGATAGAGACAGCGGGCCATGCAGAAGGGCCAGGGATAGAGGCAGCGGGGCCTTGCAGAAGGGCCAGGGATAGAGAGGCAGCGAGGCCATGCAGAAGGGTCAGGGATAGAGAGGCAGCGGGCCATGCAGAAGGGTCAGGGATAGAGAGGCAGTGAGGCCATGCAGAAGGGCCACTAATAGAGAGGCAGCGGGGCCTTGCAGAAGGGCCAGGGATAGAGGCAGCGGGGCCTTGCAGAAGGGCCAGGGATAGAGAGGCAGTGAGGCCATGCAGAAGGGTCAGGGATAGAGAGGTAGCGGGGCCATGCAGAAGGGTCAGGGATAGAGACAGCGGGGCCATGCAGAAGGGTCAGGGATAGAGAGGCAGCGGGGCCATGCTGAAGGGCCAGGGATAGAGAGGCAGCGAGGCCATGCTGAAGGGCCAGGGATAGAGAGGCAGCAGGGCCATGCAGAAGGGTCAGGGATAGAGGCAGCAGGGCCATGTAGAAGGGTCAGGGAAAGAGAGGCAGCGGGGCCGTGCAGAAGGGTCAGGGATAGAGAGTCAGCGGGCCGTGCAGAAGGGTCAGGGAAAGAGAGGCAGTGGGCCATGCAGAAGGGTGAGGCATAGGAAGGCAGCGGGGCCATGCAGAAGGGTCAGGGAAAGAGAGGCAGCGAGGCCATGCAGAAGGGTCCGGGAATGAGAGGCAGCGGCCCATGTAGAAGGGTCAGGGATAGAGAGGCAGCAATGCCATGCAGAAGGGTCAGTGAAAGTGAGGCAGCAGGGCCATGCGGAAGGGTCGGCCAGGGATAGAGAGGCAGCGAGGCCATGCAGAAGGGTCAGGGATAGAGAGGCAGCAGGGCCATGCAGAAGGGTCTGCCAGGGATAGAGAGGCAGCGAGGCCATGCAGAAGGGTCAGGGATAGAGGGGCAGCAGGGCCATGCAGAAGGGTCAGGGAAAGAGAGGCAGCAATGCCATGCAGAAGGGTCAGGGATAGAGAGACAGCAGGGCCATGCAGAAGGGCCAGGGATAGAGAGGCAGCGAGGCCATGCAGAAGGGTCAGGGATAGAGAGGCAGTGAGGCCATGCAGGAGGGCCAGGGATAGAGAGGCAGCGAGGCCATGCAGAAGGGCCAGGGATAGAGGCAGCGGGCCATGCAGAAGGGTCAGGGATAGAGAGGCAGCAATGCCATGCAGAAGGGTCAGGGATAGAGAGGCAGTGAGGCCATGCAGGAGGGCCAGGGATAGAGAGGCAGCGAGGCCATGCAGAAGGGCCAGGGATAGAGGCAGCGGGCCATGCAGAAGGGTCAGGGATAGAGAGGCAGTGAGGCCATGCAGAAGGGCCAGGGATAGAGAGGCAGCGGGGCCATGCAGAAGGGCCAGGGATAGAGGCAGCGGGGCCTTGCAGAAGGGCCAGGGATAGAGAGGCAGCAGGCCATGCAGAAGGGTCAGGGATAGAGAGGCAGCGGGCCATGCAGAAGGGTCAGGGATAGAGAGGTAGCAATGCCATGCAGAAGGGTCAGGGATAGAGAGGCAGCGAGGCCATGCAGAAGGGTCAGGGATAGAGAGGCAGCAATGCCATGCAGAAGGGTCAGGGATAGAGAGGCAGTGAGGCCATGCAGGAGGGCCAGGGATAGAGAGGCAGCGAGGCCATGCAGAAGGGCCAGGGATAGAGGCAGCGGTCCATGCAGAAGGGTCAGGGATAGAGAGGCAGTGAGGCCATGCAGAAGGGCCAGGGATAGAGACAGCGGGCCATGCAGAAGGGCCAGGGATAGAGGCAGCGGGGCCTTGCAGAAGGGCCAGGGATAGAGAGGCAGCGAGGCCATGCAGAAGGGTCAGGGATAGAGAGGCAGCGGGCCATGCAGAAGGGTCAGGGATAGAGAGGCAGTGAGGCCATGCAGAAGGGCCAGTAATAGAGAGGCAGCGGGGCCTTGCAGAAGGGCCAGGGATAGAGGCAGCGGGGCCTTGCAGTAGGGCCAGGGATAGAGAGGCAGTGAGGCCATGCAGAAGGGTCAGGGATAGAGAGGTAGCGGGGCCATGCAGAAGGGTCAGGGATAGAGACAGCGGGGCCATGCAGAAGGGTCAGGGATAGAGAGGCAGCGGGGCCATGCTGAAGGGCCAGGGATAGAGAGGCAGCGAGGCCATGCTGAAGGGCCAGGGATAGAGAGGCAGCAGGGCCATGAGAAGGGTCAGGGATAGAGGCAGCAGGGCCATGTAGAAGGGTCAGGGAAAGAGAGGCAGCGGGGCCATGCAGAAGGGTCAGGGATAGAGAGTCAGCGGGCCGTGCAGAAGGGTCAGGGAAAGAGAGGCAGCGGGCCATGCAGAAGGGTGAGGCATAGGAAGGCAGCGGGGCCATGCAGAAGGGTCAGGGAAAGAGAGGCAGCGAGGCCATGCAGAAGGGTCCGGGAATGAGAGGCAGCGGCCCATGTAGAAGGGTCAGGGATAGAGAGGCAGCAATGCCATGCAGAAGGGTCAGGGAAAGTGAGGCAGCAGGGCCATGCGGAAGGGTCGGCCAGGGATAGAGAGGCAGCGAGGCCATGCAGAAGGGTCAGGGATAGAGAGGCAGCAGGGCCATGCAGAAGGGTCTGCCAAGGATAGAGAGGCAGCGAGGCCATGCAGAAGGGTCAGGGATAGAGGGGCAGCAGGGCCATGCAGAAGGGTCAGGGAAAGAGAGGCAGCAATGCCATGCAGAAGGGTCAGGGATAGAGAGACAGCAGGGCCATGCAGAAGGGCCAGGGATAGAGAGGCAGCGAGGCCATGCAGAAGGGTCAGGGACGGAAAGACAGCGAGGCCATGCAGAAGGGTCAGGGATCGAGAGGCAGCGGGGCCATGCAGAAGGGTCGGGGATAGAGAGGAAGCGGGCCATGCAGAAGGGTCAGGGAAAGAGAGGCAGCGGGCCATGCAGAAGGGTGAGGCATAGAGAGGCAGCGGGGCCATGCAGAAGGGTCAGGGAAAGAGAGGCAGCGAGGCCATGCAGAAGGGTCAGGGAAAGAGAGGCAGCAAGGCCATGCAGAAGGGTCAGGCATAGAGAGGCAGCAATGCCATGCAGAAGGGTCAGGGAAAGAGAGGCAGCGAGGCCATGCAGAAGGGTCAGGGGTAGAGAGGCAGCGGGGCCATGCAGAAGGGTCAGGGATAGAGAGGCAACGGGCCATGCAGAAGGGTCAGGGATAGATAGACAGCGGGCCATGCAGAAGGGTCAGGGATAGAGAGGCAGCGGGCCATGCAGAAGGGTCAGGGAAAGAGAGGCAGCGGACCATGCAGAAGGGTCAGGGATAGAGAGGCAGCAGGGCCATGCAGAAGGGTCAGGGATGGAGAAGCAGCGAGGCCATGCAGAAGGGTCAGGGATAGAAAGACAGCGAGGCCATGCAGAAGGACCAGGGATAGAGAGGCAGCGAGGCCATGCAGAAAGGTCAGGGATAGAGAGGCAGCAATGCCATGCAGAAGGGTCGGGGATAGAGAGGCAGCGGGCCATGCAGAAGGGTCAGGGATAGAGAGTCAGCGGGCCGTGCAGAAGGGTCAGGGAAAGAGAGGCAGCGGGCCATGCAGAAGGGTCAGGGAAAGAGAGGCAGCGAGGCCATGCAGAAGGGTCAGGGAAAGAGAGGCAGCAGGGCCATGCAGCAGGGTCAGGGACAGAGAGGCAGCGAGGCCATGCAGAAGGGTCAGGGAAAGAAAGGCAGCGAGGCCATGCAGAAGGGTCAGGGATAGAGAGGCAGCAGGGCCATGCAGAAGGGTCAGGGAAAGAGAGGCAGCAGGGCCATGCAGCAGGGTCAGGGACAGAGAGGCAGCGAGGCCATGCAGAAGGGTCAGGGAAAGAAAGGCAGCGAGGCCATGCAGAAGGGTCAGGGATAGAGAGGCAGCGAGGCCATGCTGAAGGGTCAGGGAAAGAGAGGCAGCGGGGCCATGCAGAAGGGTCAGGGAAAGAGAGGCAGCAGGGCCATGCAGAAGGGTCAGGGATAGAGAGGCAGCAGGGCCATGCAGAAGGGTCAGGGAATGAGTGGCAGCGGGGCCATGCAGAAGGGTCAGGGATAGAGAGGCAGCGAGGTCATGCAGAAGGGTCAGGGAAAGAGGCAGGGGGGCCATGCAGAAGGGTCAGGGATAGAGGCAGCAGGGCCATGCAGAAGGGTCAGGGACAGAGAGGCAGCGGGGCCATGCAGAAGGGTCAGGGAAAGAGAGGCAGCAAGGCCATGCAGAAGGGTCAGGGAAGGAGAGGCAGCAGGACCATGCAGAAGGGTCAGGGACAGAGACGCAGCGGGGCCATGCAGAAGGGTCAGGGATAGAGGCAGCAGGGCCATGCAGAAGGGTCAGGGATAGATAGACAGCGGGCCATGCAGAAGGGTCAGGGATAGAGAGGCAGCGGGCCATGCAGAAGGGTCAGGGACAGAGAGGCAGCGGGCCATGCAGAAGGGTCAGGGAAGGAGAGGCAGCGGGGCCATGCAGAAGGGTCAGAGAAGGAGAGGCAGAAGGGTCAGGGAAGGAGAGGCAGCAGGACCATGCAGAAGGGTCAGGGACAGAGAGGCAGCGGGCCATGCAGAAGGGCCAGGGATAGAGAGGCAGCAGGGCCATGCAGAAGGGTCAGGGAAGGAGAGGCAGAAGGGTCAGGGAAGGAGAGGCAGCAGGACCATGCAGAAGGGTCAGGGATAGAGAGGCAGCCGGCCATGCAGAAGGGCCCGGGATAGAGAGGCAGCAGGGCCATGCAGAAGGGTCAGGGAAGGAGAGGCTGCGGGCCATGCAGAAGGGTCAGGGACAGAGAGGCAACGGGCCATGCAGAAGGGTCAGGGATAGAGAGGCAGAGGGCCATGCAGAAGGGTCAGGGATAGAGAGGCAGCGGGCCATGCAGAAGGGTCATGGTTAGAGAGGCAGCAGGGCCATGCAGAAGGGTCAGGGACAGAGAGGTAGCGGGGCCATGCAGAAGGGTCAGGGATAGAGGCAGCGGGCCATGCAGAAGGGTCAGGGACAGAGAGGCAACGGACCATGCAGAAGGGTCAGGGATAGAGAGGCAGAGGGCCATGCAGAAGGGTCAGGGATAGAGAGGCAGCGGGCCATGCAGAAGGGTCATGGTTAGAGAGGCAGCAGGGCCATGCAGAAGGGTCAGGGAAAGAGAGGCAGCAGGGCCATGCAGAAGGGTCAGGGATAGAGAGGCAACGAGCCATGCAGAAGGGTCAGGGATAGAGGGGCAGCGGGCCATGCAGAAGGGTCGGGGATAGAGGGGCAGCAGGGCCATGCGAAGGGTCAGGGATAGAGAGGCAGCAGGGCCATGCAGAAGGGTCAGGGATAGAAAGACAGCGAGGCCATGCAGAAGGGTCAGGGATAGAGAGGCAGCAGGGCCATGCAGAAGGGTCAGGGAAAGAGAGGCAGCAGGGCCATGCAGAAGGGTCAAGGAAAGAGAGGCAGCAGGGACATTCAGAAGGTTCAGGGACAGAGAGGCAGCAGGGCCATGCAGAAGGGTCAGGGAAAGAGAGGCAGCGGGGCCATGTAGAAGGGTCAGGGACAGAGAGGCAGCAGGGCCATGCAGAAGGGTCAGGGATGGAGAGGTAGCGGGGCCATGCAGAAGGGTCAGGGACAGAGAGGCAGCGGGGCCATGCAGAAGGGTCAGGGATAGAGAGGCAGCGGGCCATGCAGAAGGGTCAGGGATAGAGAGGCAGCGGGCCATGCAGAAGGGTCAGGGATAGAGAGGCAGCGGGACCATGCAGAAGGGTCAGGGAAAGAGGCAACAGGACCATGCAGAAGGGTCCGGGAAAGAGAGGCAGCGAGTCCATGCAGAAGGGTCAGGGAAAGAGAGGCAGCGGGCCATGCAGAAGGGTCAGGGATAGAAAGACAGCGAGGCCATGCAGAAGGGTCAGGGATAGAGAGGCAGCAGGGCCATGCAGAAGGGTCAGGGATAGAGAGGCAGCAGGGCAGGCAGAAGGGTCAGGGAAAGAGAGGTAGCAGGACCATGCAGAAGGGCCAGGGATAGAGAGGCAGCGAGGCCATGCAGAAGGGTCAGGGAAAGAAAGACAGCGAGGCCATGCAGAAGGGTCAGGGAAAGAGAGGCAGCAATGCCATGCTGAAGGGTCAGGGGAAGAGAGGCAGCAATGCCATGCAGAAGGGTCAGGGAAAGAGAGACAGCGGGGCCATGCAGAAGGGTCAGGGATAGAGAGGCAGCCGGCAATGCAGAAGGGTCAGGGAAAGAGCCAGCGAGGCCATGCAGAAGGGTCAGGGAAAGAGAGGCAGCGGGGCCATGCAGAAGGGTCAGGGATAGAGAGGCAGCGGGCCATGCAGAAGGGTCAGGGATAGAGGCAGCGGGCCATGCAAAAGGGTCAGGGAAAGAGAGGCAGCGGGCCATGCAGAAGGGTCAGGGAGAGAGGCAGCGGGGCCATGCAGAAGGGTCAGGGATCGAGAGGCAGCGGCGCCATGCAGAAGGGTCAGGGATAGAGAGGCAGCGGGCCATGCAGAAGGGCCAGGGATAGAGGCAATAGGGCCATGCAGAAGGGTCAGGGATCGAGAGGCAGCGGCGCCATGCAGAAGGGTCAGGGATAGAGAGGCAGCAGGGCCATGCAGAAGGGTCAGGGATAGAGAGGCAGCGGGCCATGAAGAAGGGTCAGGGATAGAGAGGCAGCGGGGCCATGCAGAAGGGTCAGGGATAGATAGGCAGCAGGGCCATGCAGAAGGGTCGGGCAGGGAAAGAGAGGCAGCGGGGCCATGCAGAAGGGTCAGGGAAAGAGAGGCAGCAATCCCATGCAGAAGGGTCAGGGAAAGAGAGGCAGCGGGGCCATGCAGAAGGGTCAGGGATAGAGGCAGCAGGACCATGCAGAAGGGCCAGGGATAGAGGCAGCGGCCCATGCAGAAGGGTCAGGGAAAGAGAGGCAGTGAGACCATGCAGAAGGGTCAGGGAAAGAGAGGCAGCAGGGCAATGCAGAAGGGTCAGGGAAAGAGAGGCAGCGGGCCATGCAGAAGGATCAGGGATAGAGAGGCAGCAATGCCATGCAGAAGGGTCAGGGATAGAGAGGCAGCGAGGCCATGCAGAAGGGCCAGGGATAGAGGCAGCGGGCCATGCAGAAGGGTCAGGGATAGAGGCAGCGGGCCATGCAGAAGGGTCAGGGATAGAGAGGCAGCGGGCCATGCAGAAGGGTCAGGGAAAGAGAGGCAGCGAGGCCATGCAGAAGGGTCAGGGATAGAGAGGCAGCAATGCCATGCAGAAGGGTCCGGGATAGAGAGGCAGCAGGGCCATGCAGAAGGGCCAGGGATAGAGAGGCAGCGGGGCCTTGCAGAAGGGCCAGGGATTGAGAGGCAGCGGGGCCTTGCAGAAGGGTCAGGAAAAGAGAGGCAGCGGGGCCATGCAGAAGGGTCAGGGATAGAGAGGCAGCGGGCCATGCAGAAGGGTCAGGGATAGAGGCAGCGGGGCCATGCAGAAGGGTCAGGGATAGAGAGGCAGCGGGCCATGCAGAAGGGTCAGGGATAGAGGCAGCGGAGCCATGCAGAAGGGTCAGGGATAGAGAGGCAGCGGGGCCATGCAGAAGGGTCAGGGAAAGAGGCAGAGGGGCCATGCAGAAGGGTCAGGGAAAGAGAGGCAGCGAGGCGATGCTGAAGGGCCAGGGATAGAGAGGCAGCAGGACCATGCAGAAGGGTCAGGGAAAGAGAGGCAGCGAGGCCATGCTGAAGGGCCAGGGATAGAGAGGCAGCAGGACCATGCAGAAGGGTCAGGGAAAGAGGCAGCAGGACCATGCAGAAGGGTCAGGGAAAGAGAGGCAGCAGGGCCATGCAGAAGGGTCAGGGAAAGAGGCCGCGGGGTCATGCAGAAGGGTCAGGGATGGAGAGGCAGCGAGCCATGCAGAAGGGTCAGGGATAGAGAGGCAGCAGGGCCATGCAGAAGGGTCAGGGAAAGAGAGGCAGCAGGGCCATGCAGAAGGGTCAGGGAAAGAGAGGCAGCAGGGCCATGCAGAAGGGTCAGGGAAAGAGAGGCAGCAGGGCCATGCGGAAGGGTCAGGGATAGAGAGGCAGCGGGCCATGAAGAAGGGTCAGGGATAGAGAGGCAGCGGGGCCATGCAGAAGGGTCAGGGATAGGGAGGCAGCAGGGCCATGCAGAAGGGTCGGGCAGAGAAAGAGAGGCAGCGGGGCCATGCAGAAGGGTCAGGGAAAGAGAGGCAGCAATCCCATGCAGAAGGGTCAGGGAAAGAGAGGCAGCGGGCCGTGCAGAAGGGTCAGGGAAAGAGAGGCAGCGGGGCCATGCAGAAGGGTCAGGGAAAGAGAGGCAGCAATCCCATGCAGAAGGGTCAGGGAAAGAGAGGCAGCGGGCAGTGCAGAAGGGTCAGGGAAAGAGAGGCAGCGGGGCCATGCAGAAGGGTCAGGGATAGAGAGGCAGCGAGGCCATGCAGAAGGGTCAGGGATAGAGGCAGCAGGACCATGCAGAAGGGTCAGGGAAAGAGGCAGCAGGGCCATGCAGACGGGTCAGGGAAAGAGAGGCAGCAGGGCCATGCAGAAGGGTCAGGGAAAGAGAGGCAGCAGGGCCATGCAGAAGGGTCAGGGAAAGAGAGGCAGCGGGGCCATGCAGAAGGGTCAGGGATAGAGGCAGCAGGACCATGCAGAAGGGTCAGGGAAAGAGGCAGCAGGGCCATGCAGACGGGTCAGGGAAAGAGAGGCAGCAGGGCCATGCAGAAGGGTCAGGGAAAGAGAGGCAGCAGGGCCATGCAGAAGGGTCAGGGAAAGAGAGGCAGCAGGGCCATGCTGAAGGGTCAGTGATAGAGAGGCAGCTGGGCCATGCTGAAGGGTCAGTGATAGAGAGGCAGCGAGGCCATGCTGAAGGGTCAGGGATAGAGAGGCAGCGGGGCTATGCAGAAGGGCCAGGGATAGAGAGGCAGTGAGGCCATGCAGAAGGGCCAGGGATAGAGAGGCAGCGAAGCCATGCAGAAGGGCCAGGGATAGAGAGGCAGCGGGGCCATGCAGAAGGGCCAGGGATAGAGGCAGCAGGGCCTTGCAGAAGGGCCAGGGATAGATAGGCAGCGAGGCAATGCAGAAGGGCCAGGGATAGAGAGGCAGCATGCCATGCAGAAGGGCCAGGGATAGAGAGGCAGCCGGGCCATGCAGAAGGGTCAGGGATAGAGAGGCAGCAATGGTGTGCAGAAGGGTCAGGGATAGAGAGGTAGCAAGGCCATGCAGAAGGGTCAGGGAATGAGAGGCAGCGGCCCATGTAGAAGGGTCAGGGATAGAGAGGCAGCAAGGCCATGCAGAAGGGTCAGGGAATGAGAGGCAGCGGCCCATGTAGAAGGGTCAGGGATAGAGAGGCAGCAATGCCATGCAGAAGGGTCAGGAAAAGTGAGGCAGCAGGGCCATGCAGAAGGGTCGGCCAGGGATAGAGAGGCAGCGGGGCCATGCAGAAGGGCCAGGGATAGAGAGGCAGCGGGGCCTTGCAGAAGGGTCAGGGATAGATAGGCAGCGAGGCAATGCAGAAGGGCCAGGGATAGAGAGGCAGCAGGCCATGCAGAAGGGCCAGGGATAGAGAGGCAGCGGGGCCATGCAGAAGGGTCAGGGATAGAGAGGCAGCAATGCCGTGCAGAAGGGTCAGGGATAGAGAGGTAGCAATGCCATGCAGAAGGGTCAGGGAAAGAGAGGCAGCGAGGCCATGCAGAAGGGTCAGGGAATGAGAGGCAGCGGCCCATGTAGAAGGGTCAGGGATAGAGAGGAAGCAATGCCATGCAGAAGGGTCAGGGAAAGTGAGGCAGCAGATCCATGCAGAAGGGTCTGCCAGGGATAGAGAGGCAGCGAGGCCATGCAGAAGGGTCAGGGATAGAGGGGCAGCAGGGCCATGCAGAAGGGTCAGGGAAAGAGAGGCAGCAAGGCCATGCAGAAGGGTCTGCCAGGGATAGAGAGGCAGCGAGGCCATGCAGGAGGGTCAGGGATAGAGGGGCAGCAGGGTCATGCAGAAGGGTCAGGAAAGAGGCAGCGGGGTCATGCAGAAGGGTCAGGGATAGAGAGGCAGTGGGCCATGCAGTAGTGTCAGGGATAGAGAGGCAGCGAGGCCATGCAGAAGGGTCAGGGAAAGAGAGGCAGCGGGGCCATGCAGAAGGGTCAGGGAAAGAGAGGCAGCAGGGCCATGCAGAAGGGTCAGGGAAAGAGAGGCAGCAATCCCATGCAGAAGGGTCAGGGATAGAAAGACAGCGAGGCCATGCAGAAGGGTCAGGGAAAGAGAGGCAGCAGGGCCATGCAGAAGGGTCAGGGAAAGAGAGGCAGCAATCCCATGCAGAAGGGTCAGGGATAGAGAGGCAGCGAGGCCATGCAGAAGGGTCAGGGAAAGAGAGGCAGCAGGGCCATGCAGAAGGGTCAGGGAAAGAGAGGCAGCAATCCCATGCAGAAGGGTCAGGGATAGAAAGACAGCGAGGCCATGCAGAAGGGTCAGGGATAGAGAGGCAGCGGGCCATGAAGAAGGGTCAGGGATAGAGAGGCAGCGGGGCCATGCAGAAGGGTCAGGGATAGGGAGGCAGCCGGGCCATGCAGAAGGGTCAGGGAAAGAGAGGCAGCGGGCCATGCAGAAGGGTCAGGGAAAGAGAGGCAGCAATCCCATGCAGAAGGGTCAGGGAAAGAGAGGCAGCGGGCAGTGCAGAAGGGTCAGGGAAAGAGAGGCAGCAGGGTCAGTGATAGAGAGGCAGCTGGGCCACGCAGAAGGGTCAAGGATAGAGAGGCAGCAATGCCATGCAGAAGGGTCAGGGATAGAGAGGCAGTGAGGCCATGCAGGAGGGCCAGGGATAGAGAGGCAGCGAGGCCATGCAGAAGGGCCAGGGATAGAGGCAGCGTGCCATACAGAAGGGTCAGGGAAGGAGAGGTAGCAATGCCATGCAGAAGGGTCAGGGATAGAGAGGCAGTGAGGCCATGCAGAAGGGCCAGGGATAGAGAGGCAGCGGGGCCATGCAGAAGGGCCAGGGATAGAGGCAGCGGGGCCTTGCAGAAGGGCCAGGGATAGAGAGGCAGCAGGCCATGCAGAAGGGTCAGGGATACAGAGGCAGCGGGCCATGCAGAAGGGTCAGGGATAGAGAGGTAGCAATGCCATGCAGAAGGGTCAGGGATAGAGAGGCAGCAAGGCCATGCAGAAGGGTCAGGGATAGAGAGGCAGCAATGCCATGCAGAAGGGTCAGGGATAGAGAGGCAGTGAGGCCATGCAGGAGGGCCAGGGATAGAGAGGCAGCGAGGCCATGCAGAAGGGCCAGGGATAGAGGCAGCGGGCCATGCAGAAGGGTCAGGGATAGAGAGGCAGTTAGGCCATGCAGAAGGGCCAGGGATAGAGACAGCGGGGCCATGCAGAAGGGCCAGGGATAGAGGCAGCGGGGCCTTGCAGAAGGGCAAGGGATAGAGAGGCAGCGAGGCCATGCAGAAGGGTCAGGGATAGAGAGGCAGCGGGCCATGCAGAAGGGTCAGGGATAGAGAGGCAGTGAGGCCATGCAGAAGGGCCAGGAATAGAGAGGCAGCGGGGCCTTGCAGAAGGGCCAGGGATAGAGGCAGCGGGGCCTTGCAGAAGGGCCAGGGATAGAGAGGCAGTGAGGCCATGCAGAAGGATCAGGGATAGAGAGGCAGCGGGCCATGCAGAAGGGTCAGGGATAGAGAGGTAGCGGGGCCATGCAGAAGGGTCAGGGATAGAGACAGCGGGGCCATGCTGAAGGGTCAGGGATAGAGAGGCAGCGGGGCCATGCTGAAGGGCCAGGGATAGAGAGGCAGCGGGGCCATGCTGAAGGGCCAGGGATAGAGAGGCAGCAGGGCCATGCAGAAGGGTCAGGGATAGAGGCAGCAGGGCCATGTAGAAGGGTCAGGGAAAGAGAGGCAGCGGGGCCATGCAGAAGGGTCAGGGATAGAGAGTCAGCGGGCCGTGCAGAAGGGTCAGGGAAAGAGAGGCAGCGGGCCATGCAGAAGGGTGAGGAATAGAGAGGCAGCGGGGCCATGCTGAAGGGTCAGGGAAAGAGAGGCAGCGAGGCCATGCAGAAGGGTCCAGGAATGAGAGGCAGCGGCCCATGTAGAAGGGTCAGGGATAGAGAGGCAGCAATGCCATGCAGAAGGGTCAGGGAAAGTGAGGCAGCAGGGCCATGCGGAAGGGTCGGCCAGGGATAGAGAGGCAGCGAGGCAATGCCGAAGGGTCAGGGATACAGAGGCAGCAGGGCCATGCAGAAGGGTCTGCCAGGGATAGAGAGGCAGCGAGGCCATGCAGAAGGGTCAGGGATAGAGGGGCAGCAGGGCCATGCAGAAGGGTCAGGGAAAGAGAGGCAGCAATGCCATGCAGAAGGGTCAGGGATAGAGAGACAGCAGGGCCATGCAGAAGGGCCAGGGATAGAGAGGCAGCGAGGCCATGCAGAAGGGTCAGGGATGGAAAGACAGCGAGGCCATGCAGAAGGGTCAGGGATCGAGAGGCAGCGGGGCCATGCAGAAGGGTCAGGGAAAGAGAGGCAGCGGGCCATGCAGAAGGGTGAGGCATAGAGAGGCAGCGGGGCCATGCAGAAGGGTCAGGGAAAGAGAGGCAGCGAGGCCATGCAGAAGGGTCAGGGAAAGAGAGGCAGCGAGGCCATGCAGAAGGGTCAGGGATAGAGAGGCAGCGGGGCCATGCAGAAGGGTCAGGGATAGAGAGGCAGCAGGGCCATGCAGAAGGGCCAGGGATAGAGAGGCAGCGGGGCCATGCAGAAGGGTCAGGGATAGAGCGGCAACGGGCCATGCAGAAGGGTCAGGGATAGATAGACAGCGGGCCATGCAGAAGGGTCAGGGATAGAGAGGCAGCGGGCCATGCAGAAGGGTCAGGGAAAGAGAGACAGCGGACCATGCAGAAGGGTCAGGGATAGAGAGGCAGCAGGGCCATGCAGAAGGGTCAGGGATGGAGAAGCAGCGAGGCCATGCAGAAGGGTCAGGGATAGAAAGACAGCGAGGCCATGCAGAAGGACCAGGGATAGAGAGGCAGCGAGGCCATGCAGAAGGGTCAGGGATAGAGAGGCAGCAATGCCATGCAGAAGGGTCGGGGATAGAGAGGCAGCGGGGCCATGCAGAAGGGTCAGGGAAAGAGAGGCAGCGAGGCCATGCAGAAGGGTCAGGGAAAGAGAGGCAGCAGGGCCATGCAGCAGGGTCAGGGACAGAGAGGCAGCGAGGCCATGCAGAAGGGTCAGGGAAAGAAAGGCAGCGAGGCCATGCAGAAGGGTCAGGGATAGAGAGGCAGCAGGGCCATGCAGAAGGGTCAGGGATAGAGAGGCAGCAGGGCCATGCAGAAGGGTCAGGGATAGAGAGGCAGCGAGGCCATGCTGAAGGGTCAGGGAAAGAGAGGCAGCGGGGCCATGCAGAAGGGTCAGGGATAGGGAGGCAGCAGGGCCATGCAGAAGGGTCGGGCAGAGAAAGAGAGGCAGCGGGGCCATGCAGAAGGGTCAGGGAAAGAGAGGCAGCAATCCCATGCAGAAGGGTCAGGGAAAGAGAGGCAGCGGGCCGTGCAGAAGGGTCAGGGAAAGAGAGGCAGCTTGGCCATGCAGAAGGGTCAGGGAAAGAGAGGCAGCGATCCCATGCAGAAGGGTCAGGGAAAGAGAGGCAGCGGGCAGTGCAGAAGGGTCAGGGAAAGAGAGGCAGCGGGGCCATGCAGAAGGGTCAGGGATAGAGAGGCAGCGGGGTCAGGGAAAGAGAGGCAGCGGGGCCATGCAGAAGGGTCAGGGATAGAGAGGCAGCGGGGCCATGCGGGGCCATGCAGAAGGGTCAGGGATAGAGAGGCAGCGGGGCCATGCAGAAGGGTCAGGGATAGAGGCAGCAGGACCATGCAGAAGGGTCAGGGAAAGAGGCAGCAGGGCCATGCAGACGGGTCAGGGAAAGAGAGGCAGCAGGGCCATGCAGAAGGGTCAGGGAAAGAGAGGCAGCAGGGCCATGCTGAAGGGTCAGTGATAGAGAGGCAGCTGGGCCATGCAGAAGGGTCAGGGATAGAGAGGCAGTGAGGCCATGCAGAAGGGCCAGGGATAGAGAGGCAGCGAGGCCATGCAGAAGGGCCAGGGATAGAGAGGCAGCGGGGCCATGCAGAAGGGCCAGGGATAGAGGCAGCAGGGCCTTGCAGAAGGGCCAGGGATAGATAGGCTGCGAGGCAATGCAGAAGGGCCAGGGATAGAGAGGCAGCAGGCCATGCAGAAGGGCCAGGGATAGAGAGGCAGCGGGGCCATGCAGAAGGGTCAGGGATAGAGAGGTAGCAATGCCGTGCAGAAGGGTCAGGGATAGAGAGCATGTAGAAGGGTCAGGGATAGAGAGGCAGCAATGCCATGCAGAAGGGTCAGGAAAAGTGAGGCAGCAGGGCCATGCAGAAGGGTCTGCCAGGGATAGAGAGGCAGCGAGGCCATGCAGAAGGGTCAGGGATAGAGGGGCAGCAGGGCCATGCAGAAGGGTCAGGGAATGAGAGGCAGCGAGGCCATGCAGAAGGGTCTGCCAGGGATAGAGAGGCAGCGAGGCCATGCAGAAGGGTCAGTGATAGAGGGGCAGCAGGGTCATGCAGAAGGGTCAGGGAAAGAGGCAGCGGGGTCATGCAGAAGGGCCAGGGATAGAGAGGCAGCAGGCCATGCAGAAGGGCCAGGGATAGAGAGGCAGCAGATCCATGCAGAAGGGTCGGCCAGGGATAGAGAGGCAGCGAGGCCATGCAGAAGGGTCAGGGATAGAGAGGCAGCAGATCCATGCAGAAGGGTCTGCCAGGGATAGAGAGGCAGCGAGGCCATGCAGAAGGGTCAGGGATAGAGGGGCAGCAGGGCCATGCAGAAGGGTCAGGGAATGAGAGGCAGCAAGGCCATGCAGAAGGGTCTGCCAGGGATAGAGAGGCAGCGAGGCCATGCAGAAGGGTCAGTGATAGAGGGGCAGCAGGGTCATGCAGAAGGGTCAGGGAAAGAGGCAGCGGGGTCATGCAGAAGGGCCAGGGATAGAGAGGCAGCAGGCCATGCAGAAGGGCCAGGGATAGAGAGGCAGCGGGGCCATGCAGAAGGGTCAGGGATAGAGAGGCAGCAATGCCGTGCAGAAGGGTCAGGGATAGAGAGGTAGCAATGCCATGCAGAAGGGTCAGGGAAAGAGAGGCAGCGAGGCCATGCAGAAGGGTCAGAGAATGAGAGGCAGCGGCCCATGTAGAAGGGTCAGGGATAGAGAGGCAGCAATGCCATGCAGAAGGGTCAGGGAAAGTGAGGCAGCAGGGCCATGCAGAAGGGTCGGCCAGGGATAGAGAGGCAGCGAGGCCATGCAGAAGGGTCAGGGATAGAGAGACAGCAGATCCATGCAGAAGGGTCTGCCAGGGATAGAGAGGCAGCGAGGCCATGCAGAAGGGTCAGGGATAGAGGGCCAGCAGGGCCATGCAAAAGGGTCAGGGAAAGAGAGGCAGCAAGGCCATGCAGAAGGGTCTGCCAGGGATAGAGAGGCAGCGAGGCCATGCAGAAGGGTCAGTGATAGAGGGGCAGCAGGGTCATGCAGAAGGGTCAGGGAAAGAGGCAGCGGGGTCATGCAGAAGGGTCAGGGATAGAGAGGCAGTGGGCCATGCAGTAGGGTCAGGGATAGAGAGGCAGCAGGGCCATGCAGAAGGGTCAGGGAAAGAGAGGCAGCAGGGCCATGCAGAAGGGTCAGGGAAAGAGAGGCAGCAATCCCATGCAGAAGGGTCAGGGATAGAGAGGCAGCGGGCCATGAAGAAGGGTCAGGGATAGAGAGGCAGCGGGGCCATGCAGAAGGGTCAGGGATAGAGAGGCAGCAGGGCCATGCAGAAGGGTCAGGGAAAGAGAGGCAGCGAGGCCATGCAGTAGGGTCAGGGATAGAGAGGCAGCAGGGCCATGCAGAAGGGTCAGGGAAAGAGAGGCAGCAGGGCCATGCAGAAGGGTCAGGGAAAGAGAGGCAGCAATCCCATGCAGAAGGGTCAGGGATAGAGAGGCAGCGGGAACTTGCAGAAGGGCCAGGGATTGAGAGGCAGCGGGGCCGTGCAGAAGGGTCCGGGAAAGAGAGGCAGTGGGCCATGCAGAAGGGTCAGGGAAAGAGAGGCAACAATCCCATGCAGAAGGGTCAGGGAAAGAGAGGCAGCGGGCAGTGCAGAAGGGTCAGGGAAAGAGAGGCAGCGGGGCCATGCAGAAGGGTCAGGGATAGAGAGGCAGCGGGGCCATGCAGAAGGGTCAGGGATAGAGAGGCAGTGGGGCCATGCAGAAGGGTCAGGGAAAGAGGCAGCAGGGCCATGCAGAAGGGTCAGGGATAGAGGCAGCAGGACACGGCAGAAGGGTCAGGGAAAGAGGCAGCAGGGCCATGCAGAAGGGTCAGGGAAAGAGAGGCAGCAGGGCCATGCAGAAGGGTCAGGGAAAGAGAGGCAGCAGGGCCATGCTGAAGGGTCAGTGATAGAGAGGCAGCTGGGCCATGCAGGAGGGCCAGGGATAGAGAGGCAGCGAGGCCATGCAGAAGGGCCAGGGATAGAGGCAGCGGGCCATGCAGAAGGGTCAGGGATAGAGAGGCAACGGGCCATGCAGAAGGGTCAGGGATAGATAGGCAGCGGGCCATGCAGAAGGGTCAGGGATAGAGAGGCAGCGGGCCATGCAGAAGGGTCAGGGAAAGAGAGACAGCGGACCATGCAGAAGGGTCAGGGATAGAGAGGCAGCAGGGCCATGCAGAAGGGTCAGGGATGGAGAAGCAGCGAGGCCATGCAGAAGGGTCAGGGATAGAAAGACAGCGAGGCCATGCAGAAGGACCAGGGATAGAGAGGCAAGTCAAGTCAAAAGTGCTTTATTCGAGTAATTACTCATAAAAGCAGACAAACAAACACATAATAAAATACAATTAAATTACAGAGTCAGCATGACTTTAAGCACAGACACGTTAAAAAAGGAGGTTTTTCCTTTTTTAAAAACAGATTTCATCAAGTTATAAACATCAAGGTGCAAAGTTCATATTGTAAAAACATTCATGATTAAAAATTAATTTAAATAAGTTTTCGTCAGAAAGACTCCAGGCATGGGAACAGAGAATAGATAAACTAGCAGTCCCTGAACAACTAGGCAGAGAGTAGTCACTCCACTAGCAATCTCTGCCTAATTACCCACGCCCACCCCAAATACTTTGCAGTTGCTATGACAATCCAGTTTAAAGGGGTAGTTTTAATGATGCGTAAGGCTACCATAGAGCTTTTAGTACCCAAATTCCTGCACATGGGAGCCAACCAGACACGTCTCGGAACAGAGTATGCTTGACAGACAAACAAGAAATGCCCCAGAGTCTCTTTCCCTTCCCCACATGCTAAACAAGTTGCTGGGCCTCTGTTTCTCCATTTAGATGTTAAATTACCTAGAGGTAGAGAGCCAGCCCTCAGTTGGAAAAACAGTTTCCTATCCAGGGATTTAGATATAATATCCCAGTACATCTCAAACATTGGAAACAGTTTAGCTTCGAGGAAGGCAGTCGTCATAGACCCATTGCTATTACTAAGAAGGCTCTTATTTGCAACATGTTCCCAGTAGAGGTTTTTTATAAACAACTTTGGTGGAAAGGAGGACCCGGTTGGATCCGACCACAGTTCACTCAGCCCTAGTTCACTTAATGCAGTTCTCAGAGATCTAAACCATTTAATTTCATGAAATTGATCTGCCTTGATTACATCAGCAAATCCTTCTGCATATTGTGACAATTCAGGGGTGGTCCAGATTCTACGCCAATATAATATTGGTCGAAGTTTACACATTGCCGAAATTTCCTTTCTACCAAGTTCATATCTGAGTGGCAAGAGGGGAGTACTCTGTGGGGTACCAGTTAGTTTACGGAGGAAACTATTCTCTGACCTCTGTAACTCCTGGAGGTTTTCTTGCCCCCACAGTTCTGCCCCGTATAGTGCAGACCCTATTGCTTTAGCCTCATAAATGATCAGTGGCGGTTTGATTGGCTTAGTTAAGGATTTTGCGTGCTCCTTAATGATGGTACCAGCAAGCTGTTTATGCCTTAATATAGCTAAGTCTAAGTGGTGGTTCCATCTGTTATTATTTGAGATAAGTATCCCCAAATAAGTAAAGGAGTTCACGACTTCAAGGCAGCGCCCACTCAAGGTAATTTTGGGTTTGAATTTCTTACTGGGATTAAAAACCATGAGCTTTGTCTTCGCTGCATTTACCTCCAGGCCATGATCACAACAGAATTTATCAAAGATTATCAATGCCTTTTGCAGACCACTTGGGGATTTTGATAAAATTAGGGTGTCGTCTGCGAACATTAAAATTGGAACTTTTGCACCAGCAAGAGAGGGAGCATCTACAGGCTCAGCTTGCATAAGGGGACCGATTCCATTTATAAAAAGAGTAAACAGTGTTGGAGCCATTGAACAACCCTGCCGAACCCCCCGCTCGACAGGGAAGTCAATAGTGTCATTGCCATAGCCCCCCCATTGAATCTTTGCATAAGTACCCTCATGGAGTCTCATAATCAAAGTTAGGATAATCATCGGGACCTCTAGGGCAGCCAGCACCTCCCACAATTTTGCCCTCGGCACCAGGTCGAATGCAGCCCGCAAGTCAACAAAAGCTGCATACAGGCTGCATCCACCCAGTACCACTGTCCGCCATTGTATAAGTTGGAAGCGAAAAACCTGGTCTACAGTGCTTGTTGCTTTGCGAAAGCCCGCCTGAAAAGGGGATAAAATGTTCTGCTCCTCAGCCCAATCAAGCAGATTGTTGATGATAACACGTCCTACCACCTTTTGGACCGTGTCTATTAGGCTGATTGGGCGATAGTTACAGGGTTGCGCACGATCCCCCTTTTTGTATACTGGTATAATGACGGCACCCCTCCAAGAAACCGGAATTTCAGCGCCTCTGGCTAAGAGGTTTAATAAAAGGCAGATGTACTTACTCCACCGGTCGGTGTCATCTAAGTAGACATCCGCCGGAACACCATCATTACCCGGGGCTCTTCCCCTATGGACGGATTTCAAAGCAGACAGGATTTCGCCTAACATAAAAACATCTTCGTCTGCGAACAGATAAGTGGGGTTAATATTGCTAGCAGGCTGACCCCTAGAAGAATACTGCTCTTTAAAAAATGTAACCCAGGCGTCGTGAGGGACATTATTATTAGGAGGCTCTGGAGGTCTATCATGTCCCCATTTGACGATGTGCCAGAATTGTCTAGAATTTTTACTTTCACTAGCACATCTCAATTTCTGCCAATGATCTTCGTCCCAATCTTTTTTTGCCCTGGCGATACAATTTTTATAGTGCTTTCTAGCAGACCGAGTCTCAGTCAGATTGTTATTTTTAATTGCAGCTCCTAGTTTCGATCTTGCTTTCCTGCAATCTTGGTTATACCACTTTGCTGTTTTAAATGGACAAGCCTTGATGTTTCGTGCGGGCTTTAAAAAGATTTTTTTAACTTCGTCAAAAAGAGACGTATGAACATTTTTAACCTCATCTTGTCCATTTGCTAAATCAGTGATATTTTCCAGTGCCCGAATGGCCTTGTCTGCAGCTGCACCTATCTTTTCCAGGGCCTGCTGGTCCGTCTTAACACCAGACCATCTTAGCCTACGCATATTATTGGATTGCGTGATCGTTGGCGGCACAAGTAAATGACAATTAGTTGAGGGGTTTACATTAGATGTCCACCAGTTATGTGAGACGCATAGCGGGTCATGGTCACTTTCTATTCTGGCAGTGACTACCATATCAATAAGGAATGGCCATAACGATGTGCTACAAATAACGTAGTCAATACGACTTTTGCTTCGACCATTATTAAATGTCATGGCGGGTACACGATCTGATTGGGTTCGGCCGTTCAGGGCACGTAACCCATGCTCCAAGCACATGGCATTTAAACCTAAGATGTCAGCTGTCCATCTGGTTATCGGGGGGGACTCAAGTGTGGGAATGTCCCAAAGTTTGTCTTCCTCTGATCCCAGGGGAGAATCACCAGTGATTAGAGGTTCAAATGTCCGATTCAAATCACCTGCAATTAAGATGTTTTTTCCTGCAGATTCAATCTCAAGAATATTAGAAAGGCTCATAAGAACCTCGGATCTACCTTTACTACCACCTCTGGCATAGATATTATATACATCCATGGAGAGGGGTAGATCGCTGGACAGTCGTATAAGCTGAATATCTTTTTGGTCAAGTTCCACACTCTTTACAGCAATCTTTAAGGACTGCCTAATCCATATGGTAAGGCCCCCCATAGGCCGCCCTTTGGGACCCTTGGTGGCCGGAACATGAAAATTTAGATACCCCAAAGCAAAAGTAGGCTCACACGCCCAAGTCTCTTGGAAAATACAGAGGTCGTACCTATTTATGAATTCAAACCATTCTGCGCTTTCCATTTTAGAAGATATACCTGCTACATTCCATGACAGGATATTCCCTGAAGTTGGTGTCGTAGGAATACCATTGGTTGTAGAATGCATGTTTAACACCTTACCCCCTGTACCCTGGTCTACAATCGTAAAATTCGGTGCCCCAGCTAAATCAGCACTCAAAGGCCCCAACGGGCTAGGTGTTATAGGGTAATAAGCTAAACCTGATAAACTTATGGCATGAGCAGGTGCAGACACAGCGTTACAAATAGGTGGTTGTCAATCACAGTCACTTAAATTGGATAATGAAGAAAATCGATTTTCTAGCCCCAGACCCCAGTCAACTGATGCAACATCCTTCCTCCCCCTCTTAGTCACAATGTTCCATTTAGTTCTTAGAATACTTGAATTTGGTCCGCTTCCCTTTCTAGGGTAAAAGAAGTCCAAAGTCAAAGGAACAATTGAAGTTGTTCGCCTTTGCGGTGGTAAGATATTTGGTAGGATGTTGGGCAAGACCCCAGGGTCAGAGAAGTGGAGAACAACACACTCCCCTTTAAACTTTTTTACCCTATCCCCTATCCACTGAACCCTTCGTGCTTTGACAAGCTCTTCAGAAAGTTGCTGCTTTCCCCAAGGAGTAATTACCATGTTGGTGGTTAACCATGATAAAGATTTGTTTCGTAGAGAGGATGCTGTTTCCCTCTCACCTTGAGCCAGAGCTGGAACATTGGCAAGGACAAGTACCAGTGGGGAAGCTTCAACCACAAGTTCAAAAGTCCCGTTTTCAATAGAAGGGTCTTCAACAGCAGGAGCAGGGATCGAGGCAGTATGAGAATCACCTGGGAGAGTGTTATTCCTTGCCGTTAGGGTGTTCGTTACCGGGGGAGTGACAGGGTTGAGACCACCAACGGCTGCAATTACAGATTTGTTGACAGATTCCTCTATCTTTGCAAGGACACTTTCTGGAGGTTTCCCAGTCTCGTCTATTGATTTTTGTAGTAGACCTTCCAAACGGTTGACCTCAGAAGTTAGCTTGTCTATTTTGCTAACCAAGGGCTTCATCGCACCTTTGATTTTTGAGTCCATTAAGGTTATCAATTTATTAAATTGAGCGTTCGAAAGTGTAATATACGCTTCACTAGTCAGATCATGCTCCTCTTCCTCAGAGTATTTCCTCGTAGGGTTTACTACTCTATTCTTGGCTGACCTAAGGCATTCCCGTTTACCCAGAACCGGTGCTGGAGGAGAAATAGATTGATCCTGGCTAATAGTAAAATCAGCCAGTACCTCGTTGGCACTCAGATCTTCAACTCCAGCAACAGTACCACTTGGCTGTATTGTAATAGTATCTGGGAACAAATCAGGAGTGGCACTATTAGTGCTGTTATTTATTAAAAGGCCAAAAGGGTCATCAGCCTCGATATCGATAAATGGAGATTGAGCAGATGAGTCTATTCCCAAAGAGGCTCTTCTATCAAGGTTGATTTTTTCTACTACCTGCACCAGATAATTTTCCATAGTGTTAGTAGACGTGGTTAACTTTTTAGGGGGCATAATGAACTGTATGAGCAACCAAAGTCAATGTAACTTACGTAACAGGCTGGTCGACAGTATTCGCAGCTCAGCAACGGCAGCTCCAGGGCAGCGAGCCAAGAGACCAGGCCCAACCCAACCTTGGACAACCTCGGACGGCCTCAAACGGCCCGCCCTTTGCCCGGGCTTAGCCCCGGGTGCTCCCGGGTGCTCCCGCGCGCTCCCGCGACGCGGGGGTAACGCTGCCTTTATGCGCCGCCTGGCGCTGTGGAGTGGCGCTCTGTCGCCGCAGAGCCTTATGGGGGATGTAGTTTTCCGTGTCCCCCTCCGCTCGGCGACCGCGATTCCTGCTCGGTTGCGGCGGCGGCGGGAGGGGGATGCTGCTGGCAGGCTGCTGACAGGCTTCTGGGGGTCCGTTTACAGGCTCTCCTGTGGTGAGTGCTCCTTACTCGGGTTCTGTCTCCTCCGTGTTAGTTACCAACGCGTCACCACAGAGAGGCAGCGAGGCCATGCAGAAGGGTCAGGGATAGAGAGGCAGCAATGCCATGCAGAAGGGTCGGGGATAGAGAGGCAGCGGGGCCATGCAGAAGGGTCAGGGAAAGAGAGGCAGCGAGGCCATGCAGAAGGGTCAGGGAAAGAGAGGCAGCAGGGCCATGCAGCAGGGTCAGGGACAGAGAGGCAGCGAGGCCATGCAGAAGGGTCAGGGAAAGAAAGGCAGCGAGGCCATGCAGAAGGGTCAGGGATAGAGAGGCAGCAGGGCCATGCAGAAGGGTCAGGGATAGAGAGGCAGCAGGGCCATGCAGAAGGGTCAGGGATAGAGAGGCAGCGAGGCCATGCTGAAGGGTCAGGGAAAGAGAGGCAGCGGGGCCATGCAGAAGGGTCAGGGATAGGGAGGCAGCAGGGCCATGCAGAAGGGTCGGGCAGAGAAAGAGAGGCAGCGGGGCCATGCAGAAGGGTCAGGGAAAGAGAGGCAGCAATCCCATGCAGAAGGGTCAGGGAAAGAGAGGCAGCGGGCCGTGCAGAAGGGTCAGGGAAAGAGAGGCAGCTTGGCCATGCAGAAGGGTCAGGGAAAGAGAGGCAGCGATCCCATGCAGAAGGGTCAGGGAAAGAGAGGCAGCGGGCAGTGCAGAAGGGTCAGGGAAAGAGAGGCAGCGGGGCCATGCAGAAGGGTCAGGGATAGAGAGGCAGCGGGGTCAGGGAAAGAGAGGCAGCGGGGCCATGCAGAAGGGTCAGGGATAGAGAGGCAGCGGGGCCATGCGGGGCCATGCAGAAGGGTCAGGGATAGAGAGGCAGCGGGGCCATGCAGAAGGGTCAGGGATAGAGGCAGCAGGACCATGCAGAAGGGTCAGGGAAAGAGGCAGCAGGGCCATGCAGACGGGTCAGGGAAAGAGAGGCAGCAGGGCCATGCAGAAGGGTCAGGGAAAGAGAGGCAGCAGGGCCATGCTGAAGGGTCAGGGATAGAGAGGCAGTGAGGCCATGCAGAAGGGCCAGGGATAGAGAGGCAGCGAGGCCATGCAGAAGGGCCAGGGATAGAGAGGCAGCGGGGCCATGCAGAAGGGCCAGGGATAGAGGCAGCAGCGCCTTGCAGAAGGGCCAGGGATAGATAGGCTGCGAGGCAATGCAGAAGGGCCAGGGATAGAGAGGCAGCAGGCCATGCAGAAGGGCCAGGGATAGAGAGGCAGCGGGGCCATGCAGAAGGGTCAGGGATAGAGAGGCAGCAATGCCGTGCAGAAGGGTCAGGGATAGAGAGCATGTAGAAGGGTCAGGGATAGAGAGGCAGCAATGCCATGCAGAAGGGTCAGGAAAAGTGAGGCAGCAGGGCCATGCAGAAGGGTCGGCCAGGGATAGAGAGGCAGCGAGGCCATGCAGAAGGGTCAGGGATAGAGAGGCAGCAGATCCATGCAGAAGGGTCTGCCAGGGATAGAGAGGCAGCGAGGCCATGCAGAAGGGTCAGGGATAGAGGGGCAGCAGGGCCATGCAGAAGGGTCAGGGAATGAGAGGCAGCAAGGCCATGCAGAAGGGTCTGCCAGGGATAGAGAGGCAGCGAGGCCATGCAGAAGGGTCAGTGATAGAGGGGCAGCAGGGTCATGCAGAAGGGTCAGGGAAAGAGGCAGCGGGGCCATGCTGAAGGGTCAGTGATAGAGAGGCAGCAGGGTCAAGCAGAAGGGCCAGGGATAGAGAGGCAGCAGGCCATGCAGAAGGGCCAGGGATAGAGAGGCAGCGGGGCCATGCAGAAGGGTCAGGGATAGAGAGGCAGCAATGCCGTGCAGAAGGGTCAGGGATAGAGAGGTAGCAATGCCATGCAGAAGGGTCAGGGAAAGAGAGGCAGCGAGGCCATGCAGAAGGGTCAGGGAATGAGAGGCAGCGGCCCATGTAGAAGGGTCAGGGATAGAGGCAGCAGGACCATGCAGAAGGGTCAGGGAAAGAGGCAGCAGGGCCATGCAGACGGGTCAGGGAAAGAGAGGCAGCAGGGCCATGCAGAAGGGTCAGGGAAAGAGAGGCAGCAGGGCCATGCTGAAGGGTCAGTGATAGAGAGGCAGCTGGGCCATGCAGAAGGGTCAGGGATAGAGAGGCAGTGAGGCCATGCAGAAGGGCCAGGGATAGAGAGGCAGCGAGGCCATGCAGAAGGGCCAGGGATAGAGGCAGCAGGGCCTTGCAGAAGGGCCAGGGATAGATAGGTTGCGAGGCAATGCAGAAGGGCCAGGGATAGAGAGGCAGCAGGCCATGCAGAAGGGCCAGGGATAGAGAGGCAGCGGGGCCATGCAGAAGGGTCAGGGATAGAGAGGCAGCAATGCCGTGCAGAAGGGTCAGGGATAGAGAGCATGTAGAAGGGTCAGGGATAGAGAGGCAGCAATGCCATGCAGAAGGGTCAGGAAAAGTGAGGCAGCAGGGCCATGCAGAAGGGTCGGCCAGGGATAGAGAGGCAGCGAGGCCATGCAGAAGGGTCAGGGATAGAGGGGCAGCAGGGCCATGCAGAAGGGTCAGGGAATGAGAGGCAGCAAGGCCATGCAGAAGGGTCTGCCAGGGATAGAGAGGCAGCGAGGCCATGCAGAAGGGTCAGTGATAGAGGGGCAGCAGGGTCATGCAGAAGGGTCAGGGAAAGAGGCAGCGGGGTCATGCAGAAGGGCCAGGGATAGAGAGGCAGCAGGCCATGCAGAAGGGCCAGGGATAGAGAGGCAGCGGGGCCATGCAGAAGGGTCAGGGATAGAGAGGCAGCAATGCCGTGCAGAAGGGTCAGGGATAGAGAGGTAGCAATGCCATGCAGAAGGGTCAGGGAAAGAGAGGCAGCGAGGCCATGCAGAAGGGTCAGGGAATGAGAGGCAGCGGCCCATGTAGAAGGGTCAGGGATAGAGAGGCAGCAATGCCATGCAGAAGGGTCAGGGAAAGTGAGGCAGCAGGGCCATGCAGAAGGGTCGGCCAGGGATAGAGAGGCAGCGAGGCCATGCAGAAGGGTCAGGGATAGAGAGACAGCAGATCCATGCAGAAGGGTCTGCCAGGGATAGAGAGGCAGCGAGGCCATGCAGAAGGGTCAGGGATAGAGGGCCAGCAGGGCCATGCAGAAGGGTCAGGGAAAGAGAGGCAGCAAGGCCATGCAGAAGGGTCTGCCAGGGATAGAGAGGCAGCGAGGCCATGCAGAAGGGTCAGTGATAGAGGGGCAGCAGGGTCATGCAGAAGGGTCAGGGAAAGAGGCAGCGGGGTCATGCAGAAGGGTCAGGGATAGAGAGGCAGTGGGCCATGCAGTAGGGTCAGGGATAGAGAGGCAGCAGGGCCATGCAGAAGGGTCAGGGAAAGAGAGGCAGCAGGGCCATGCAGAAGGGTCAGGGAAAGAGAGGCAGCAATCCCATGCAGAAGGGTCAGGGATAGAGAGGCAGCGGGCCATGAAGAAGGGTCAGGGATAGAGAGGCAGCGGGGCCATGCAGAAGGGTCAGGGATAGAGAGGCAGCAGGGCCATGCAGAAGGGTCAGGGAAAGAGAGGCAGCGAGGCCATGCAGTAGGGTCAGGGATAGAGAGGCAGCAGGGCCATGCAGAAGGGTCAGGGAAAGAGAGGCAGCAGGGCCATGCAGAAGGGTCAGGGAAAGAGAGGCAGCGGGCCATGCAGAAGGGTCAGGGACAGAGAGGCAGCGGGCCATGCAGAAGGGTCAGGGAATGAGAGGCAGCGGGCCATGCAGAAGGGTCAGGGAAGGAGAGGCAGCGGGGCCATGCAGAAGGGTCAGAGAAGGAGAGGCAGAAGGGTCAGGGAAGGAGAGGCAGCAGGACCATGCAGAAGGGTCAGGGACAGAGAGGCAGCGGGGCCATGCAGAAGGGCCAGGGATAGAGAGGCAGCAGGGCCATGCAGAAGGGTCAGGGAAGGAGAGGCAGAAGGGTCAGGGAAGGAGAGGCAGCAGGACCATGCAGAAGGGTCAGGGATAGAGAGGCAGCCGGCCATGCAGAAGGGCCCGGGATAGAGAGGCAGCAGGGCCATGCAGAAGGGTCAGGGAAGGAGAGGCTGCGGGCCATGCAGAAGGGTCAGGGACAGAGAGGCAACGGGCCATGCAGAAGGGTCAGGGATAGAGAGGCAGAGGGCCATGCAGAAGGGTCAGGGATAGAGAGGCAGTGGGCCATGCAGAAGGGTCATGGTTAGAGAGGCAGCAGGGCCATGCAGAAGGGTCAGGGACAGAGAGGCAGCGGGGCCATGCAGAAGGGTCAGGGATAGAGGCAGAGGGCCATGCAGAAGGGTCAGGGACAGAGAGGCAACGGGCCATGCAGAAGGGTCAGGGATAGAGAGGCAGAGGGCCATGCAGAAGGGTCAGGGATAGAGAGGCAGCGGGCCATGCAGAAGGGTCATGGTTAGAGAGGCAGCAGGGCCATGCAGAAGGGTCAGGGAAAGAGAGGCAGCAATCCCATGCAGAAGGGTCAGGGAAAGAGAGGCAGCGGGCCGTGCAGAAGGGTCAGGGAAAGAGAGGCAGCTTGGCCATGCAGAAGGGTCAGGGAAAGAGAGGCAGCAATCCCATGCAGAAGGGTCAGGGAAAGAGAGGCAGCGGGCAGTGCAGAAGGGTCAGGGAAAGAGAGGCAGCTGGGCCATGCAGAAGGGTCAGGGATAGAGAGGCAGCGGGGTCAGGGAAAGAGAGGCAGCGGGGCCATGCAGAAGGGTCAGGGATAGAGAGGCAGCGGGGCCATGCGGGGCCATGCAGAAGGGTCAGGGATAGAGAGGCAGCGGGGCCATGCAGAAGGGTCAGGGATAGAGGCAGCAGGACCATGCAGAAGGGTCAGGGAAAGAGGCAGCAGGGCCATGCAGACGGGTCAGGGAAAGAGAGGCAGCAGGGCCATGCAGAAGGGTCAGGGAAAGAGAGGCAGCAGGGCCATGCTGAAGGGTCAGTGATAGAGAGGCAGCTGGGCCATGCAGAAGGGTCAGGGATAGAGAGGCAGTGAGGCCATGCAGAAGGGCCAGGGATAGAGAGGCAGCGAGGCCATGCAGAAGGGCCAGGGATAGAGAGGCAGCGGGGCCATGCAGAAGGGCCAGGGATAGAGGCAGCAGGGCCTTGCAGAAGGGCCAGGGATAGATAGGCTGCGAGGCAATTCAGAAGGGCCAGGGATAGAGAGGCAGCAGGCCATGCAGAAGGGCCAGGGATAGAGAGGCAGCGGGGCCATGCAGAAGGGTCAGGGATAGAGCGGCAGCAATGCCGTGCGGAAGGGTCAGGGATAGAGAGCATGTAGAAGGGTCAGGGATAGAGAGGCAGCAATGCCATGCAGAAGGGTCAGGAAAAGTGAGGCAGCAGGGCCATGCAGAAGGGTCGGCCAGGGATAGAGAGGCAGCAGGGTCATGCAGAAGGGTCAGGGAAAGAGGCAGCGGGGTCATGCAGAAGGGTCAGGGATAGAGAGGCAGTGGGCCATGCAGTAGGGTCAGGGATAGAGAGGCAGCAGGGCCATGCAGAAGGGTCAGGGAAAGAGAGGCAGCAGGGCCATGCAGAAGGGTCAGGGAAAGAGAGGCAGCAATCCCATGCAGAAGGGTCAGGGATAGAGAGGCAGCGGGCCATGAAGAAGGGTCAGGGATAGAGAGGCAGCGGGGCCATGCAGAAGGGTCAGGGATAGAGAGGCAGCAGGGCCATGCAGAAGGGTCAGGGAAAGAGAGGCAGCGAGGCCATGCAGTAGGGTCAGGGATAGAGAGGCAGCAGGGCCATGCAGAAGGGTCAGGGAAAGAGAGGCAGCGAGGCCATGCAGAAGGGTCAGGGAATGAGAGGCAGCGGCCCATGTAGAAGGGTCAGGGATAGAGAGGCAGCAATGCCATGCAGAAGGGTCAGGGAAAGTGAGGCAGCAGGGCCATGCAGAAGGGTCGGCCAGGGATAGAGAGGCAGCGAGGCCATGCAGAAGGGTCAGGGATAGAGAGACAGCAGATCCATGCAGAAGGGTCTGCCAGGGATAGAGAGGCAGCGAGGCCATGCAGAAGGGTCAGGGATAGAGGGCCAGTAGGGCCATGCAGAAGGGTCAGGGAAAGAAAGGCAGCAAGGCCATGCAGAAGGGTCTGCCAGGGATAGAGAGGCAGCGAGGCCATGCAGAAGGGTCAGTGATAGAGGGGCAGCAGGGTCATGCAGAAGGGTCAGGGAAAGAGGCAGCGGGGTCATGCAGAAGGGTCAGGGATAGAGAGGCAGTGGGCCATGCAGTAGGGTCAGGGATAGAGAGGCAGCAGGGCCATGCAGAAGGGTCAGGGAAAGAGAGGCAGCAGGGCCATGCAGAAGGGTCAGGGAAAGAGAGGCAGCAATCCCATGCAGAAGGGTCAGGGATAGAGAGGCAGCGGGCCATGAAGAAGGGTCAGGGATAGAGAGGCAGCGGGGCCATGCAGAAGGGTCAGGGATAGAGAGGCAGCAGGGCCATGCAGAAGGGTCAGGGAAAGAGAGGCAGCAGGGCCATGCAGAAGGGTCAGGGAAAGAGAGGCAGCAATCCCATGCAGAAGGGTCAGGGATAGAGAGGCAGCGGGGCCTTGCAGAAGGGCCAGGGATTGAGAGGCAGCGGGGCCGTGCAGAAGGGTCAGGGAAAGAGAGGCAGCGGGCCATGCAGAAGGGTCAGGGAAAGAGAGGCAGCAATCCCATGCAGAAGGGTCAGGGAAAGAGAGGCAGCGGGCAGTGCAGAAGGGTCAGGGAAAGAGAGGCAGCGGGGCCATGCAGAAGGGTCAGGGATAGAGAGGCAGCGGGGCCATGCAGAAGGGTCAGGGATAGAGAGGCAGTGGGGCCATGCAGAAGGGTCAGGGAAAGAGGCAGCAGGGCCATGCAGAAGGGTCAGGGATAGAGGCAGCAGGACACGGCAGAAGGGTCAGGGAAAGAGGCAGCAGGGCCATGCAGAAGGGTCAGGGAAAGAGAGGCAGCAGGGCCATGCAGAAGGGTCAGGGAAAGAGAGGCAGCAGGGCCATGCTGAAGGGTCAGTGATAGAGAGGCAGCTGGGCCACGCAGAAGGGTCAGGGATAGAGAGGCAGCAATGCCATGCAGAAGGGTCAGGGATAGAGAGGCAGTGAGGCCATGCAGGAGGGCCAGAGATAGAGAGGCAGCGAGGCCATGCAGAAGGGCCAGGGATAGAGGCAGCGGGCCATGCAGAAGGGTCAGGGATAGAGAGGCAGTGAGGCCATGCAGAAGGGCCAGGGATAGAGAGGCAGCGGGGCCATGCAGAAGGGCCAGGGATAGAGGCAGCGGGGCCTTGCAGAAGGGCCAGGGATAGAGAGGCAGCAGGCCATGCAGAAGGGTCAGGGATAGAGAGGCAGCGGGCCATGCAGAAGGGTCAGGGATAGAGAGGTAGCAATGCCATGCAGAAGGGTCAGGGATAGAGAGGCAGCGAGGCCATGCAGAAGGGTCAGGGATAGAGAGGCAGCAATGCCATGCAGAAGGGTCAGGGATAGAGAGGCAGTGAGGCCATACAGGAGGGCCAGGGATAGAGAGGCAGCGAGGCCATGCAGAAGGGCCAGGGATAGAGGCAGCGGGCCATGCAGAAGGGTCAGGGATAGAGAGGCAGTGAGGCCATGCAGAAGGGCCAGGGATAGAGACAGCAGGGCCATGCAGAAGGGCCAGGGATAGAGGCAGCGGGGCCTTGCAGAAGGGCCAGGGATAGAGAGGCAGCGAGGCCATGCAGAAGGGTCAGGGATAGAGAGGCAGCGGGCCATGCAGAATGGTCAGGGATAGAGAGGCAGTGAGGCCATGCAGAAGGGCCAGGAATAGAGAGGCAGCGGGGCCTTGCAGAAGGGCCAGGGATAGAGGCAGCGGGGCCTTGCAGAAGGGCCAGGGATAGAGAGGCAGTGAGGCCATGCAGAAGGGTCAGGGATAGAGAGGTAGCGGGGCCATGCAGAAGGGTCAGGGATAGAGACAGCGGGGCCATGCAGAAGGGTCAGGGATAGAGAGGCAGCGGGGCCATGCTGAAGGGCCAGGGATAGAGAGGCAGCGGGGCCATGCTGAAGGGCCAGGGATAGAGAGGCAGCAGGGCCATGCAGAAGGGTCAGGGATAGAGGCAGCAGGGCCATGTAGAAGGGTCAGGGAAAGAGAGGCAGTGGGGCCATGCAGAAGGGTCAGGGATAGAGAGTCAGCGGGCCGTGCAGAAGGGTCAGGGAAAGAGAGGCAGCGGGCCATGCAGAAGGGTGAGGCATAGGAAGGCAGCGGGGCCATGCAGAAGGGTCAGGGAAAGAGAGGCAGCGAGGCCATGCAGAAGGGTCCGGGAATGAGAGGCAGCGGCCCATGTAGAAGGGTCAGGGATAGAGAGGCAGCAATGCCATGCAGAAGGGTCAGGGAAAGTGAGGCAGCAGGGCCATGCGGAAGGGTCGGCCAGGGATAGAGAGGCAGCGAGGCCATGCAGAAGGGTCAGGGATAGAGAGGCAGCAGGGCCATGCAGAAGGGTCTGCCAGGGATAGAGAGGCAGCGAGGCCATGCAGAAGGGTCAGGGATAGAGGGGCAGCAGGGCCATGCAGAAGGGTCAGGGAAAGAGAGGCAGCAATGCCATGCAGAAGGGTCAGGGATAGAGAGACAGCAGGGCCATGCAGAAGGGCCAGGGATAGAGAGGCAGCGAGGCCATGCAGAAGGGTCAGGGATGGAAAGACAGCGAGGCCATGCAGAAGGGTCAGGGATCGAGAGGCAGCGGGGCCATGCAGAAGGGTCAGGGATAGAGAGGAAGCGGGCCATGCAGAAGGGTCAGGGAAAGAGAGGCAGCGGGCCATGCAGAAGGGTGAGGCATAGAGAGGCAGCGGGGCCATGCAGAAGGGTCAGGGAAAGAGAGGCAGCGAGGCCATGCAGAAGGGTCAGGGAAAGAGAGGCAGCGAGGCCATGCAGAAGGGTCAGGCATAGAGAGGCAGCGGGGCCATGCAGAAGGGTCAGGGAAAGAGAGGCAGCGAGGCCATGCAGAAGGGTCAGGGGTAGAGAGGCAGCGGGGCCATGCAGAAGGGTCAGGGATAGAGAGGCAACGGGCCATGCAGAAGGGTCAGGGATAGATAGACAGCGGGCCATGCAGAAGGGTCAGGGATAGAGAGGCAGCGGGCCATGCAGAAGGGTCAGGGAAAGAGAGGCAGCGGACCATGCAGAAGGGTCAGGGATAGAGAGGCAGCAGGGCCATGCAGAAGGGTCAGGGATGGAGAAGCAGCGAGGCCATGCAGAAGGGTCAGGGATAGAAAGACAGCGAGGCCATGCAGAAGGACCAGGGATAGAGAGGCAGCGAGGCCATGCAGAAGGGTCAGGGATAGAGAGGCAGCAATGCCATGCAGAAGGGTCGGGGATAGAGAGGCAGCGGGCCATGCAGAAGGGTCAGGGAAAGAGAGGCAGCGAGGCCATGCAGAAGGGTCAGGGAAAGAGAGGCAGCAGGGCCATGCAGCAGGGTCAGGGACAGAGAGGCAGCGAGGCCATGCAGAAGGGTCAGGGAAAGAAAGGCAGCGAGGCCATGCAGAAGGGTCAGGGATAGAGAGGCAGCAGGGCCATGCAGAAGGGTCAGGGATAGAGAGGCAGCGAGGCCATGCTGAAGGGTCAGGGAAAGAGAGGCAGCGGGGCCATGCAGAAGGGTCAGGGAAAGAGAGGCAGCTGGGCCATGCAGAAGGGTCAGGGATAGAGAGGCAGCAGGGCCATGCAGAAGGGTCAGGGAATGAGTGGCAGCGGGGCCATGCAGAAGGGTCAGGGATAGAGAGGCAGCGAGGTCATGCAGAAGGGTCAGGGAAAGAGGCAGGGGGGCCATGCAGAAGGGTCAGGGATAGAGGCAGCAGGGCCATGCAGAAGGGTCAGGGACAGAGAGGCAGCGGGGCCATGCAGAAGGGTCAGGGAAAGAGAGGCAGCAAGGCCATGCAGAAGGGTCAGGGAAGGAGAGGCAGCAGGACCATGCAGAAGGGTCAGGGACAGAGAGGCAGCGGGGCCATGCAGAAGGGTCAGGGATAGAGGCAGCAGGGCCATGCAGAAGGGTCAGGGATAGATAGACAGCGGGCCATGCAGAAGGGTCAGGGATAGAGAGGTAGCGGGCCATGCAGAAGGGTCAGGGACAGAGAGGCAGCGGGCCATGCAGAAGGGTCAGGGAATGAGAGGCAGCGGGCCATGCAGAAGGGTCAGGGAAGGAGAGGCAGCGGGGCCATGCAGAAGGGTCAGGGACAGAGAGGCAGCGGGGCCATGCAGAAGGGCCAGGGATAGAGAGGCAGCAGGGCCATGCAGAAGGGTCAGGGAAGGAGAGGCAGAAGGGTCAGGGAAGGAGAGGCAGCAGGACCATGCAGAAGGGTCAGGGATAGAGAGGCAGCCGGCCATGCAGAAGGGCCCGGGATAGAGAGGCAGCAGGGCCATGCAGAAGGGTCAGGGAAGGAGAGTCTGCGGGCCATGCAGAAGGGTCAGGGACAGAGAGGCAACGGGCCATGCAGAAGGGTCAGGGATAGAGAGGCAGAGGGCCATGCAGAAGGGTCAGGGATAGAGAGGCAGCGGGCCATGCAGAAGGGTCATGGTTAGAGAGGCAGCAGGGCCATGCAGAAGGGTCAGGGACAGAGAGGCAGCGGGGCCATGCAGAAGGGTCAGGGATAGAGGCAGCGGGCCATGCAGAAGGGTCAGGGACAGAGAGGCAACGGGCCATGCAGAAGGGTCAGGGATAGAGAGGCAGAGGGCCATGCAGAAGGGTCAGGGATAGAGAGGCAGCGGGCCATGCAGAAGGGTCATGGTTAGAGAGGCAGCAGGGCCATGCAGAAGGGTCAGGGAAAGAGAGGCAGCAGGGCCATGCAGAAGGGTCAGGGATAGAGAGGCAACGAGCCATGCAGAAGGGTCAGGGATAGAGGGGCAGCGGGCCATGCAGAAGGGTCAGGGATAGAGGGGCAGCAGGGCCATGCGAAGGGTCAGGGATAGAGAGGCAGCAGGGCCATGCAGAAGGGTCAGGGATAGAAAGACAGCGAGGCCATGCAGAAGGGTCAGGGATAGAGAGGCAGCAGGGCCATGCAGAAGGGTCAGGGCAAGAGAGGCAGCAGGGCCATGCAGAAGGGTCAAGGAAAGAGAGGCAGCAGGGCCATTCAGAAGGTTCAGGGACAGAGAGGCAGCAGGGCCATGCAGAAGGGTCAGGGAAAGAGAGGCAGCGGGGCCATGTAGAAGGGTCAGGGACAGAGAGGCAGCAGGGCCATGCAGAAGGGTCAGGGATGGAGAGGTAGCGGGGCCATGCAGAAGGGTCAGGGACAGAGAGGCAGCGGGGCCATGCAGAAGGGTCAGGAATAGAGAGGCAGCGGGCCATGCAGAAGGGTCAGGGATAGAGAGGCAGCGGGCCATGCAGAAGGGTCAGGGATAGAGAGGCAGCGGGACCATGCAGAAGGGTCAGGGAAAGAGGCAACAGGACCATGCAGAAGGGTCCGGGAAAGAGAGGCAGCGAGTCCATGCAGAAGGGTCAGGGAAAGAGAGGCAGCGGGCCATGCAGAAGGGTCAGGGATAGAAAGACAGCGAGGCCATGCAGAAGGGTCAGGGATAGAGAGGCAGCAGGGCAGGCAGAAGGGTCAGGGAAAGAGAGGTAGCAGGACCATGCAGAAGGGCCAGGGATAGAGAGGCAGCGAGGCCATGCAGAAGGGTCAGGGAAAGAAAGACAGCGAGGCCATGCTGAAGGGTCAGGGATAGAGAGGCAGCAATGCCATGCTGAAGGGTCAGGGGAAGAGAGGCAGCAATGCCATGCAGAAGGGTCAGGGAAAGAGAGACAGCGGGGCCATGCAGAAGGGTCAGGGATAGAGAGGCAGCCGGCAATGCAGAAGGGTCAGGGAAAGAGAGCCAGCGAGGCCATGCAGAAGGGTCAGGGAAAGAGAGGCAGCGGGGCCATGCAGAAGGGTCAGGGATAGAGAGGCAGCGGGCCATGCAGAAGGGTCAGGGATAGAGGCAGCGGGCCATGCAAAAGGGTCAGGGAAAGAGAGGCAGCGGGCCATGCAGAAGGGTCAGGGAAAGAGGCAGCGGGGCCATGCAGAAGGGTCAGGGATCGAGAGGCAGCGGCGCCATGCAGAAGGGTCAGGGATAGAGAGGCAGCGGGCCATGCAGAAGGGCCAGGGATAGAGGCAATAGGGCCATGCAGAAGGGTCAGGGATCGAGAGGCAGCGGCGCCATGCAGAAGGGTCAGGGATAGAGAGGCAGCAGGGCCATGCAGAAGGGTCAGGGATAGAGAGGCAGCGGGCCATGAAGAAGGGTCAGGGATAGAGAGGCAGCGGGGCCATGCAGAAGGGTCAGGGATAGATAGGCAGCAGGGCCATGCAGAAGGGTCGGGCAGGGAAAGAGAGGCAGCGGGGCCATGCAGAAGGGTCAGGGAAAGAGAGGCAGCAATCCCATGCAGAAGGGTCAGGGAAAGAGAGGCAGCGGGGCCATGCAGAAGGGTCAGGGATAGAGGCAGCAGGACCATGCAGAAGGGCCAGGGATAGAGGCAGCGGCCCATGCAGAAGGGTCAGGGAAAGAGAGGCAGTGAGACCATGCAGAAGGGTCAGGGAAAGAGAGGCAGCAGGGCCATGCAGAAGGGTCAGGGAAAGAGAGGCAGCGGGCCATGCAGAAGGATCAGGGATAGAGAGGCAGCAATGCCATGCAGAAGGGTCAGGGATAGAGAGGCAGCGAGGCCATGCAGAAGGGCCAGGGATAGAGGCAGCGGGCCATGCAGAAGGGTCAGGGATAGAGGCAGCGGGCCATGCAGAAGGGTCAGGGATAGAGAGGCAGCGGGCCATGCAGAAGGGTCAGGGAAAGAGAGGCAGCGAGGCCATGCAGAAGGGTCAGGGATAGAGAGGCAGCAATGCCATGCAGAAGGGTCAGGGATAGAGAGGCAGCAGGGCCATGCAGAAGGGCCAGGGATAGAGAGGTAGCGGGGCCTTGCAGAAGGGCCAGGGATTGAGAGGCAGCGGGGCCTTGCAGAAGGGTCAGGAAAAGAGAGGCAGCGGGGCCATGCAGAAGGGTCAGGGATAGAGAGGCAGCGGGCCATGCAGAAGGGTCAGGGATAGAGGCAGCGGGCCATGCAGAAGGGTCAGGGATAGAGAGGCAGCGGGCCATGCAGAAGGGTCAGGGATAGAGGCAGCGGGGCCATGCAGAAGGGTCAGGGATAGAGAGGCAGCGGGGCCATGCAGAAGGGTCAGGGAAAGAGGCAGAGGGGCCATGCAGAAGGGTCAGGGAAAGAGAGGCAGCGAGGCGATGCTGAAGGGCCAGGGATAGAGAGGCAGCAGGACCATGCAGAAGGGTCAGGGAAAGAGAGGCAGCGAGGCCATGCTGAAGGGCCAGGGATAGAGAGGCAGCAGGACCATGCAGAAGGGTCAGGGAAAGAGGCAGCAGGACCATGCAGAAGGGTCAGGGAAAGAGAGGCAGCAGGGCCATGCAGAAGGGTCAGGGAAAGAGGCCGCGGGGTCATGCAGAAGGGTCAGGGATGGAGAGGCAGCGAGCCATGCAGAAGGGTCAGGGATAGAGAGGCAGCAGGGCCATGCAGAAGGGTCAGGGAAAGAGAGGCAGCAGGGCCATGCAGAAGGGTCAGGAAAAGAGAGGCAGCAGGGCCATGCAGAAGGGTCAGGGAAAGAGAGGCAGCAGGGCCATGCGGAAGGGTCAGGGATAGAGAGGCAGCGGGCCATGAAGAAGGGTCAGGGATAGAGAGGCAGCTGGGCCATGCAGAAGGGTCAGGGATAGGGAGGCAGCAGGGCCATGCAGAAGGGTCGGGCAGAGAAAGAGAGGCAGCGGGGCCATGCAGAAGGGTCAGGGAAAGAGAGGCAGCAATCCCATGCAGAAGGGTCAGGGAAAGAGAGGCAGCGGGCCGTGCAGAAGGGTCAGGGAAAGAGAGGCAGCGGGGCCATGCAGAAGGGTCAGGGAAAGAGAGGCAGCAATCCCATGCAGAAGGGTCAGGGAAAGAGAGGCAGCGGGCAGTGCAGAAGGGTCAGGGAAAGAGAGGCAGCGGGGCCATGCAGAAGGGTCAGGGATAGAGGCAGCAGGACCATGCAGAAGGGTCAGGGAAAGAGGCAGCAGGGCCATGCAGACGGGTCAGGGAAAGAGAGGCAGCAGGGCCATGCAGAAGGGTCAGGGAAAGAGAGGCAGCAGGGCCATGCAGAAGGGTCAGGGATAGAGAGACAGCGGGGCCATGCAGAAGGGCCAGGGATAGAGAGGCAGCGAAGCCATGCAGAAGGGCCAGGGATAGAGAGGCAGCGGGGCCATGCAGAAGGGCCAGGGATAGAGGCAGCAGGGCCTTGCAGAAGGGCCAGGGATAGATAGGCAGCGAGGCAATGCAGAAGGGCCAGGGATAGAGAGGCAGCATGCCATGCAGAAGGGCCAGGGATAGAGAGGCAGCGGGGCCATGCAGAAGGGTCAGGGATAGAGAGGCAGCAATGGTGTGCAGAAGGGTCAGGGATAGAGAGGTAGCGGGGCCATGCAGAAGGGTCAGGGAAAGAGAGGCAGCGAGGCCATGCAGAAGGGTCAGGGAATGAGAGGCAGCGGCCCATGTAGAAGGGTCAGGGATAGAGAGGCAGCAATGCCATGCAGAAGGGTCAGGAAAAGTGAGGCAGCAGGGCCATGCAGAAGGGTCGGCCAGGGATAGAGAGGCAGCGGGGCCATGCAGAAGGGCCAGGGATAGAGAGGCAGCGGGGCCTTGCAGAAGGGTCAGGGATAGATAGGCAGCGAGGCAATGCAGAAGGGCCAGGGATAGAGAGGCAGCAGGCCATGCAGAAGGGCCAGGGATAGAGAGGCAGCGGGGCCATGCAGAAGGGTAAGGGATAGAGAGGCAGCAATGCCGTGCAGAAGGGTCAGGGATAGAGAGGTAGCAATGCCATGCAGAAGGGTCAGGGAAAGAGAGGCAGCGAGGCCATGCAGAAGGGTCAGGGAATGAGAGGCAGCGGCCCATGTAGAAGGGTCAGGGATAGAGAGGAAGCAATGCCATGCAGAAGGGTCAGGGAAAGTGAGGCAGCAGGGCCATGCAGAAGGGTCGGCCAGGGATAGAGAGGCAGCAGATCCATGCAGAAGGGTCTGCCAGGGATAGAGAGGCAGCGAGGCCATGCAGAAGGGTCAGGGATAGAGGGGCAGCAGGGCCATGCAGAAGGGTCAGGGAAAGAGAGGCAGCAAGGCCATGCAGAAGGGTCTGCCAGGGATAGAGAGGCAGCGAGGCCATGCAGGAGGGTCAGGGATAGAGGGGCAGCAGGGTCATGCAGAAGGGTCAGGGAAAGAGGCAGCGGGGTCATGCAGAAGGGTCAGGGATAGAGAGGCAGTGGGCCATGCAGTAGTGTCAGGGATAGAGAGGCAGCGAGGCCATGCAGAAGGGTCAGGGAAAGAGAGGCAGCAGGGCCATGCAGAAGGGTCAGGGAAAGAGAGGCAGCAATCCCATGCAGAAGGGTCAGGGATAGAAAGACAGCGAGGCCATGCAGAAGGGTCAGGGATAGAGAGGCAGCGGGGCCATGCAGAAGGGTCAGGGATAGAGAGGCAGCAATGCCGTGCAGAAGGGTCAGGGATAGAGAGGTAGCAATGCCATGCAGAAGGGTCAGGGAAAGAGAGGCAGCGAGGCCATGCAGAAGGGTCAGGGAATGAGAGGCAGCGGCCCATGTAGAAGGGTCAGGGATAGAGAGGCAGCAATGCCATGCAGAAGGGTCAGGGAAAGTGAGGCAGCAGGGCCATGCAGAAGGGTCGGCCAGGGATAGAGAGGCAGCGAGGCCATGCAGAAGGGTCAGGGATAGAGAGACAGCAGATCCATGCAGAAGGGTCTGCCAGGGATAGAGAGGCAGCAAGGCCATGCAGAAGGGTCAGGGATAGAGGGCCAGCAGGGCCATGCAAAAGGGTCAGGGAAAGAGAGGCAGCAAGGCCATGCAGAAGGGTCTGCCAGGGATAGAGAGGCAGCGAGGCCATGCAGAAGGGTCAGTGATAGAGGGGCAGCAGGGTCATGCAGAAGGGTCAGGGAAAGAGGCAGCGGGGTCATGCAGAAGGGTCAGGGATAGAGAGGCAGTGGGCCATGCAGTAGGGTCAGGGATAGAGAGGCAGCAGGGCCATGCAGAAGGGTCAGGGAAAGAGAGGCAGCAGGGCCATGCAGAAGGGTCAGGGAAAGAGAGGCAGCAATCCCATGCAGAAGGGTCAGGGATAGAGAGGCAGCGGGCCATGAAGAAGGGTCAGGGATAGAGAGGCAGCGGGGCCATGCAGAAGGGTCAGGGATAGAGAGGCAGCAGGGCCATGCAGAAGGGTCAGGGAAAGAGAGGCAGCGAGGCCATGCAGTAGGGTCAGGGATAGAGAGGCAGCAGGGCCATGCAGAAGGGTCAGGGAAAGAGAGGCAGCAGGGCCATGCAGAAGGGTCAGGGAAAGAGAGGCAGCAATCCCATGCAGAAGGGTCAGGGATAGAGAGGCAGCGGGAACTTGCAGAAGGGCCAGGGATTGAGAGGCAGCGGGGCCGTGCAGAAGGGTCCGGGAAAGAGAGGCAGTGGGCCATGCAGAAGGGTCAGGGAAAGAGAGGCAACAATCCCATGCAGAAGGGTCAGGGAAAGAGAGGCAGCGGGCAGTGCAGAAGGGTCAGGGAAAGAGAGGCAGCGGGGCCATGCAGAAGGGTCAGGGATAGAGAGGCAGCGGGGCCATGCAGAAGGGTCAGGGATAGAGAGGCAGTGGGGCCATGCAGAAGGGTCAGGGAAAGAGGCAGCAGGGCCATGCAGAAGGGTCAGGGATAGAGGCAGCAGGACACGGCAGAAGGGTCAGGGAAAGAGGCAGCAGGGCCATGCAGAAGGGTCAGGGAAAGAGAGGCAGCAGGGCCATGCAGAAGGGTCAGGGAAAGAGAGGCAGCAGGGCCATGCTGAAGGGTCAGTGATAGAGAGGCAGCTGGGCCATGCAGGAGGGCCAGGCATAGAGAGGCAGCGAGGCCATGCAGAAGGGCCAGGGATAGAGGCAGCGGGCCATGCAGAAGGGTCAGGGATAGAGAGGCAACGGGCCATGCAGAAGGGTCAGGGATAGATAGGCAGCGGGCCATGCAGAAGGGTCAGGGATAGAGAGGCAGCGGGCCATGCAGAAGGGTCAGGGAAAGAGAGACAGCGGACCATGCAGAAGGGTCAGGGATAGAGAGGCAGCAGGGCCATGCAGAAGGGTCAGGGATGGAGAAGCAGCGAGGCCATGCAGAAGGGTCAGGGATAGAAAGACAGCGAGGCCATGCAGAAGGACCAGGGATAGAGAGGCAAGTCAAGTCAAAAGTGCTTTATTCGAGTAATTACTCATAAAAGCAGACAAACAAACACATAATAAAATACAATTAAATTACAGAGTCAGCATGACTTTAAGCACAGACACGTTAAAAAAGGAGGTTTTTCCTTTTTTAAAAACAGATTTCATCAAGTTATAAACATCAAGGTGCAAAGTTCATATTGTAAAAACATTCATGATTAAAAATTAATTTAAATAAGTTTTCGTCAGAAAGACTCCAGGCATGGGAACAGAGAATAGATAAACTAGCAGTCCCTGAACAACTAGGCAGAGAGTAGTCACTCCACTAGCAATCTCTGCCTAATTACCCACGCCCACCCCAAATACTTTGCAGTTGCTATGACAATCCAGTTTAAAGGGGTAGTTTTAATGATGCGTAAGGCTACCATAGAGCTTTTAGTACCCAAATTCCTGCACATGGGAGCCAACCAGACACGTCTCGGAACAGAGTATGCTTGACAGACAAACAAGAAATGCCCCAGAGTCTCTTTCCCTTCCCCACATGCTAAACAAGTTGCTGGGCCTCTGTTTCTCCATTTAGATGTTAAATTACCTAGAGGTAGAGAGCCAGCCCTCAGTTGGAAAAACAGTTTCCTATCCAGGGATTTAGATATAATATCCCAGTACATCTCAAACATTGGAAACAGTTTAGCTTCGAGGAAGGCAGTCGTCATAGACCCATTGCTATTACTAAGAAGGCTCTTATTTGCAACATGTTCCCAGTAGAGGTTTTTTATAAACAACTTTGGTGGAAAGGAGGACCCGGTTGGATCCGACCACAGTTCACTCAGCCCTAGTTCACTTAATGCAGTTCTCAGAGATCTAAACCATTTAATTTCATGAAATTGATCTGCCTTGATTACATCAGCAAATCCTTCTGCATATTGTGACAATTCAGGGGTGGTCCAGATTCTACGCCAATATAATATTGGTCGAAGTTTACACATTGCCGAAATTTCCTTTCTACCAAGTTCATATCTGAGTGGCAAGAGGGGAGTACTCTGTGGGGTACCAGTTAGTTTACGGAGGAAACTATTCTCTGACCTCTGTAACTCCTGGAGGTTTTCTTGCCCCCACAGTTCTGCCCCGTATAGTGCAGACCCTATTGCTTTAGCCTCATAAATGATCAGTGGCGGTTTGATTGGCTTAGTTAAGGATTTCGCGTGCTCCTTAATGATGGTACCAGCAAGCTGTTTATGCCTTAATATAGCTAAGTCTAAGTGGTGGTTCCATCTGTTATTATTTGAGATAAGTATCCCCAAATAAGTAAAGGAGTTCACGACTTCAAGGCAGCGCCCACTCAAGGTAATTTTGGGTTTGAATTTCTTACTGGGATTAAAAACCATGAGCTTTGTCTTCGCTGCATTTACCTCCAGGCCATGATCACAACAGAATTTATCAAAGATTATCAATGCCTTTTGCAGACCACTTGGGGATTTTGATAAAATTAGGGTGTCGTCTGCGAACATTAAAATTGGAACTTTTGCACCAGCAAGAGAGGGAGCATCTACAGGCTCAGCTTGCATAAGGGGACCGATTCCATTTATAAAAAGAGTAAACAGTGTTGGAGCCATTGAACAACCCTGCCGAACCCCCCGCTCGACAGGGAAGTCAATAGTGTCATTGCCATAGCCCCCCCATTGAATCTTTGCATAAGTACCCTCATGGAGTCTCATAATCAAAGTTAGGATAATCATCGGGACCTCTAGGGCAGCCAGCACCTCCCACAATTTTGCCCTCGGCACCAGGTCGAATGCAGCCCGCAAGTCAACAAAAGCTGCATACAGGCTGCATCCACCCAGTACCACTGTCCGCCATTGTATAAGTTGGAAGCGAAAAACCTGGTCTACAGTGCTTGTTGCTTTGCGAAAGCCCGCCTGAAAAGGGGATAAAATGTTCTGCTCCTCAGCCCAATCAAGCAGATTGTTGATGATAACACGTCCTACCACCTTTTGGACCGTGTCTATTAGGCTGATTGGGCGATAGTTACAGGGTTGCGCACGATCCCCCTTTTTGTATACTGGTATAATGACGGCACCCCTCCAAGAAACCGGAATTTCAGCGCCTCTGGCTAAGAGGTTTAATAAAAGGCAGATGTACTTACTCCACCGGTCGGTGTCATCTAAGTAGACATCCGCCGGAACACCATCATTACCCGGGGCTCTTCCCCTATGGACGGATTTCAAAGCAGACAGGATTTCGCCTAACATAAAAACATCTTCGTCTGCGAACAGATAAGTGGGGTTAATATTGCTAGCAGGCTGACCCCTAGAAGAATACTGCTCTTTAAAAAATGTAACCCAGGCGTCGTGAGGGACATTATTATTAGGAGGCTCTGGAGGTCTATCATGTCCCCATTTGACGATGTGCCAGAATTGTCTAGAATTTTTACTTTCACTAGCACATCTCAATTTCTGCCAATGATCTTCGTCCCAATCTTTTTTTGCCCTGGCGATACAATTTTTATAGTGCTTTCTAGCAGACCGAGTCTCAGTCAGATTGTTATTTTTAATTGCAGCTCCTAGTTTCGATCTTGCTTTCCTGCAATCTTGGTTATACCACTTTGCTGTTTTAAATGGACAAGCCTTGATGTTTCGTGCGGGCTTTAAAAAGATTTTTTTAACTTCGTCAAAAAGAGACGTATGAACATTTTTAACCTCATCTTGTCCATTTGCTAAATCAGTGATATTTTCCAGTGCCCGAATGGCCTTGTCTGCAGCTGCACCTATCTTTTCCAGGGCCTGCTGGTCCGTCTTAACACCAGACCATCTTAGCCTACGCATATTATTGGATTGCGTGATCGTTGGCGGCACAAGTAAATGACAATTAGTTGAGGGGTTTACATTAGATGTCCACCAGTTATGTGAGACGCATAGCGGGTCATGGTCACTTTCTATTCTGGCAGTGACTACCATATCAATAAGGAATGGCCATAACGATGTGCTACAAATAACGTAGTCAATACGACTTTTGCTTCGACCATTATTAAATGTCATGGCGGGTACACGATCTGATTGGGTTCGGCCGTTCAGGGCACGTAACCCATGCTCCAAGCACATGGCATTTAAACCTAAGATGTCAGCTGTCCATCTGGTTATCGGGGGGGACTCAAGTGTGGGAATGTCCCAAAGTTTGTCTTCCTCTGATCCCAGGGGAGAATCACCAGTGATTAGAGGTTCAAATGTCCGATTCAAATCACCTGCAATTAAGATGTTTTTTCCTGCAGATTCAATCTCAAGAATATTAGAAAGGCTCATAAGAACCTCGGATCTACCTTTACTACCACCTCTGGCATAGATATTATATACATCCATGGAGAGGGGTAGATCGCTGGACAGTCGTATAAGCTGAATATCTTTTTGGTCAAGTTCCACACTCTTTACAGCAATCTTTAAGGACTGCCTAATCCATATGGTAAGGCCCCCCATAGGCCGCCCTTTGGGACCCTTGGTGGCCGGAACATGAAAATTTAGATACCCCAAAGCAAAAGTAGGCTCACACGCCCAAGTCTCTTGGAAAATACAGAGGTCGTACCTATTTATGAATTCAAACCATTCTGCGCTTTCCATTTTAGAAGATATACCTGCTACATTCCATGACAGGATATTCCCTGAAGTTGGTGTCGTAGGAATACCATTGGTTGTAGAATGCATGTTTAACACCTTACCCCCTGTACCCTGGTCTACAATCGTAAAATTCGGTGCCCCAGCTAAATCAGCACTCAAAGGCCCCAACGGGCTAGGTGTTATAGGGTAATAAGCTAAACCTGATAAACTTATGGCATGAGCAGGTGCAGACACAGCGTTACAAATAGGTGGTTGTCAATCACAGTCACTTAAATTGGATAATGAAGAAAATCGATTTTCTAGCCCCAGACCCCAGTCAACTGATGCAACATCCTTCCTCCCCCTCTTAGTCACAATGTTCCATTTAGTTCTTAGAATACTTGAATTTGGTCCGCTTCCCTTTCTAGGGTAAAAGAAGTCCAAAGTCAAAGGAACAATTGAAGTTGTTCGCCTTTGCGGTGGTAAGATATTTGGTAGGATGTTGGGCAAGACCCCAGGGTCAGAGAAGTGGAGAACAACACACTCCCCTTTAAACTTTTTTACCCTATCCCCTATCCACTGAACCCTTCGTGCTTTGACAAGCTCTTCAGAAAGTTGCTGCTTTCCCCAAGGAGTAATTACCATGTTGGTGGTTAACCATGATAAAGATTTGTTTCGTAGAGAGGATGCTGTTTCCCTCTCACCTTGAGCCAGAGCTGGAACATTGGCAAGGACAAGTACCAGTGGGGAAGCTTCAACCACAAGTTCAAAAGTCCCGTTTTCAATAGAAGGGTCTTCAACAGCAGGAGCAGGGATCGAGGCAGTATGAGAATCACCTGGGAGAGTGTTATTCCTTGCCGTTAGGGTGTTCGTTACCGGGGGAGTGACAGGGTTGAGACCACCAACGGCTGCAATTACAGATTTGTTGACAGATTCCTCTATCTTTGCAAGGACACTTTCTGGAGGTTTCCCAGTCTCGTCTATTGATTTTTGTAGTAGACCTTCCAAACGGTTGACCTCAGAAGTTAGCTTGTCTATTTTGCTAACCAAGGGCTTCATCGCACCTTTGATTTTTGAGTCCATTAAGGTTATCAATTTATTAAATTGAGCGTTCGAAAGTGTAATATACGCTTCACTAGTCAGATCATGCTCCTCTTCCTCAGAGTATTTCCTCGTAGGGTTTACTACTCTATTCTTGGCTGACCTAAGGCATTCCCGTTTACCCAGAACCGGTGCTGGAGGAGAAATAGATTGATCCTGGCTAATAGTAAAATCAGCCAGTACCTCGTTGGCACTCAGATCTTCAACTCCAGCAACAGTACCACTTGGCTGTATTGTAATAGTATCTGGGAACAAATCAGGAGTGGCACTATTAGTGCTGTTATTTATTAAAAGGCCAAAAGGGTCATCAGCCTCGATATCGATAAATGGAGATTGAGCAGATGAGTCTATTCCCAAAGAGGCTCTTCTATCAAGGTTGATTTTTTCTACTACCTGCACCAGATAATTTTCCATAGTGTTAGTAGACGTGGTTAACTTTTTAGGGGGCATAATGAACTGTATGAGCAACCAAAGTCAATGTAACTTACGTAACAGGCTGGTCGACAGTATTCGCAGCTCAGCAACGGCAGCTCCAGGGCAGCGAGCCAAGAGACCAGGCCCAACCCAACCTTGGACAACCTCGGACGGCCTCAAACGGCCCGCCCTTTGCCCGGGCTTAGCCCCGGGTGCTCCCGGGTGCTCCCGCGCGCTCCCGCGACGCGGGGGTAACGCTGCCTTTATGCGCCGCCTGGCGCTGTGGAGTGGCGCTCTGTCGCCGCAGAGCCTTATGGGGGATGTAGTTTTCCGTGTCCCCCTCCGCTCGGCGACCGCGATTCCTGCTCGGTTGCGGCGGCGGCGGGAGGGGGATGCTGCTGGCAGGCTGCTGACAGGCTTCTGGGGGTCCGTTTACAGGCTCTCCTGTGGTGAGTGCTCCTTACTCGGGTTCTGTCTCCTCCGTGTTAGTTACCAACGCGTCACCACAGAGAGGCAGCGAGGCCATGCAGAAGGGTCAGGGATAGAGAGGCAGCAATGCCATGCAGAAGGGTCGGGGATAGAGAGGCAGCGGGGCCATGCAGAAGGGTCAGGGAAAGAGAGGCAGCGAGGCCATGCAGAAGGGTCAGGGAAAGAGAGGCAGCAGGGCCATGCAGCAGGGTCAGGGACAGAGAGGCAGCGAGGCCATGCAGAAGGGTCAGGGAAAGAAAGGCAGCGAGGCCATGCAGAAGGGTCAGGGATAGAGAGGCAGCAGGGCCATGCAGAAGGGTCAGGGATAGAGAGGCAGCAGGGCCATGCAGAAGGGTCAGGGATAGAGAGGCAGCAATGCCATGCAGAAGGGTCGGGGATAGAGAGGCAGCGGGGCCATGCAGAAGGGTCAGGGAAAGAGAGGCAGCGAGGCCATGCAGAAGGGTCAGGGAAAGAGAGGCAGCAGGGCCATGCAGCAGGGTCAGGGACAGAGAGGCAGCGAGGCCATGCAGAAGGGTCAGGGAAAGAAAGGCAGCGAGGCCATGCAGAAGGGTCAGGGATAGAGAGGCAGCAGGGCCATGCAGAAGGGTCAGGGATAGAGAGGCAGCAGGGCCATGCAGAAGGGTCAGGGATAGAGAGGCAGCGAGGCCATGCTGAAGGGTCAGGGAAAGAGAGGCAGCGGGGCCATGCAGAAGGGTCAGGGATAGGGAGGCAGCAGGGCCATGCAGAAGGGTCGGGCAGAGAAAGAGAGGCAGTAGGGCCATGCAGAAGGGTCAGGGAAAGAGAGGCAGCAATCCCATGCAGAAGGGTCAGGGAAAGAGAGGCAGCGGGCCGTGCAGAAGGGTCAGGGAAAGAGAGGCAGCTTGGCCATGCAGAAGGGTCAGGGAAAGAGAGGCAGCGATCCCATGCAGAAGGGTCAGGGAAAGAGAGGCAGCGGGCAGTGCAGAAGGGTCAGGGAAAGAGAGGCAGCGGGGCCATGCAGAAGGGTCAGGGATAGAGAGGCAGCGGGGTCAGGGAAAGAGAGGCAGCGGGGCCATGCAGAAGGGTCAGGGATAGAGAGGCAGCGGGGCCATGCGGGGCCATGCAGAAGGGTCAGGGATAGAGAGGCAGCGGGGCCATGCAGAAGGGTCAGGGATAGAGGCAGCAGGACCATGCAGAAGGGTCAGGGAAAGAGGCAGCAGGGCCATGCAGACGGGTCAGGGAAAGAGAGGCAGCAGGGCCATGCAGAAGGGTCAGGGAAAGAGAGGCAGCAGGGCCATGCTGAAGGGTCAGGGATAGAGAGGCAGTGAGGCCATGCAGAAGGGCCAGGGATAGAGAGGCAGCGAGGCCATGCAGAAGGGCCAGGGATAGAGAGGCAGCGGGGCCATGCAGAAGGGCCAGGGATAGAGGCAGCAGGGCCTTGCAGAAGGGCCAGGGATAGATAGGCTGCGAGGCAATGCAGAAGGGCCAGGGATAGAGAGGCAGCAGGCCATGCAGAAGGGCCAGGGATAGAGAGGCAGCGGGGCCATGCAGAAGGGTCAGGGATAGAGAGGCAGCAATGCCGTGCAGAAGGGTCAGGGATAGAGAGCATGTAGAAGGGTCAGGGATAGAGAGGCAGCAATGCCATGCAGAAGGGTCAGGAAAAGTGAGGCAGCAGGGCCATGCAGAAGGGTCGGCCAGGGATAGAGAGGCAGCGAGGCCATGCAGAAGGGTCAGGGATAGAGAGGCAGCAGATCCATGCAGAAGGGTCTGCCAGGGATAGAGAGGCAGCGAGGCCATGCAGAAGGGTCAGGGATAGAGGGGCAGCAGGGCCATGCAGAAGGGTCAGGGAATGAGAGGCAGCAAGGCCATGCAGAAGGGTCTGCCAGGGATAGAGAGGCAGCGAGGCCATGCAGAAGGGTCAGTGATAGAGGGGCAGCAGGGTCATGCAGAAGGGTCAGGGAAAGAGGCAGCGGGGCCATGCTGAAGGGTCAGTGATAGAGAGGCAGCAGGGTCAAGCAGAAGGGCCAGGGATAGAGAGGCAGCAGGCCATGCAGAAGGGCCAGGGATAGAGAGGCAGCGGGGCCATGCAGAAGGGTCAGGGATAGAGAGGCAGCAATGCCGTGCAGAAGGGTCAGGGATAGAGAGGTAGCAATGCCATGCAGAAGGGTCAGGGAAAGAGAGGCAGCGAGGCCATGCAGAAGGGTCAGGGAATGAGAGGCAGCGGCCCATGTAGAAGGGTCAGGGATAGAGGCAGCAGGACCATGCAGAAGGGTCAGGGAAAGAGGCAGCAGGGCCATGCAGACGGGTCAGGGAAAGAGAGGCAGCAGGGCCATGCAGAAGGGTCAGGGAAAGAGAGGCAGCAGGGCCATGCTGAAGGGTCAGTGATAGAGAGGCAGCTGGGCCATGCAGAAGGGTCAGGGATAGAGAGGCAGTGAGGCCATGCAGAAGGGCCAGGGATAGAGAGGCAGCGAGGCCATGCAGAAGGGCCAGGGATAGAGGCAGCAGGGCCTTGCAGAAGGGCCAGGGATAGATAGGTTGCGAGGCAATGCAGAAGGGCCAGGGATAGAGAGGCAGCAGGCCATGCAGAAGGGCCAGGGATAGAGAGGGAGCGGGGCCATGCAGAAGGGTCAGGGATAGAGAGGCAGCAATGCCGTGCAGAAGGGTCAGGGATAGAGAGCATGTAGAAGGGTCAGGGATAGAGAGGCAGCAATGCCATGCAGAAGGGTCAGGAAAAGTGAGGCAGCAGGGCCATGCAGAAGGGTCGGCCAGGGATAGAGAGGCAGCGAGGCCATGCAGAAGGGTCAGGGATAGAGGGGCAGCAGGGCCATGCAGAAGGGTCAGGGAATGAGAGGCAGCAAGGCCATGCAGAAGGGTCTGCCAGGGATAGAGAGGCAGCGAGGCCATGCAGAAGGGTCAGTGATAGAGGGGCAGCAGGGTCATGCAGAAGGGTCAGGGAAAGAGGCAGCGGGGTCATGCAGAAGGGCCAGGGATAGAGAGGCAGCAGGCCATGCAGAAGGGCCAGGGATAGAGAGGCAGCGGGGCCATGCAGAAGGGTCAGGGATAGAGAGGCAGCAATGCCGTGCAGAAGGGTCAGGGATAGAGAGGTAGCAATGCCATGCAGAAGGGTCAGGGAAAGAGAGGCAGCGAGGCCATGCAGAAGGGTCAGGGAATGAGAGGCAGCGGCCCATGTAGAAGGGTCAGGGATAGAGAGGCAGCAATGCCATGCAGAAGGGTCAGGGAAAGTGAGGCAGCAGGGCCATGCAGAAGGGTCGGCCAGTGATAGAGAGGCAGCGAGGCCATGCAGAAGGGTCAGGGATAGAGAGACAGCAGATCCATGCAGAAGGGTCTGCCAGGGATAGAGAGGCAGCGAGGCCATGCAGAAGGGTCAGGGATAGAGGGCCAGCAGGGCCATGCAGAAGGGTCAGGGAAAGAGAGGCAGCAAGGCCATGCAGAAGGGTCTGCCAGGGATAGAGAGGCAGCGAGGCCATGCAGAAGGGTCAGTGATAGAGGGGCAGCAGGGTCATGCAGAAGGGTCAGGGAAAGAGGCAGCGGGGTCATGCAGAAGGGTCAGGGATAGAGAGGCAGTGGGCCATGCAGTAGGGTCAGGGATAGAGAGGCAGCAGGGCCATGCAGAAGGGTCAGGGAAAGAGAGGCAGCAGGGCCATGCAGAAGGGTCAGGGAAAGAGAGGCAGCAATCCCATGCAGAAGGGTCAGGGATAGAGAGGCAGCGGGCCATGAAGAAGGGTCAGGGATAGAGAGGCAGCGGGGCCATGCAGAAGGGTCAGGGATAGAGAGGCAGCAGGGCCATGCAGAAGGGTCAGGGAAAGAGAGGCAGCGAGGCCATGCAGTAGGGTCAGGGATAGAGAGGCAGCAGGGCCATGCAGAAGGGTCAGGGAAAGAGAGGCAGCAGGGCCATGCAGAAGGGTCAGGGAAAGAGAGGCAGCGGGCCATGCAGAAGGGTCAGGGACAGAGAGGCAGCGGGCCATGCAGAAGGGTCAGGGAATGAGAGGCAGCGGGCCATGCAGAAGGGTCAGGGAAGGAGAGGCAGCGGGGCCATGCAGAAGGGTCAGAGAAGGAGAGGCAGAAGGGTCAGGGAAGGAGAGGCAGCAGGACCATGCAGAAGGGTCAGGGACAGAGAGGCAGCGGGGCCATGCAGAAGGGCCAGGGATAGAGAGGCAGCAGGGCCATGCAGAAGGGTCAGGGAAGGAGAGGCAGAAGGGTCAGGGAAGGAGAGGCAGCAGGACCATGCAGAAGGGTCAGGGATAGAGAGGCAGCCGGCCATGCAGAAGGGCCCGGGATAGAGAGGCAGCAGGGCCATGCAGAAGGGTCAGGGAAGGAGAGGCTGCGGGCCATGCAGAAGGGTCAGGGACAGAGAGGCAACGGGCCATGCAGAAGGGTCAGGGATAGAGAGGCAGAGGGCCATGCAGAAGGGTCAGGGATAGAGAGGCAGTGGGCCATGCAGAAGGGTCATGGTTAGAGAGGCAGCAGGGCCATGCAGAAGGGTCAGGGACAGAGAGGCAGCGGGGCCATGCAGAAGGGTCAGGGATAGAGGCAGAGGGCCATGCAGAAGGGTCAGGGACAGAGAGGCAACGGGCCATGCAGAAGGGTCAGGGATAGAGAGGCAGAGGGCCATGCAGAAGGGTCAGGGATAGAGAGGCAGCGGGCCATGCAGAAGGGTCATGGTTAGAGAGGCAGCAGGGCCATGCAGAAGGGTCAGGGAAAGAGAGGCAGCAATCCCATGCAGAAGGGTCAGGGAAAGAGAGGCAGCGGGCCGTGCAGAAGGGTCAGGGAAAGAGAGGCAGCTTGGCCATGCAGAAGGGTCAGGGAAAGAGAGGCAGCAATCCCATGCAGAAGGGTCAGGGAAAGAGAGGCAGCGGGCAGTGCAGAAGGGTCAGGGAAAGAGAGGCAGCTGGGCCATGCAGAAGGGTCAGGGATAGAGAGGCAGCGGGGTCAGGGAAAGAGAGGCAGCGGGGCCATGCAGAAGGGTCAGGGATAGAGAGGCAGCGGGGCCATGCGGGGCCATGCAGAAGGGTCAGGGATAGAGAGGCAGCGGGGCCATGCAGAAGGGTCAGGGATAGAGGCAGCAGGACCATGCAGAAGGGTCAGGGAAAGAGGCAGCAGGGCCATGCAGACGGGTCAGGGAAAGAGAGGCAGCAGGGCCATGCAGAAGGGTCAGGGAAAGAGAGGCAGCAGGGCCATGCTGAAGGGTCAGTGATAGAGAGGCAGCTGGGCCATGCAGAAGGGCCAGGGATAGAGAGGCAGCGAGGCCATGCAGAAGGGCCAGGGATAGAGAGGCAGCGGGGCCATGCAGAAGGGCCAGGGATAGAGGCAGCAGGGCCTTGCAGAAGGGCCAGGGATAGATAGGCTGCGAGGCAATTCAGAAGGGCCAGGGATAGAGAGGCAGCAGGCCATGCAGAAGGGCCAGGGATAGAGAGGCAGCGGGGCCATGCAGAAGGGTCAGGGATAGAGCGGCAGCAATGCCGTGCAGAAGGGTCAGGGATAGAGAGCATGTAGAAGGGTCAGGGATAGAGAGGCAGCAATGCCATGCAGAAGGGTCAGGAAAAGTGAGGCAGCAGGGCCATGCAGAAGGGTCGGCCAGGGATAGAGAGGCAGCGAGGCCATGCAGAAGGGTCAGGGATAGAGAGGCAGCAGATCCATGCAGAAGGGTCTGCCAGGGATAGAGAGGCAGCGAGGCCATGCAGAAGGGTCAGGGATAGAGGGGCAGCAGGGCCATGCAGAAGGGTCAGGGAATGAGAGGCAGCAAGGCCATGCAGAAGGGTCTGCCAGGGATAGAGAGGCAGCGAGGCCATGCAGAAGGGTCAGTGATAGAGGGGCAGCAGGGTCATGCAGAAGGGTCAGGGAAAGAGGCAGCGGGGTCATGCAGAAGGGTCAGGGATAGAGAGGCAGTGGGCCATGCAGTAGGGTCAGGGATAGAGAGGCAGCAGGGCCATGCAGAAGGGTCAGGGAAAGAGAGGCAGCAGGGCCATGCAGAAGGGTCAGGGAAAGAGAGGCAGCAATCCCATGCAGAAGGGTCAGGGATAGAGAGGCAGTGGGCCATGAAGAAGGGTCAGGGATAGAGAGGCAGCGGGGCCATGCAGAAGGGTCAGGGATAGAGAGGCAGCAGGGCCATGCAGAAGGGTCAGGGAAAGAGAGGCAGCGAGGCCATGCAGTAGGGTCAGGGATAGAGAGGCAGCAGGGCCATGCAGAAGGGTCAGGGAAAGAGAGGCAGCGAGGCCATGCAGAAGGGTCAGGGAATGAGAGGCAGCGGCCCATGTAGAAGGGTCAGGGATAGAGAGGCAGCAATGCCATGCAGAAGGGTCAGGGAAAGTGAGGCAGCAGGGCCATGCAGAAGGGTCGGCCAGGGATAGAGAGGCAGCGAGGCCATGCAGAAGGGTCAGGGATAGAGAGACAGCAGATCCATGCAGAAGGGTCTGCCAGGGATAGAGAGGCAGCGAGGCCATGCAGAAGGGTCAGGGATAGAGGGCCAGTAGGGCCATGCAGAAGGGTCAGGGAAAGAAAGGCAGCAAGGCCATGCAGAAGGGTCTGCCAGGGATAGAGAGGCAGCGAGGCCATGCAGAAGGGTCAGTGATAGAGGGGCAGCAGGGTCATGCAGAAGGGTCAGGGAAAGAGGCAGCGGGGTCATGCAGAAGGGTCAGGGATAGAGAGGCAGTGGGCCATGCAGTAGGGTCAGGGATAGAGAGGCAGCAGGGCCATGCAGAAGGGTCAGGGAAAGAGAGGCAGCAGGGCCATGCAGAAGGGTCAGGGAAAGAGAGGCAGCAATCCCATGCAGAAGGGTCAGGGATAGAGAGGCAGCGGGCCATGAAGAAGGGTCAGGGATAGAGAGGCAGCGGGGCCATGCAGAAGGGTCAGGGATAGAGAGGCAGCAGGGCCATGCAGAAGGGTCAGGGAAAGAGAGGCAGCGAGGCCATGCAGTAGGGTCAGGGATAGAGAGGCAGCAGGGCCATGCAGAAGGGTCAGGGAAAGAGAGGCAGCAGGGCCATGCAGAAGGGTCAGGGAAAGAGAGGCAGCAATCCCATGCAGAAGGGTCAGGGATAGAGAGGCAGCGGGGCCTTGCAGAAGGGCCAGGGATTGAGAGGCAGCGGGGCCGTGCAGAAGGGTCAGGGAAAGAGAGGCAGCGGGCCATGCAGAAGGGTCAGGGAAAGAGAGGCAGCAATCCCATGCAGAAGGGTCAGGGAAAGAGAGGCAGCGGGCAGTGCAGAAGGGTCAGGGAAAGAGAGGCAGCGGGGCCATGCAGAAGGGTCAGGGATAGAGAGGCAGCGGGGCCATGCAGAAGGGTCAGGGATAGAGAGGCAGTGGGGCCATGCAGAAGGGTCAGGGAAAGAGGCAGCAGGGCCATGCAGAAGGGTCAGGGATAGAGGCAGCAGGACACGGCAGAAGGGTCAGGGAAAGAGGCAGCAGGGCCATGCAGAAGGGTCAGGGAAAGAGAGGCAGCAGGGCCATGCAGAAGGGTCAGGGAAAGAGAGGCAGCAGGGCCATGCTGAAGGGTCAGTGATAGAGAGGCAGCTGGGCCACGCAGAAGGGTCAGGGATAGAGAGGCAGCAATGCCATGCAGAAGGGTCAGGGATAGAGAGGCAGTGAGGCCATGCAGGAGGGCCAGAGATAGAGAGGCAGCGAGGCCATGCAGAAGGGCCAGGGATAGAGGCAGCGGGCCATGCAGAAGGGTCAGGGATGGAGAGGCAGTGAGGCCATGCAGAAGGGCCAGGGATAGAGAGGCAGCGGGGCCATGCAGAAGGGCCAGGGATAGAGGCAGCGGGGCCTTGCAGAAGGGCCAGGGATAGAGAGGCAGCAGGCCATGCAGAAGGGTCAGGGATAGAGAGGCAGCGGGCCATGCAGAAGGGTCAGGGATAGAGAGGTAGCAATGCCATGCAGAAGGGTCAGGGATAGAGAGGCAGCGAGGCCATGCAGAAGGGTCAGGGATAGAGAGGCAGTGAGGCCATGCAGAAGGGTCAGGGATAGAGAGGTAGCGGGGCCATGCAGAAGGGTCAGGGATAGAGACAGCGGGGCCATGCAGAAGGGTCAGGGATAGAGAGGCAGCGGGGCCATGCTGAAGGGCCAGGGATAGAGAGGCAGCGGGGCCATGCTGAAGGGCCAGGGATAGAGAGGCAGCAGGGCCATGCAGAAGGGTCAGGGATAGAGGCAGCAGGGCCATGTAGAAGGGTCAGGGAAAGAGAGGCAGCGGGGCCATGCAGAAGGGTCAGGGATAGAGAGTCAGCGGGCCGTGCAGAAGGGTCAGGGAAAGAGAGGCAGCGGGCCATGCAGAAGGGTGAGGCATAGGAAGGCAGCGGGGCCATGCAGAAGGGTCAGGGAAAGAGAGGCAGCGAGGCCATGCAGAAGGGTCCGGGAATGAGAGGCAGCGGCCCATGTAGAAGGGTCAGGGATAGAGAGGCAGCAATGCCATGCAGAAGGGTCAGGGAAAGTGAGGCAGCAGGGCCATGCGGAAGGGTCGGCCAGGGATAGAGAGGCAGCGAGGCCATGCAGAAGGGTCAGGGATAGAGAGGCAGCAGGGCCATGCAGAAGGGTCTGCCAGGGATAGAGAGGCAGCGAGGCCATGCAGAAGGGTCAGGGATAGAGGGGCAGCAGGGCCATGCAGAAGGGTCAGGGAAAGAGAGGCAGCAATGCCATGCAGAAGGGTCAGGGATAGAGAGACAGCAGGGCCATGCAGAAGGGCCAGGGATAGAGAGGCAGCGAGGCCATGCAGAAGGGTCAGGGATGGAAAGACAGCGAGGCCATGCAGAAGGGTCAGGGATCGAGAGGCAGCGGGGCCATGCAGAAGGGTCAGGGATAGAGAGGAAGCGGGCCATGCAGAAGGGTCAGGGAAAGAGAGGCAGCGGGCCATGCAGAAGGGTGAGGCATAGAGAGGCAGCGGGGCCATGCAGAAGGGTCAGGGAAAGAGAGGCAGCGAGGCCATGCAGAAGGGTCAGGGAAAGAGAGGCAGCGAGGCCATGCAGAAGGGTCAGGCATAGAGAGGCAGCGGGGCCATGCAGAAGGGTCAGGGAAAGAGAGGCAGCGAGGCCATGCAGAAGGGTCAGGGGTAGAGAGGCAGCGGGGCCATGCAGAAGGGTCAGGGATAGAGAGGCAACGGGCCATGCAGAAGGGTCAGGGATAGATAGACAGCGGGCCATGCAGAAGGGTCAGGGATAGAGAGGCAGCGGGCCATGCAGAAGGGTCAGGGAAAGAGAGGCAGCGGACCATGCAGAAGGGTCAGGGATAGAGAGGCAGCAGGGCCATGCAGAAGGGTCAGGGATGGAGAAGCAGCGAGGCCATGCAGAAGGGTCAGGGATAGAAAGACAGCGAGGCCATGCAGAAGGACCAGGGATAGAGAGGCAGCGAGGCCATGCAGAAGGGTCAGGGATAGAGAGGCAGCAATGCCATGCAGAAGGGTCGGGGATAGAGAGGCAGCGGGCCATGCAGAAGGGTCAGGGAAAGAGAGGCAGCGAGGCCATGCAGAAGGGTCAGGGAAAGAGAGGCAGCAGGGCCATGCAGCAGGGTCAGGGACAGAGAGGCAGCGAGGCCATGCAGAAGGGTCAGGGAAAGAAAGGCAGCGAGGCCATGCAGAAGGGTCAGGGATAGAGAGGCAGCAGGGCCATGCAGAAGGGTCAGGGATAGAGAGGCAGCGAGGCCATGCTGAAGGGTCAGGGAAAGAGAGGCAGCGGGGCCATGCAGAAGGGTCAGGGAAAGAGAGGCAGCTGGGCCATGCAGAAGGGTCAGGGATAGAGAGGCAGCAGGGCCATGCAGAAGGGTCAGGGAATGAGTGGCAGCGGGGCCATGCAGAAGGGTCAGGGATAGAGAGGCAGCGAGGTCATGCAGAAGGGTCAGGGAAAGAGGCAGGGGGGCCATGCAGAAGGGTCAGGGATAGAGGCAGCAGGGCCATGCAGAAGGGTCAGGGACAGAGAGGCAGCGGGGCCATGCAGAAGGGTCAGGGAAAGAGAGGCAGCAAGGCCATGCAGAAGGGTCAGGGAAGGAGAGGCAGCAGGACCATGCAGAAGGGTCAGGGACAGAGAGGCAGCGGGGCCATGCAGAAGGGTCAGGGATAGAGGCAGCAGGGCCATGCAGAAGGGTCAGGGATAGATAGACAGCGGGCCATGCAGAAGGGTCAGGGATAGAGAGGTAGCGGGCCATGCAGAAGGGTCAGGGACAGAGAGGCAGCGGGCCATGCAGAAGGGTCAGGGAATGAGAGGCAGCGGGCCATGCAGAAGGGTCAGGGAAGGAGAGGCAGCGGGGCCATGCAGAAGGGTCAGGGACAGAGAGGCAGCGGGGCCATGCAGAAGGGCCAGGGATAGAGAGGCAGCAGGGCCATGCAGAAGGGTCAGGGAAGGAGAGGCAGAAGGGTCAGGGAAGGAGAGGCAGCCGGCCATGCAGAAGGGCCCGGGATAGAGAGGCAGCAGGGCCATGCAGAAGGGTCAGGGAAGGAGAGTCTGCGGGCCATGCAGAAGGGTCAGGGACAGAGAGGCAACGGGCCATGCAGAAGGGTCAGGGATAGAGAGGCAGAGGGCCATGCAGAAGGGTCAGGGATAGAGAGGCAGCGGGCCATGCAGAAGGGTCATGGTTAGAGAGGCAGCAGGGCCATGCAGAAGGGTCAGGGACAGAGAGGCAGCGGGGCCATGCAGAAGGGTCAGGGATAGAGGCAGCGGGCCATGCAGAAGGGTCAGGGACAGAGAGGCAACGGGCCATGCAGAAGGGTCAGGGATAGAGAGGCAGAGGGCCATGCAGAAGGGTCAGGGATAGAGAGGCAGCGGGCCATGCAGAAGGGTCATGGTTAGAGAGGCAGCAGGGCCATGCAGAAGGGTCAGGGAAAGAGAGGCAGCAGGGCCATGCAGAAGGGTCAGGGATAGAGAGGCAACGAGCCATGCAGAAGGGTCAGGGATAGAGGGGCAGCGGGCCATGCAGAAGGGTCAGGGATAGAGGGGCAGCAGGGCCATGCGAAGGGTCAGGGATAGAGAGGCAGCAGGGCCATGCAGAAGGGTCAGGGATAGAAAGACAGCGAGGCCATGCAGAAGGGTCAGGGATAGAGAGGCAGCAGGGCCATGCAGAAGGGTCAGGGAAAGAGAGGCAGCAGGGCCATGCAGAAGGGTCAAGGAAAGAGAGGCAGCAGGGCCATTCAGAAGGTTCAGGGACAGAGAGGCAGCAGGGCCATGCAGAAGGGTCAGGGAAAGAGAGGCAGCGGGGCCATGTAGAAGGGTCAGGGACAGAGAGGCAGCAGGGCCATGCAGAAGGGTCAGGGATGGAGAGGTAGCGGGGCCATGCAGAAGGGTCAGGGACAGAGAGGCAGCGGGGCCATGCAGAAGGGTCAGGAATAGAGAGGCAGCGGGCCATGCAGAAGGGTCAGGGATAGAGAGGCAGCGGGCCATGCAGAAGGGTCAGGGATAGAGAGGCAGCGGGACCATGCAGAAGGGTCAGGGAAAGAGGCAACAGGACCATGCAGAAGGGTCCGGGAAAGAGAGGCAGCGAGTCCATGCAGAAGGGTCAGGGAAAGAGAGGCAGCGGGCCATGCAGAAGGGTCAGGGATAGAAAGACAGCGAGGCCATGCAGAAGGGTCAGGGATAGAGAGGCAGCAGGGCAGGCAGAAGGGTCAGGGAAAGAGAGGTAGCAGGACCATGCAGAAGGGCCAGGGATAGAGAGGCAGCGAGGCCATGCAGAAGGGTCAGGGAAAGAAAGACAGCGAGGCCATGCTGAAGGGTCAGGGATAGAGAGGCAGCAATGCCATGCTGAAGGGTCAGGGGAAGAGAGGCAGCAATGCCATGCAGAAGGGTCAGGGAAAGAGAGACAGCGGGGCCATGCAGAAGGGTCAGGGATAGAGAGGCAGCCGGCAATGCAGAAGGGTCAGGGAAAGAGAGCCAGCGAGGCCATGCAGAAGGGTCAGGGAAAGAGAGGCAGCGGGGCCATGCAGAAGGGTCAGGGATAGAGAGGCAGCGGGCCATGCAGAAGGGTCAGGGATAGAGGCAGCGGGCCATGCAAAAGGGTCAGGGAAAGAGAGGCAGCGGGCCATGCAGAAGGGTCAGGGAAAGAGGCAGCGGGGCCATGCAGAAGGGTCAGGGATCGAGAGGCAGCGGCGCCATGCAGAAGGGTCAGGGATAGAGAGGCAGCGGGCCATGCAGAAGGGCCAGGGATAGAGGCAATAGGGCCATGCAGAAGGGTCAGGGATCGAGAGGCAGCGGCGCCATGCAGAAGGGTCAGGGATAGAGAGGCAGCAGGGCCATGCAGAAGGGTCAGGGATAGAGAGGCAGCGGGCCATGAAGAAGGGTCAGGGATAGAGAGGCAGCGGGGCCATGCAGAAGGGTCAGGGATAGATAGGCAGCAGGGCCATGCAGAAGGGTCGGGCAGGGAAAGAGAGGCAGCGGGGCCATGCAGAAGGGTCAGGGAAAGAGAGGCAGCAATCCCATGCAGAAGGGTCAGGGAAAGAGAGGCAGCGGGGCCATGCAGAAGGGTCAGGGATAGAGGCAGCAGGACCATGCAGAAGGGCCAGGGATAGAGGCAGCGGCCCATGCAGAAGGGTCAGGGAAAGAGAGGCAGTGAGACCATGCAGAAGGGTCAGGGAAAGAGAGGCAGCAGGGCCATGCAGAAGGGTCAGGGAAAGAGAGGCAGCGGGCCATGCAGAAGGATCAGGGATAGAGAGGCAGCAATGCCATGCAGAAGGGTCAGGGATAGAGAGGCAGCGAGGCCATGCAGAAGGGCCAGGGATAGAGGCAGCGGGCCATGCAGAAGGGTCAGGGATAGAGGCAGCGGGCCATGCAGAAGGGTCAGGGATAGAGAGGCAGCGGGCCATGCAGAAGGGTCAGGGAAAGAGAGGCAGCGAGGCCATGCAGAAGGGTCAGGGATAGAGAGGCAGCAATGCCATGCAGAAGGGTCAGGGATAGAGAGGCAGCAGGGCCATGCAGAAGGGCCAGGGATAGAGAGGTAGCGGGGCCTTGCAGAAGGGCCAGGGATTGAGAGGCAGCGGGGCCTTGCAGAAGGGTCAGGAAAAGAGAGGCAGCGGGGCCATGCAGAAGGGTCAGGGATAGAGAGGCAGCGGGCCATGCAGAAGGGTCAGGGATAGAGGCAGCGGGGCCATGCAGAAGGGTCAGGGATAGAGAGGCAGCGGGCCATGCAGAAGGGTCAGGGATAGAGGCAGCGGGGCCATGCAGAAGGGTCAGGGATAGAGAGGCAGCGGGGCCATGCAGAAGGGTCAGGGAAAGAGGCAGAGGGGCCATGCAGAAGGGTCAGGGAAAGAGAGGCAGCGAGGCGATGCTGAAGGGCCAGGGATAGAGAGGCAGCAGGACCATGCAGAAGGGTCAGGGAAAGAGAGGCAGCGAGGCCATGCTGAAGGGCCAGGGATAGAGAGGCAGCAGGACCATGCAGAAGGGTCAGGGAAAGAGGCAGCAGGACCATGCAGAAGGGTCAGGGAAAGAGAGGCAGCAGGGCCATGCAGAAGGGTCAGGGAAAGAGGCCGCGGGGTCATGCAGAAGGGTCAGGGATGGAGAGGCAGCGAGCCATGCAGAAGGGTCAGGGATAGAGAGGCAGCAGGGCCATGCAGAAGGGTCAGGGAAAGAGAGGCAGCAGGGCCATGCAGAAGGGTCAGGAAAAGAGAGGCAGCAGGGCCATGCAGAAGGGTCAGGGAAAGAGAGGCAGCAGGGCCATGCGGAAGGGTCAGGGATAGAGAGGCAGCGGGCCATGAAGAAGGGTCAGGGATAGAGAGGCAGCTGGGCCATGCAGAAGGGTCAGGGATAGGGAGGCAGCAGGGCCATGCAGAAGGGTCGGGCAGAGAAAGAGAGGCAGCGGGGCCATGCAGAAGGGTCAGGGAAAGAGAGGCAGCAATCCCATGCAGAAGGGTCAGGGAAAGAGAGGCAGCGGGCCGTGCAGAAGGGTCAGGGAAAGAGAGGCAGCGGGGCCATGCAGAAGGGTCAGGGAAAGAGAGGCAGCAATCCCATGCAGAAGGGTCAGGGAAAGAGAGGCAGCGGGCAGTGCAGAAGGGTCAGGGAAAGAGAGGCAGCGGGGCCATGCAGAAGGGTCAGGGATAGAGGCAGCAGGACCATGCAGAAGGGTCAGGGAAAGAGGCAGCAGGGCCATGCAGACGGGTCAGGGAAAGAGAGGCAGCAGGGCCATGCAGAAGGGTCAGGGAAAGAGAGGCAGCAGGGCCATGCAGAAGGGTCAGGGAAAGAGAGGCAGCAGGGCCATGCTGAAGGGTCAGTGATAGAGAGGCAGCTGGGCCATGCTGAAGGGTCAGTGATAGAGAGGCAGCTGGGCCATGCAGAAGGGTCAGGGATAGAGAGACAGCGGGGCCATGCAGAAGGGCCAGGGATAGAGAGGCAGCGAAGCCATGCAGAAGGGCCAGGGATAGAGAGGCAGCGGGGCCATGCAGAAGGGCCAGGGATAGAGGCAGCAGGGCCTTGCAGAAGGGCCAGGGATAGATAGGCAGCGAGGCAATGCAGAAGGGCCAGGGATAGAGAGGCAGCATGCCATGCAGAAGGGCCAGGGATAGAGAGGCAGCGGGGCCATGCAGAAGGGTCAGGGATAGAGAGGCAGCAATGGTGTGCAGAAGGGTCAGGGATAGAGAGGTAGCGGGGCCATGCAGAAGGGTCAGGGAAAGAGAGGCAGCGAGGCCATGCAGAAGGGTCAGGGAATGAGAGGCAGCGGCCCATGTAGAAGGGTCAGGGATAGAGAGGCAGCAATGCCATGCAGAAGGGTCAGGAAAAGTGAGGCAGCAGGGCCATGCAGAAGGGTCGGCCAGGGATAGAGAGGCAGCGGGGCCATGCAGAAGGGCCAGGGATAGAGAGGCAGCGGGGCCTTGCAGAAGGGTCAGGGATAGATAGGCAGCGAGGCAATGCAGAAGGGCCAGGGATAGAGAGGCAGCAGGCCATGCAGAAGGGCCAGGGATAGAGAGGCAGCGGGGCCATGCAGAAGGGTAAGGGATAGAGAGGCAGCAATGCCGTGCAGAAGGGTCAGGGATAGAGAGGTAGCAATGCCATGCAGAAGGGTCAGGGAAAGAGAGGCAGCGAGGCCATGCAGAAGGGTCAGGGAATGAGAGGCAGCGGCCCATGTAGAAGGGTCAGGGATAGAGAGGAAGCAATGCCATGCAGAAGGGTCAGGGAAAGTGAGGCAGCAGGGCCATGCAGAAGGGTCGGCCAGGGATAGAGAGGCAGCAGATCCATGCAGAAGGGTCTGCCAGGGATAGAGAGGCAGCGAGGCCATGCAGAAGGGTCAGGGATAGAGGGGCAGCAGGGCCATGCAGAAGGGTCAGGGAAAGAGAGGCAGCAAGGCCATGCAGAAGGGTCTGCCAGGGATAGAGAGGCAGCGAGGCCATGCAGGAGGGTCAGGGATAGAGGGGCAGCAGGGTCATGCAGAAGGGTCAGGGAAAGAGGCAGCGGGGTCATGCAGAAGGGTCAGGGATAGAGAGGCAGTGGGCCATGCAGTAGTGTCAGGGATAGAGAGGCAGCGAGGCCATGCAGAAGGGTCAGGGAAAGAGAGGCAGCAGGGCCATGCAGAAGGGTCAGGGAAAGAGAGGCAGCAATCCCATGCAGAAGGGTCAGGGATAGAAAGACAGCGAGGCCATGCAGAAGGGTCAGGGATCGAGAGGCAGCGGCGCCATGCAGAAGGGTCAGGGATAGAGAGGCAGCAGGGCCATGCAGAAGGGTCAGGGATAGAGAGGCAGCGGGCCATGAAGAAGGGTCAGGGATAGAGAGGCAGCGGGGCCATGCAGAAGGGTCAGGGATAGATAGGCAGCAGGGCCATGCAGAAGGGTCGGGCAGGGAAAGAGAGGCAGCGGGGCCATGCAGAAGGGTCAGGGAAAGAGAGGCAGCAATCCCATGCAGAAGGGTCAGGGAAAGAGAGGCAGCGGGGCCATGCAGAAGGGTCAGGGATAGAGGCAGCAGGACCATGCAGAAGGGCCAGGGATAGAGGCAGCGGCCCATGCAGAAGGGTCAGGGAAAGAGAGGCAGTGAGACCATGCAGAAGGGTCAGGGAAAGAGAGGCAGCAGGGCCATGCAGAAGGGTCAGGGAAAGAGAGGCAGCGGGCCATGCAGAAGGATCAGGGATAGAGAGGCAGCAATGCCATGCAGAAGGGTCAGGGATAGAGAGGCAGCGAGGCCATGCAGAAGGGCCAGGGATAGAGGCAGCGGGCCATGCAGAAGGGTCAGGGATAGAGGCAGCGGGCCATGCAGAAGGGTCAGGGATAGAGAGGCAGCGGGCCATGCAGAAGGGTCAGGGAAAGAGAGGCAGCGAGGCCATGCAGAAGGGTCAGGGATAGAGAGGCAGCAATGCCATGCAGAAGGGTCAGGGATAGAGAGGCAGCAGGGCCATGCATGCAGAAGGGCCAGGGATAGAGAGGTAGCGGGGCCTTGCAGAAGGGCCAGGGATTGAGAGGCAGCGGGGCCTTGCAGAAGGGTCAGGAAAAGAGAGGCAGCGGGGCCATGCAGAAGGGTCAGGGATAGAGAGGCAGCGGGCCATGCAGAAGGGTCAGGGATAGAGGCAGCGGGGCCATGCAGAAGGGTCAGGGATAGAGAGGCAGCGGGCCATGCAGAAGGGTCAGGGATAGAGGCAGCGGGGCCATGCAGAAGGGTCAGGGATAGAGAGGCAGCGGGGCCATGCAGAAGGGTCAGGGAAAGAGGCAGAGGGGCCATGCAGAAGGGTCAGGGAAAGAGAGGCAGCGAGGGGATGCTGAAGGGCCAGGGATAGAGAGGCAGCAGGACCATGCAGAAGGGTCAGGGAAAGAGAGGCAGCGAGGCCATGCTGAAGGGCCAGGGATAGAGAGGCAGCAGGACCATGCAGAAGGGTCAGGGAAAGAGGCAGCAGGACCATGCAGAAGGGTCAGGGAAAGAGAGGCAGCAGGGCCATGCAGAAGGGTCAGGGAAAGAGGCCGCGGGGTCATGCAGAAGGGTCAGGGATGGAGAGGCAGCGAGCCATGCAGAAGGGTCAGGGATAGAGAGGCAGCAGGGCCATGCAGAAGGGTCAGGGAAAGAGAGGCAGCAGGGCCATGCAGAAGGGTCAGGAAAAGAGAGGCAGCAGGGCCATGCAGAAGGGTCAGGGAAAGAGAGGTGCAGGGCCATGCGGAAGGGTCAGGGATAGAGAGGCAGCGGGCCATGAAGAAGGGTCAGGGATAGAGAGGCAGCTGGGCCATGCAGAAGGGTCAGGGATAGGGAGGCAGCAGGGCCATGCAGAAGGGTCGGGCAGAGAAAGAGAGGCAGCGGGGCCATGCAGAAGGGTCAGGGAAAGAGAGGCAGCAATCCCATGCAGAAGGGTCAGGGAAAGCGAGGCAGCGGGCCGTGCAGAAGGGTCAGGGAAAGAGAGGCAGCGGGGCCATGCAGAAGGGTCAGGGAAAGAGAGGCAGCAATCCCATGCAGAAGGGTCAGGGAAAGAGAGGCAGCGGGCAGTGCAGAAGGGTCAGGGAAAGAGAGGCAGCGGGGCCATGCAGAAGGGTCAGGGATAGAGGCAGCAGGACCATGCAGAAGGGTCAGGGAAAGAGGCAGCAGGGCCATGCAGACGGGTCAGGGAAAGAGAGGCAGCAGGGCCATGCAGAAGGGTCAGGGAAAGAGAGGCAGCAGGGCCATGCAGAAGGGTCAGGGAAAGAGAGGCAGCAGGGCCATGCTGAAGGGTCAGTGATAGAGAGGCAGCTGGGCCATGCTGAAGGGTCAGTGATAGAGAGGCAGCTGGGCCATGCAGAAGGGTCAGGGATAGAGAGACAGCGGGGCCATGCAGAAGGGCCAGGGATAGAGAGGCAGCGAAGCCATGCAGAAGGGCCAGGGATAGAGAGGCAGCGGGGCCATGCAGAAGGGCCAGGGATAGAGGCAGCAGGGCCTTGCAGAAGGGCCAGGGATAGATAGGCAGCGAGGCAATGCAGAAGGGCCAGGGATAAAGAGGCAGCATGCCATGCAGAAGGGCCAGGGATAGAGAGGCAGCGGGGCCATGCAGAAGGGTCAGGGATAGAGAGGCAGCAATGGTGTGCAGAAGGGTCAGGGATAGAGAGGTAGCGGGGCCATGCAGAAGGGTCAGGGAAAGAGAGGCAGCGAGGCCATGCAGAAGGGTCAGGGAATGAGAGGCAGCGGCCCATGTAGAAGGGTCAGGGATAGAGAGGCAGCAATGCCATGCAGAAGGGTCAGGAAAAGTGAGGCAGCAGGGCCATGCAGAAGGGTCGGCCAGGGATAGAGAGGCAGCGGGGCCATGCAGAAGGGCCAGGGATAGAGAGGCAGCGGGGCCTTGCAGAAGGGTCAGGGATAGATAGGCAGCGAGGCAATGCAGAAGGGCCAGGGATAGAGAGGCAGCAGGCCATGCAGAAGGGCCAGGGATAGAGAGGCAGCGGGGCCATGCAGAAGGGTAAGGGATAGAGAGGCAGCAATGCCGTGCAGAAGGGTCAGGGATAGAGAGGTAGCAATGCCATGCAGAAGGGTCAGGGAAAGAGAGGCAGCGAGGCCATGCAGAAGGGTCAGGGAATGAGAGGCAGCGGCCCATGTAGAAGGGTCAGGGATAGAGAGGAAGCAATGCCATGCAGAAGGGTCAGGGAAAGTGAGGCAGCAGGGCCATGCAGAAGGGTCGGCCAGGGATAGAGAGGCAGCAGATCCATGCAGAAGGGTCTGCCAGGGATAGAGAGGCAGCGAGGCCATGCAGAAGGGTCAGGGATAGAGGGGCAGCGGGGCCATGCAGAAGGGTCAGGGAAAGAGAGGCAGCAAGGCCATGCAGAAGGGTCTGCCAGGGATAGAGAGGCAGCGAGGCCATGCAGGAGGGTCAGGGATAGAGGGGCAGCAGGGTCATGCAGAAGGGTCAGGGAAAGAGGCAGCGGGGTCATGCAGAAGGGTCAGGGATAGAGAGGCAGTGGGCCATGCAGTAGTGTCAGGGATAGAGAGGCAGCGAGGCCATGCAGAAGGGTCAGGGAAAGAGAGGCAGCAGGGCCATGCAGAAGGGTCAGGGAAAGAGAGGCAGCAATCCCATGCAGAAGGGTCAGGGATAGAAAGACAGCGAGGCCATGCAGAAGGGTCAGGGATAGAGAGGCAGCGGGCCATGAAGAAGGGTCAGGGATAGAGAGGCAGCGGGGCCATGCAGAAGGGTCAGGGATAGGGAGGCAGCCGGGCCATGCAGAAGGGTCAGGGAAAGAGAGGCAGCGGGCCATGCAGAAGGGTCAGGGAAAGAGAGGCAGCAATCCCATGCAGAAGGGTCAGGGAAAGAGAGGCAGCGGGCAGTGCAGAAGGGTCAGGGAAAGAGAGGCAGCGGGGCCATGCAGAAGGGTCAGGGATAGAGAGCCAGCAGGCCATGCAGAAGGGTCAGGGATAGAGAGGCAGTGGGGCCATGCAGAAGGGTCAGGGAAAGAGGCAGCAGGGCCATGCAGAAGGGTCAGGGATAGAGGCAGCAGGACACGGCAGAAGGGTCAGGGAAAGAGGCAGCAGGGCCATGCTGAAGGGTCAGGGATAGAGAGGCAGCAATGCCATGCAGAAGGGTCAGGGATAGAGAGGCAGTGAGGCCATGCAGGAGGGCCAGGGATAGAGAGGCAGCGAGGCCATGCAGAAGGGCCAGGGATAGAGGCAGCGTGCCATACAGAAGGGTCAGGGATAGAGAGGCAGTGAGGCCATGCAGGAGGGCCAGGGATAGAGAGGCAGCGGGGCCATGCAGAAGGGCCAGGGATAGAGGCAGCGGGGCCTTGCAGAAGGGCCAGGGATAGAGAGGCAGCAGGCCATGCAGAAGGGTCAGGGATACAGAGGCAGCGGGCCATGCAGAAGGGTCAGGGATAGAGAGGTAGCAATGCCATGCAGAAGGGTCAGGGATAGAGAGGCAGCGAGGCCATGCAGAAGGGTCAGGGATAGAGAGGCAGCAATGCCATGCAGAAGGGTCAGGGATAGAGAGGCAGTGGGGCCATGCAGAAGGGTCAGGGAAAGAGGCAGCAGGGCCATGCAGAAGGGTCAGGGATAGAGGCAGCAGGACACGGCAGAAGGGTCAGGGAAAGAGGCAGCAGGGCCATGCTGAAGGGTCAGGGATAGAGAGGCAGCAATGCCATGCAGAAGGGTCAGGGATAGAGAGGCAGTGAGGCCATGCAGGAGGGCCAGGGATAGAGAGGCAGCGAGGCCATGCAGAAGGGCCAGGGATAGAGGCAGCGTGCCATACAGAAGGGTCAGGGATAGAGAGGCAGTAAGGCCATGCAGGAGGGCCAGGGATAGAGAGGCAGCGGGGCCATGCAGAAGGGCCAGGGATAGAGGCAGCGGGGCCTTGCAGAAGGGCCAGGGATAGAGAGGCAGCAGGCCATGCAGAAGGGTCAGGGATACAGAGGCAGCGGGCCATGCAGAAGGGTCAGGGATAGAGAGGTAGCAATGCCATGCAGAAGGGTCAGGGATAGAGAGGCAGCGAGGCCATGCAGAAGGGTCAGGGATAGAGAGGCAGCAATGCCATGCAGAAGGGTCAGGGATAGAGAGGCAGGGAGGCCATGCAGGAGGGCCAGGGATAGAGAGGCAGCGAGGCCATGCAGAAGGGCCAGGGATAGAGGCAGCGGGCCATGCAGAAGGGTCAGGGATAGAGAGGAAGTTAGGCCATGCAGAAGGGCCAGGGATAGAGACAGCGGGGCCATGCAGAAGGGCCAGGGATAGAGGCAGCGGGGCCTTGCAGAAGGGCCAGGGATAGAGAGGCAGTGAGGCCATGCAGAAGGATCAGGGATAGAGAGGCAGCGGGCCATGCAGAAGGGTCAGGGATAGAGAGGTAGCGGGGCCATGCAGAAGGGTCAGGGATAGAGACAGCGGGGCCATGCAGAAGGGTCAGGGATAGAGAGGCAGCGGGGCCATGCTGAAGAGCCAGGGATAGAGAGGCAGCGGGGCCATGCTGAAGGGCCAGGGATAGAGAGGCAGCAGGGCCATGCAGAAGGGTCAGGGATAGAGGCAGCAGGGCCATGTAGAAGGGTCAGGGAAAGAGAGGCAGCGGGGCCATGCAGAAGGGTCAGGGATAGAGAGTCAGCGGGCCGTGCAGAAGGGTCAGGGAAAGAGAGGCAGCGGGCCATGCAGAAGGGTGAGGCATAGAGAGGCAGCGGGGCCATGCTGAAGGGTCAGGGAAAGAGAGGCAGCGAGGCCATGCAGAAGGGTCCGGGAATGAGAGGCAGCGGCCCATGTAGAAGGGTCAGGGATAGAGAGGCAGCAATGCCATGCAGAAGGGTCAGGGAGAGTGAGGCAGCAGGGCCATGCGGAAGGGTCGGCCAGGGATAGAGAGGCAGCGAGGCAATGCAGAAGGGTCAGGGATACAGAGGCAGCAGGGCCATGCAGAAGGGTCTGCCAGGGATAGAGAGGCAGCAAGGCCATGCAGAAGGGTCAGGGATAGAGGGGCAGCAGGGCCATGCAGAAGGGTCAGGGAAAGAGAGGCAGCAATGCCATGCAGAAGGGTCAGGGATAGAGAGACAGCAGGGCCATGCAGAAGGGCCAGGGATAGAGAGGCAGCGAGGCCATGCAGAAGGGTCAGGGATGGAAAGACAGCGAGGCCATGCAGAAGGGTCAGGGATCGAGAGGCAGCGGGGCCATGCAGAAGGGTCAGGGAAAGAGAGGCAGCGGGCCATGCAGAAGGGTGAGGCATAGAGAGGCAGCGGGGCCATGCAGAAGGGTCAGGGAAAGAGAGGCAGCGAGGCCATGCAGAAGGGTCAGGGAAAGAGAGGCAGCGAGGCCATGCAGAAGGGTCAGGGATAGAGAGGCAGCGGGGCCATGCAGAAGGGTCAGGGATAGAGAGGCAGCAGGGCCATGCAGAAGGGCCAGGGATAGAGAGGCAGCGGGGCCATGCAGAAGGGTCAGGGATAGAGCGGCAACGGGCCATGCAGAAGGGTCAGGGATAGATAGACAGCGGGCCATGCAGAAGGGTCAGGGATAGAGAGGCAGCGGGCCATGCAGAAGGGTCAGGGAAAGAGAGACAGCGGACCATGCAGAAGGGTCAGGGATAGAGAGGCAGCAGGGCCATGCAGAAGGGTCAGGGATGGAGAAGCAGCGAGGCCATGCAGAAGGGTCAGGGATAGAAAGACAGCGAGGCCATGCAGAAGGACCAGGGATAGAGAGGCAGCGAGGCCATGCAGAAGGGTCAGGGATAGAGAGGCAGCAATGCCATGCAGAAGGGTCGGGGATAGAGAGGCAGCGGGGCCATGCAGAAGGGTCAGGGAAAGAGAGGCAGCGAGGCCATGCAGAAGGGTCAGGGAAAGAGAGGCAGCAGGGCCATGCAGCAGGGTCAGGGACAGAGAGGCAGCGAGGCCATGCAGAAGGGTCAGGGAAAGAAAGGCAGCGAGGCCATGCAGAAGGGTCAGGGATAGAGAGGCAGCAGGGCCATGCAGAAGGGTCAGGGATAGAGAGGCAGCAGGGCCATGCAGAAGGGTCAGGGATAGAGAGGCAGCGAGGCCATGCTGAAGGGTCAGGGAAAGAGAGGCAGCGGGGCCATGCAGAAGGGTCAGGGATAGGGAGGCAGCAGGGCCATGCAGAAGGGTCGGGCAGAGAAAGAGAGGCAGCGGGGCCATGCAGAAGGGTCAGGGAAAGAGAGGCAGCAATCCCATGCAGAAGGGTCAGGGAAAGAGAGGCAGCGGGCCGTGCAGAAGGGTCAGGGAAAGAGAGGCAGCTTGGCCATGCAGAAGGGTCAGGGAAAGAGAGGCAGCGATCCCATGCAGAAGGGTCAGGGAAAGAGAGGCAGCGGGCAGTGCAGAAGGGTCAGGGAAAGAGAGGCAGCGGGGCCATGCAGAAGGGTCAGGGATAGAGAGGCAGCGGGGTCAGGGAAAGAGAGGCAGCGGGGCCATGCAGAAGGGTCAGGGATAGAGAGGCAGCGGGGCCATGCGGGGCCATGCAGAAGGGTCAGGGATAGAGAGGCAGCGGGGCCATGCAGAAGGGTCAGGGATAGAGGCAGCAGGACCTTGCAGAAGGGTCAGGGAAAGAGGCAGCAGGGCCATGCAGACGGGTCAGGGAAAGAGAGGCAGCAGGGCCATGCAGAAGGGTCAGGGAAAGAGAGGCAGCAGGGCCATGCTGAAGGGTCAGTGATAGAGAGGCAGCTGGGCCATGCAGAAGGGTCAGGGATAGAGAGGCAGTGAGGCCATGCAGAAGGGCCAGGGATAGAGAGGCAGCGAGGCCATGCAGAAGGGCCAGGGATAGAGAGGCAGCGGGGCCATGCAGAAGGGCCAGGGATAGAGGCAGCAGGGCCTTGCAGAAGGGCCAGGGATAGATAGGCTGCGAGGCAATGCAGACGGGCCAGGGATAGAGAGGCAGCAGGCCATGCAGAAGGGCCAGGGATAGAGAGGCAGCGGGGCCATGCAGAAGGGTCAGGGATAGAGAGGCAGCAATGCCGTGCAGAAGGATCAGGGATAGAGAGCATGTAGAAGGGTCAGGGATAGAGAGGCAGCAATGCCATGCAGAAGGGTCAGGAAAAGTGAGGCAGCAGGGCCATGCAGAAGGGTCGGCCAGGGATAGAGAGGCAGCGAGGCCATGCAGAAGGGTCAGGGATAGAGAGGCAGCAGATCCATGCAGAAGGGTCTGCCAGGGATAGAGAGGCAGCGAGGCCATGCAGAAGGGTCAGGGATAGAGGGGCAGCAAGGCCATGCAGAAGGGTCTGCCAGGGATAGAGAGGCAGCGAGGCCATGCAGAAGGGTCAGGGATAGAGAGGCAGCAGGCCATGCAGAAGGGCCAGGGATAGAGAGGCAGCGGGGCCATGCAGAAGGGTCAGGGATAGAGAGGCAGCAGGCCATGCAGAAGGGTCAGGGATAGAGGGGCAGCAGGGTCATGCAGAAGGGTCAGGGAAAGAGGCAGCGGGGTCATGCAGAAGGGCCAGGGATAGAGAGGCAGCAGGCCATGCAGAAGGGCCAGGGATAGAGAGGCAGCGAGGCCATGCAGAAGGGCCAGGGATAGAGAGGCAGCGGGGCCATGCAGAAGGGCCAGGGATAGAGGCAGCAGGGCCTTGCAGAAGGGCCAGGGATAGATAGGCTGCGAGGCAATGCAGACGGGCCAGGGATAGAGAGGCAGCAGGCCATGCAGAAGGGCCAGGGATAGAGAGGCAGCGGGGCCATGCAGAAGGGTCAGGGATAGAGAGGCAGCAATGCCGTGCAGAAGGATCAGGGATAGAGAGCATGTAGAAGGGTCAGGGATAGAGAGGCAGCAATGCCATGCAGAAGGGTCAGGAAAAGTGAGGCAGCAGGGCCATGCAGAAGGGTCGGCCAGGGATAGAGAGGCAGCGAGGCCATGCAGAAGGGTCAGGGATAGAGAGGCAGCAGATCCATGCAGAAGGGTCTGCCAGGGATAGAGAGGCAGCGAGGCCATGCAGAAGGGTCAGGGATAGAGGGGCAGCAAGGCCATGCAGAAGGGTCTGCCAGGGATAGAGAGGCAGCGAGGCCATGCAGAAGGGTCAGTGATAGAGAGGCAGCAGGCCATGCAGAAGGGCCAGGGATAGAGAGGCAGCGGGGCCATGCAGAAGGGTCAGGGATAGAGAGGCAGCAGGCCATGCAGAAGGGTCAGGGATAGAGGGGCAGCAGGGTCATGCAGAAGGGTCAGGGAAAGAGGCAGCGGGGTCATGCAGAAGGGCCAGGGATAGAGAGGCAGCAGGCCATGCAGAAGGGCCAGGGATAGAGAGGCAGCGGGGCCATGCAGAAGGGTCAGAGATAGAGAGGCAGCAATGCCGTGCAGAAGGGTCAGGGATAGAGAGGTAGCAATGCCATGCATAAGGGTCAGGGAAAGAGAGGCAGCGAGGCCATGCAGAAGGGTCAGGGAATGAGAGGCAGCGGCCCATGTAGAAGGGTCAGGGATAGAAAGACAGCGAGGCCATGCAGAAGGACCAGGGATAGAGAGGCAGCGAGGCCATGCAGAAGGGTCAGGGATAGAGAGGCAGCAATGCCATGCAGAAGGGTCGGGGATAGAGAGGCAGCGGGCCATGCAGAAGGGTCAGGGAAAGAGAGGCAGCGAGGCCATGCAGAAGGGTCAGGGATAGAGAGGCAGCAATGCCATGCAGAAGGGTCGGGGATAGAGAGGCAGCGGGCCATGCAGAAGGGTCAGGGATAGAGAGTCAGCGGGCCGTGCAGAAGGGTCAGGGAAAGAGAGGCAGCGGGCCATGCAGAAGAGTCAGGGAAAGAGAGGCAGCGAGGCCATGCAGAAGGGTCAGGGAAAGAGAGGCAGCAGGGCCATGCAGCAGGGTCAGGGACAGAGAGGCAGCGAGGCCATGCAGAAGGGTCAGGGAAAGAAAGGCAGCGAGGCCATGCAGAAGGGTCAGGGATAGAGAGGCAGCAGGGCCATGCAGAAGGATCAGGGAAAGAGAGGCAGCAGGGCCATGCAGCAGGGTCAGGGACAGAGAGGCAGCGAGGCCATGCAGAAGGGTCAGGGAAAGAAAGGCAGCGAGGCCATGCAGAAGGGTCAGGGATAGAGAGGCAGCAGGGCCATGCAGAAGGGTCAGGGATAGAGAGGCAGCGAGGCCATGCTGAAGGGTCAGGGAAAGAGAGGCAGCGGGGCCATGCAGAAGGGTCAGGGAAAGAGAGGCAGCAGGGCCATGCAGAAGGGTCAGGGATAGAGAGGCAGCAGGGCCATGCAGAAGGGTCAGGGAATGAGTGGCAGCGGGGCCATGCAGAAGGGTCAGGGATAGAGAGGCAGCGAGGTCATGCAGAAGGGTCAGGGAAAGAGGCAGGGGGGCCATGCAGAAGGGTCAGGGACAGAGAGGCAGCGGGGCCATGCAGAAGGGTCAGGGAAAGAGAGGCAGCAAGGCCATGCAGAAGGGTCAGGGAAGGAGAGGCAGCAGGACCATGCAGAAGGGTCAGGGACAGAGAGGCAGCGGGGCCATGCAGAAGGGTCAGGGATAGAGGCAGCAGGGCCATGCAGAAGGGTCAGGGATAGATAGACAGCGGGCCATGCAGAAGGGTCAGGGATAGAGAGGCAGCGGGCCATGCAGAAGGGTCAGGGACAGAGAGGCAGCGGGCCATGCAGAAGGGTCAGGGAATGAGAGGCAGCGGGCCATGCAGAAGGGTCAGGGAAGGAGAGGCAGCGGGGCCATGCAGAAGGGTCAGAGAAGGAGAGGCAGAAGGGTCAGGGAAGGAGAGGCAGCAGGACCATGCAGAAGGGTCAGGGACAGAGAGGCAGCGGGGCCATGCAGAAGGGCCAGGGATAGAGAGGCAGCAGGGCCATGCAGAAGGGTCAGGGAAGGAGAGGCTGCGGGCCATGCAGAAGGGTCAGGGACAGAGAGGCAACGGGCCATGCAGAAGGGTCAGGGATAGAGAGGCAGAGGGCCATGCAGAAGGGTCAGGGATAGAGAGGCAGCGGGCCATGCAGAAGGGTCATGGTTAGAGAGGCAGCAGGGCCATGCAGAAGGGTCAGGGACAGAGAGGCAGCGGGGCCATGCAGAAGGGTCAGGGATAGAGGCAGCGGGCCATGCAGAAGGGTCAGGGAAAGAGAGACAGTGGACCATGCAGAAGGGTCAGGGATAGAGAGGCAGCAGGGCCATGCAGAAGGGTCAGGGAAAGAGAGGCAGCGGGCCATGCAGAAGGGTCAGGGATAGAGAGGCAGAGGGCCATGCAGAAGGGTCAGGGATAGAGAGGCAGCGGGCCATGCAGAAGGGTCATGGTTAGAGAGGCAGCAGGGCCATGCAGAAGGGTCAGGGAAAGAGAGGCAGCAGGGCCATGCAGAAGGGTCAGGGATAGAGAGGCAACGAGCCATGCAGAAGGGTCAGGGATAGAGGGGCAGCGGCCATGCAGAAGGGTCAGGGATAGAGGGGCAGCAGGGCCATGCGAAGGGTCAGGGATAGAGAGGCAGCAGGGCCATGCAGAAGGGTCAGGGATAGAAAGACAGCGAGGCCATGCAGAAGGGTCAGGGATAGAGAGGCAGCAGGGCCATGCAGAAGGGTCAGGGATAGAGGCAGCAGGACCATGCAGAAGGGTCAGGGAAAGAGGCAGCAGGGCCATGCAGACGGGTCAGGGAAAGAGAGGCAGCAGGGCCATGCAGAAGGGTCAGGGAAAGAGAGGCAGCAGGGCCATGCTGAAGGGTCAGTGATAGAGAGGCAGCTGGGCCATGCAGAAGGGTCAGGGATAGAGAGGCAGTGAGGCCATGCAGAAGGGCCAGGGATAGAGAGGCAGCGAGGCCATGCAGAAGGGCCAGGGATAGAGAGGCAGCGGGGCCATGCAGAAGGGCCAGGGATAGAGGCAGCAGGGCCTTGCAGAAGGGCCAGGGATAGATAGGCTGCGAGGCAATGCAGAAGGGCCAGGGATAGAGAGGCAGCAGGCCATGCAGAAGGGCCAGGGATAGAGAGGCAGCGGGGCCATGCAGAAGGGTCAGGGATAGAGAGGCAGCAATGCCGTGCAGAAGGGTCAGGGATAGAGAGCATGTAGAAGGGTCAGGGATAGAGAGGCAGCAATGCCATGCAGAAGGGTCAGGAAAAGTGAGGCAGCAGGGCCATGCAGAAGGGTCTGCCAGGGATAGAGAGGCAGCGAGGCCATGCAGAAGGGTCAGGGATAGAGGGGCAGCAGGGCCATGCAGAAGGGTCAGGGAATGAGAGGCAGCGAGGCCATGCAGAAGGGTCTGCCAGGGATAGAGAGGCAGCGAGGCCATGCAGAAGGGTCAGTGATAGAGGGGCAGCAGGGTCATGCAGAAGGGTCAGGGAAAGAGGCAGCGGGGTCATGCAGAAGGGCCAGGGATAGAGAGGCAGCAGGCCATGCAGAAGGGCCAGGGATAGAGAGGCAGCGGGGCCATGCAGAAGGGTCAGGGATAGAGAGGCAGCAATGCCGTGCAGAAGGGTCAGGGATAGAGAGGTAGCAATGCCATGCATAAGGGTCAGGGAAAGAGAGGCAGCGAGGCCATGCAGAAGGGTCAGGGAATGAGAGGCAGCGGCCCATGTAGAAGGGTCAGGGATAGAGAGGCAGCAATGCCATGCAGAAGGGTCAGGGAAAGTGAGGCAGCAGGGCCATGCAGAAGGGTCGGCCAGGGATAGAGAGGCAGCGAGGCCATGCAGAAGGGTCAGGGATAGAGAGACAGCAGATCCATGCAGAAGGGTCTGCCAGGGATAGAGAGGCAGCGAGGCCATGCAGAAGGGTCAGGGATAGAGGGCCAGCAGGGCCATGCAGAAGGGTCAGGGAAAGAGAGGCAGCAATGCCATGCAGAAGGGTCTGCCAGGGATAGAGAGGCAGCGAGGCCATGCAGAAGGGTCAGTGATAGAGGGGCAGCAGGGTCATGCAGAAGGGTCAGGGATAGGGAGGCAGCAGGGCCATGCAGAAGTGTCGGGCAGAGAAAGAGAGGCAGCAATGCCGTGCAGAAGGGTCTGCCAGGGATAGAGAGGCAGCGAGGCCATGCAGAAGGGTCAGTGATAGAGGGGCAGCAGGGTCATGCAGAAGGGTCAGGGAAAGAGGCAGCGGGGTCATGCAGAAGGGTCAGGGATAGAGAGGCAGTGGGCCATGCAGTAGGGTCAGGGATAGAGAGGCAGCAGGGCCATGCAGAAGGGTCAGGGAAAGAGAGGCAGCAGGGCCATGCAGAAGGGTCAGGGAAAGAGAGGCAGCAATCCCATGCAGAAGGGTCAGGGATAGAGAGGCAGCGGGCCATGAAGAAGGGTCAGGGATAGAGAGGCAGCGGGGCCATGCAGAAGGGTCAGGGATAGAGCGGCAGCAGGGCCATGCAGAAGGGTCAGGGAAAGAGAGGCAGCGAGGCCATGCAGTAGGGTCAGGGATAGAGAGGCAGCAGGGCCATGCAGAAGGGTCAGGGAAAGAGAGGCAGCAGGGCCATGCAGAAGGGTCAGGGAAAGAGAGGCAGCAATCCCATGCAGAAGGGTCAGGGATAGAGAGGCAGCGGGGCCTTGCAGAAGGGCCAGGGATTGAGAGGCAGCGGGGCCGTGCAGAAGGGTCAGGGAAAAAGAGGCAGCGGGCCATGCAGAAGGGTCAGGGAAAGAGAGGCAGCAATCCCATGCAGAAGGGTCAGGGACAGAGAGGCAGCGGGCAGTGCAGAAGGGTCAGGGAAAGAGAGGCAGCGGGGCCATGCAGAAGGGTCAGGGATAGAGAGGCAGCGGGGCCATGCAGAAGGGTCAGGGATAGAGAGGCAGTGGGGCCATGCAGAAGGGTCAGGGAAAGAGGCAGCAGGGCCATGCAGAAGGGTCAGGGATAGAGGCAGCAGGACACGGCAGAAGGGTCAGGGAAAGAGGCAGCAGGGCCATGCAGAAGGGTCAGGGAAAGAGAGGCAGCAGGGCCATGCAGAAGGGTCAGGGAAAGAGAGGCAGCAGGGCCATGCTGAAGGGTCAGTGATAGAGAGGCAGCTGGGCCATGCAGGAGGGCCAGGGATAGAGAGGCAGCGAGGCCATGCAGAAGGGCCAGGGATAGAGGCAGCGGGCCATGCAGAAGGGTCAGGGATAGAGAGGCAACGGGCCATGCAGAAGGGTCAGGGATAGATAGACAGCGGGCCATGCAGAAGGGTCAGGGATAGAGAGGCAGCGGGCCATGCAGAAGGGTCAGGGGGGATAGAGAGACAGCGGACCATGCAGAAGGGTCAGGGATAGAGAGGCAGCAGGGCCATGCAGAAGGGTCAGGGATGGAGAAGCAGCGAGGCCATGCAGAAGGGTCAGGGATAGAAAGACAGCGAGGCCATGCAGAAGGACCTGGGATAGAGAGGCAGCGAGGCCATGCAGAAGGGTCAGGGATAGAGAGGCAGCAATGCCATGCAGAAGGGTCGGGGATAGAGAGGCAGCGGGGCCATGCAGAAGGGTCAGGGAAAGAGAGGCAGCGAGGCCATGCAGAAGGGTCAGGGAAAGAGAGGCAGCAGGGCCATGCAGCAGGGTCAGGGACAGAGAGGCAGCGAGGCCATGCAGAAGGGTCAGGGAAAGAAAGGCAGCGAGGCCATGCAGAAGGGTCAGGGATAGAGAGGCAGCAGGGCCATGCAGAAGGGTCAGGGATAGAGAGGCAGCAGGGCCATGCAGAAGGGTCAGGGATAGAGAGGCAGCGAGGCCATGCTGAAGGGTCAGGGAAAGAGAGGCAGCGGGGCCATGCAGAAGGGTCAGGGAAAGAAAGGCAGCGAGGCCATGCAGAAGGGTCAGGGATAGAGAGGCAGCAGGGCCATGCAGAAGGATCAGGGAAAGAGAGGCAGCAGGGCCATGCAGCAGGGTCAGGGACAGAGAGGCAGCGAGGCCATGCAGAAGGGTCAGGGAAAGAAAGGCAGCGAGGCCATGCAGAAGGGTCAGGGATAGAGAGGCAGCAGGGCCATGCAGAAGGGTCAGGGATAGAGAGGCAGCGAGGCCATGCTGAAGGGTCAGGGAAAGAGAGGCAGTGGGGCCATGCAGAAGGGTCAGGGAAAGAGAGGCAGCAGGGCCATGCAGAAGGGTCAGGGATAGAGAGGCAGCAGGGCCATGCAGAAGGGTCAGGGAATGAGTGGCAGCGGGGCCATGCAGAAGGGTCAGGGATAGAGAGGCAGCGAGGTCATGCAGAAGGGTCAGGGAAAGAGGCAGGGGGGCCATGCAGAAGGGTCAGGGACAGAGAGGCAGCGGGGCCATGCAGAAGGGTCAGGGAAAGAGAGGCAGCAAGGCCATGCAGAAGGGTCAGGGAAGGAGAGGCAGCAGGACCATGCAGAAGGGTCAGGGACAGAGAGGCAGCGGGGCCATGCAGAAGGGTCAGGGATAGAGGCAGCAGGGCCATGCAGAAGGGTCAGGGATAGATAGACAGCGGGCCATGCAGAAGGGTCAGGGATAGAGAGGCAGCGGGCCATGCAGAAGGGTCAGGGACAGAGAGGCAGCGGGCCATGCAGAAGGGTCAGGGAATGAGAGGCAGCGGGCCATGCAGAAGGGTCAGGGAAGGAGAGGCAGCGGGGCCATGCAGAAGGGTCAGAGAAGGAGAGGCAGAAGGGTCAGGGAAGGAGAGGCAGCAGGACCATGCAGAAGGGTCAGGGACAGAGAGGCAGCGGGGCCATGCAGAAGGGCCAGGGATAGAGAGGCAGCAGGGCCATGCAGAAGGGTCAGGGAAGGAGAGGCTGCGGGCCATGCAGAAGGGTCAGGGACAGAGAGGCAACGGGCCATGCAGAAGGGTCAGGGATAGAGAGGCAGAGGGCCATGCAGAAGGGTCAGGGATAGAGAGGCAGCGGGCCATGCAGAAGGGTCATGGTTAGAGAGGCAGCAGGGCCATGCAGAAGGGTCAGGGACAGAGAGGCAGCGGGGCCATGCAGAAGGGTCAGGGATAGAGGCAGCGGGCCATGCAGAAGGGTCAGGGAAAGAGAGACAGCGGACCATGCAGAAGGGTCAGGGATAGAGAGGCAGCAGGGCCATGCAGAAGGGTCAGGGAAAGAGAGGCAGCGGGCCATGCAGAAGGGTCAGGGATAGAGAGGCAGAGGGCCATGCAGAAGGGTCAGGGATAGAGAGGCAGCGGGCCATGCAGAAGGGTCATGGTTAGAGAGGCAGCAGGGCCATGCAGAAGGGTCAGGGAAAGAGAGGCAGCAGGGCCATGCAGAAGGGTCAGGGATAGAGAGGCAACGAGCCATGCAGAAGGGTCAGGGATAGAGGGGCAGCGGCCATGCAGAAGGGTCAGGGATAGAGGGGCAGCAGGGCCATGCGAAGGGTCAGGGATAGAGAGGCAGCAGGGCCATGCAGAAGGGTCAGGGATAGAAAGACAGCGAGGCCATGCAGAAGGGTCAGGGATAGAGAGGCAGCAGGGCCATGCAGAAGGGTCAGGGATAGAGGCAGCAGGACCATGCAGAAGGGTCAGGGAAAGAGGCAGCAGGGCCATGCAGACGGGTCAGGGAAAGAGAGGCAGCAGGGCCATGCAGAAGGGTCAGGGAAAGAGAGGCAGCAGGGCCATGCTGAAGGGTCAGTGATAGAGAGGCAGCTGGGCCATGCAGAAGGGTCAGGGATAGAGAGGCAGTGAGGCCATGCAGAAGGGCCAGGGATAGAGAGGCAGCGAGGCCATGCAGAAGGGCCAGGGATAGAGAGGCAGCGGGGCCATGCAGAAGGGCCAGGGATAGAGGCAGCAGGGCCTTGCAGAAGGGCCAGGGATAGATAGGCTGCGAGGCAATGCAGAAGGGCCAGGGATAGAGAGGCAGCAGGCCATGCAGAAGGGCCAGGGATAGAGAGGCAGCGGGGCCATGCAGAAGGGTCAGGGATAGAGAGGCAGCAATGCCATGCAGAAGGGTCAGGAAAAGTGAGGCAGCAGGGCCATGCAGAAGGGTCTGCCAGGGATAGAGAGGCAGCGAGGCCATGCAGAAGGGTCAGGGATAGAGGGGCAGCAGGGCCATGCAGAAGGGTCAGGGAATGAGAGGCAGCGAGGCCATGCAGAAGGGTCTGCCAGGGATAGAGAGGCAGCGAGGCCATGCAGAAGGGTCAGTGATAGAGGGGCAGCAGGGTCATGCAGAAGGGTCAGGGAAAGAGGCAGCGGGGTCATGCAGAAGGGCCAGGGATAGAGAGGCAGCAGGCCATGCAGAAGGGCCAGGGATAGAGAGGCAGCGGGGCCATGCAGAAGGGTCAGGGATAGAGAGGCAGCAATGCCGTGCAGAAGGGTCAGGGATAGAGAGGTAGCAATGCCATGCATAAGGGTCAGGGAAAGAGAGGCAGCGAGGCCATGCAGAAGGGTCAGGGAATGAGAGGCAGCGGCCCATGTAGAAGGGTCAGGGATAGAGAGGCAGCAATGCCATGCAGAAGGGTCAGGGAAAGTGAGGCAGCAGGGCCATGCAGAAGGGTCGGCCAGGGATAGAGAGGCAGCGAGGCCATGCAGAAGGGTCAGGGATAGAGAGACAGCAGATCCATGCAGAAGGGTCTGCCAGGGATAGAGAGGCAGCGAGGCCATGCAGAAGGGTCAGGGATAGAGGGCCAGCAGGGCCATGCAGAAGGGTCAGGGAAAGAGAGGCAGCAATGCCATGCAGAAGGGTCTGCCAGGGATAGAGAGGCAGCGAGGCCATGCAGAAGGGTCAGTGATAGAGGGGCAGCAGGGTCATGCAGAAGGGTCAGGGATAGGGAGGCAGCAGGGCCATGCAGAAGGGTCGGGCAGAGAAAGAGAGGCAGCAATGCCGTGCAGAAGGGTCTGCCAGGGATAGAGAGGCAGCGAGGCCATGCAGAAGGGTCAGTGATAGAGGGGCAGCAGGGTCATGCAGAAGGGTCAGGGAAAGAGGCAGCGGGGTCATGCAGAAGGGTCAGGGATAGAGAGGCAGTGGGCCATGCAGTAGGGTCAGGGATAGAGAGGCAGCAGGGCCATGCAGAAGGGTCAGGGAAAGAGAGGCAGCAGGGCCATGCAGAAGGGTCAGGGAAAGAGAGGCAGCAATCCCATGCAGAAGGGTCAGGGATAGAGAGGCAGCGGGCCATGAAGAAGGGTCAGGGATAGAGAGGCAGCGGGGCCATGCAGAAGGGTCAGGGATAGAGCGGCAGCAGGGCCATGCAGAAGGGTCAGGGAAAGAGAGGCAGCGAGGCCATGCAGTAGGGTCAGGGATAGAGAGGCAGCAGGGCCATGCAGAAGGGTCAGGGAAAGAGAGGCAGCAGGGCCATGCAGAAGGGTCAGGGAAAGAGAGGCAGCAATCCCATGCAGAAGGGTCAGGGATAGAGAGGCAGCGGGGCCTTGCAGAAGGGCCAGGGATTGAGAGGCAGCGGGGCCGTGCAGAAGGGTCAGGGAAAAAGAGGCAGCGGGCCATGCAGAAGGGTCAGGGAAAGAGAGGCAGCAATCCCATGCAGAAGGGTCAGGGACAGAGAGGCAGCGGGCAGTGCAGAAGGGTCAGGGAAAGAGAGGCAGCGGGGCCATGCAGAAGGGTCAGGGATAGAGAGGCAGCGGGGCCATGCAGAAGGGTCAGGGATAGAGAGGCAGTGGGGCCATGCAGAAGGGTCAGGGAAAGAGGCAGCAGGGCCATGCAGAAGGGTCAGGGATAGAGGCAGCAGGACACGGCAGAAGGGTCAGGGAAAGAGGCAGCAGGGCCATGCAGAAGGGTCAGGGAAAGAGAGGCAGCAGGGCCATGCAGAAGGGTCAGGGAAAGAGAGGCAGCAGGGCCATGCTGAAGGGTCAGTGATAGAGAGGCAGCTGGGCCATGCAGGAGGGCCAGGGATAGAGAGGCAGCGAGGCCATGCAGAAGGGCCAGGGATAAAGGCAGCGGGCCATGCAGAAGGGTCAGGGATAGAGAGGCAACGGGCCATGCAGAAGGGTCAGGGATAGATAGACAGCGGGCCATGCAGAAGGGTCAGGGATAGAGAGGCAGCGGGCCATGCAGAAGGGTCAGGGGGGATAGAGAGACAGCGGACCATGCAGAAGGGTCAGGGATAGAGAGGCAGCAGGGCCATGCAGAAGGGTCAGGGATGGAGAAGCAGCGAGGCCATGCAGAAGGGTCAGGGATAGAAAGACAGCGAGGCCATGCAGAAGGACCTGGGATAGAGAGGCAGCGAGGCCATGCAGAAGGGTCAGGGATAGAGAGGCAGCAATGCCATGCAGAAGGGTCGGGGATAGAGAGGCAGCGGGGCCATGCAGAAGGGTCAGGGAAAGAGAGGCAGCGAGGCCATGCAGAAGGGTCAGGGAAAGAGAGGCAGCAGGGCCATGCAGCAGGGTCAGGGACAGAGAGGCAGCGAGGCCATGCAGAAGGGTCAGGGAAAGAAAGGCAGCGAGGCCATGCAGAAGGGTCAGGGATAGAGAGGCAGCAGGGCCATGCAGAAGGGTCAGGGATAGAGAGGCAGCAGGGCCATGCAGAAGGGTCAGGGATAGAGAGGCAGCGAGGCCATGCTGAAGGGTCAGGGAAAGAGAGGCAGCGGGGCCATGCAGAAGGGTCAGGGATAGGGAGGCAGCAGGCCCATGCAGAAGGGTCGGGCAGAGAAAGAGAGGCAGCGGGGCCATGCAGAAGGGTCAGGGATAGAGAGGCAGCAGGGCCATGCAGAAGGGTCAGGGATGGAGAAGCAGCGAGGCCATGCAGAAGGGTCAGGGATAGAGAGGCAGCAGGGCCATGCAGAAGGGTCAGGGATGGAGAAGCAGCGAGGCCATGCAGAAGGGTCAGGGATAGAAAGACAGCGAGGCCATGCAGAAGGACCAGGGATAGAGAGGCAGCGAGGCCATGCAGAAGGGTCAGGGAAAGAGAGGCAGCAATCCCATGCAGAAGGGTCAGGGAAAGAGAGGCAGCGGGCCGTGCAGAAGGGTCAGGGAAAGAGAGGCAGCTTGGCCATGCAGAAGGGTCAGGGAAAGAGAGGCAGCGATCCCATGCAGAAGGGTCAGGGAAAGAGAGGCAGCGGGCAGTGCAGAAGGGTCAGGGAAAGAGAGGCAGCGGGGCCATGCAGAAGGGTCAGGGATAGAGAGGCAGCGGGGTCAGGGAAAGAGAGGCAGCGGGGCCATGCAGAAGGGTCAGGGATAGAGAGGCAGCGGGGCCATGCGGGGCCATGCAGAAGGGTCAGGGATAGAGAGGCAGCGGGGCCATGCAGAAGGGTCAGGGATAGAGGCAGCAGGACCATGCAGAAGGGTCAGGGAAAGAGGCAGCAGGGCCATGCAGACGGGTCAGGGAAAGAGAGGCAGCAGGGCCATGCAGAAGGGTCAGGGAAAGAGAGGCAGCTGGGCCATGCTGAAGGGTCAGTGATAGAGAGGCAGCTGGGCCATGCAGAAGGGTCAGGGATAGAGAGGCAGTGAGGCCATGCAGAAGGGCCAGGGATAGAGAGGCAGCGAGGCCATGCAGAAGGGCCAGGGATAGAGAGGCAGCGGGGCCATGCAGAAGGGCCAGGGATAGAGGCAGCAGGGCCTTGCAGAAGGGCCAGGGATAGATAGGCTGCGAGGCAATGCAGAAGGGCCAGGGATAGAGAGGCAGCAGGCCATGCAGAAGGGCCAGGGATAGAGAGGCAGCGGGGCCATGCAGAAGGGTCAGGGATAGAGAGGCAGCAATGCCGTGCAGAAGGGTCAGGGATAGAGAGGCAGCAATGCCATGCAGAAGGGTCAGGAAAAGTGAGGCAGCAGGGCCATGCAGAAGGGTCGGCCAGGGATAGAGAGGCAGCGAGGCCATGCAGAAGGGTCAGGGATAGAGAGGCAGCAGATCCATGCAGAAGGGTCTGCCAGGGATAGAGAGGCAGCGAGGCCATGCAGAAGGGTCAGGGATAGAGGGGCAGCAGGGCCATGCAGAAGGGTCAGGGAATGAGAGGCAGCAAGGCCATGCAGAAGGGTCTGCCAGGGATAGAGAGGCAGCGAGGCCATGCAGAAGGGTCAGTGATAGAGGGGCAGCAGGGTCATGCAGAAGGGTCAGGGAAAGAGGCAGCGGGGTCATGCAGAAGGGCCAGGGATAGAGAGGCAGCAGGCCATGCAGAAGGGCCAGGGATAGAGAGGCAGCGGGGCCATGCAGAAGGGTCAGGGATAGAGAGGCAGCAATGCCGTGCAGAAGGGTCAGGGATAGAGAGGTAGCAATGCCATGCAGAAGGGTCAGGGAAAGAGAGGCAGCGAGGCCATGCAGAAGGGTCAGGGAATGAGAGGCAACGGCCCATGTAGAAGGGTCAGGGATAGAGAGGCAGCAATGCCATGCAGAAGGGTCAGGGAAAGTGAGGCAGCAGGGCCATGCAGAAGGGTCGGCCAGGGATAGAGAGGCAGCGAGGCCATGCAGAAGGGTCAGGGATAGAGGGCCAGCAGGGCCATGCAGAAGGGTCAGGGAAAGAGAGGCAGCAAGGCCATGCAGAAGGGTCTGCCAGGGATAGAGAGGCAGCGAGGCCATGCAGAAGGGTCAGTGATAGAGGGGCAGCAGGGTCATGCAGAAGGGTCAGGGAAAGAGGCAGCGGGGTCATGCAGAAGGGTCAGGGATAGAGAGGCAGTGGGCCATGCAGTAGGGTCAGGGATAGAGAGGCAGCAGGGCCATGCAGAAGGGTCAGGGAAAGAGAGGCAGCAGGGCCATGCAGAAGGGTCAGGGAAAGAGAGGCAGCAATCCCATGCAGAAGGGTCAGGGATAGAGAGGCAGCGGGCCATGAAGAAGGGTCAGGGATAGAGAGGCAGCGGGCCATGCAGAAGGGTCAGGGATAGAGAGGCAGCAGGGCCATGCAGAAGGGTCAGGGAAAGAGAGGCAGCGAGGCCATGCAGTAGGGTCAGGGATAGAGAGGCAGCAGGGCCATGCAGAAGGGTCAGGGAAAGAGAGGCAGCAGGGCCATGCAGAAGGGTCAGGGAAAGAGAGGCAGCAATCCCATGCAGAAGGGTCAGGGATAGAGAGGCAGCGGGGCCTTGCAGAAGGGCCAGGGATTGAGAGGCAGCGGGGCCGTGCAGAAGGGTCAGGGAAAGAGAGGCAGCGGGCCATGCAGAAGGGTCAGGGAAAGAGGCAGCAATCCCATGCAGAAGGGTCAGGGAAAGAGAGGCAGTGGGGCCATGCAGAAGGGTCAGGGATAGAGAGGCAGCGGGGCCATGCAGAAGGGTCAGGGATAGAGAGGCAGTGGGGCCATGCAGAAGGGTCAGGGAAAGAGGCAGCAGGGCCATGCAGAAGGGTCAGGGATAGAGGCAGCAGGACACGGCAGAAGGGTCAGGGAAAGAGGCAGCAGGGCCATGCAGAAGGGTCAGGGAAAGAGAGGCAGCAGGGCCATGCAGAAGGGTCAGGGAAAGAGAGGCAGCAGGGCCATGCTGAAGGGTCAGTGATAGAGAGGCTGCTGGGCCATGCAGGAGGGCCAGGGATAGAGAGGCAGCGAGGCCATGCAGAAGGGCCAGGGATAGAGGCAGCGGGCCATGCAGAAGGGTCAGGGATAGAGAGGCAGTGAGGCCATGCAGAAGGGCCAGGGATAGAGAGGCAGCGGGGCCATGCAGAAGGGCCAGGGATAGAGGCAGCGGGGCCTTGCAGAAGGGCCAGGGATAGAGAGGCAGCAGGCCATGCAGAAGGGTCAGGGATAGAGAGGCAGCGGGCCATGCAGAAGGGTCAGGGATAGAGAGGTAGCAATGCCATGCAGAAGGGTCAGGGATAGAGAGGCAGCGAGGCCATGCAGAAGGGTCAGGGATAGAGAGGCAGCAATGCCATGCAGAAGGGTCAGGGATAGAGAGGCAGTGAGGCCATGCAGGAGGGCCAGGGATAGAGAGGCAGCGAGGCCATGCAGAAGGGCCAGGGATAGAGGCAGCGGGCCATGCAGAAGGGTCAGGGATAGAGAGGCAGTGAGGCCATGCAGAAGGGCCAGGGATAGAGACAGCGGGCCATGCAGAAGGGCCAGGGATAGAGGCAGCGGGGCCTTGCAGAAGGGCCAGGGATAGAGAGGCAGCGAGGCCATGCAGAAGGGTCAGGGATAGAGAGGCAGCGGGCCATGCAGAAGGGTCAGGGATAGAGAGGCAGTGAGGCCATGCAGAAGGGCCAGGAATAGAGAGGCAGCGGGGCCTTGCAGAAGGGCCAGGGATAGAGGCAGCGGGGCCTTGCAGAAGGGTCAGGGATAGAGAGGTAGCGGGGCCATGAAGAAGGGTCAGGGATAGAGACAGCGGGGCCATGCAGAAGGGTCAGGGATAGAGAGGCAGCTGGGCCATGCTGAAGGGTCAGGGATAGAGGCAGCAGGGCCATGTAGAAGGGTCAGGGAAAGAGAGGCAGCGGGGCCATGCAGAAGGGTCAGGGATAGAGAGTCAGCGGGCCGTGCAGAAGGGTCAGGGAAAGAGAGGCAGCGGGCCATGCAGAAGGGTGAGGCATAGAGAGGCAGCGGGGCCATGCAGAAGGGTCAGGGAAAGAGAGGCAGCGAGGCCATGCAGAAGGGTCCGGGAATGAGAGGCAGCGCCCCGTGTAGAAGGGTCAGGGACAGAGAGGCAGCAATGCCATGCAGAAGGGTCAGGGAAAGTGAGGCAGCAGGGCCATGCGGAAGGGTCGGCCAGGGATAGAGAGGCAGCGAAGCCATGCAGAAGGGTCAGGGATAGAGAGGCAGCAGGGCCATGCAGAAGGGTCTGCCAGGGATAGAGAGGCAGCGAGGCCATGCAGAAGGGTCAGGGAAAGAGAGGCAGCAATGCCATGCAGAAGGGGCAGGGATAGAGAGACAGCAGGGCCATGCAGAAGGGCCAGGGATAGAGAGGCAGCGAGGCCATGCAGAAGGGTCAGGGATGGAAAGACAGCGAGGCCATGCAGAAGGGTCAGGGAAAGAGAGGCAGCGGGCCATGCAGAAGGGTGAGGCATAGAGAGGCAGCGGGGCCATGCAGAAGGGTCAGGGAAAGAGAGGCAGCGAGGCCATGCAGAAGGGTCAGGGAAAGAGAGGCAGCGAGGCCATGCAGAAGGGTCAGGCATAGAGAGGCAGCGGGGCCATGCAGAAGGGTCAGGGAAAGAGAGGCAGCGAGGCCATGCAGAAGGGTCAGGGGTAGAGAGGCAGCGGGGCCATGCAGAAGGGTCAGGGATAGAGAGGCAGCAGGGCCATGCAGAAGGGCCAGGGATAGAGAGGCAGCGGGGCCATGCAGAAGGGTCAGGGATAGATAGACAGCGGGCCATGCAGAAGGGTCAGGGATAGAGAGGCAGCGGGCCATGCAGAAGGGTCAGGGAAAGAGAGGCAGCGGACCATGCAGAAGGGTCAGGGATAGAGAGGCAGCAGGGCCATGCAGAAGGGTCAGGGATGGAGAAGGAGCGAGGCCATGCAGAAGGGTCAGGGATAGAAAGACAGCGAGGCCATGCAGAAGGACCAGGGATAGAGAGGCAGCGAGGCCATGCAGAAGGGTCAGGGATAGAGAGGCAGCGGGGCCTTGCAGAAGGGTCGGGGATAGAGAGGCAGCGGGCCATGCAGAAGGGTCAGGGAAAGAGAGGCAGCAAGGCTATGCAGAAGGGTCAGGGAAAGAGAGGCAGCGAGGCCATGCAGAAGGGTCAGGGATAGAGAGGCAGCGAGGCCATGCAGAAGGGTCAGGGACAGAGAGGCAGCGAGGCCATGCAGAAGGGTCAGGGAAAGAAAGGCAGCGAGGCCATGCAGAAGGGTCAGGGAAAGAGAGGCAGCAAGGCTATGCAGAAGGGTCAGGGAAAGAGAGGCAGCGAGGCCATGCAGAAGGGTCAGGGATAGAGAGGCAGCGAGGCCATGCAGAAGGGTCAGGGATAGAGAGGCAGCAGGGCCATGCAGAAGGGTCAGGGATAGAGAGGCAGCGAGGCCATGCTGAAGGGTCAAAGAAAGAGAGGCAGCGGGGCCATGCAGAAGGGTCAGGGAAAGAGAGGCAGCAGGGCCATGCAGAAGGGTCAGGGATAGAGAGGCAGCAGGGCCATGCTGAAGGGTCAGGGAATGAGTGGCAGCGGGGCCATGCAGAAGGGTCAGGGATAGAGAGGCAGCGAGGTCATGCAGAAGGGTCAGGGAAAGAGGCAGGGGGGCCATGCAGAAGGGTCAGGGAAAGAGAGGCAGCAAGGCCATGCAGAAGGGTCAGGGAAGGAGAGGCAGCAGGACCATGCAGAAGGGTCAGGGACAGAGAGGCAGCGGGGCCATGCAGAAGGGTCAGGGATAGAGGCAGCAGGGCCATGCAGAAGGGTCAGGGATAGATAGACAGCGGGCCATGCAGAAGGGTCAGGGATAGAGAGGCAGCGGGCCATGCAGAAGGGTCAGGGACAGAGAGGCAGCGGGCCATGCAGAAGGGTCAGGGAATGAGAGGCAGCGGGCCATGCAGAAGGGTCAGGGAAGGAGAGGCAGCGGGGCCATGCAGAAGGGTCAGAGAAGGAGAGGCAGAAGGGTCAGGGAAGGAGAGGCAGCAGGACCATGCAGAAGGGTCAGGGACAGAGAGGCAGCGGGGCCATGCAGAAGGGCCAGGGATAGAGAGGCAGCAGGGCCATGCAGAAGGGTCAGGGAAGGAGAGGCAGAAGGGTCAGGGAAGGAGAGGCAGCAGGACCATGCAGAAGGGTCAGGGATAGAGAGGCAGCCGGCCATGCAGAAGGGCCCGGGATAGAGAGGCAGCAGGGCCATGCAGAAGGGTCAGGGAAGGAGAGGCTGCGGGCCATGCAGAAGGGTCAGGGACAGAGAGGCAACGGGCCATGCAGAAGGGTCAGGGATAGAGAGGCAGAGGGCCATGCAGAAGGGTCAGGGATAGAGAGGCAGCGGGCCATGCAGAAGGGTCATGGTTAGAGAGGCAGCAGGGCCATGCAGAAGGGTCAGGGACAGAGAGGCAGCGGGGCCATGCAGAAGGGTCAGGGATAGAGGCAGCGGGCCATGCAGAAGGGTCAGGGACAGAGAGGCAACGGGCCATGCAGAAGGGTCAGGGATAGAGAGGCAGAGGGCCATGCAGAAGGGTCAGGGATAGAGAGGCAGCGGGCCATGCAGAAGGGTCATGGTTAGAGAGGCAGCAGGGCCATGCAGAAGGGTCAGGGATAGGGAGGCAGTGAGGCCATGCAGAAGGGTCAGGGAAAGAGAGGCAGCAATCCCATGCAGAAGGGTCAGGGAAAGAGAGGCAGCGGGCCGTGCAGAAGGGTCAGGGAAAGAGAGGCAGCTTGGCCATGCAGAAGGGTCAGGGAAAGAGAGGCAGCAATCCCATGCAGAAGGGTCAGGGAAAGAGAGGCAGCGGGCAGTGCAGAAGGGTCAGGGAAAGAGAGGCAGCGGGGCCATGCAGAAGGGTCAGGGATAGAGAGGCAGCGGGGTCAGGGAAAGAGAGGCAGTGGGGCCATGCAGAAGGGTCAGGGATAGAGAGGCAGCGGGGCCTTGCGGGGCCATGCAGAAGGGTCAGGGATAGAGAGGCAGCGGGGCCATGCAGAAGGGTCAGGGATAGAGGCAGCAGGACCATGCAGAAGGGTCAGGGAAAGAGGCAGCAGGGCCATGCAGACGGGTCAGGGAAAGAGAGGCAGCAGGGCCATGCAGAAGGGTCAGGGAAAGAGAGGCAGCAGGGCCATGCTGAAGGGTCAGTGATAGAGAGGCAGCTGGGCCATGCAGAAGGGTCAGGGATAGAGAGGCAGTGAGGCCATGCAGAAGGGCCAGGATAGAGAGGCAGCGAGGCCATGCAGAAGGGCCAGGGATAGAGAGGCAGCGGGGCCATGCAGAAGGGCCAGGGATAGAGGCAGCGTGCCATGCAGAAGGGCCAGGGATAGATAGGCTGCGAGGCAATGCAGAAGGGCCAGGGATAGAGAGGCAGCAGGCCATGCAGAAGGGCCAGGGATAGAGAGGCAGCGGGGCCATGCAGAAGGGTCAGGGATAGAGAGGCAGCAATGCCGTGCAGAAGGGTCAGGGATAGAGAGCATGTAGAAGGGTCAGGGATAGAGAGGCAGCAATGCCATGCAGAAGGGTCAGGAAAAGTGAGGCAGCAGGGCCATGCAGAAGGGTCGGCCAGGGATAGAGAGGCAGCGAGGCCATGCAGAAGGGTCAGGGATAGAGAGGCAGCAGATCCATGCAGAAGGGTCTGCCAGGGATAGAGAGGCAGCGAGGCCATGCAGAAGGGTCAGGGATAGAGGGGCAGCAGGGCCATGCAGAAGGGTCAGGGAATGAGAGGCAGCAAGGCCATGCAGAAGGGTCTGCCAGGGATAGAGAGGCAGCGAGGCCATGCAGAAGGGTCAGTGATAGAGGGGCAGCAGGGTCATGCAGAAGGGTCAGGGAAAGAGGCAGCGGGGTCATGCAGAAGGGCCAGGGATAGAGAGGCAGCAGGCCATACAGAAGGGCCAGGGATAGAGAGGCAGCGGGGCCATGCAGAAGGGTCAGGGATAGAGAGGCAGCAATGCCGTGCAGAAGGGTCAGGGATAGAGAGGTAGCAATGCCATGCAGAAGGGTCAGGGAAAGAGAGGCAGCGAGGCCATGCAGAAGGGTCAGGGAATGAGAGGCAGCGGCCCATGTAGAATGGTCAGGGATAGAGAGGCAGCAATGTCATGCAGAAGGGTCAGGGAAAGTGAGGCAGCAGGGCCATGCAGAAGGGTCGGCCAGGGATAGAGAGGCAGCAAGGCCATGCAGATGGGTCAGGGATAGAGAGACAGCAGATCCATGCAGAAGGGTCTGCCAGGGATAGAGAGGCAGCGAGGCCATGCAGAAGGGTCAGGGATAGAGGGCCAGCAGGGCCATGCAGAAGGGTCAGGGAAAGAGAGGCAGCGGGGCCATGCAGAAGGGTCTGCCAGGGATAGAGAGGCAGCAGGGCCATGCAGAAGGGTCAGTGATAGAGGGGCAGCAGGGTCATGCAGAAGGGTCAGGGAAAGAGGCAGCGGGGTCATGCAGAAGGGTCAGGGATAGAGAGGCAGTGGGCCATGCAGTAGGGTCAGGGATAGAGAGGCAGCAGGGCCATGCAGAAGGGTCAGGGAAAGAGAGGCAGCAGGGCCATGCAGTAGGGTCAGGGATAGAGAGGCAGCAGGGCCATGCAGAAGGGTCAGGGAAAGAGAGGCAGCAGGGCCATGCAGAAGGGTCAGGGAAAGAGAGGCAGCAATCCCATGCAGAAGGGTCAGGGATAGAGAGGCAGCGGGCCATGAAGAAGGGTCAGGGATAGAGAGGCAGCGGGGCCATGCAGAAGGGTCAGGGATAGAGAGGCAGCAGGGCCATGCAGAAGGGTCAGGGAAAGAGAGGCAGCGAGGCCATGCAGTAGGGTCAGGGATAGAGAGGCAGCAGGGCCATGCAGAAGGGTCAGGGAAAGAGAGGCAGCAGGGCCATGCAGAAGGGTCAGGGAAAGAGAGGCAGCAATCCCATGCAGAAGGGTCAGGGATAGAGAGGCAGCGGGGCCTTGCAGAAGGGCCAGGGATTGAGAGGCAGCGGGGCCGTGCAGAAGGGTCAGGGAAAGAGAGGCAGCGGGCCATGCAGAAGGGTCAGGGAAAGAGAGGCAGCAATCCCATGCAGAAGGGTCAGGGAAAGAGAGGCAGCGGGCAGTGCAGAAGGGTCAGGGAAAGAGAGGCAGCGGGGCCATGCAGAAGGGTCAGGGATAGAGAGGCAGCGGGGCCATGCAGAAGGGTCAGGGATAGAGGCAGCAGGGCCATGCAGAAGGGTCAGGGATAGATAGACAGCGGGCCATGCAGAAGGGTCAGGGATAGAGAGGCAGCGGGCCATGCAGAAGGGTCAGGGACAGAGAGGCAGCGGGCCATGCAGAAGGGTCAGGGAATGAGAGGCAGCGGGCCATGCAGAAGGGTCAGGGAAGGAGAGGCAGCGGGGCCATGCAGAAGGGTCAGAGAAGGAGAGGCAGAAGGGTCAGGGAAGGAGAGGCAGCAGGACCATGCAGAAGGGTCAGGGACAGAGAGGCAGCGGGGCCATGCAGAAGGGCCAGGGATAGAGAGGCAGCAGGGCAATGCAGAAGGGTCAGGGAAGGAGAGGCAGAAGGGTCAGGGAAGGAGAGGCAGCAGGACCATGCAGAAGGGTCAGGGATAGAGAGGCAGCCGGCCATGCAGAAGGGCCCGGGATAGAGAGGCAGCAGGGCCATGCAGAAGGGTCAGGGAAGGAGAGGCTGCGGGCCATGCAGAAGGGTCAGGGACAGAGAGGCAACGGGCCATGCAGAAGGGTCAGGGATAGAGAGGCAGAGGGCCATGCAGAAGGGTCAGGGATAGAGAGGCAGCGGGCCATGCAGAAGGGTCATGGTTAGAGAGGCAGCAGGGCCATGCAGAAGGGTCAGGGACAGAGAGGCAGCGGGGCCATGCAGAAGGGTCAGGGATAGAGGCAGCGGGCCATGCAGAAGGGTCAGGGACAGAGAGGCAACGGGCCATGCAGAAGGGTCAGGGATAGAGAGGCAGAGGGCCATGCAGAAGGGTCAGGGATAGAGAGGCAGCGGGCCATGCAGAAGGGTCATGGTTAGAGAGGCAGCAGGGCCATGCAGAAGGGTCAGGGATGGAGAGGCAGTGAGGCCATGCAGAAGGGTCAGGGAAAGAGAGGCAGCAATCCCATGCAGAAGGGTCAGGGAAAGAGAGGCAGCGGGCCGTGCAGAAGGGTCAGGGAAAGAGAGGCAGCTTGGCCATGCAGAAGGGTCAGGGAAAGAGAGGCAGCAATCCCATGCAGAAGGGTCAGGGAAAGAGAGGCAGCGGGCAGTGCAGAAGGGTCAGGGAAAGAGAGGCAGCGGGGCCATGCAGAAGGGTCAGGGATAGAGAGGCAGCGGGGTCAGGGAAAGAGAGGCAGCGGGGCCATGCAGAAGGGTCAGGGATAGAGAGGCAGCGGGGCCATGCGGGGCCATGCAGAAGGGTCAGGGATAGAGAGGCAGCGGGGCCATGCAGAAGGGTCAGGGATAGAGGCAGCAGGACCATGCAGAAGGGTCAGGGAAAGAGGCAGCAGGGCCATGCAGACGGGTCAGGGAAAGAGAGGCAGCAGGGCCATGCAGAAGGGTCAGTGATAGAGAGGCAGCTGGGCCATGCAGAAGGGTCAGGGATAGAGAGGCAGTGAGGCCATGCAGAAGGGCCAGGGATAGAGAGGCAGCAGGGCCATGCAGAAGGGTCAGGGAAAGAGAGGCAGCAGGGCCATGCTGAAGGGTCAGTGATAGAGAGGCAGCTGGGCCATGCAGAAGGGTCAGGGATAGAGAGGCAGTGAGGCCATGCAGAAGGGCCAGGGATAGAGAGGCAGCGAGGCCATGCAGAAGGGCCAGGGATAGAGAGGCAGCGGGGCCATGCAGAAGGGCCAGGGATAGAGGCAGCATGCCATGCAGAAGGGCCAGGGATAGATAGGCTGCGAGGCAATGCAGAAGGGCCAGGGATAGAGAGGCAGCGGGCCATGCAGAAGGGTCAGGGATAGAGAGGCAGCGGGACCATGCAGAAGGGTCAGGGAAAGAGGCAACAGGACCATGCAGAAGGGTCCGGGAAAGAGAGGCAGCGAGTCCATGCAGAAGGGTCAGGGAAAGAGAGGCAGCGGGCCATGCAGAAGGGTCAGGGATAGAAAGACAGCGAGGCCATGCAGAAGGGTCAGGGATAGAGAGGCAGCAGGGCCATGCAGAAGGGTCAGGGATAGAGAGGCAGCAGGGCAGGCAGAAGGGTCAGGGAAAGAGAGGTAGCAGGACCATGCAGAAGGGCCAGGGATAGAGAGGCAGCGAGGCCATGCAGAAGGGTCAGGGAAAGAAAGACAGCGAGGCCATGCTGAAGGGTCAGGGATAGAGAGGCAGCAATGCCATGCTGAAGGGTCAGGGGAAGAGAGGCAGCAATGCCATGCAGAAGGGTCAGGGAAAGAGAGACAGCGGGGCCATGCAGAAGGGTCAGGGATAGAGAGGCAGCCGGCAATGCAGAAGGGTCAGGGAAAGAGAGCCAGCGAGGCCATGCAGAAGGGTCAGGGAAAGAGAGGCAGCGGGGCCATGCAGAAGGGTCAGGGATAGAGAGGCAGCGGGCCATGCAGAAGGGTCAGGGATAGAGGCAGCGGGCCATGCGAAAGGGTCAGGGAAAGAGAGGCAGCGGGCTATGCAGAAGGGTCAGGGAAAGAGGCAGCGGGGCCATGCAGAAGGGTCAGGGATCGAGAGGCAGCGGCGCCATGCAGAAGGGTCAGGGATAGAGAGGCAGCGGGCCATGCAGAAGGGCCAGGGATAGAGGCAATAGGGCCATGCAGAAGGGTCAGGGATCGAGAGGCAGCGGCGCCATGCAGAAGGGTCAGGGATAGAGAGGCAGCAGGGCCATGCAGAAGGGTCAGGGATAGAGAGGCAGCGGGCCATGAAGAAGGGTCAGGGATAGAGAGGCAGCGGGGCCATGCAGAAGGGTCAGGGATAGATAGGCAGCAGGGCCATGCAGAAGGGTCGGGCAGGGAAAGAGAGGCAGCGGGGCCATGCAGAAGGGTCAGGGAAAGAGAGGCAGCAATCCCATGCAGAAGGGTCAGGGAAAGAGAGGCAGCGGGGCCATGCAGAAGGGTCAGGGATAGAGGCAGCAGGACCATGCAGAAGGGCCAGGGATAGAGGCAGCGGCCCATGCAGAAGGGTCAGGGAAAGAGAGGCAGTGAGACCATGCAGAAGGGTCAGGGAAAGAGAGGCAGCAGGGCCATGCAGAAGGGTCAGGGAAAGAGAGGCAGCGGGCCATGCAGAAGGATCAGGGATAGAGAGGCTGCAATGCCATGCAGAAGGGTCAGGGATAGAGAGGCAGCGAGGCCATGCAGAAGGGCCAGGGATAGAGGCAGCGGGCCATGCAGAAGGGTCAGGGATAGAGGCAGCGGGCCATGCAGAAGGGTCAGGGATAGAGAGGCAGCGGGCCATGCAGAAGGGTCAGGGAAAGAGAGGCAGCGAGGCCATGCAGAAGGGTCAGGGATAGAGAGGCAGCAATGCCATGCAGAAGGGTCAGGGATAGAGAGGCAGCAGGGCCATGCAGAAGGGCCAGGGATAGAGAGGCAGCGGGGCCTTGCAGAAGGGCCAGGGATTGAGAGGCAGCGGGGCCTTGCAGAAGGGTCAGGAAAAGAGAGGCAGCGGGGCCATGCAGAAGGGTCAGGGATAGAGAGGCAGCGGGCCATGCAGAAGGGTCAGGGATAGAGGCAGCGGGGCCATGCAGAAGGGTCAGGGATAGAGAGGCAGCGGGCCATGCAGAAGGGTCAGGGATAGAGGCAGCGGGGCCATGCAGAAGGGTCAGGGATAGAGAGGCAGCGGGGCCATGCAGAAGGGTCAGGGAAAGAGGCAGAGGGGCCATGCAGAAGGGTCAGGGAAAGAGAGGCAGCGAGGCGATGCTGAAGGGCCAGGGATAGAGAGGCAGCAGGACCATGCAGAAGGGTCAGGGAAAGAGAGGCAGCGAGGCCATGCTGAAGGGCCAGGGATAGAGAGGCAGCAGGACCATGCTGAAGGGTCAGGGAAAGAGGCAGCAGGACCATGCAGAAGGGTCAGGGAAAGAGAGGCAGCAGGGCCATGCAGAAGGGTCAGGGAAAGAGAGGCAGCAAGGCCATGCAGAAGGGTCAGGGAAAGAGAGGCAGCAGGGCCATGCGGAAGGGTCAGGGATAGAGAGGCAGCGGGCCATGAAGAAGGGTCAGGGATAGAGAGGCAGCGGGGCCATGCAGAAGGGTCAGGGATAGGGAGGCAGCAGGGCCATGCAGAAGGGTCGGGCAGAGAAAGAGAGGCAGCGGGGCCATGCAGAAGGGTCAGGGAAAGAGAGGCAGCAATCCCATGCAGAAGGGTCAGGGAAAGAGAGGCAGCGGGCCGTGCAGAAGGGTCAGGGAAAGAGAGGCAGCAGGGCCATGCAGAAGGGTCAGGGAAAGAGAGGCAGCAATCCCATGCAGAAGGGTCAGGGAAAGAGAGGCAGCGGGCAGTGCAGAAGGGTCAGGGAAAGAGAGGCAGCGGGGCCATGCAGAAGGGTCAGGGATAGAGAGGCAGCGGGGCCATGCAGAAGGGTCAGGGATAGAGGCAGCAGGACCATGCAGAAGGGTCAGGGAAAGAGGCAGCAGGGCCATGCAGACGGGTCAGGGAAAGAGAGGCAGCAGGGCCATGCAGAAGGGTCAGGGAAAGAGAGGCAGCAGGGCCATGCAGAAGGGTCAGGGAAAGAGAGGCAGCAGGGCCATGCTGAAGGGTCAGTGATAGAGAGGCAGCTGGGCCATGCTGAAGGGTCAGTGATAGAGAGGCAGCTGGGCCATGCAGAAGGGTCAGGGATAGAGAGGCAGCGGGGCTATGCAGAAGGGCCAGGGATAGAGAGGCAGTGAGGCCATGCAGAACGGCCAGGGATAGAGGCAGCGGGGCTATGCAGAAGGGCCAGGGATAGAGAGGCAGTGAGGCCATGCAGAAGGGCCAGGGATAGAGAGGCAGTGAGGCCATGCAGAAGGGCCAGGGATAGAGGCAGCAGGGCCTTGCAGAAGGGCCAGGGATAGATAGGCAGCGAGGCAATGCAGAAGGGCCAGGGATAGAGAGGCAGCGGGGCCATGCAGAAGGGACAGGGAATGAGAGGCAGCGGCCCATGTAGAAGGGTCAGGGATAGAGAGGCAGCAATGCCATGCAGAAGGGTCAGGGATAGAGAGGTAGCAATGCCATGCAGAAGGGTCAGGGAAAGAGAGGCAGCGAGGCCATGCAGAAGGGTCAGGGAATGAGAGGCAGCGGCCCATGTAGAAGGGTCAGGGATAGAGAGGCAGCAATGCCATGCAGAAGGGTCAGGAAAAGTGAGGCAGCGAGGCCATGCAGAAGGGTCGGCCAGGGATAGAGAGGCAGCGGGGCCATGCAGAAGGGCCAGGGATAGAGAGGCAGCGGGGCCTTGCAGAAGGGTCAGGGATAGATAGGCAGCGAGGCAATGCAGAAGGGCCAGGGATAGAGAGGCAGCAGGCCATGCAGAAGGGCCAGGGATAGAGAGGCAGCGGGGCCATGCAGAAGGGTCAGGGATAGAGAGGCAGCAATGCCGTGCAGAAGGGTCAGGGATAGAGAGGTAGCAATGCCATGCAGAAGGGTCAGGGAAAGAGAGGCAGCGAGGCCATGCAGAAGGGTCAGGGAATGAGAGGCAGCGGCCCATGTAGAAGGGTCCGGGATAGAGAGGAAGCAATGCCATGCAGAAGGGTCAGGGAAAGTGAGGCAGCAGGGCCATGCAGAAGGGTCGGCCAGGGATAGAGAGGCAGCGAGGCCATGCAGAAGGGTCAGGGATAGAGAGGCAGCAGATCCATGCAGAAGGGTCTGCCAGGGATAGAGAGGCAGCGAGGCCATGCAGAAGGGTCAGGGATAGAGGGGCAGCAGGGCCATGCAGAAGGGTCAGGGAAAGAGGGGCAGCAAGGCCATGCAGAAGGGTCTGCCAGGGATAGAGAGGCAGCGAGGCCATGCAGGAGGGTCAGGGATAGAGGGGCAGCAGGGTCATGCAGAAGGGTCAGGGAAAGAGGCAGCGGGGTCATGCAGAAGGGTCAGGGATAGAGAGGCAGTGGGCCATGCAGTAGTGTCAGGGATAGAGAGGCAGCGAGGCCATGCAGAAGGGTCAGGGAAAGAGAGGCAGCGGGGCCATGCAGAAGGGTCAGGGAAAGAGAGGCAGCAGGGCCATGCAGAAGGGTCAGGGAAAGAGAGGCAGCAATTCCATGCAGAAGGGTCAGGGATAGAAAGACAGCGAGGCCATGCAGAAGGGTCAGGGATAGAGAGGCAGCGGGCCATGAAGAAGGGTCAGGGATAGAGAGGCAGCGGGGCCATGCAGAAGGGTCAGGGATAGGGAGGCAGCCGGGCCATGCAGAAGGGTCACGCAGGGAAAGAGAGGCAGCGGGGCCATGCAGAAGGGTCAGGGAAAGAGAGGCAGCAATCCCATGCCGAAGGGTCAGGGAAAGAGAGGCAGCGGGCCGTGCAGAAGGGTCAGGGAAAGAGAGGCAGCGGGCCATGCAGAAGGGTCAGGGAAAGAGAGGCAGCGGGCAGTGCAGAAGGGTCAGGGAAAGAGAGGCAGCGGGGCCATGCAGAAGGGTCAGGGATAGAGAGCCAGCAGGCCATGCAAAAGGGTCAGGGTTAGAGAGGCAGTGGGGCCATGCAGAAGGGTCAGGGAAAGAGGCAGCAGGGCCATGCAGAAGGGTCAGGGATAGAGGCAGCAGGACACGGCAGAAGGGTCAGGGAAAGAGGCAGCAGGGCCATGCAGAAGGGTCAGGGAAAGAGAGGCAGCAGGGCCATGCAGAAGGGTCAGGGAAAGAGAGGCAGCAGGGCCATGCTGAAGGGTCAGTGATAGAGAGGCAGCTGGGCCACGCAGAAGGGTCAGGGATAGAGAGGCAGCAATGCCATGCAGAAGGGTCAGGGATAGAGAGGCAGTGAGGCCATGCAGGAGGGCCAGGGATAGAGAGGCAGCGAGGCCATGCAGAAGGGCCAGGGATAGAGGCAGCGTGCCATACAGAAGGGTCAGGGAAGGAGAGGTGGCAATGCCATGCAGAAGGGCCAGGGATAGAGGCAGCGGGGCCTTGCAGAAGGGCCAGGGATAGAGAGGCAGCAGGCCATGCAGAAGGGTCAGGGATACAGAGGCAGCGGGCCATGCAGAAGGGTCAGGGATAGAGAGGTAGCAATGCCATGCAGAAGGGTCAGGGATAGAGAGGCAGCGAGGCCATGCAGAAGGGTCAGGGATAGAGAGGCAGCAATGCCATGCAGAAGGGTCAGGGATAGAGAGGCAGTGAGGCCATGCAGGAGGGCCAGGGATAGAGAGGCAGCAAGGCCATGCAGAAGGGCCAGGGATAGAGGCAGCGGGCCATGCAGAAGGGTCAGGGATAGAGAGGCAGTTAGGCCATGCAGAAGGGCCAGGGATAGAGACAGCGGGGCCATGCAGAAGGGCCAGGGATAGAGGCAGCGGGGCCTTGCAGAAGGGCCAGGGATAGAGAGGCAGCGAGGCCATGCAGAAGGGTCAGAGATAGAGAGGCAGCGGGCCATGCAGAAGGGTCAGGGATAGAGAGGCAGTGAGGCCATGCAGAAGGGCCAGGAATAGAGAGGCAGCGGGGCCTTGCAGAAGGGCCAGGGATAGAGGCAGCGGGGCCTTGCAGAAGGGCCAGGGATAGAGAGGCAGTGAGGCCATGCAGAAGGATCAGGGATAGAGAGGCAGCGGGCCATGCAGAAGGGTCAGGGATAGAGAGGTAGCGGGGCCGTGCAGAAGGGTCAGGGATAGAGACAGCGGGGCCATGCAGAAGGGTCAGGGATAGAGAGGCAGCGGGGCCATGCTGAAGGGCCAGGGATAGAGAGGCAGCGGGGCCATGCTGAAGGGCCAGGGATAGAGAGGCAGCAGGGCCATGCAGAAGGGTCAGGGATAGAGGCAGCAGGGCCATGTAGAAGGGTCAGGGAAAGAGAGGCAGCGGGGCCATGCAGAAGGGTCAGGGATAGAGAGTCAGCGGGCCGTGCAGAAGGGTCAGGGAAAGAGAGGCAGCGGGCCATGCAGAAGGGTGAGGCATAGAGAGGCAGCGGGGCCATGCTGAAGGGTCAGGGAAAGAGAGGCAGCGAGGCCATGCAGAAGGGTCCGGGAATGAGAGGCAGCGGCCCATGTAGAAGGGTCAGGGATAGAGAGGCAGCAATGCCATGCAGAAGGGTCAGGGAAAGTGAGGCAGCAGGGCCATGCGGAAGGGTCGGCCAGGGATAGAGAGGCAGCGAGGCCATGCAGAAGGGTCAGGGATACAGAGGCAGCAGGGCCATGCAGAAGGGTCTGCCAGGGATAGAGAGGCAGCGAGGCCATGCAGAAGGGTCAGGGATAGAGGGGCAGCAGGGCCATGCAGAAGGGTCAGGGAAAGAGAGGCAGCAATGCCATGCAGAAGGGTCAGGGATAGAGAGACAGCAGGGCCATGCAGAAGGGCCAGGTATAGAGAGGCAGCGAGGCCATGCAGAAGGGTCAGGGATGGAAAGACAGCGAGGCCATGCAGAAGGGTCAGGGATCGAGAGGCAGCGGGGCCATGCAGAAGGGTCAGGGAAAGAGAGGCAGCGGGCCATGCAGAAGGGTGAGGCATAGAGAGGCAGCGGGGCCATGCAGAAGGGTCAGGGAAAGAGAGGCAGCAAGGCCATGCAGAAGGGTCAGGGAAAGAGAGGCAGCGAGGCCATGCAGAAGGGTCAGGGATAGAGAGGCAGCAGGGCCATGCAGAAGGGTCAGGGATAGAGAGGCAGCAGGGCCATGCAGAAGGGCCAGGGATAGAGAGGCAGCGGGGCCATGCAGAAGGGTCAGGGATAGAGCGGCAACGGGCCATGCCGAAGGGTCAGGGATAGAGAGGCAGCGGGCCATGCAGAAGGGTCAGGGAAAGAGAGACAGCGGACCATGCAGAAGGGTCAGGGATAGAGAGGCAGCAGGGCCATGCAGAAGGGTCAGGGATGGAGAAGCAGCGAGGCCATGCAGAAGGGTCAGGGATAGAAAGACAGCGAGGCCATGCAGAAGGACCAGGGATAGAGAGGCAGCGAGGCCATGCATAAGGGTCAGGGATAGAGAGGCAGCAATGCCATGCAGAAGGGTCGGGGATAGAGAGGCAGCAGGGCCAGGCAGAAGGGTCAAGGAAAGAGAGGCAGCAGGGCCATTCAGAAGGTTCAGGGACAGAGAGGCAGCAGGGCCAGGCAGAAGGGTCAAGGAAAGAGAGGCAGCAGGGCCATTCAGAAGGGTCAGGGAAAGAGAGGCAGCGAGGCCATGCAGAAGGGTCAGGGAAAGAGAGGCAGCAGGGCCATGCAGCAGGGTCAGGGACAGAGAGGCAGCGAGGCCATGCAGAAGGGTCAGGGAAAGAAAGGCAGCGAGGCCATGCAGAAGGGTCAGGGATAGAGAGGCAGCAGGGCCATGCAGAAGGGTCAGGGATAGAGAGGCAGCAGGGCCATGCAGAAGGGTCAGGGATAGAGAGGCAGCGAGGCCATGCTGAAGGGTCAGGGAAAGAGAGGCAGCGGGGCCATGCAGAAGGGTCAGGGAAAGAGAGGCAGCAATGCCATGCAGAAGGGTCAGGGATAGAGAGACAGCAGGGCCATGCAGAAGGGCCAGGGATAGAGAGGCAGCGAGGCCATGCAGAAGGGTCAGGGAATGAGAGGCAGCGGGCCATGCAGAAGGGTCAGGGAAGGAGAGGCAGCGGACCATGCAGAAGGGTCAGGGATAGAGAGGCAGCAGGGCCATGCAGAAGGGTCAGGGATGGAAAGACAGCGAGGCCATGCAGAAGGGTCAGGGATCGAGAGGCAGCGGGGCCATGCAGAAGGGTCAGGGAAAGAGAGGCAGCGGGCCATGCAGAAGGGTGAGGCATAGAGAGGCAGCGGGCCATGCAGAAGGGTCAGGGAAAGAGAGGCAGCGAGGCCATGCAGAAGGGTCAGGGAAAGAGAGGCAGCGAGGCCATGCAGAAGGGTCAGGGATAGAGAGGCAGCGAGGCCATGCAGAAGGGTCAGGGATAGAGAGGCAGCAGGGCCATGCAGAAGGGCCAGGGATAGAGAGGCAGCGGGGCCATGCAGAAGGGTCAGGGATAGAGCGGCAACGGGCCATGCAGAAGGGTCAGGGATAGATAGACAGCGGGCCATGCAGAAGGGTCAGGGATAGAGAGGCAGCGGGCCATGCAGAAGGGTCAGGGAAAGAGAGACAGCGGACCATGCAGAAGGGTCAGGGATAGAGAGGCAGCAGGGCCATGCAGAAGGGTCAGGGATAGAGAGGCAGCGAGGCCATGCAGAAGGGTCAGGGATAGAAAGACAGCGAGGCCATGCAGAAGGACCAGGGATAGAGAGGCAGCGAGGCCATGCAGAAGGGTCAGGGATAGAGAGGCAGCAATGCCATGCAGAAGGGTCAGGGAAAGAGAGGCAGCGGGGCCATGCAGAAGGGTCAGGGAAAGAAAGGCAGCGAGGCCATGCAGAAGGGTCAGGGATAGAGAGGCAGCAGGGCCATGCAGAAGGGTCAGGGATAGAGAGGCAGCGAGGCCATGCTGAAGGGTCAGGGAAAGAGAGGCAGCGAGGCCATGCAGAAGGGTCAGGGATAGAGAGACAGCAGGGCCATGCAGAAGGGTCAGGGAAAGAGGCAGCGGGGCCATGCAGAAGGGTCAGGGATAGAGAGGCAGCGGGGCCATGCAGAAGGGTCAGGGATAGAGAGGCAGCAGGGCCATGCAGAAGGGTCAGGGATAGAGAGGCAGCGAGGCCATGCTGAAGGGTCAGGGATAGAGAGGCAGCAGGGCCATGCAGAAGGGTCAGGGATAGAGAGGCAGCAGGGCCATGCAGAAGGGTCAGGAATAGAGAGGCAGCAGGGCCATGCAGAAGGGTCAGGGAATGAGTGGCAGCGGGGCCATGCAGAAGGGTCAGGGATAGAGAGGCAGCAGGGCCATGCAGAAGGGTCAGGGATAGAGAGGCAGCGAGGCCATGCTGAAGGGTCAGAGAAAGAGAGGCAGCAGGGCCATGCAGAAGGGTTAGGAATAGAGAGGCAGCAGGGCCATGTAGAAGGGTCAGGGAATGAGTGGCAGCGAGGTCATGCAGAAGGGTCAGGGATAGAGGCAGCAGGACCATGCAGAAGGGCCAGGGATAGAGGCAGCGGCCCATGCAGAAGGGTCAGGGAAAGAGAGGCAGTGAGACCATGCAGAAGGGTCAGGGAAAGAGAGGCAGCGGGCCATGCAGAAGGGTCAGGGATAGAGAGGCAGCAATGCCATGCAGAAGGGTCAGGGATAGAGAGGCAGCGGGGCCATGCAGAAGGGTCAGGGATAGAGAGGCAGCAGGGCCATGCAGAAGGGTCAGGGAATGAGTGGCAGCGAGGTCATGCAGAAGGGTCAGGGATAGAGAGGCAGCAGGGCCATGCAGAAGGGTCAGGGATAGAGAGGCAGCAATGCCATGCAGAAGGGTCAGGGATAGAGAGGCAGCGAGGTCATGCAGAAGGGTCAGGGATAGAGAGGCAGCAGGGCCATGCAGAAGGGTCAGGGATAGAGAGGCAGCAATGCCATGCAGAAGGGTCAGGGATAGAGAGGCAGCGGGGCCATGCAGAAGGGTCAGGGATAGAGAGGCAGCAGGGCCATGCAGAAGGGTCAGGGAATGAGTGGCAGCGGGGCCATGCAGAAGGGTCAGGGATAGAGAGGCAGCGAGGTCATGCAGAAGGGTCAGGGATAGAGAGGCAGCAGGGCCATGCAGAAGGGCCAGGGATAGAGAGGCAGCGGGGCCATGCAGAAGGGTCAGGGATAGAGAGGCAGCAGGGCCATGCAGAAGGGTCAGGGAATGAGTGGCAGCGGGGCCATGCAGAAGGGTCAGGGATAGAGAGGCAGCGAGGTCATGCAGAAGGGTCAGGGAAAGAGGCAGGGGGGCCATGCAGAAGGGTCAGGGATAGAGGCAGCAGGGCCATGCAGAAGGGTCAGGGACAGAGAAGCAGCGGGGCCATGCAGAAGGGTCAGGGATAGAGGCAGCAGGGCCATGCAGAAGGGTCAGGGATAGAGAGGCAACGGGCCATGCAGAAGGGTCAGGGATAGATAGACAGCGGGCCATGCAGAAGGGTCAGGGATAGAGAGGCAGCGGGCCATGCAGAAGGGTCAGGGAATGAGAGGCAGCGGGCCATGCCGAAGGGTCAGGGAAGGAGAGGCAGCGGGCCATGCAGAAGGGTCAGAGAAGGAGAGGCAGAAGGGTCAGGGAAGGAGAGGCAGGGAGGCCATGCAGAAGGGTCAGGGAAAGAGAGGCAGCAGGACCATGCAGAAGGGTCAGGGACAGAGAGGCAGCGGGGCCATGCAGAAGGGTCAGGGACAGAGAGGCAGCGGGGCCATGCAGAAGGGTCAGGGATAGAGAGGCAGCGGGGCCATGCAGAAGGGTCAGGGATAGAGAGGCAGCGGGCCATGCAGAAGGGCCAGGGATAGAGAGGCAGCAGGGCCATGCAGAAGGGTCAGGGAAGGAGAGGCAGCGGGCCATGCAGAAGGGTCAGGGACAGAGAGGCAACGGGCCATGCAGAAGGGTCAGGGATAGAGAGGCAGAGGGCCATGCAGAAGGCTCAGGGATAGAGAGGCAGCGGGCCATGCAGAAGGGTCATGGTTAGAGAGGCAGCAGGGCCATGCAGAAGGGTCAGGGACAGAGAGGCAGCGGGGCCATGCAGAAGGGTCAGGGATAGAGGCAGCGGGCCATGCAGAAGGGTCAGGGACAAAGAGGCAACGGGCCATGCAGAAGGGTCAGGGATAGAGAGGCAGAGGGCCATGCAGAAGGGTCAGGGATAGAGAGGCAGCGGGCCATGCAGAAGGGTCATGGTTAGAGAGGCAGCAGGGCCATGCAGAAGGGCCAGGGATAGAGAGGCAGCGGGCCATGCAGAAGGGTCAGGGAAAGAGAGGCAGCAGGGCCATGCAGAAGGGTCAGGGATAGAGAGGCAACGGGCCATGCAGAAGGGTCAGGGATAGAGGGGCAGCGGGCCATGCAGAAGGGTCAGGGATAGAGGGGCAGCAGGGCCATGCAGAAGGGTCAGGGATGGAGAGGTAGCGGGGCCATGCAGAAGGGTCAGGGACAGAGAGGCAGCGGGGCCATGCAGAAGGGTCAGGGATAGAGAGGCAGCGGGCCATGCAGAAGGGTCAGGGATAGAGAGGCAGCGGGCCATGCAGAAGGGTCAGGGATAGAGAGGCAGCGGGCCATGCAGAAGGGTCAGGGAAAGAGAGGCAGCGGGGCCATGTAGAAGGGTCAGGGACAGAGAGGCAGCAGGGCCATGCAGAAGGGTCAGGGAAAGAGAGGCAGCGGGGCCATGTAGAAGGGTCAGGGACAGAGAGGCAGCAGGGCCATGCAGAAGGGTCAGGGATGGAGAGGTAGCGGGGCCATGCAGAAGGGTCAGGGACAGAGAGGCAGCGGGGCCATGCAGAAGGGTCAGGGATAGAGAGGCAGCGGGCCATGCAGAAGGGTCAGGGATAGAGAGGCAGCGGGCCATGCAGAAGGGTCAGGGATAGAGAGGCAGCGGGCCATGCAGAAGGGTCAGGGATAGAGAGGCAGCGGGACCATGCAGAAGGGTCAGGGAAAGAGGCAACAGGACCATGCAGAAGGGTCCGGGAAAGAGAGGCAGCGAGGCCATGCAGAAGGGTCAGGGAAAGAGAGGCAGCGGGCCATGCAGAAGGGTCAGGGATAGAAAGACAGCGAGGCCATGCAGAAGGGTCAGGGATAGAGAGGCAGCAGGGCCATGCAGAAGGGTCAGGGATAGAGAGGCAGCAGGGCAGGCAGAAGGGTCAAGGAAAGAGAGGTAGCAGGACCATGCAGAAGGGTAAGGGATAGAGAGGCAGCGAGGCCATGCAGAAGGGTAAGGGAAAGAAAGACAGCGAGGCCATGCTGAAGGGTCAGGGATAGAGAGGCAGCAATGCCATGCTGAAGGGTCAGGGGAAGAGAGGCAGCAATGCCATGCAGAAGGGTCAGGGAAAGAGAGGCAGCGGGGCCATGCAGAAGGGTCAGGGATAGAGAGGCAGCCGGCAATGCAGAAGGGTCAGGGAAAGAGAGCCAGCGAGGCCATGCAGAAGGGTCAGGGAAAGAGAGGCAGCGGGGCCATGCAGAAGGGTCAGGGATAGAGAGGCAGCGGGCCATGCAGAAGGGTCAGGGATAGAGGCAGCGGGCCATGCAAAAGGGTCAGGGAAAGAGAGGCAGCGGGCCATGCAGAAGGGTCAGGGAAAGAGGCAGCGGGGCCATGCAGAAGGGTCAGGGATCGAGAGGCAGCGGCGCCATGCAGAAGGGTCAGGGATAGAGAGGCAGCGGGCCATGCAGAAGGGTCAGGGATAGAGAGGCAGCGGGCCATGCAGAAGGGCCAGGGATAGAGGCAACAGGGCCATGCAGAAGGGTCAGGGATCGAGAGGCAGCCGCGCCATGCAGAAGGGTCAGGGATAGAGAGGCAGCGGGCCATGCAGAAGGGTCATGGTTAGAGAGGCAGCAGGGCCATGCAGAAGGGTCAGGGACAGAGAGGCAGCGGGGCCATGCAGAAGGGTCAGGGATAGAGGCAGCGGGCCATGCAGAAGGGTCAGGGACAAAGAGGCAACGGGCCATGCAGAAGGGTCAGGGATAGAGAGGCAGAGGGCCATGCAGAAGGGTCAGGGATAGAGAGGCAGCGGGCCATGCAGAAGGGTCATGGTTAGAGAGGCAGCAGGGCCATGCAGAAGGGCCAGGGATAGAGAGGCAGCGGGCCATGCAGAAGGGTCAGGGAAAGAGAGGCAGCAGGGCCATGCAGAAGGGTCAGGGATAGAGAGGCAACGGGCCATGCAGAAGGGTCAGGGATAGAGGGGCAGCGGGCCATGCAGAAGGGTCAGGGATAGAGGGGCAGCAGGGCCATGCCGAAGGGTCAGGGATAGAGAGGCAGCAGGGCCATGCAGAAGGGTCAGGGATAGAAAGACAGCAAGGCCATGCAGAAGGGTCAGGGATAGAGAGGCAGCAGGGCCATGCAGAAGGGTCAGGGAAATAGAGGCAGCAGGGCCATGCAGAAGGGTCAAGGAAAGAGAGGCAGCAGGGCCATTCAGAAGGTTCAGGGACAGAGAGGCAGCAGGGCCATGCAGAAGGGTCAGGGAAAGAGAGGCAGCGGGGCCATGTAGAAGGGTCAGGGACAGAGAGGCAGCAGGGCCATGCAGAAGGGTCAGGGATGGAGAGGTAGCGGGGCCATGCAGAAGGGTCAGGGACAGAGAGGCAGCGGGGCCATGCAGAAGGGTCAGGGATAGAGAGGCAGCGGGCCATGCAGAAGGGTCAGGGATAGAGAGGCAGCGGGCCATGCAGAAGGGTCAGGAATAGAGAGGCAGCGGGCCATGCAGAAGGGTCAGGGATAGAGAGGCAGCGGGACCATGCAGAAGGGTCAGGGAAAGAGGCAACAGGACCATGCAGAAGGGTCCGGGAAAGAGAGGCAGCGAGGCCATGCAGAAGGGTCAGGGAAAGAGAGGCAGCGGGCCATGCAGAAGGGTCAGGGATAGAAAGACAGCGAGGCCATGCAGAAGGGTCAGGGATAGAGAGGCAGCAGGGCCATGCAGAAGGGTCAGGGATAGAGAGGCAGCAGGGCAGGCAGAAGGGTCAAGGAAAGAGAGGTAGCAGGACCATGCAGAAGGGTAAGGGATAGAGAGGCAGCGAGGCCATGCAGAAGGGTAAGGGAAAGAAAGACAGCGAGGCCATGCTGAAGGGTCAGGGATAGAGAGGCAGCAATGCCATGCTGAAGGGTCAGGGGAAGAGAGGCAGCAATGCCATGCAGAAGGGTCAGGGAAAGAGAGGCAGCGGGGCCATGCAGAAGGGTCAGGGATAGAGAGGCAGCCGGCAATGCAGAAGGGTCAGGGAAAGAGAGCCAGCGAGGCCATGCAGAAGGGTCAGGGAAAGAGAGGCAGCGGGGCCATGCAGAAGGGTCAGGGATAGAGAGGCAGCGGGCCATGCAGAAGGGTCAGGGATAGAGGCAGCGGGCCATGCAAAAGGGTCAGGGAAAGAGAGGCAGCGGGCCATGCAGAAGGGTCAGGGAAAGAGGCAGCGGGGCCATGCAGAAGGGTCAGGGATCGAGAGGCAGCGGCGCCATGCAGAAGGGTCAGGGATAGAGAGGCAGCGGGCCATGCAGAAGGGTCAGGGATAGAGAGGCAGCGGGCCATGCAGAAGGGCCAGGGATAGAGGCAACAGGGCCATGCAGAAGGGTCAGGGATCGAGAGGCAGCCGCGCCATGCAGAAGGGTCAGGGATAGAGAGGCAGCAGGGCCATGCAGAAGGGTCAGGGATAGAGAGGCAGCGGGCCATGAAGAAGGATCAGGGATAGAGAGGCAGCGGGGCCATGCAGAAGGGTCAGGGATAGATAGGCAGCAGGGCCATGCAGAAGGGTCGGGCAGGGAAAGAGAGGCAGCGGGGCCATGCAGAAGGGTCAGGGAAAGAGAGGCAGCAATCCCATGCAGAAGGGTCAGGGAAAGAGAGGCAGCGGGGCCATGCAGAAGGGTCAGGGATAGAGGCAGCAGGACCATGCAGAAGGGCCAGGGATAGAGGCAGCGGCCCATGCAGAAGGGTCAGGGAAAGAGAGGCAGTGAGACCATGCAGAAGGGTCAGGGAAAGAGAGGCAGCAGGGCCATGCAGAAGGGTCAGGGAAAGAGAGGCAGCGGGCCATGCAGAAGGGTCAGGGATAGAGAGGCAGCAATGCCATGCAGAAGGGTCAGGGATAGAGAGGCAGCGAGGCCATGCAGAAGGGCCAGGGATAGAGGCAGCGGGCCATGCAGAAGGGTCAGGGATAGAGGCAGCGGGCCATGCAGAAGGGTCAGGGATAGAGAGGCAGCAATGCCATGCAGAAGGGTCAGGGATAGAGAGGCAGCAGGGCCATGCAGAAGGGCCAGGGATAGAGAGGCAGCGGGGCCTTGCAGAAGGGTCAGGGACGGAGAGGCAGCGGGCCATGCAGAAGGGTCAGGGATAGAGAGGCAGCAGGGCCATGCAGAAAGGTCAGGGAAAGAGAGGCAGCGAGGCCATGCTGAAGGGCCAGGGATAGAGAGGCAGCAGGACCATGCAGAAGGGTCAGGGAAAGAGGCAGCAGGACCATGCAGAAGGGTCAGGGAAAGAGAGGCAGCAGGGCCATGCAGAAGGGTCAGGGAAAGAGGCAGCGGGGTCATGCAGAAGGGTCAGGGACGGAGAGGCAGCGGGCCATGCAGAAGGGTCAGGGATAGAGAGGCAGCAGGGCCATGCAGAAGGGTCAGGGAAAGAGAGGCAGCAGGGCCATGCAGAAGGGTCAGGGAAAGAGAGGCAGCAGGGCCATGCAGAAGGGTCAGGGAAAGAGAGGCAGCGGGCAGTGCAGAAGGGTCAGGGAAAGAGAGGCAGCGGGGCCATGCAGAAGGGTCAGGGATAGAGAGGCAGCGGGGCCATGCAGAAGGGTCAGGGATAGAGGCAGCAGGGCCATGCAGAAGGGTCAGGGAAAGAGAGGCAGCAGGGCCATGCAGAAGGGTCAGGGAAAGAGAGGCAGCGGGCAGTGCAGAAGGGTCAGGGAAAGAGAGGCAGCGGGGCCATGCAGAAGGGTCAGGGAAAGAGAGGCAGCGGGGCTATGCAGAAGGGTCAGGGATAGAGAGGCAGCAGGGCCATGCAGACGGGTCAGGGAAAGAGAGGCAGCAGGGCCATGCAGAAGGGTCAGGGAAAGAGAGGCAGCAGGGCCATGCTGAAGGGTCAGGGAAAGAGAGGCAGCAGGGCTATGCAGAAGGGTCAGGGAAAGAGAGGCAGCAGGGCCATGCTGAAGGGTCAGGGAAAGAGAGGCAGCAGGGCTATGCAGAAGGGCCAGGGATAGAGAGGCAGTGAGGCCATGCAGAAGGGTCAGTGATAGAGAGGCAGCTGGGCCATGCAGAAGGGTCAGGGATAGAGAGGCAGCGGGGCTATGCAGAAGGGCCAGGGATAGAGAGGCAGTGAGGCCATGCAGAAGGGTCAGGGATAGAGAGGCAGCGGGCCATGCAGAAGGGTCAGGGAAAGAGAGGCAGCGAGGCCATGCAGAAGGGTCAGGGATAGAGAGGCAGCGGGCCATGCAGAAGGGTCAGGGAAAGAGAGGCAGCGAGGCCATGCAGAAGGGTCGGGGATAGAGAGGCAGCAGGGCCAGGCAGAAGGGTCAAGGAAAGAGAGGCAGCAGGGCCATTCAGAAGGTTCAGGGACAGAGAGGCAGCAGGGCCAGGCAGAAGGGTCAAGGAAAGAGAGGCAGCAGGGCCATTCAGAAGGGTCAGGGAAAGAGAGGCAGCGAGGCCATGCAGAAGGGTCAGGGAAAGAGAGGCAGCAGGGCCATGCAGCAGGGTCAGGGACAGAGAGGCAGCGAGGCCATGCAGAAGGGTCAGGGAAAGAAAGGCAGCGAGGCCATGCAGAAGGGTCAGGGATAGAGAGGCAGCAGGGCCATGCAGAAGGGTCAGGGATAGAGAGGCAGCAGGGCCATGCAGAAGGGTCAGGGATAGAGAGGCAGCGAGGCCATGCTGAAGGGTCAGGGAAAGAGAGGCAGCGGGGCCATGCAGAAGGGTCAGGGAAAGAGAGGCAGCAATGCCATGCAGAAGGGTCAGGGATAGAGAGACAGCAGGGCCATGCAGAAGGGCCAGGGATAGAGAGGCAGCGAGGCCATGCAGAAGGGTCAGGGAATGAGAGGCAGCGGGCCATGCAGAAGGGTCAGGGAAGGAGAGGCAGCGGACCATGCAGAAGGGTCAGGGATAGAGAGGCAGCAGGGCCATGCAGAAGGGTCAGGGATGGAAAGACAGCGAGGCCATGCAGAAGGGTCAGGGATCGAGAGGCAGCGGGGCCATGCAGAAGGGTCAGGGAAAGAGAGGCAGCGGGCCATGCAGAAGGGTGAGGCATAGAGAGGCAGCGGGGCCATGCAGAAGGGTCAGGGAAAGAGAGGCAGCGAGGCCATGCAGAAGGGTCAGGGAAAGAGAGGCAGCGAGGCCATGCAGAAGGGTCAGGGATAGAGAGGCAGCGAGGCCATGCAGAAGGGTCAGGGATAGAGAGGCAGCAGGGCCATGCAGAAGGGCCAGGGATAGAGAGGCAGCGGGGCCATGCAGAAGGGTCAGGGATAGAGCGGCAACGGGCCATGCAGAAGGGTCAGGGATAGATAGACAGCGGGCCATGCAGAAGGGTCAGGGATAGAGAGGCAGCGGGCCATGCAGAAGGGTCAGGGAAAGAGAGACAGCGGACCATGCAGAAGGGTCAGGGATAGAGAGGCAGCAGGGCCATGCAGAAGGGTCAGGGATAGAGAGGCAGCGAGGCCATGCAGAAGGGTCAGGGATAGAAAGACAGCGAGGCCATGCAGAAGGACCAGGGATAGAGAGGCAGCGAGGCCATGCAGAAGGGTCAGGGATAGAGAGGCAGCAATGCCATGCAGAAGGGTCAGGGAAAGAGAGGCAGCGGGGCCATGCAGAAGGGTCAGGGAAAGAAAGGCAGCGAGGCCATGCAGAAGGGTCAGGGATAGAGAGGCAGCAGGGCCATGCAGAAGGGTCAGGGATAGAGAGGCAGCGAGGCCATGCTGAAGGGTCAGGGAAAGAGAGGCAGCGAGGCCATGCAGAAGGGTCAGGGATAGAGAGACAGCAGGGCCATGCAGAAGGGTCAGGGAAAGAGGCAGCGGGGCCATGCAGAAGGGTCAGGGATAGAGAGGCAGCGGGGCCATGCAGAAGGGTCAGGGATAGAGAGGCAGCAGGGCCATGCAGAAGGGTCAGGGATAGAGAGGCAGCGAGGCCATGCTGAAGGGTCAGGGATAGAGAGGCAGCAGGGCCATGCAGAAGGGTCAGGGATAGAGAGGCAGCAGGGCCATGCAGAAGGGTCAGGAATAGAGAGGCAGCAGGGCCATGCAGAAGGGTCAGGGAATGAGTGGCAGCGGGGCCATGCAGAAGGGTCAGGGATAGAGAGGCAGCAGGGCCATGCAGAAGGGTCAGGGATAGAGAGGCAGCGAGGCCATGCTGAAGGGTCAGGGAAAGAGAGGCAGCAGGGCCATGCAGAAGGGTTAGGAATAGAGAGGCAGCAGGGCCATGCAGAAGGGTCAGGGAATGAGTGGCAGCGGGGCCATGCAGAAGGGTCAGGGAAACAGAGGCAGCGAGGCCATGCTGAAGGGTCAGGGAAGGAGAGGCAGCAGGGCCATGTAGAAGGGTCAGGGAATGAGTGGCAGCGAGGTCATGCAGAAGGGTCAGGGATAGAGGCAGCAGGACCATGCAGAAGGGCCAGGGATAGAGGCAGCGGCCCATGCAGAAGGGTCAGGGAAAGAGAGGCAGTGAGACCATGCAGAAGGGTCAGGGAAAGAGAGGCAGCGGGCCATGCAGAAGGGTCAGGGATAGAGAGGCAGCAATGCCATGCAGAAGGGTCAGGGATAGAGAGGCAGCGGGGCCATGCAGAAGGGTCAGGGATAGAGAGGCAGCAGGGCCATGCAGAAGGGTCAGGGAATGAGTGGCAGCGAGGTCATGCAGAAGGGTCAGGGATAGAGAGGCAGCAGGGCCATGCAGAAGGGTCAGGGATAGAGAGGCAGCAATGCCATGCAGAAGGGTCAGGGATAGAGAGGCAGCGAGGTCATGCAGAAGGGTCAGGGATAGAGAGGCAGCAGGGCCATGCAGAAGGGTCAGGGATAGAGAGGCAGCAATGCCATGCAGAAGGGTCAGGGATAGAGAGGCAGCGGGGCCATGCAGAAGGGTCAGGGATAGAGAGGCAGCAGGGCCATGCAGAAGGGTCAGGGAATGAGTGGCAGCGGGGCCATGCAGAAGGGTCAGGGATAGAGAGGCAGCGAGGTCATGCAGAAGGGTCAGGGATAGAGAGGCAGCAGGGCCATGCAGAAGGGCCAGGGATAGAGAGGCAGCGGGGCCATGCAGAAGGGTCAGGGATAGAGAGGCAGCAGGGCCATGCAGAAGGGTCAGGGAATGAGTGGCAGCGGGGCCATGCAGAAGGGTCAGGGATAGAGAGGCAGCGAGGTCATGCAGAAGGGTCAGGGAAAGAGGCAGGGGGGCCATGCAGAAGGGTCCGGGATAGAGGCAGCAGGGCCATGCAGAAGGGTCAGGGACAGAGAAGCAGCGGGGCCATGCAGAAGGGTCAGGGATAGAGGCAGCAGGGCCATGCAGAAGGGTCAGGGATAGAGAGGCAACGGGCCATGCAGAAGGGTCAGGGATAGATAGACAGCGGGCCATGCAGAAGGGTCAGGGATAGAGAGGCAGCGGGCCATGCAGAAGGGTCAGGGAATGAGAGGCAGCGGGCCATGCCGAAGGGTCAGGGAAGGAGAGGCAGCGGGCCATGCAGAAGGGTCAGAGAAGGAGAGGCAGAAGGGTCAGGGAAGGAGAGGCAGGGAGGCCATGCAGAAGGGTCAGGGAAAGAGAGGCAGCAGGACCATGCAGAAGGGTCAGGGACAGAGAGGCAGCGGGGCCATGCAGAAGGGTCAGGGACAGAGAGGCAGCGGGGCCATGCAGAAGGGTCAGGGATAGAGAGGCAGCGGAGCCATGCAGAAGGGTCAGGGATAGAGAGGCAGCGGGCCATGCAGAAGGGCCAGGGATAGAGAGGCAGCAGGGCCATGCAGAAGGGTCAGGGAAGGAGAGGCAGCGGGCCATGCAGAAGGGTCAGGGACAGAGAGGCAACGGGCCATGCAGAAGGGTCAGGGATAGAGAGGCAGAGGGCCATGCAGAAGGCTCAGGGATAGAGAGGCAGCGGGCCATGCAGAAGGGTCATGGTTAGAGAGGCAGCAGGGCCATGCAGAAGGGTCAGGGACAGAGAGGCAGCGGGGCCATGCAGAAGGGCCAGGGATAGAGGCAGCGGGCCATGCAGAAGGGTCAGGGACAAAGAGGCAACGGGCCATGCAGAAGGGTCAGGGATAGAGAGGCAGAGGGCCATGCAGAAGGGTCAGGGATAGAGAGGCAGCGGGCCATGCAGAAGGGTCATGGTTAGAGAGGCAGCAGGGCCATGCAGAAGGGCCAGGGATAGAGAGGCAGCGGGCCATGCAGAAGGGTCAGGGAAAGAGAGGCAGCAGGGCCATGCAGAAGGGTCAGGGATAGAGAGGCAACGGGCCATGCAGAAGGGTCAGGGATAGAGGGGCAGCGGGCCATGCAGAAGGGTCAGGGATAGAGGGGCAGCAGGGCCATGCCGAAGGGTCAGGGATAGAGAGGCAGCAGGGCCATGCAGAAGGGTCAGGGATAGAAAGACAGCAAGGCCATGCAGAAGGGTCAGGGATAGAGAGGCAGCAGGGCCATGCAGAAGGGTCAGGGATGGAGAGGTAGCGGGGCCATGCAGAAGGGTCAGGGACAGAGAGGCAGCGGGGCCATGCAGAAGGGTCAGGGATAGAGAGGCAGCGGGCCATGCAGAAGGGTCAGGGATAGAGAGGCAGCGGGCCATGCAGAAGGGTCAGGGATAGAGAGGCAGCGGGCCATGCAGAAGGGTCAGGGATAGAGAGGCAGCGGGACCATGCAGAAGGGTCAGGGAAAGAGGCAACAGGACCATGCAGAAGGGTCCGGGAAAGAGAGGCAGCGAGGCCATGCAGAAGGGTCAGGGAAAGAGAGGCAGCGGGCCATGCAGAAGGGTCAGGGATAGAAAGACAGCGAGGCCATGCAGAAGGGTCAGGGATAGAGAGGCAGCAGGGCCATGCAGAAGGGTCAGGGATAGAGAGGCAGCAGGGCAGGCAGAAGGGTCAAGGAAAGAGAGGTAGCAGGACCATGCAGAAGGGTAAGGGATAGAGAGGCAGCGAGGCCATGCAGAAGGGTAAGGGAAAGAAAGACAGCGAGGCCATGCTGAAGGGTCAGGGATAGAGAGGCAGCAATGCCATGCTGAAGGGTCAGGGGAAGAGAGGCAGCAATGCCATGCAGAAGGGTCAGGGAAAGAGAGGCAGCGGGGCCATGCAGAAGGGTCAGGGATAGAGAGGCAGCCGGCAATGCAGAAGGGTCAGGGAAAGAGAGCCAGCGAGGCCATGCAGAAGGGTCAGGGAAAGAGAGGCAGCGGGGCCATGCAGAAGGGTCAGGGATAGAGAGGCAGCGGGCCATGCAGAAGGGTCAGGGATAGAGGCAGCCGGCCATGCAAAAGGGTCAGGGAAAGAGAGGCAGCGGGCCATGCAGAAGGGTCAGGGAAAGAGGCAGCGGGGCCATGCAGAAGGGTCAGGGATCGAGAGGCAGCGGCGCCATGCAGAAGGGTCAGGGATAGAGAGGCAGCGGGCCATGCAGAAGGGTCAGGGATAGAGAGGCAGCGGGCCATGCAGAAGGGCCAGGGATAGAGGCAACAGGGCCATGCAGAAGGGTCAGGGATCGAGAGGCAGCCGCGCCATGCAGAAGGGTCAGGGATAGAGAGGCAGCGGGCCATGCAGAAGGGTCATGGTTAGAGAGGCAGCAGGGCCATGCAGAAGGGTCAGGGACAGAGAGGCAGCGGGGCCATGCAGAAGGGTCAGGGATAGAGGCAGCGGGCCATGCAGAAGGGTCAGGGACAAAGAGGCAACGGGCCATGCAGAAGGGTCAGGGATAGAGAGGCAGAGGGCCATGCAGAAGGGTCAGGGATAGAGAGGCAGCGGGCCATGCAGAAGGGTCATGGTTAGAGAGGCAGCAGGGCCATGCAGAAGGGCCAGGGATAGAGAGGCAGCGGGCCATGCAGAAGGGTCAGGGAAAGAGAGGCAGCAGGGCCATGCAGAAGGGTCAGGGATAGAGAGGCAACGGGCCATGCAGAAGGGTCAGGGATAGAGGGGCAGCGGGCCATGCAGAAGGGTCAGGGATAGAGGGGCAGCAGGGCCATGCCGAAGGGTCAGGGATAGAGAGGCAGCAGGGCCATGCAGAAGGGTCAGGGATAGAAAGACAGCAAGGCCATGCAGAAGGGTCAGGGATAGAGAGGCAGCAGGGCCATGCAGAAGGGTCAGGGAAATAGAGGCAGCAGGGCCATGCAGAAGGGTCAAGGAAAGAGAGGCAGCAGGGCCATTCGGAAGGTTCAGGGACAGAGAGGCAGCAGGGCCATGCAGAAGGGTCAGGGAAAGAGAGGCAGCGGGGCCATGTAGAAGGGTCAGGGACAGAGAGGCAGCAGGGCCATGCAGAAGGGTCAGGGATGGAGAGGTAGCGGGGCCATGCAGAAGGGTCAGGGACAGAGAGGCAGCGGGGCCATGCAGAAGGGTCAGGGATAGAGAGGCAGCGGGCCATGCAGAAGGGTCAGGGATAGAGAGGCAGCGGGCCATGCAGAAGGGTCAGGAATAGAGAGGCAGCGGGCCATGCAGAAGGGTCAGGGATAGAGAGGCAGCGGGACCATGCAGAAGGGTCAGGGAAAGAGGCAACAGGACCATGCAGAAGGGTCCGGGAAAGAGAGGCAGCAGGGCCATGCAAAAGCATCAGGGAAAGAGGCAGCGGGGTCATGCAGAAGGGTCAGGGACGGAGAGGCAGCGGGCCATGCAGAAGGGTCAGGGATAGAGAGGCAGCAGGGCCATGCAGAAGGGTCAGGGAAAGAGAGGCAGCAGGGCTATGCAGAAGGGTCAGGGAAAGAGAGGCAGCAGGGCCATGCTGAAGGGTCAGGGAAAGAGAGGCAGCAGGGCTATGCAGAAGGGCCAGGGATAGAGAGGCAGTGAGGCCATGCAGAAGGGTCAGTGATAGAGAGGCAGCTGGGCCATGCAGAAGGGTCAGGGATAGAGAGGCAGCGGGGCTATGCAGAAGGGCCAGGGATAGAGAGGCAGTGAGGCCATGCAGAAGGGTCAGGGATAGAGAGGCAGCGGGCCATGCAGAAGGGTCAGGGAAAGAGAGGCAGCGAGGCCATGCAGAAGGGTCAGGGATAGAGAGGCAGCGGGCCATGCAGAAGGGTCAGGGAAAGAGAGGCAGCGAGGCCATGCAGAAGGGTCAGGGATAGAGAGGCAGCGGGCCATGCAGAAGGACCAGGGATAGAGAGGCAGCGAGGCCATGCAGAAGGGTCAGGGATAGAGGCAGCGGGGCCATGCAGAAGGGTCAGGGAAAGACAGGCAGCGGGCCAAGCAGAAGGGTCAGGGAATGAGAGGCAGCAGGGCCATGCAGAAGGGTCAGGGAATGAGTGGCAGCGAGGTCATGCAGAAGGGTAAGGGAAAGAGGCAGCGAGGCCATGCAGAAGGGTCAGGGATAGAGGCAGCGGGGCCATGCAGAAGGGTCAGGGATAGATAGACAGCGGGCCATGCAGAAGGGTCAGGGACAGAAAGGCAGCGGGGCCATGCAGAAGGGTCAGGGATAGATAGACAGCGGGCCATGCAGAAGGGTCAGGGATAGAGAGGCAGCGGGCCATGCAGAAGGGTCAGGGACAGAAAGGCAGCGGGCCATGCAGAAGGGTCAGGGATAGAGGCAGCAGGGCCATGCAGAAGGGTCAGGGATAGAGAGGCAGCGGGCCATGCAGAAGGGTCAGGGATAGAGAGGCAGCGGGCCATGCAGAAGGGTCAGGGATAGAGAGGCAGCGGGGCCTTGCAGAAGGGCCAGGGATAGAGAGGCAGCAATGCCGTGCAGAAGGGTCAGGGATAGAGAGCATGTAGAAGGGTCAGGGATAGAGAGGCAGCAATCCCATGCAGAAGGGTCAGGGATAGGGAGGCAGCAGGGCCATGCAGAAGGGTCAGGGATAGAGAGGCAGCAGGGCCATGCAGAAGGGTCAGGGATAGAGAGGCAGCGGGCCATGCAGAAGAGTCAGGGATAGAGGCAGCGGGGCCATGCAGAAGGGTCAGGGATAGATAGACAGCGGGCCATGCAGAAGGGTCAGGGACAGAAAGGCAGCGGGGCCATGCAGAAGGGTCAGGGATAGATAGACAGCGGGCCATGCAGAAGGGTCAGGGATAGAGAGGCAGCGGGCCATGCAGAAGGGTCAGGGACAGAAAGGCAGCGGGCCATGCAGAAGGGTCAGGGATAGAGGCAGCAGGGCCATGCAGAAGGGTCAGGGATAGAGAGGCAGCGGGCCATGCAGAAGGGTCAGGGATAGGGAGGCAGCAGGGCCATGCAGAAGGGTCAGGGATAGAGAGGCAGCAGGGCCATGCAGAAGGGTCAGGGATAGAGAGGCAGCAGGGCCATGCAGAAGGGTCAGGGAAGGAGAGGCAGCGAGGCCATGCAGAAGGGTCAGGGATAGAGGCAGCAGGGCCATGCAGAAGGGTCAGGGACAGAGAGGCAGCAGGGCCATGCAGAAGGGTCAGGGAAGGAGAGGCAGCAGGACCATGCAGAAGGGTCAGGGACAGAGAGGCAGCGGGGCCATGCAGAAGGGTCAGGGATAGAGGCAGCAGGGCCATGCAGAAGGGTCAGGGATAGAGAGGCAACGGGCTATGCAGAAGGGTCAGGGATAGATAGATAGTGGGCCATGCAGAAGGGTCAGGGATAGAGAGGCAGCGGGCCATGCAGAAGGGTCAGGGAATGAGAGGCAGCAGGACCATGCAGAAGGGTCAGGGACAGAGAGGCAGCGGGGCCATGCAGAAAGGTCAGGGAAGGAGAGGCAGCGGGCCATGCAGAAGGGTCAGGGATAGAGAAGGGTCAGGGATAGAGAGGCCGCGGGCCATGCAGAAGGGTCAGGGATAGAGGCAGCGGGGCCATGCAGAAGGGCCAGGGATAGAGGCAGCGGGGCCATGCAGAAGGGTCAGGGATAGAGAGGCAGCGGGCCATGCAGAAGGGTCAGGGATAGAGAGGCAGCGGGGCCATGCAGAAGGGCCAGGGATAGAGAGGCAGCGGGCCATGCAGAAGGGTCAGGGATAGAGGCAGCAATCCCATGCAGAAGGGTCAGGGAAAGAGAGGCAGCGGGCAGTGCAGAAGGGTCAGGGAAAGAGAGGCAGCGGGGCCATGCAGAAGGGTCAGGGAAAGAGAGGCAGCGGGGCTATGCAGAAGGGTCAGGGATAGAGAGGCAGCGAGGCCATGCAGAAGGGTCAGGGATAGAGAGGCAGCAGGGCCATGCAGAAGGGCCAGGGATAGAGAGGCAGCGGGGCCATGCAGAAGGGTCAGGGAAAGAGAGGCAGCGGGGCCATGCAGAAGGGTCAGAGATAGAGAGGCAGCAGGGCCAGGCAGAAGGGTCAGGGATAGAAAGACAGCGAGGCCATGCAGAAGGGTCAGGGATATAGAGGCAGTGGGGCCATGCAGAAGGGTCAGGGAAAGAGAGGCAGTGGGGCCATGCAGAAGGGTCAGGGAAAGAGAGGCAGTGGGGCCATGCAGAAGGGTCAGGGAAAGAGAGGCAGCAGGGCCATTCAGAAGGTTCAGGGACAGAGAGGCAGCAGGGCCATGCAGAAGGGTCAGGGAAAGAGAGGCAGCGGGGCTATGCAGAAGGGTCAGGGATAGAGAGGCAGCGAGGCCATGCAGAAGGGTCAGGGTTAGAGAGGCAGCAGGGCCATGCAGAAGGGTCAGGGAAAGAGAGGCAGCGGGGCTATGCAGAAGGGTCAGGGATAGAGAGGCAGCGAGGCCATGCAGAAGGGTCAGGGATAGAGAGGCAGCGGGGCCATGCAGAAGGGCCAGGGATAGAGAGGCAGCGGGCCATGCAGAAGGGTCAGGGATAGAGGCAGCAATCCCATGCAGAAGGGTCAGGGAAAGAGAGGCAGCGGGCAGTGCAGAAGGGTCAGGGAAAGAGAGGCAGCGGGGCCATGCAGAAGGGTCAGGGAAAGAGAGGCAGCGGGGCTATGCAGAAGGGTCAGGGATAGAGAGGCAGCGAGGCCATGCAGAAGGGTCAGGGATAGAGAGGCAGCAGGGCCATGCAGAAGGGCCAGGGATAGAGAGGCAGCGGGGCCATGCAGAAGGGTCAGGGAAAGAGAGGCAGCGGGGCCATGCAGAAGGGTCAGAGATAGAGAGGCAGCAGGGCCAGGCAGAAGGGTCAGGGATAGAAAGACAGCGAGGCCATGCAGAAGGGTCAGGGATATAGAGGCAGTGGGGCCATGCAGAAGGGTCAGGGAAAGAGAGGCAGTGGGGCCATGCAGAAGGGTCAGGGAAAGAGAGGCAGTGGGGCCATGCAGAAGGGTCAGGGAAAGAGAGGCAGCAGGGCCATTCAGAAGGTTCAGGGACAGAGAGGCAGCAGGGCCATGCAGAAGGGTCAGGGATAGAGAGGCAGCAGGGCCATACAGAAGGGTCAGGGATAGAGAGGCGGCGGGCCATGCAGAAGGGTCAGGGATAGAGAGGCAGTGGGACCATGCAGAAGGGTCAGGGAAAGAGGCAACAGGACCATGCAGAAGAGTCAGGGAAAGAGAGGCAGCAAGGCCATGCAGAAGGGTCAGGGAAAGAGAGGCAGCGGGCCATGCAGAAGGGTCAGGGATAGAGGCAGCAGGGCCATGCAGAAGGGACAGGGAAGGAGAGGCAGCAGGGCCATGCAGAAGGGTCAGGGACAGAGAGGCAGCACGGTCATGCAGAAGGGTCAGGGATAGAGAGGCAGCGGGGCCATGCAGAAGGGTCATGGATAGAGAGGCAGCACGGTCATGCAGAAGGGTCAGGGATAGAGAGGCAGCGGGCCATGCAGAAGGGTCAGGGAAAGAGAGGCAGCGAGGCCATGCAGTAGGGTCAGGGAAAGAGAGGCAGCGGGCCATACAGAAGGGTCAGGGATAGAGAGGCAGCAGGGTCATGCAGAAGGGTCAGGGAAAGAGAGGCAGCGAGGCCATGCAGAAGGGTCAGGGAAAGAGAGGCAGCGGGCCATACAGAAGGGCCAGGGATAGAGAGGCAGCAGGACCATGCAGAAGGGTCAGGGAAAGAGGCAGCAGGACCATGCAGAAGGGTCAGGGAAAGAGAGGCAGCAGGGCCATGCAAAAGGGTCAGGGAAAGAGGCAGCGGGGTCATGCAGAAGGGTCAGGGACGGAGAGGCAGCGGGCCATGCAGAAGGGTCAGGGATAGAGAGGCAGCAGGGCCATGCAGAAGGGTCAGGGAAAGAGAGGCAGCAGGGCCATGCAGAAGGGTCAGGGAAAGAGAGGCAGCAGGGCCATGCAGAAGGGTCAGGGAAAGAGAGGCAGCGGGCAGTGCAGAAGGGTCAGGGAAAGAGAGGCAGCGGGGCCATGCAGAAGGGTCAGGGATAGAGAGGCAGCGGGGCCATGCAGAAGGGTCAGGGATAGAGGCAGCAGGGCCATGCAGAAGGGTCAGGGAAAGAGAGGCAGCAGGGCCATGCAGAAGGGTCAGGGAAAGAGAGGCAGCGGGCAGTGCAGAAGGGTCAGGGAAAGAGAGGCAGCGGGGCCATGCAGAAGGGTCAGGGAAAGAGAGGCAGCGGGGCTATGCAGAAGGGTCAGGGATAGAGAGGCAGCAGGGCCATGCAGACGGGTCAGGGAAAGAGAGGCAGCAGGGCCATGCAGAAGGGTCAGGGAAAGAGAGGCAGCAGGGCCATGCTGAAGGGTCAGGGAAAGAGAGGCAGCAGGGCTATGCAGAAGGGTCAGGGAAAGAGAGGCAGCAGGGCCATGCTGAAGGGTCAGGGAAAGAGAGGCAGCAGGGCTATGCAGAAGGGCCAGGGATAGAGAGGCAGTGAGGCCATGCAGAAGGGTCAGTGATAGAGAGGCAGCTGGGCCATGCAGAAGGGTCAGGGATAGAGAGGCAGCGGGGCTATGCAGAAGGGCCAGGGATAGAGAGGCAGTGAGGCCATGCAGAAGGGTCAGGGATAGAGAGGCAGCGGGCCATGCAGAAGGGTCAGGGAAAGAGAGGCAGCGAGGCCATGCAGAAGGGTCAGGGATAGAGAGGCAGCGGGCCATGCAGAAGGGTCAGGGAAAGAGAGGCAGCGAGGCCATGCAGAAGGGTCAGGGATAGAGAGGCAGCGGGCCATGCAGAAGGACCAGGGATAGAGAGGCAGCGAGGCCATGCAGAAGGGTCAGGGATAGAGGCAGCGGGGCCATGCAGAAGGGTCAGGGAAAGACAGGCAGCGGGCCATGCAGAAGGGTCAGGGAATGAGAGGCAGCAGGGCCATGCAGAAGGGTCAGGGAATGAGTGGCAGCGAGGTCATGCAGAAGGGTAAGGGAAAGAGGCAGCGAGGCCATGCAGAAGGGTCAGGGATAGAGGCAGCGGGGCCATGCAGAAGGGTCAGGGATAGATAGACAGCGGGCCATGCAGAAGGGTCAGGGACAGAAAGGCAGCGGGGCCATGCAGAAGGGTCAGGGATAGATAGACAGCGGGCCATGCAGAAGGGTCAGGGATAGAGAGGCAGCGGGCCATGCAGAAGGGTCAGGGACAGAAAGGCAGCGGGCCATGCAGAAGGGTCAGGGATAGAGGCAGCAGGGCCATGCAGAAGGGTCAGGGATAGAGAGGCAGCGGGCCATGCAGAAGGGTCAGGGATAGAGAGGCAGCGGGCCATGCAGAAGGGTCAGGGATAGAGAGGCAGCGGGGCCTTGCAGAAGGGCCAGGGATAGAGAGGCAGCAATGCCGTGCAGAAGGGTCAGGGATAGAGAGCATGTAGAAGGGTCAGGGATAGAGAGGCAGCAATCCCATGCAGAAGGGTCAGGGATAGGGAGGCAGCAGGGCCATGCAGAAGGGTCAGGGATAGAGAGGCAGCAGGGCCATGCAGAAGGGTCAGGGATAGAGAGGCAGCGGGCCATGCAGAAGGGTCAGGGATAGAGGCAGCGGGGCCATGCAGAAGGGTCAGGGATAGATAGACAGCGGGCCATGCAGAAGGGTCAGGGACAGAAAGGCAGCGGGGCCATGCAGAAGGGTCAGGGATAGATAGACAGCGGGCCATGCAGAAGGGTCAGGGATAGAGAGGCAGCGGGCCATGCAGAAGGGTCAGGGACAGAAAGGCAGCGGGCCATGCAGAAGGGTCAGGGATAGAGGCAGCAGGGCCATGCAGAAGGGTCAGGGATAGAGAGGCAGCGGGCCATGCAGAAGGGTCAGGGATAGGGAGGCAGCAGGGCCATGCAGAAGGGTCAGGGATAGAGAGGCAGCAGGGCCATGCAGAAGGGTCAGGGATAGAGAGGCAGCAGGGCCATGCAGAAGGGTCAGGGAAGGAGAGGCAGCGAGGCCATGCAGAAGGGTCAGGGATAGAGGCAGCAGGGCCATGCAGAAGGGTCAGGGACAGAGAGGCAGCAGGGCCATGCAGAAGGGTCAGGGAAGGAGAGGCAGCAGGACCATGCAGAAGGGTCAGGGACAGAGAGGCAGCGGGCCATGCAGAAGGGTCAGGGATAGAGGCAGCAGGGCCATGCAGAAGGGTCAGGGATAGAGAGGCAACGGGCTATGCAGAAGGGTCAGGGATAGATAGATAGTGGGCCATGCAGAAGGGTCAGGGATAGAGAGGCAGCGGGCCATGCAGAAGGGTCAGGGAATGAGAGGCAGCAGGACCATGCAGAAGGGTCAGGGACAGAGAGGCAGCGGGGCCATGCAGAAAGGTCAGGGAAGGAGAGGCAGCGGGCCATGCAGAAGGGTCAGGGATAGAGAAGGGTCAGGGATAGAGAGGCCGCGGGCCATGCAGAAGGGTCAGGGATAGAGGCAGCGGGGCCATGCAGAAGGGCCAGGGATAGAGGCAGCGGGGCCATGCAGAAGGGTCAGGGATAGAGAGGCAGCGGGCCATGCAGAAGGGTCAGGGATAGAGAGGCAGCGGGCCATGCAGAAGGGTCAGGGATAGAGGCAGCAATCCCATGCAGAAGGGTCAGGGAAAGAGAGGCAGCGGGCAGTGCAGAAGGGTCAGGGAAAGAGAGGCAGCGGGGCCATGCAGAAGGGTCAGGGAAAGAGAGGCAGCGGGGCTATGCAGAAGGGTCAGGGATAGAGAGGCAGCGAGGCCATGCAGAAGGGTCAGGGTTAGAGAGGCAGCAGGGCCATGCAGAAGGGTCAGGGAAAGAGAGGCAGCGGGGCTATGCAGAAGGGTCAGGGATAGAGAGGCAGCGAGGCCATGCAGAAGGGTCAGGGATAGAGAGGCAGCGGGGCCATGCAGAAGGGCCAGGGATAGAGAGGCAGCGGGCCATGCAGAAGGGTCAGGGATAGAGGCAGCAATCCCATGCAGAAGGGTCAGGGAAAGAGAGGCAGCGGGCAGTGCAGAAGGGTCAGGGAAAGAGAGGCAGCGGGGCCATGCAGAAGGGTCAGGGAAAGAGAGGCAGCGGGGCTATGCAGAAGGGTCAGGGATAGAGAGGCAGCGAGGCCATGCAGAAGGGTCAGGGATAGAGAGGCAGCAGGGCCATGCAGAAGGGCCAGGGATAGAGAGGCAGCGGGGCCATGCAGAAGGGTCAGGGAAAGAGAGGCAGCGGGGCCATGCAGAAGGGTCAGAGATAGAGAGGCAGCAGGGCCAGGCAGAAGGGTCAGGGATAGAAAGACAGCGAGGCCATGCAGAAGGGTCAGGGATATAGAGGCAGTGGGGCCATGCAGAAGGGTCAGGGAAAGAGAGGCAGTGGGGCCATGCAGAAGGGTCAGGGAAAGAGAGGCAGCAGGGCCATTCAGAAGGTTCAGGGACAGAGAGGCAGCAGGGCCATGCAGAAGGGTCAGGGATAGAGAGGCAGCAGGGCCATACAGAAGGGTCAGGGATAGAGAGGCAGCGGGCCATGCAGAAGGGTCAGGGATAGAGAGGCGGCGGGCCATGCAGAAGGGTCAGGGATAGAGAGGCAGTGGGACCATGCAGAAGGGTCAGGGAAAGAGGCAACAGGACCATGCAGAAGAGTCAGGGAAAGAGAGGCAGCAAGGCCATGCAGAAGGGTCAGGGAAAGAGAGGCAGTGGGCCATGCAGAAGGGTCAGGGATAGAGGCAGCAGGGCCATGCAGAAGGGACAGGGAAGGAGAGGCAGCAGGGCCATGCAGAAGGGTCAGGGACAGAGAGGCAGCACGGTCATGCAGAAGGGTCAGGGATAGAGAGGCAGCGGGGCCATGCAGAAGGGTCATGGATAGAGAGGCAGCACGGTCATGCAGAAGGGTCAGGGATAGAGAGGCAGCGGGCCATGCAGAAGGGTCAGGGAAAGAGAGGCAGCGAGGCCATGCAGTAGGGTCAGGGAAAGAGAGGCAGCGGGCCATACAGAAGGGTCAGGGATAGAGAGGCAGCAGGGTCATGCAGAAGGGTCAGGGAAAGAGAGGCAGCGAGGCCATGCAGAAGGGTCAGGGAAAGAGAGGCAGCGGGCCATACAGAAGGGTCAGGGATAGAGAGGCAGCAGGGCCATGCAGAAGGGTCAGGGAAGGAGAGGTAGCAATGCCATGCAGAAGGGTCAGGGATAGAGATGCGGCGGGCCATGCAGAAGGGTCAGGGATAGAGACAGCGGGGCCATGCAGAAGGGTCAGGGATAGAGAGGCAGCGGGACCATGCAGAAGGGTCAGGGAAAGAGGCAACAGGACCATGCAGAAGAGTCAGGGAAAGAGAGGCAGCAAGGCCATGCAGAAGGGTCAGGGAAAGAGAGGCAGCGGGCGATGCAGAAGGGTCAGGGATAGAGACAGCGGGGCCATGCAGAAGGGTCAGGGATAGAGAGGCAGCGGGACCATGCAGAAGGGTCAGGGAAAGAGGCAACAGGACCATGCAGAAGAGTCAGGGAAAGAGAGGCAGCAAGGCCATGCAGAAGGGTCAGGGAAAGAGAGGCAGCGGGCGATGCAGAAGGGTCAGGGATAGAGAGGCAGCGGGCCATGCAGAAGGGTCAGGGATAGAGGGGCAGCGGGGCCATGCAGAAGGGTCAGGGAAAGAGAGGCAGCAGGGCCATGCAGAAGGGTCAGGGATAGAGGCAGCGAGGCCATGCAGAAGGGTCAGGGAAGGAGAGGCAGCAGGGCCATGCAGAAGGGTCAGGGACAGAGAGGCAGCGGGGCCATGCAGAAGGGTCATGGATAGAGAGGCAGCACGGTCATGCAGAAGGGTCAGGGATAGAGAGGCAGCGGGCCATGCAGAAGGGTCGGGAAAAGAGAGGCAGCGAGGCCATGCAGTAGGGTCAGGGAAAGAGAGGCAGCGGGCCATGCAGAAGGGTCAGGGATAGAGAGGCAGCGGGCCATGCAGAAGGGTCAGGGAAAGAGAGGCAGCGAGGCCATGCAGAAGGGTCAGGGAAAGAGAGGCAGCGGGCCATACAGAAGGGTCAGGGATAGAGAGGCAGCAGGGTCATGCAGAAGGGTCAGGGTTAGAGAGACAGCGGGCCATGCAGAAGGGTCAGGGATAGAGGCAGCAGGGCCATGCAGAAGGGTCAGGGAAAGAGAGGCAGCAGGGCCATACAGAAGGGTCAGGGAAAGAGAGGCAGCGGGCCATACAGAAGGGTCAGGGATAGAAAGGCAGCAGGGTCATGCAGAAGGGTCAGGGATAGAGAGGCAGCGGGCCATGCAGAAGGGTCAGGGATAGAGGCAGCAGGCCATGCAGAAGGGTCAGGGAAAGAGAGGCAGCGGGGCCATGCAGAAGATAGGATTTGCAAGATCTCTCAAAGTTGCATTAAAGGGATAATAATGGATATTTTACTATTTAGATTTGTACAGCGCTAATGGCAATCTCTCTATCACATATGTCAATAAAATGTTTATTTCGTAAGGGTCGTGTAAAAATAGGATTTGGTATGGCACGGCACTAACGTGCACTTCCCAATACCAGTTACCCCATCAGTGCAAAGTTTTATGACTTAAAGTAATGGAAGCTGCAAAACATATCATATGCCACCTCTCCCACTCTTAATTCTTTATTTCTTAATTCATTCCAATATTATTTGCCCACATTGACAACAAAACGGGCGCAGAATGGAAATATTTATTTACAAAATAGTGTTAAAAATCAGTAGTGGAGTCCTCCCAAAGACTATTCTGCATCCACCTCACTAGACAGTAAAAACATGTTAAAGGATGGCGGAGTCCTCACACTGCATCCCCTTCCTTTCCAGACTCTCCCTGTCCGTTTACCTAATGCCCTCTCACTGTCCCCATGCCACTTTCCCCCTTCCTTTCACATATTCTGTGCCCCGATACCCTATGCCAGGGGTCTCCAAACCGGTCCTGGAGGGCCAGATCCATTCCAGATTTTTTGGATATCTCCATTGAGATACATGTAGTAATTTTAAAAATGTGGCATGGATCCGGCCCTTCAGGACCGGTTCGGAGACCCCTTCCCTATGCTATTCCCCTGCCGGATTCTTCACGTCTCTCCCTTTCTTGACACACCATATGCTGACACTCTTCACCTCTCCTTCCCCGGTCACACCACAGCCCTCTCTACAAAATCTCTTGTTACCCAGGTCTACGTGTGAACAGCTCATCTAGTCGAGGCTTTTCTTTTCATTGTGGTTCTTCTACTCCAGCTATTTTTAGAATGAATTAACAGGACTTGAAGCACAGAAACAAATCGTTCTTGGAGCAGCCAATCAGCATACAATAAGAACGTTGAAATCTCTGCTCTTCTTTCCCTTGATACCTGCCTTTTCATCCCCCCTTCGGACACTCCATACCCCTTCATCTAGGGTCACTCCAGGCCCCTTCCTGACCAACACTCTATGCCTTCTGTTCTCTGACACACCTCACCTCTCTGTCTCCAAACCATCCTGTCCTCTGTGATTTCACTTCCCCGGGCTTGTATGTCCTACCTCTCCCTGCTCTGTGATGTCTCTTCCCCTCCTGGGGATATCACTCCCACAGCCCTGGATCTCCTCTCCCTCACCCTCATCTCAGATCTCACTCACTGAAGACTTATGTCTCACTCCCCTAACCTTCATACCCTGCCCTCTCTAATGTCACGCCCCAGGATGAGACAGCTTCCCGGGCACACACACAGCTGCACCCGAGTACTCCACAGGTCTTTTAAAGACCATATGCATGTTAATGAGGCTTTGTTGTTCTTTCACCCCTCCTAAGACCCCTGCAGCTCCACTATGTCTTTTGCTTGAAGATTCAGCCCCCCACCCCAAAATTTTTCTTAGCTCCCCAACCCTGAAATTTGACTCTAGTTGCGCCTCTGCCTTCAGGCCTGTATATTCTACACCTCTCCCTGTTCGGTGATGTCACTCCTACAGGCTTGGATCTACTCTCCATCTCCCTCCAGAGGATATCAGTAACCCAGACCTACATGTCCTCTCCCTCACTCTAGGAAGCTGGCTCTATATATACTATACCAAAATGAGGAATAGTGTGCCAAGAGCCCAGTGGGTCCCCAGAGGCTAAAGTAGATAATACTAATGCTCTCTTTGTAGTAGTGTGGGCGAGCAGTTAGGCTTTTGAGAAGGCAATGGTAAGCAATCGTGCACACAGTGGCAATAAATGAGACACACACTCAATGAATAAATACGAGACCAATTTATTAAAATAGTACTTGGTTATATTTATTTTGTTTGTCCACAGAACTTTGTCATAGGTAAATACGTTTGTCAATAGAAATACTTTTAAGTTTAAAAAATGGACACTTAGTGCAACTTTTCCGACCTTGCAATGTTAACCTATCGAATGAAGAAAACTTTTAGCATACTTAGGGATAATATCGACTTACAAGACGAGTCTTCTAAGTTAAGTTCAGTATTGGGCAAGGTTCCGTTCAGCACCAACAGTGCACCACCAGAAGCACAGGGGCAGCCAGGTGCAGGGTTCAAGTTCGAGGTCGGGCGCTGTATGAGGCTGGCTTAGTATATGGTGCACACTGAAAGGAGTGATGCACCTTGCACTAATCCAGGCAACCCTTATGGGGATTTTAGTGGTCTTTGAGAACCTTAAAAGCTCTCAAAGGAGTAGCTGTGGGGAGCCTCCTTCAGACTTATCTTGAAGGAGTGTAAAGCAGCTTGTTTTACCACATTTATTCAAGAGTGTAGATTTGGTGAGAGAACCATTGTATTTATGAAAAATAAGTCTATTTATTAACACAACACAATCACTATCACTTGGTATATTGTGGAAATTGCATTCCTTTAGTCTTTACCTTACAAATAAAGAGGCCAGTAGCCGGAGGTCTGCCAGAGTATCTCATATTTATTATTGACGCGAGGGTGCACGTTCACAGCACCAGGATTGCTTCTTTTCTCAACTCCTGACAGACAATCGAACAAACAATCATATACATTATTAGTGTGCATTGTTGGTTCCTTCTCTTACATTGACAAAGAAAAAAGAAGCATAAACATTACAAGTGGACATTGCTTGTTCCTTCTCATACATTGACAGACAATCGAACAATCAAGTATAAACACTGCAAGTGGATCACGGATAAGCCTCAGACGGGCAAAGAGCAAGTATGTCAACACCAGGTATGTAAAGAAAGGACCAAAACAAGTCTGTATGTGCTGACTTGAAACAACAGTAGAAAGGCACCAAAGTTCATGATTCAACATCTCGACAAAATGGAAAATGGAAGAACTGGTGTTCAAAGTAACAAAACTAAAAATGTGTTATTCACAATAGACCCTTAGAACATTAGTTCTGAACATTGCAGTATTATCTAACCGAAAACATCAATGTGCACTCAGTGGTATTGTTAACTATTTAACTGGAGAATAATTTTTCATCTATTTACATTAACATAAAAACTTCTTCCTATTGAACCATTGCTGCATTTGCCTGACATAAAGATGTTGGAGAAGGGTGGCAAATTGTTGCCAGCAAACTACAACATATTGGCAAGCGTTGTATGAACAGACAACAACCAAACACTATACTCCCTATTACAACTACCATCATCAATAGTTTCCAACCCCAGCTAGTGACAAATGAGGCAATATGATCCCAAAGGGAGGAAACATCTTCATTGACAAACTCATGTACCTGTTGGGCTATTTTATGCATGTTCACAATAGCCTGATGTATGTTTTATTCTACATGTCTCAACTACAATATAATTGGTGGTAATCACATAGGCAGCTGGGATAGTCCCATCCGGTTTTGTTAGACAAGAGCCATCTACAAAGTACCATCAACAATCGGCATTGGTATATCCACAAGGTCCACTTGACCCTATGTCTCAGTTTCAGAAACAATCATACAGTCATGTACTTCATCCTGTTCCAAAGGAAGAGGCATCAGAGTGGCTGGGTTCATTGTGGTACATCGTTCCAGAGTGACATTTGGGGCCATCAGAGTTGTATCAGTCTGTCATTAGTTAAATGTTGTGTTTTTGTTTATTCAATAGTATGTCAACTGAATTAGGTACATAAACTGTAACCTTGTGTCCCGAAATAATTGAATCAACCTGTTTTAGGGCAGCTTCTGCTGTAGCAATATTTCAAAAGCAGTTTGGTAGGCCTCTTGCTACCGGATCCAATGTTGAGGAAAAATAGGCACATGGTCTGTTCTTCTCTCCTTGTTTTTGTGTTAGTAGAGCTCAAGCACATCCATCTTTTTCATGCAAAAATAAAACAAAGGCCTGCTAACATGCCCCAGACATAGCCAGTCTACGCGACACCTGATACGATCGTAGATTCACACTGTCAATGTATTGCTATAGAGCACCATGATCACTGCCAAGTTTTCTGATCAAGTGTCCATTATGATGTTTCTTTTGAAGTGTTCTTTTGTATGTTCTTTAGACAGTTTTAAACCACAAAACAAAAGTAAGACTACATTCTCTCTGAGTACGCAATGGTTTATTAATTGATGCAGTTATTCAATTTCACGCCGCCGGACCTGACGTTGTCGGCTGATAGGCTGTGTAAATTACTAACGAAGCAGTGCCACTTTAAATCCCGCAGCCGGCCCCCGGGTTGTAGGCTCATTGCTTTGTAATGATGTTTTGGTACAATAAAAGTCTTGCGAAAAAAGAGGAAAAAAAAAAAGAGTTTAGTATAGTCAGGGGTACCTAAAGGTGCATTAGAAAGAGCTACTTTCAGGGTGATACAGGTATGTTGATGTTCAGCTTGCCATGGAACTGGATCAGATATGTGTAGGAGAGTAGGGTCTGCAATCCTATGATCACCCAGATTTTTTGCTTTTGTTTCACTGGTTTACGACTTTCCCTGGCTGTGGGCCTGCCAATCAGACCCACAGCCTAGCTGTTCTCTCACTAAATTGACATGTGTACCTTAGGTGCATTATCCAATTGGAACTGGGCCACCTTATCAGACCCTGTAACTCAGGGCATAGGTGTACCCAGGGCCTACCAGGGGCTGAAGCATGTATTATGCCACCCCTGGATGGCCATCTAAATCTGACACAACTGGCTGCACGACAGCTGGGGCAAGGTGGTGTAATCACCCTTTGCTTTAGATATAGTATACCTATATCTAACCCTAAAAATGGACACACAGATTCCTATCAGTCACTCCTATGGCAGGCCTTGACAATCCTGAAGGCAGAGTGCTTGGAATCGTGTGAAATGGTGCTCTGGCATGAGCTGAGCCCATTTGCAGCTTGCGGAACCAAGTCCTAATAGCTGTTCCATGATAACGCATACCATATACTCTTAAGTGCATTATAATCCTCGCGGTTAAATGCTATCTTTGGTATTGCTTTATCAAAACATGTCGAGTAAGGTGTCATACGAATTGGAATACTAACCCCTCGCCAATTCTGGCGACGGGGTTAGCATTCCACCCTTCTAGAGGGACACGACATGTATGTAACTGTGAACCCCGGTTAAAGTTAAACGAAGCCTCAGCTCCACAAAATGGATAATGCCACCACAGACACGAGTCTGACCTCCTGCTGCTGGGAGTCCTTCCAGCGAGGAGAGCTTGGACAAAGGGTTTCCTGTCAGGGGCGGTGCTAGCACCATCCCAGACAGGGTTTTGTGTATCCTGGGTAGGCAGGGCTTTACAGGAAGGTGACTGCAAGTGGCACCCCGGTGCTCACTACGCATCTGCTGGCTAGAACCAGTTCCAGGGGCACACCAGCCCCTGGCCTGGGGAAAGTCCGGCATGGGAGAGGGGTGTAACCACCCCCCTTCCTGGTCCCACCCCTAGGGCAGGACCTAGTCGCATACCCACCCCTTTCTTTAGGATAAAGGCAGGAGCGGGGACCCTTCCAAATTAGATCATCTTTGAATCAAGAAACTACTTTCTACGAAAGGAACTCTCGACTTCTTCTCAAGATTTCTCCCTTGTGGCTAAGGAGTAGTCACCCTGCATCCCCAGGCACCATCTAAGAACTCTGCGGTTTGCTGCACGTCCTTCCTCAGGAATCCGACCGACCAGCACGACGAGACCCGGCTTCCCTGGCACCTCTGACCTCTACCTACCTCTACAGCTAAGCTGAGAACCGTAGGTGCGACGAGACCTCGAGGGACCGGCCATCATCAGAACTGCACGACTTCGATCCAGCACGACCGCCGAGGGATCCTCTGGTGAGTGCTTTGGGGTCCGAGAAGCCCCGACCCTGAGCAGCTCCAGCACCGAAGTCCAGCCTCCCAGCATCTCCACGATCTGCGTGGGGCCCTTCTGCTTTTTGCTGCTCACCGCGTTGTTTGGCTACTAGCCCGCTGGCTTGTGGCCTTCTTAACGACGCCCAACAACATCACCGCTGCTGGTCTGGTTGCTCCAGACTGGCCCTTGCTCCCTACCAAAAGAGGAGCACCCCGGACCCTCCTGGTCCACACCAGACGCCATTTTAGGTCCACCGCGTGGGCTTGAATTTGCCAAGACTTGTTGCCCCAATCCTGGGTCCAGCAACGTCGACAGCATCATCCATCGTGGGACAGCTCGCACCTTCATCCTGGTCGCCGACAACGCCTCCTGGTCCGTGAGACTGCAGAGCCCAGCGTCGCACACTCACCTGGTCGAGGTGACTACCATCCGGTGCCCTCCTGGTGCCACCTGACTACTGGCTAGTAGTCACGAACTTAGTCTCCTCTGCTTTCAGGTGTCATCCATCTTCGATCCAGGCTTGGATCACTCGAACAATCTTCACTGGTCGCCTGCCAGCAACTTCTTTTCTTCAGGCTCCTGGTTCGTCTACGAGGATTCCTGACGTCTTTTGAGATCTATGCAGCTGCAGCCCCTGGGCTAGGTAACTTCGGTTTTTCGGTGCCCCAGCATAGCCTCACTATCCAAGGGTCAGGATCCACTATCGTTTTCAATCTACCTTATCGGGTTCGCCCGAGAACACTAACTTTGTCTTTACTAGCTCCCATAGACTTTGTCCCGCATCCCGCGTGAGAGTGCACACTCTGCACCCGAGTCCCCTAGGCCTCCTACTAGTAATCTGAAGGTTCAGTAACGTAGTCCTAGCGATTCCAAAGCCTATTAGTCCAGTACTTACCTGCTAGTAATTTCGCATTCCACTTCCATAGTATATGGTTTGTCGTGCCCCTCGGGCATTTGTGTAAATTGTGCAACTTAAAGTATTTTCGTAAGAGGTTTGTTGTGTGCTTAGTACCCTGTCTTCATAAAGAGTACAGGGCTGTTGTGATCTAAATAAATACACTGTTTATTTTCATAACACTTGTGTGGTGTCCTTTCACTTGGTGTTCAAGGGGTATATGTGATGGTATAACAGCTGGCTTAACACGCCCTCTAGAGTTTAGCCCGAAGACTGCTCGTATCCACGCTACTAGGATAGCTGGTCTATAAGGTTGACTTACAACCAATCACCATAAGGGTTGTTTGGACTGATACAAAGTGCTCACTAGAATAGTGAACGTTATATATCAGGCCAACTTCTCACAATATGTCTTTATGGGTAAAGGACAGCAAAGTCATCGCTATCAAGGAAACATTTGGTATCCATTGTCTACACCATTAAACCATGCCTAAAAAGGCACGTACGTCTTTTTATGTGGGAGGTTGGGTTATGTTTTGAATTACCTTAATGCGATAATGCTTAATGCGATTACCCCTTTCAACAGGATGTGATCTCCTGTTGACAGTATTGCAATTTTGATGGCAACACCTTATGTCCGTGTGAAGCCAAAAATGACCCCAATTTTGGATCTATGGACCGAAATAGAGGTATTAGTAGCGCGCTGTATCTATTAGAAACTTATGCTTTTCACCATTAACTGTCATCTTGACATATGGACCAGACTGGTCTACAGATAGTGGTACTCGCTCCTCTCTCTCTCTCGGTCCTCCCTATTCAGTCCTTTCACAATATTCATCATCCAAGTAGTCTTGTGCGTGAAAAGCGTTATTAGATCCATCAAAACAATTAGCAGTTGTATACTTTCCTACATTGTCTGTCCTTGGCCTCTGCCTCTCATTAATTCTGTTTGTAGCCCTTGTTCTCTTCCTTGAAGAGAAGGACATTCACTCTTCCAGTGCCCTTCTTGAAAGCAATAGATGCAAATATTATAGCCTATCCCGGTTCTCTGTAGCTGTGAAGCTGATTGCTCTCCGACTCTCTCTACTACTTCATCTTGCACTCACATTACTTCCACATCCCTGCAATCGACCTCTTTCTTGATATGCCTGCTGTTTCAATTTAAAACTCTTTCAATTTCTTATCTGTTTTCCCCTTTTCAGTATTTCTTTTAATCTCATAATAATAAGCTATTGTTAATAACTCTGTGGAACTCTTTGCTGTCCATCTACTCTATACTTTTATACTGCCTCCTAAATCAGTCAATAAATTATTAACAAACAGAATGGCACTTATGCATTGCCCTGATACTGTTAGATTCTGTACACTGTGAGCCTTAAATGTTTCTTCAGCTCTACTAAAGAAATCTGTTACTTCCTCGCTCTCCTTTTGTTTACATGCTGTTAATTTATCCCAATCAACCTTGTCTCAAGGCAATATCAATTGCAATCTCCTAATCAATAGTTGAGGCAACCATAAAATACTTCACGGGGGCAGATCTCCTGCATGTCTATTTCTATCATCTCGTTCTAAATTAGCCCAAACTATGTTCAGTTGTACGTGGCCATTCTCTCTGACCTCATCCCATATTTCCGAAAGCACAACCTAGTCAAACAACATATCGATGTCTGTGAGTCATGAGGGCAATATTAATGACTTGTTCCAAACTGTCATAGATCTCTTGGGGCCTTTTCTAGGATCAGGGAGATCCTTTTTTTGCCATTAATTCTGTCTTTGTCAAAGCAGTATGAACAAACTGTGGGACAGGGTTCACTTGTCCAGCGGGACGGGGCAAAAGATGTATTTCCCTCATTGTCAACATTTTCACTGCACTAACAACTTCCTCCTCACTACTATAGTCGAAGTCTGGAATTTCCAAAAGTTGACGGGAAGCACATACATGCCACGCATAACATTGTTCAACTCAATCGTCAAATTTGTGCTCAGACAAAGGGTAAACATCACTGTTCATCTATAATTGTCTTAATTCCTGTGGGGTCTCTTCACTACTTCACGTTCATGTCTCTAATTCTCTAAATAAATGAATTAGGCAATGTGCCATAAATAAAGAACATAGGGCCATATGTAGGTAGCCTAATACCGGTCGGTAACGGCCGAAATTCGGTAAATTAGCCGTTACCGACCAGTATTGAGGCCTTTGAGATGTAGGAGGCCAAAAATAAGGATTCGGTAATTATGAATCGGTAAATACCGATTCATCATTACCGAATACTAAAATTCCGAATCGGTATGTACCGAATTCTTATTTACCGATTCGGTAAATAAGAAACGGAAAAAACGAGAAAAGATATGTAGGTAAAATCTGAAATACCGAATTTCATGAAATTCGGTATTTAAAATTTGGTAAATAACACTAACTGGAAGCAGGTGGTAATGAGCCACATGGTATATAAGCAATCCCAAAATGCAACAGTGTGATCACTATGGCGGCTTTCTACGTGATTGCAAGGCGGCTATGGCTACAGGCAGCAGGAGAGAGGACCTGGAGACGGGAGGAGCAAGTCTACAGACAGCGGATCACACTCTTCCAACTTACTGAGGCAGAGATCCATGAAAGGTACAGGCTACACCCCCACACCATCCTGGACCTGATAAGGGACCTGCACCCACTCCTGGAGAATCCAACACCAAGGGCGCACGCCATACCACCACATGTGCAGGTGCTCGGTAGCCTACATCTCCTTGCATCTGCCAGTTACCAGGGGGTGATAGCTGCGGAAGGCGGGGTGTCTCAGAGTTGCCTGTCCGTTTCTTTAGAAAGTTCCTGGATGCCATGATGCAGAGAATACACCACTACATCAGCTTCCCAAACTCAGGCAGAACTGCAGAAAACCAAGACAGACCTTTACCAGATGGCACATTTCCCGCAGGTCACAGGCTGTATTGATGGCACACACATTCCATTCTCCCCTCCTGCAGCCACTGAGTACATCTACAAGAACAGAAAGTCCACCCACTCAATAAATGTCCAGATAATCTGAGACGCTGGCAACATAATCACTGACATTGTTGCAAAATTTCCTGGGAGCACCCACGACTCGTACATGTTCCAGAACAGTGGAATCTACACACGCCTGGCTGCTGGAGAATTTGGGGATGTATACCTGCTAGGTAAATCACAGTGACCCAGCCTGATAGAAACTGCAGCTGAATGTGTTTTTTTGTATGTAACTAATGGCACTCTCTTTCCCACCTAGGCGATAGCGCTTATGATGTGCTGTCCTTTGTCCTCACTCCCTACCTGAACTCATCAACCCGGAGTGAGAGACGTTACAATGTGGCACACATATCAATACGCAACGTTGTGGAGCGCACCTTTGGACTTTTGAAAAGCAGGTTCCGCTGCCTCCACAAAAGCGGAGGTGCACGTCAGTACACACCCATCATCTGCTGTAAAATCATTGCAACCTGTGCTATGCTGCACAACCTTGCCACGAAGAAAGGTACAAAAGTTTAAATAACTTATCATGAGGACATTGATGATGAACTTGCACAGCCAGAGCCCTACGCAGCAGGAGTAGCACCAGCAACAGATGGGAGACTAAGACGGGCAGAGATCACATGCAACTATTTCTACGTAAGTAAGGAGACACAGCCAGGCGTTGCCTGTGCATGACGTAGTTTAATAACTGGGCACTATGACAATAAACAAATGGCACACCATGCCAGTCCAATTGGTGACAACCTCAATAGGTAGCCATGGGTTACTTCACCCTAAATATGTTCTATACTGTGTGGGCAGCATTAACGTCTGCGCCCACGCACACCAGTGCTGGATGCCTCCAGCTGGCTATCCTCACTGGCTGTTGAGCCAGGGCCCGCAGCATGCCGCCTGCTGCTCCTCCGGGTGTCTGGTACAGGTGAAGTATTGCTGCTCCTGCTGGTGGTCTCTTCACTCTCCCCCACACCTAGAGCACCAGCGTTGGCTGACTGGGTGGTCAGCAGCACTTCCAGTGCGGATGTCACCTTCCCCATCCCCCTGGAGACATCGGTGCAGTAGTGCATATGCCCCTCCTGCATTGCCACGAAGCGCCTGCAGAGCAGTGAGGTGGCAGTTGCCAGGCAGTTCACTGCCTGGTGTGCTGCTCCATTTTGTGCTTCTCCCTGCGCCTTTGTGCCCTGTCCTCATCCAGTCTGTCACACAGCACCATTACAGACTGGGACATATCCCGCATGCCCTTTGCCATCTCCTTGATGCCCTCCGCCATAGAGCTGATGCCCCTGTCAATTTTGGCCATGTTCTGGTTTAGGTGCCGCATTTGTCTTTGCACTGATTGAATCGCCTTCCCCTGCAGGCGCTGCACCTTAACCATACTGGCCTCCAGCCCTCCGAAAACCCCATCACCCTGCTGAGTTGGGCTGTCTTCCTGGGACCTGCAGCGTCTTGCGCGTGTGTGCGCACCCTCGGAGGTGGACTGCAACCCAGCATCTGTTGCCTACAGTGTACAAGTTGTTGTGTCACCCCTCTTGTGTCCTCAGAGGACGACTCCATGACTTGGAGAGTGGCAACAGCATGCCTCCTGGGCCTTATTACTACATGTGAAGATGCTGCTGGTGAGGCGGAGTGTTCTGGTGAGGCTTGCAGTGTTGGCGAGTCGATCAGCAGTGGTGATGCTGGATCTGGTGTTGTGGCTGGCTCTGTTGGTGCAGCTGCCTGGGGTGTTGATGCTGTTGGTGGTGGAGTGCTGGGACCTGCACTTGTGCTAGCATCAACTGTCCTAACCTTTCCTGGGATGCCCTTCCCTCCTTCTCCTGCGCAGTCGTGCGCGATGACTCTCCTGTGGACAGAAATGGACATTAGCTCAGTTGTCCTGCAGCCCTGCATTTCATAATTAAATTACATTCCTGTCACACTATCTCAATGTTCTCTGCTGCTTCTGACTGATGTGTGTGGCATGCCTTGTTGTTTAGTGTGATGACTGTCATGATGGACATTTCAATGACTACATCTCCCATTATGCATTTCAGTGTATACTGAAACCTGTACTGGAGTGTGAGTCACACAGACACTTTGGGGAATGGGGATGGGGATGGGAACGGGGGGAGGATTGCTGTGCATGCTTCTTACCTTGTTTTGTGGCATCCCCAATTCCAGACACATTCTCAGGCTCCAAGTTTGACTCCACCAGCTGCTCCAGGTCAGTGAGGGCAGGTGCCCTGCTCCTTCCTCCCCCTGTGAGACTGACCTGTTTCCTCTATGCAGCCAGCTTCTTATTGGTGATGAGCCTAAGGTCATACCACCTTTTCTTTAGGTCATCAATATACCGTGGGCTCACCCCAATAGCATTGACCTGCGCCTGAATTTGCAGCCAGATCTTCCTCTTGACTGCCTCTGCTGCCTGCAGGGACTGCTTTCCAAAAAGCTTATTGTGATGTTTCACCACCTCCTCCACTAGGACCGGAATCTCACTTGCACTGAACTTCAATTTTCTTTTTCTTTCTGCTCCTTCCCTCTCAGATGCATTGGATCCCCAAGCACAGAATCTTGCCAGCCCCACAGACCTCCCCAGGCAGAGAAACCTGCCAGTCCCACAGACCTCCACAGGCAGAGAAACCTGCCAGTCACACAGACCTCCCCAGGCACAGAATCCTGCCAGTCCCACAGACCTCCACAGGCAGAGAAATCTGACAGTCCCACAGACCTCCCCAAGCACAGAATCTGCCTGTGGCCAGTCCCACAGTCCACAGGCACAGAATATGCCATCCCCACAGACCTCTCCAGGCAGGGATATCTGCCAGCCCCACAGAACTCCCCAAGCACAGATACCTGCCAGCCCCACAGACCTCCACAAGCACAGAAACCTGCCAGTCCCACAGACCTCCACAGGCACAGAATCTGCCATCACCACAGACCTCCACAGGCACAGAATCTGCCATCACCACAGACCTCTCCAGGCAGAGAAACCTGCTTGCCCCACAGACCTACCCAAGCACAGAATCTTGACAGCCCCACAGACTTCCCCAAGGCAGAGAAACCTGCCAGTCCCACAGACCTCCACAAGCACAGAAACCTGCCAGTCCCACAGACCTCCACAGGCACAGAATCTGCCATCACCACAGACCTCTCCAGGCAGAGAAACCTGCTAGCCCCACAGACCTACCCAAGCACAGAATCTTGACAGCCCCACAGACTTCCCCAGGCAGAGAAACCTGCCAGTCCCACAGACCTCCACAGTCAGAGAAACCTGCCAGCCACACAGACCTCCCCACGCACAGAATCTGCCTGTGGCCAGTCCCACAGTCCACAGGCACAGAATATGCCATCCCCACAGACCTCTCCAGGCAGGGATATCTGCCAGCCCCACAGAACTCCCCAAGCACAGATACCTGCCAGCCCCACAGACCTCCACAAGCACAGAAACCTGCCAGTCCCACAGACCTCCACAGGCACAGAATCTTCCATCACCACAGACCTCTCCAGGCAGAGAAACCTGCCAGCCCCACAGACCTACCCAAGCACAGAATCTTGCCAGCCCCACAGACTTCCCCAGACAGAGAAACCTGCCAGTCCCACAGACCTCCACAGTCAGGGAAACCTGCCAGCCACACAGACCTCCACAGGCACAGAATCCTGCCAGTCCCAAAGACCTCTCCAGGCAGAGAAACCTGCCAGTCCAAGAAGAGAAACCTGCCAATGCCACAGACCTCCGCAAGCACAGAATCCTGCCAGCCCCACAGACCTCCCCAGGCAGAGAAACCTGCCAGTCCCACAGACCTCCGCAGGCAGAAAAACCTTCCAGACCCACAGACCTCCTCAGACAGAGAAACCTGCCAGTCCCACAGACCTCCCCGGGCACAGAAACCTGCCAGTCCCACAGACGTCCCCGGGGACAAAGACCTGCCAGTCCCACAGACCTCACCACCGGGGCACATGAGAACGTTTTTCTATTTTTGTGCTGTGGCCAAAATAGAATAAGCTTACTATAGGCTAATTCTTATTGCTATGTCAGTACAAAATGAATTTTTTCTGTGTTTTACCTGGTGTTAAAGTGGATGTCTTATGGCCCGAAGTTGTAGGTCTGTTGTTTTTCTAATGAGATAGCTCCATAACTGAAATAAGAGGCATTTCTGGCATCTTCACAGTGGCTTAAGATAAGCACTTGCAACCCCCTCGGTGCAGGGTGGGCCCTCAAGCTCCAGGGGGCCTCCTCTGCAAAAGTGGCAGGTGGTGGCCCGGGCAGGGGGCCCACTCCATGTACTTTGCAGGGGGGCCCATCAACTTTTGTTACGCCACTGAGTTTACTGTTATAATCTGTGGCTTTGCCTCATGGGCTGGCATGGTATTTAGTTCAAATCCGTAGCTTTGTCTTGTGGGCTGGAGCCCACAGGTGGGTGTTATGGCGTGCTGTTATAATCTGTGGCTTTGCCTCGTGGGCTGGTACGGCGTAATGTCCTAATCTGTAGCTTTGCCTTCTTGGGTGGCACCCACAGGTGGGTGGTATGGTGTGGAGTTCTAATCTGTGGCTTTGCCTCGTGGGCTGGAGCCCACAGGTGGGCTATGCGGTGTACAGTTTGTGAAAAACATATTTTATTCATTATTATGAACATCAGTTCTTTCATTTGTAATTCCCTGAATGTTTCTGATCACAAAATTTGGTGCCTGGCTGATGTGTTTTCAAGTCAACACAAACAGACTTGTTTTGTTTGTGCCTTTATACACCTTTTGTTGACATACCTGCTTTTTGCCCTTCTGAAGCTAATCTAGCAGTGTTTATACTTGATTATTCAATTGTCTGCAGACACACTCAATGAATAAATACGAGACCAATTTATTAAAATAGTACTCGGTTATATTTATTTTGTAGGTCCACAGAACTTTGTCATAGGTAAATACGTTTAAAAAATGGACACTTAGTGCAACTTTTCTGACCTTGCAATGTTAACCTATCAAAGGAAGAAAACTTTTAGCATACTTAGGGATAATATCGACTTACAAGACGAGTCTTCATAAGTTAAGGTCAGTATTGGGCAAGGTTCCGTTCAGCACCAACAGTGCACCACCAGAAGCACAGGGGCAGCCAGGTGCAGGGTTCAAGTTCGAGGTCGGGCGCTGTATGAGGCTGGCTTAGTATATGGTGCACACTGAAAGGAGTAATGCACCTTGCACTAATCCAGGCAACCTTGTGGTGATTTTAGTGGTCTTTGAGAACCTTAAAAGCTCTCAAAGGAGTAGCTGTGGGGAGCCTCGTTCAGACTTATCTTGAAGGAGTGTAAAGCAGCTTGTTTTACCGCATTTAATCAAGAGTGTAGATTTGGTGAGAGAACCATTCAGTGTTTATGAAAAATAAGTCTTATTATTAACACAACACAATCACTATCACTTGGTATATTGTGGAAATTGCATTCCTTTAGTCTTTACCTTACAAATAAGGAGGCCAGTAGCTGGAGGTCTTCCAGAGTATCTCGTATTTATTATTGACGCGAGGGTGCACGTTCACAGCACCAGGATTGTTTCTTTTTTCAACTCCTGACAGACAATCGAACAAACAATCATATACATTATTAGTGTGCATTGTAGGTTCCTTCTCTTACATTGACAAAGAAAAAAAGAAGCATAAACATTACAAGTGGACATTGCTTGTTCCTGCTCATACATTGACAGACAATCGAACAATCAAGTATAAACACTGCAAGTGGATCACGGATAAGCCTCAGACGGGCAAAGAGCAAGTATGTCAACACCAGGTATGTAAAGAAAGGACCAAAACAAGTCTGTATGTGCTGACTTGAAACAACAGTAGAAAGGCACCAAAGTTCATGATTCAACATCTCGACAAAATGGAAAATGGAAGAACTGGTGTTCAAAGTAACAAAACTAAAAATGTGTTATTCACAATAGACCCTTAGAACATTAGTTCTGAACATTGCAGTATTATCTAACCGAAAACATCAATGTGCACTCAGTGGTATTGTTAACTATTTAACTGGAGAATAATTTTTCATCTATTTACATTAACATAAAAACTTCTTCCTATTGAACCATTGCTGCATTTGCCTGACATAAAGATGTTGGAGAAGGGTGGCAAATTGTTGCCAGCAAACTACAACATATTGGCAAGCGTTGTATGCACAGACAACAACCAAACACTATACTCCCTATTACAACTACCATCATCAATAGTTTCCAACCCCAGCTAGTGACAAATGAGGCAATATGATCCCAAAGGGAGGAAACATCTTCATTGACAAACTCATGTACCTGTTGGGCTATTTTATGCATGTTCACAATAGCCTGATGTATGTTTTATTCTACATGTCTCAACTACAATATAATTGGTGGTAATCACATAGGCAGCTGGGATAGTCCCATCCGGTTTTGTTAGACAAGAGCCATCTACAAAGTACCATCAACAATCGGCATTGGTATATCCACAAGGTCCACTTGACCCTATGTCTCAGTTTCAGAAACAATCATACAGTCATGTACTTCATCCTGTTCCAAAGGAAGAGGCATCAGAGTGGCTGGGTTCATTGTGGTTCATCGTTCCAGAGTGACATTTGGGGCCATCAGAGTTGTATCAGTCTGTCATTAGTTAAATGTTGTGTTTTTGTTTATTCAATAGTATGTCAACTGAATTAGGTACATAAACTGTAACCTTGTGTCCCGAAATAATTGAATCAACCTGTTTTAGGGCAGCTTCTGCTGTAGCAATATTTCAAAAGCAGTTTGGTAGGCCTCTTGCTACCGGATCCAATGTTGAGGAAAAATAGGCACATGGTCTGTTCTTCTCTCCTTGTTTTTGTGTTAGTAGAGCTCAAGCACATCCATCTTTTTCATGCAAAAATAAAACAAAGGCCTGCTAACATGCCCCAGACATAGCCAGTCTACGCGACACCTGATACGATCGTAGATTCACACTGTCAATGTATTGCTATAGAGCACCATGATCACTGCCAAGTTTTCTGATCAAGTGTCCATTATGATGTTTCTTTTGAAGTGTTCTTTTGTATGTTCTTTAGACAGTTTTAAACCACAAAACAAAAGTAAGACTACATTCTCTCTGAGTACGCAATGGTTTATTAATTGATGCAGTTATTCAATTTCACGCCGCCGGACCTGACGTTGTCGGCTGATAGGCTGTGTAAATTACTAACGAAGCAGTGCCACTTTAAATCCCGCAGCCGGCCCCCGGGTTGTAGGCTCATTGCTTTGTAATGATGTTTTGGTACAATAAAAGTCTTGCGAAAAAAGAGGAAAAAAAAAAAGAATTTAGTATAGTCAGGGGTACCTAAAGGTGCATTAGAAAGAGCTACTTTCAGGGTGATACAGGTATGTTGATGTTCAGCTTGCCATGGAACTGGATCAGATATGTGTAGGAGAGTAGGGTCTGCAATCCTATGATCACCCAGATTTTTTGCTTTTGTTTCACTGGTTTACGACTTTCCCTGGCTGTGGGCCTGCCAATCAGACCCACAGCCTAGCTGTTCTCTCACTAAATTGACATGTGTACCTTAGGTGCATTATCCAATTGGAACTGGGCCACCTTATCAGACCCTGTAACTCAGGGCATAGGTGTACCCAGGGCCTACCAGGGGCTGAAGCATGTATTATGCCACCCCTGGATGGCCATCTAAATCTGACACAACTGGCTGCACGACAGCTGGGGCAAGGTGGTGTAATCACCCTTTGCTTTAGATATAGTATACCTATATCTAACCCTAAAAATGGACACACAGATTCCTATCAGTCACTCCTATGGCAGGCCTTGACAATCCTGAAGGCAGAGTGCTTGGAATCGTGTGAAATGGTGCTCTGGCATGAGCTGAGCCCATTTGCAGCTTGCGGAACCAAGTCCTAATAGCTGTTCCATGATAACGCATACCATATACTCTTAAGTGCATTATAATCCTCGCGGTTAAATGCTATCTTTAGTATTGCTTTATCAAAACATGTCGAGTAAGGTGTCATACGAATTGGAATACTAACCCCTCGCCAAGTCTGGCGACGGGGTTAGCATTCCACCCTTCTAGAGGGACACGACATGTATGTAACTGTGAACCCCGGTTAAAGTTAAACGAAGCCTCAGCTCCACAAAATGGATAATGCCACCACAGACACGAGTCTGACCTCCTGCTGCTGGGAGTCCTTCCAGCGAGGAGAGCTTGGACAAAGGGTTTCCTGTCAGGGGCGGTGCTAGCACCATCCCAGACAGGGTTTTGTGTATCCTGGGTAGGCAGGGCTTTACAGGAAGGTGACTGCAAGTGGCACCCCGGTGCTCACTACGCATCTGCTGGCTAGAACCAGTTCCAGGGGCACACCAGCCCCTGGCCTGGGGAAAGTCCGGCATGGGAGAGGGGTGTAACCACCCCCCTTCCTGGTCCCACCCCTAGGGCAGGACCTAGTCGCATACCCACCCCTTTCTTTAGGATAAAGGCAGGAGCGGGGACCCTTCCAAATTAGATCATCTTTGAATCAAGAAACTACTTTCTACGAAAGGAACTCTCGACTTCTTCTCAAGATTTCTCCCTTGTGGCTAAGGAGTAGTCACCCTGCATCCCCAGGCACCATCTAAGAACTCTGCGGTTTGCTGCACGTCCTTCCTCAGGAATCCGACCGACCAGCACGACGAGACCCGGCTTCCCTGGCACCTCTGACCTCTACCTACCTCTACAGCTAAGCTGAGAACCGTAGGTGCGACGAGACCTCGAGGGACCGGCCATCATCAGAACTGCACGACTTCGATCCAGCACGACCGCCGAGGGATCCTCTGGTGAGTGCTTTGGGGTCCGAGAAGCCCCGACCCTGAGCAGCTCCAGCACCGAAGTCCAGCCTCCCAGCATCTCCACGATCTGCGTGGGGCCCTTCTGCTTTTTGCTGCTCACCGCGTTGTTTGGCTACTAGCCCGCTGGCTTGTGGCCTTCTTAACGACGCCCAACAACATCACCGCTGCTGGTCTGGTTGCTCCAGACTGGCCCTTGCTCCCTACCAAAAGAGGAGCACCCCGGACCCTCCTGGTCCACACCAGACGCCATTTTAGGTCCACCGCGTGGGCTTGAATTTGCCAAGACTTGTTGCCCCAATCCTGGGTCCAGCAACGTCGACAGCATCATCCATCGTGGGACAGCTCGCACCTTCATCCTGGTCGCCGACAACGCCTCCTGGTCCGTGAGACTGCAGAGCCCAGCGTCGCACACTCACCTGGTCGAGGTGACTACCATCCGGTGCCCTCCTGGTGCCACCTGACTACTGGCTAGTAGTCACGAACTTAGTCTCCTCTGCTTTCAGGTGTCATCCATCTTCGATCCAGGCTTGGATCACTCGAACAATCTTCACTGGTCGCCTGCCAGCAACTTCTTTTCTTCAGGCTCCTGGTTCGTCTACGAGGATTCCTGACGTCTTTTGAGATCTATGCAGCTGCAGCCCCTGGGCTAGGTAACTTCGGTTTTTCGGTGCCCCAGCATAGCCTCACTATCCAAGGGTCAGGATCCACTATCGTTTTCAATCTACCTTATCGGGTTCGCCCGAGAACACTAACTTTGTCTTTACTAGCTCCCATAGACTTTGTCCCGCATCCCGCGTGAGAGTGCACACTCTGCACCCGAGTCCCCTAGGCCTCCTACTAGTAATCTGAAGGTTCAGTAACGTAGTCCTAGCGATTCCAAAGCCTATTAGTCCAGTACTTACCTGCTAGTAATTTCGCATTCCACTTCCATAGTATATGGTTTGTCGTGCCCCTCGGGCATTTGTGTAAATTGTGCAACTTAAAGTATTTTCGTAAGAGGTTTGTTGTGTGCTTAGTACCCTGTCTTCATAAAGAGTACAGGGCTGTTGTGATCTAAATAAATACACTGTTTATTTTCATAACACTTGTGTGGTGTCCTTTCACTTGGTGTTCAAGGGGTATATGTGATGGTATAACAGCTGGCTTAACACGCCCTCTAGAGTTTAGCCCGAAGACTGCTCGTATCCACGCTACTAGGATAGCTGGTCTATAAGGTTGACTTACAACCAATCACCATAAGGGTTGTTTGGACTGATACAAAGTGCTCACTAGAATAGTGAACGTTATATATCAGGCCAACTTCTCACAATATGTCTTTATGGGTAAAGGACAGCAAAGTCATCGCTATCAAGGAAACATTTGGTATCCATTGTCTACACCATTAAACCATGCCTAAAAAGGCACGTACGTCTTTTTATGTCGGAGGTTGGGTTATGTTTTGAATTACCTTAATGCGATAATGCTTAATGCGATTACCCCTTTCAACAGGATGTGATCTCCTGTTGACAGTATTGCAATTTTGATGGCAACACCTTATGTCCGTGTGAAGCCAAAAATGACCCCAATTTTGGATCTATGGACCGAAATAGAGGTATTAGTAGCGCGCTGTATCTATTAGAAACTTATGCTTTTCACCATTAACTGTCATCTTGACATATGGACCAGACTGGTCTACAGATAGTGGTACTCGCTCCTCTCTCTCTCTCGGTCCTCCCTATTCAGTCCTTTCACAATATTCATCATCCAAGTAGTCTTGTGCGTGAAAAGCGTTATTAGATCCATCAAAACAATTAGCAGTTGTATACTTTCCTACATTGTCTGTCCTTGGCCTCTGCCTCTCATTAATTCTGTTTGTAGCCCTTGTTCTCTTCCTTGAAGAGAAGGACATTCACTCTTCCAGTGCCCTTCTTGAAAGCAATAGATGCAAATATTATAGCCTATCCCGGTTCTCTGTAGCTGTGAAGCTGATTGCTCTCCGACTCTCTCTACTACTTCATCTTGCACTCACATTACTTCCACATCCCTGCAATCGACCTCTTTCTTGATATGCCTGCTGTTTCAATTTAAAACTCTTTCAATTTCTTATCTGTTTTCCCCTTTTCAGTATTTCTTTTAATCTCATAATAATAAGCTATTGTTAATAACTCTGTGGGACTCTTTGCTGTCCATCTACTCTATACTTTTATACTGCCTCCTAAATCAGTCAATACATTATTAACAAACAGAATGGCACTTATGCATTGCCCTGATACTGTTAGATTCTGTACACTGTGAGCCTTAAATGTTTCTTCAGCTCTACTAAAGAAATCTGTTACTTCCTCGCTCTCCTTTTGTTTACATGCTGTTAATTTATCCCAATCAACCTTGTCTCAAGGCAATATCAATTGCAATCTCCTAATCAATAGTTGAGGCAACCATAAAATACTTCACGGGGGCAGATCTCCTGCATGTCTATTTCTATCATCTCGTTCTAAATTAGCCCAAACTATGTTCAGTTGTACGTGGCCATTCTCTCTGACCTCATCCCATGTTTCCGAAAGCACAACCTAGTCAAACAACATATCGATGTCTGTGAGTCATGAGGGCAATATTAATGACTTGTTCCAAACTGTCATAGATCTCTTGGGGCCTTTTCTAGGATCAGGGAGATCCTTTTTTTGCCATTAATTCTGTCTTTGTCCAAGCAGTATGAACAAACTGTGGGACAGGGTTCACTTGTCCAGCGGGACGGGGCAAAAGATGTATTTCCCTCATTGTCAACATTTTCACTGCACTAACAACTTCCTCTTCACTACTATAGTCGAAGTCTGGAATTTCCAAAAGTTGACGGGAAGCACATACATGCCACGCATAACATTGTTCAACTCAATCGTCAAATTTGTGCTCAGACAAAGGGTAAACATCACTGTTCATCTATAATTGTCTTAATTCCTGTGGGGTCTCTTCACTACTTCACGTTCATGTCTCTAATTCTCTAAATAAATGAATTAGGCAATGTGCCATAAATAAAGAACATAGGGCCATATGTAGGTAGCCTAATACCGGTCGGTAACGGCCGAAATTCGGTAAATTAGCCGTTACCGACCAGTATTGAGGCCTTTGAGATGTAGGAGGCCAAAAATAAGGATTCGGTAATTATGAATCGGTAAATACCGATTCATCATTACCGAATACTAAAATTCCGAATCGGTATGTACCGAATTCTTATTTACCGATTTGGTAAATAAGAAACGGAAAAAACGAGAAAAGATATGTAGGTAAAATCTGAAATACCGAATTTCATGAAATTCGGTATTTAAAATTTGGTAAATAACACTAACTGGAAGCAGGTGGTAATGAGCCACATGGTATATAAGCAATCCCAAAATGCAACAGTGTGATCACTATGGCGGCTTTCTACGTGATTGCAAGGCGGCTATGGCTACAGGCAGCAGGAGAGAGGACCTGGAGACGGGAGGAGCAAGTCTACAGACAGCGGATCACACTCTTCCAACTTACTGAGGCAGAGATCCATGAAAGGTACAGGCTACACCCCCACACCATCCTGGACCTGATAAGGGACCTGCACCCACTCCTGGAGAATCCAACACCAAGGGCGCACGCCATACCACCACATGTGCAGGTGCTCGGTAGCCTACATCTCCTTGCATCTGCCAGTTACCAGGGGGTGATAGCTGCGGAAGGTGGGGTGTCTCAGAGTTGCCTGTCCGTTTCTTTAGAAAGTTCCTGGATGCCATGATGCAGAGAATACACCACTACATCAGCTTCCCAAACTCAGGCAGAACTGCAGAAAACCAAGACAGACCTTTACCAGATGGCACATTTCCCGCAGGTCACAGGCTGTATTGATGGCACACACATTCCATTCTCCCCTCCTGCAGCCACTGAGTACATCTACAAGAACAGAAAGTCCACCCACTCAATAAATGTCCAGATAATCTGAGACGCTGGCAACATAATCACTGACATTGTTGCAAAATTTCCTGGGAGCACCCACGACTCGTACATGTTCCAGAACAGTGGAATCTACACACGCCTGGCTGCTGGAGAATTTGGGGATGTATACCTGCTAGGTAAATCACAGTGACCCAGCCTGATAGAAACTGCAGCTGAATGTGTTTTTTTGTATGTAACTAATGGCACTCTCTTTCCCACCTAGGCGATAGCGCTTATGATGTGCTGTCCTTTGTCCTCACTCCCTACCTGAACTCATCAACCCGGAGTGAGAGACGTTACAATGTGGCACACATATCAATACGCAACATTGTGGAGCGCACCTTTGGACTTTTGAAAAGCAGGTTCCGCTGCCTCCACAAAAGCGGAGGTGCACGTCAGTACACACCCATCATCTGCTGTAAAATCATTGCAACCTGTGCTATGCTGCACAACCTTGCCACGAAGAAAGGTACAAAAGTTTAAATAACTTATCATGAGGACATTGATGATGAACTTGCACAGCCAGAGCCCTACGCAGCAGGAGTAGCACCAGCAACAGATGGGAGACTAAGACGGGCAGAGATCACATGCAACTATTTCTACGTAAGTAAGGAGACACAGCCAGGCGTTGCCTGTGCATGACGTAGTTTAATAACTGGGCACTATGACAATAAACAAATGGCACACCATGCCAGTCCAATTGGTGACAACCTCAATAGGTAGCCATGGGTTACTTCACCCTAAATATGTTCTATACTGTGTGGGCAGCATTAACGTCTGCGCCCACGCACACCAGTGCTGGATGCCTCCAGCTGGCTATCCTCACTGGCTGTTGAGCCAGGGCCCGCAGCATGCCGCCTGCTGCTCCTCCGGGTGTCTGGTACAGGTGAAGTATTGCTGCTCCTGCTGGTGGTCTCTTCACTCTCCCCCACACCTAGAGCACCAGCGTTGGCTGACTGGGTGGTCAGCAGCACTTCCAGTGCGGATGTCACCTTCCCCATCCCCCTGGAGACATCGGTGCAGTAGTGCATATGCCCCTCCTGCATTGCCACGAAGCGCCTGCAGAGCAGTGAGGTGGCAGTTGCCAGGCAGTTCACTGCCTGGTGTGCTGCTCCATTTTGTGCTTCTCCCTGCGCCTTTGTGCCCTGTCCTCACCCAGTCTGTCACACAGCACCATTACAGACTGGGACATATCCCGCATGCCCTTTGCCATCTCCTTGATGCCCTCCGCCATAGAGCTGATGCCCCTGTCAATTTTGGCCATGTTCTGGTTTAGGTGCCGCATTTATCTTTGCACTGATTGAATCGCCTTCCCCTGCAGGCGCTGCACCTTAACCATACTGGCCTCCAGCCCTCCGAAAACCCCATCACCCTGCTGAGTTGGGCTGTCTTCCTGGGACCTGCAGCGTCTTGCGCGTGTGTGCGCACCCTCGGAGGTGGACTGCAGCCCAGCATCTGTTGCCTACAGTGTACAAGTTGTTGTGTCACCCCTCTTGTGTCCTCAGAGGATGACTCCATGACTTGGAGAGTGGCAACAGCATGCCTCCTGGGCCTTATTACTACATGTGAAGATGCTGCTGGTGAGGCGGAGTGTTCTGGTGAGGCTTGCAGTGTTGGCGAGTCGATCAGCAGTGGTGATGCTGGATCTGGTGTTGTGGTTGGCTCTGTTGGTGCAGCTGCCTGGGGTGTTGATGCTGTTGGTGGTGGAGTGCTGGGACCTGCACTTGTGCTAGCATCAACTGTCCTAACCTTTCCTGGGATGCCCTTCCCTCCTTCTCCTGCGCAGTCGTGCGCGATGACTCTCCTGTGGACAGAAATGGACATTAGCTCAGTTGTCCTGCAGCCCTGCATTTCATAATTAAATTACATTCCTGTCACACTATCTCAATGTTCTCTGCTGCTTCTGACTGATGTGTGTGGCATGCCTTGTTGTTTAGTGTGATGACTGTCATGATGGACATTTCAATGACTACATCTCCCATTATGCATTTCAGTGTATACTGAAACCTGTACTGGAGTGTGAGTCACACAGACACTTTGGGGAATGGGGATGGGGATGGGAACGGGGGGAGGATTGCTGTGCATGCTTCTTACCTTGTTTTGTGGCATCCCCAATTCCAGACACATTCTCAGGCTCCAAGTTTGACTCCACCAGCTGCTCCAGGTCAGTGAGGGCAGGTGCCCTGCTCCTTCCTCCCCCTGTGAGACTGACCTGTTTCCTCTATGCAGCCAGCTTCTTATTGGTGATGAGCCTAAGGTCATACCACCTTTTCTTTAGGTCATCAATATACCGTGGGCTCACCCCAATAGCATTGACCTGCGCCTGAATTTGCAGCCAGATCTTCCTCTTGACTGCCTCTGCTGCCTGCAGGGACTGCTTTCCAAAAAGCTTATTGTGATGTTTCACCACCTCCTCCACTAGGACCGGAATCTCACTTGCACTGAACTTCAATTTTCTTTTTCTTTCTGCTCCTTCCCTCTCAGATGCATTGGATCCCCAAGCACAGAATCTTGCCAGCCCCACAGACCTCCCCAGGCAGAGAAACCTGCCAGTCCCACAGACCTCCACAGGCAGAGAAACCTGCCAGTCACACAGACCTCCCCAGGCACAGAATCCTGCCAGTCCCACAGACCTCCACAGGCAGAGAAATCTGACAGTCCCACAGACCTCCCCAAGCACAGAATCTGCCTGTGGCCAGTCCCACAGTCCACAGGCACAGAATATGCCATCCCCACAGACCTCTCCAGGCAGGGATATCTGCCAGCCCCACAGAACTCCCCAAGCACAGATACCTGCCAGCCCCACAGACCTCCACAAGCACAGAAACCTGCCAGTCCCACAGACCTCCACAGGCACAGAATCTGCCATCACCACAGACCTCTCCAGGCAGAGAAACCTGCCAGCCCCACAGACCTACCCAAGCACAGAATCTTGCCAGCCCCACAGACTTCCCCAGGCAGAGAAACCTGCCAGTCCCACAGACCTCCACAAGCACAGAAACCTGCCAGTCCCACAGACCTCCACAGGCACAGAATCTGCCATCACCACAGACCTCTCCAGGCAGAGAAACCTGCTAGCCCCACAGACCTACCCAAGCACAGAATCTTGCCAGCCCCACAGACTTCCCCAGGCAGAGAAACCTGCCAGTCCCACAGACCTCCACAGTCAGAGAAACCTGCCAGCCACACAGACCTCCCCAAGCACAGAATCTGCCTGTGGCCAGTCCCACAGCCCACAGGCACAGAATATGCCATCCCCACAGACCTCTCCAGGCAGGGATATCTGCCAGCCCCACAGAACTCCCCAAGCACAGATACCTGCCAGCCCCACAGACCTCCACTAGCACAGAAACCTGCCAGTCCCACAGACCTCCACAGGCACAGAATCTGCCATCACCACAGACCTCTCCAGGCAGAGAAACCTGCCAGCCCCACAGACCTACCCAAGCACAGAATCTTGCCAGCCCCACAGACTTCCCCAGGCAGAGAAACCTGCCAGTCCCACAGACCTCCACAGTCAGGGAAACCTGCCAGCCACACAGACCTCCACAGGCACAGAATCCTGCCAGTCCCACAGACCTCTCCAGGCAGAGAAACCTGCCAGTCCAAGAAGAGAAACCTGCCAATGCCACAGACCTCCGCAAGCACAGAATCCTGCCAGCCCCACAGACCTCCCCAGGCAGAGAAACCTGCCAGTCCCACAGACCTCCGCAGGCAGAAAAACCTTCCAGACCCACAGACCTCCTCAGACAGAGAAACCTGCCAGTCCCACAGACCTCCCCGAGCACAGAAACCTGCCAGTCCCACAGACCTCCCCGGGGACAAAGACCTGCCAGTCCCACAGACCTCACCACCGGGGCACATGAGAACGTTTTTCTATTTTTGTGCTGTGGCCAAAATAGAATAAGCTTACTATAGGCTAATTATTATTGCTATGTCAGTGCAAAATGAATTTTTTCTGTGTTTTACCTGGTGTTAAAGTGGATGTCTTATGGCCCGAAGTTGTAGGTCTGTTGTTTTTCTAATGAGATAGCTCCATAACTGAAATAAGAGGCATTTCTGGCATCTTCACAGTGGCTTAAGATAAGCACCTGCAACCCCCTCGGTGCAGGGTGGGCCCTCAAGCTCCAGGGGGCCTCCTCTGCAAAAGTGGCAGGTGGTGGCCCGGGCAGGGGGCCCACTCCATGTACTTTGCAGGGGGGCCCATCAACTTTTGTTACGCCACTGAGTTTACTGTTATAATCTGTGGCTTTGCCTCATGGGCTGGCAAGGTATTTAGTTCAAATCCGTAGCTTTGTCTTGTGGGCTGGAGCCCACAGGTGGGTGTTATGGCGTGCTGTTATAATCTGTGGCTTTGCCTCATGGGCTGGCATGGTATTTAGTTCAAATCTGTGGCTTTGCCTCGTGGGCTGGTACGGCGTAATGTCCTAATCTGTAGCTTTGCCTTCTTGGGTGGCACCCACAGGTGGGTGGTATGGTGTGGAGTTCTAATCTGTGGCTTTGCCTCGTGGGCTGGAGCCCACAGGTGGGCTATGCGGTGTACAGTTTGTGAAAAACATATTTTATTCATTATTATGAACATCAGTTCTTTCATTTGTAATTCCCTGAATGTTTCTGATCACAAAATTTGGTGCCTGGCTGATGTGTTTTCAAGTCAGCACAAACAGACTTGTTTTGTTTGTGCCTTTATACACCTTTTGTTGACATACCTGCTTTTTGCCCTTCTGAAGCTAATCTAGCAGTGTTTATACTTGATTATTCAATTGTCTGCAGTTGTAGGAGAAGGAACAATCCATGTCAATTTATGAATGTTGATGCGCATTCGTTCGATTGTCTGCCAATGTCTTAAGGAATCAGCAATGTCCACTGCAAATGTTTGTGCTCATTTGTTTCATTATATGTTAGTATTTGAGGATCTGAATCAAACGTTAACCTTGTTACCTATTTAGGGATTGTTGCTTCTGCAAATATTTTACACAGCTCCAGCTCGTGCCAACTGTATAAGTACTCATGCAGAACTATGTAATTTGTCGACTCAGGTCATAGCCACCTGAGCGCTGTGATTTATGTTCACCCATCTGTTACTATTAAATATGAGTTGCTTTGGCAGACCTTCGACTACTGGCTTATTTATTTGGAAGTGGAGACTAAAAAGAGCTATTTCCACAATTGGCACCCATGAAAAGGACCACACAGAGAGACATCCAACAGGTTTAAAGACTGTGATCATGGAGGTGCAACCAGAGACCGACTGATCATGGGGCATCCTGCAATTTAAAGAGACTGAGTTACTCAAGCAGCTGCCATCCAAAGTCCCTAACAGACCTCCTGACAACAGGATTTCCCTGGCTGATTCTTTTGGAGTAGGCGTTTTGTTTAAAGACAAGTGACGGGATGTCATCAACAGATTGACAACAAGCTCAATACAAAAGTGGCCCAGCACACCTAAACAGAGAATAACCAAGTTTTTTATATACACATATTAATCCTTCAAAGGCAGAATCAGTGGTCTTTGTGGAAGTTCATTCTTTATTAAATCTTCATTTAAAAGTCTGTAGCCATAGCCAACGCGTTTCGTCCTTCACGGACTTCTTCAGGGCAAATAAACTCTGTATCATAGAGTGGTCGTTAGTCACATTCATAGAGTGGTTGTTAGTCACTTTCAATATGTCCTCTATCAAAGACAATTGTACATCATAAATCTCATAAAAGGTTTTAGACCCTTCTAGTGATAACACTTCCTCTAAGTCGATGGTAGTTTGCTTTCACGTTTGGCGAATAGCTTCAAAAACAGTGGTTCCTTTAGTGGGTCATTGTAGTTTAGATATCAGCCGGCTCCATGGCGTGGCGTCCTCCGTAATGGCAACAGATTGACAACAATTGATGAGATTGCTCTGTTATATTGGTATTGGAATTCCTTTTTTGTATTGGAACTCATTGATATTGGAATTGTTTGTGTTATTAGAATTCTTTTGTATTGGTATTGGAATTCCTTTTGGTATTGTAATTCATTGGTATTGGCCTAGATGATTTTGGTATTAGTATTGAAACCTTTTAGTATTGGTATTTGTAAATAATTGGTATTGGTATTGACCAGTAAGATTGGTATTGGTTTGGATTGTCGACAAATATGGGTACTAATTGTACCAAATTGAAGAAAGGCATTTCGAATTGTTATAAAAAGTCAGGGAATAGGTTAGACAAAGATGTCCCCACTCCTTTTAAAGATAGCCCTGGTTGGATATTAATGGTAAAGGAAGGAGTGTCCGTGAATTATGGGCCAAGTATACTAAAGAGAATGAGGAATTACAGTTTTCTCGTAACTGAACTTTTTTGTAATTTTTTTTAATAAAACTAATAGGTCTTAATTTGCATATAAACAATATGGAGCCGTTAGAAATACCCAAAGGTCTTAGCACCATTTGGGGCAAAAATACAGCCCCAAGTATTATTCTAGTGCTTAGAGGTTTTAACTGTGTGTGCTAGATTTTTATTTTTTCTAAATTCTTTTTATTGATAAATGAACAAAAAGAAAAATAACATCAGGTGAAATAACAATTGTCCTCAGTGCAAAGGTCAAGTTGTCGTTTGTAAAGAATCACATAAAACAGTATATATATGGCTAGGTTCACTTGGATTCCTGAGCTTCTGCTTCCACTTGCCGCACCTGGGGCGCACATATCTCACCACGATAACTATTCCATGCCCCCTAAATCTTCCCCCATCTCTCCGGGCAACCCCTGGCCACATATACAGCTCTCTCCCTAAACATACACCAGTCCAAATCCTCCGCCCACGTGGAAATTCGGGGTGGCTGGCTAGCTCCCCACAATTGAGCAATATTTTGTTTCGCCACCATGCACGCCAGTGTCACCCATTGTTTCTGGCACACGTTCAAATCCGTGGGTTCCCACACATTCAGTATACATCTCCGGGTTTCTGGTCGGATTCCCTACCCCAATACTTCTTTCATCTCATCATGAACCCTTGTATTTTCACATAGTGCCAAAGAATATGCATAAAAGTGCCAATTTCTCCACAACCCCTTCTACACTCTCCACTCACCTCTCGCCCCATAAGTAACTGAACTTTTGATCTTGCAAAATTGCAGAACGTACAAGAATGTTTGATGCATAAAAAAGTATGTCATACAATGTTGGAAGTTTTCAAAATATGGGAAAATAATGCAGGCACACTAGCAATGAAGGAGAAACTAGATAGAGAGAAATGGCAGAAAATGTTAGAACTAGCTAAAGTATCCGATTACGGTGCTAGGATAATGCAGGAAAAATTAGAACAAAAAGATAGAAAGCTTAAGATGAAGACCAAGAACATTTTTATATCGCAAATAGGGAAAACAGGCCCAAAATAAGAAGACCTCTTCCTCACAGACATTTTAGATAAGCAACCCCTGTATAATGTGGCCCAACAACCTCCACCCTCATTGCCCCCACAATGAATACACCCTCCGGTGCAGATAGCCCCCAACGCACCTTTGGCACTTCTTCTATCCTTTCCCCAAGTAATGCCCATTCAACATTCTTCTTTTGATAAAGGCCCACCAATGAGCACCTGTACGCAATTAGACACACATGAAAATAAAATAATTAGGGTGATGGCTTATGAATGAATGGAAAATGGGGAAGTAACAAAGGAAAATGCACTTAATACATTTCACCCCGTGCCCCCAAGAACTAAAATGTATGGCACATCGCCTAATGGATTTAGGCAGTTATGGAGGAATAGCGATATTTCCACCTTGTCTGAGCACGAATGCGAAGATTGGTTTGTGCAGTGTTACGCGTGGCACGCATATGCCTCCCGTCTACTGCTAGAAATACCAGATTTAGATTTTAATAGTGGAGAGGAAAGTGCTAGTGCACTGATAATGCTGCCAATGAGAGAAATACATCCTTTGCTCCCTCTGGCTGGGCAAGAAAACCCTGTCCCACAGTTTATTCATCCTGCATGGACAAAGACAGAATTAATGGCAATAAAAAAGGATCTCCCTAATCCTAGAAAAGACCCCAAGGGATTCTATGACTATTTTGATCAAGCCACTAATATTGCCCCCATGACTCTGAAATATACTGATATGCTATTTGGATTTGTTGTGCCTTGTGAAATTCGGGATTAGCTGAGAGACTAAATTACCATGCTCAATTAAAATATAGATTGGGCTAACTTAGAATGAGACAATAGAATAGGTGATCTGCCCCCACAAAATATTTTACAACTGCCTCAACTATTGATTAGAAGATTGCAATTAATTCTGCCCAGAGAAAAGGTTGATTGTGATAAACTAACAGCATGTAAACAGAAGGAGAGTGAGGAAGTAACTGATTTCTTTAGTAGACTTGAAGAAACATTCAAGGCTCACAGTGGGCAGGATTAGGCGACAGTGGCAGGGCAAAGCATATCTGCCATCCAGTTCGTCAATAATGGATTCACTTGGGAGACAGCGTAAAGACAAATGAGAGTACGACGACAGTAAAGATTCCAATAGAGTTGTTAACAATGGCTTGTTATTTTGAGAATAAAAGAAGTGCTGAAAAAGGGAAAGCAGATAAGAAAATTAAACAGTTTAAAACAAAAACATTGATGCAGGAGGCATATCCAGAAAGAGGCAGATTGCCGGTATTTGGAAGTAATATGAGGGGAAGAGGAAGTAATAGGGGGTAGGGCCAAAATGCAGTCAGCTCCGCCGCCGCCAAGAACTGGGATAAGCTGTAACACTTGCGCCTAGTGTTTTCAAGAAGGGCACTGGAAGAGTGAATGTCCTTCTCTTCAAGGAAGAGGACATGGGCTACAAACAGAATTAATGAGAGGCCGGGGCAGACGTAGAGGCCGAGGACAGACAAGGACAGAAAATGTAGGACACTGTACAAGTGCTAATTGTTTTACTGGACCTAATAATACTTTTATTGCACAGGATTATTTGGTTGATTAGTACACTGACTAGAGAGGCCAGAGGGAAAGAGAGAATCCCAGTACCTACAGACCAGTGTGGTCCATATGTACAAATGACAGTTGATGGTGAAGGGTATAAGTTTCTAATAGATACAGGCAATACTAACACCTTTATTTCCCACCGCTTGCTCCCTCATACATCTTTCTCTGGAAAAATAGATAAGTCTGTGAGATTTACTAAAACTGTTGCGACAAGCCCCATATCAAAGCCATTTGATTTTACTGTTGGTCTTTTGACAGGCAAATGCCATTTACACTGACTGACAAATGCTCCCTTAATTTGCTAGGCTCGAAAGGGTTAAAAATTATGCATATATTGTTCACCAGATGGGGTATACCTGATATGCAAAAAAGATGCACTAAGTATGAACTACATGGTGACAGGAAGATATGAATTGCCCCAAGAATTGTTATCCATAGATCCCCCAATATGGGGCCCAAGGACCAAATTACACTGGTTATATGCAAATAGACCCAGTACATATACAAGTAAAAAATAATGCTGTGTTACCTCGCATACCTCCGCATAAAATATCAAAGGAAGGTGAACAAGGACTAAAAGAGGTTATATTGGATTTGTTGGACAAGGTAATAATTCGAGGTGTATCTGGAAATGTATGTAACAGCCCTATTTTACCAGTGGTCAAAAGGGATGATGGTCCAGGACAAATGTATTATCGTATGGTAGTTGATTTGTGAGCCATTAACAAAATAGTTCAGCCTCAATGTCTAGTGGCTCCAGATATTACCACAATGTTTTTTTCTATCCCAGCCTATGCAAAATGGTTTACAGTGATAGATCTAAAAAACTAATTTTTTAGTATTCCCATGCATGAAAATAGCCAATATTTGTTTGGATTCAGTTTCCAAGGTCAATCCTATGTCTTCTGTAGAGCACCAGACGGTTATACAGAATGTTAAAGTATTTATAACCAAGCACTTAAAAAACAGCTAGATAATTGTATTCTACCAGCAGGGACAAGGTTATTGCAGTAATGCGATGAGATACTAAAAGCGGAATGTGACGAGGATTGCAAAAACGCATCACATAGAGTATTATCATTTTTAGCTTGAAATGGAAAAATGGTGGCGCTATCAAAATTGCAATATTGTCAACAGGAGGTCATCTACTTAGTTCACCTCCTGTCGAAAGGGGGGAGAAGGCTGTCACTTGATTACATTAAGGTGATCCAAAACATACCTCAACCTACCACACAAAAGGACGTATGTGCCCTTCTAGGCATGGTCTCATTATGTAGACAATGGGTATTGTATTGTATTGTAATTGCATTTATATAGCGCTTACTACCCCTGACGAGGCGTCGAAGCGCTTTTTCGGCGGGTAGCACGCTACTCCGGGACCCACAGAGGATTAGTTTTGAATTAGTATAGTGAAACATGCAAGTACACCACATTTTTCCTTCATAGCAAAAGCAAAAGTGTAAAGATGAGTCCAATACAATTTGTAGGAGGAAGTAAACTTTACTTTAATAGGTATACATGAAGAGACCTCCAGCTCCCTCACCAACTTCTTCTTACTGGCCTCCTCTTCACAACATAACATTCTGAGCTCCTAGCAACCCGCTCAGTGTTCCATTAAGCATAGATCCTAACACAAACCTTTACTGTCCTCAATGCATAAAGACATTTCTGAACCAGTTCTAGGCATGATGAACATCAACATAGTTTTAACACTTTGAAAGAAACTCTTTGAAATGCACCTGCTTTGGGTACCCCTGACTATACTTAATGCTTTTCTTTACTCCTTGTCTAATTGCCTCCGAATTATTGCGGCAACAGCCGCAGCACTAAAACAGGCAGATACAATTATTTTGGGCCATGAGCCCATAGTATCTGTACCTCATTCCATTGACATATTATGGAACAAAACAAGCGCAACATTTAACTAATGCTAGATTCCCATATTATGAATTGACTCTGATGGCCCCAAATGTCACTCTGGGAACAATGTAACACAATAAAGCCAGCCGCTCGAATGCCTCTTCCTTTGGAACAGGATGAAGTACAACATGACTCTGTGATTGTTACTGAAACTGAGACAAAGGGTCTAGTGGACCTGGGGGATGTACCAATGCAATTGTTAATGGCACTTTATTTGTAGATAGCTCTTGTCTAAAGAAGTCGGATGGGACTATCTCAGCTTCCTATGCGATTGCCACCAATTACACTGCAGTTGAGACATGTAGAATAGAACAAACATCAGCATAGGCTGCAGAGTTGATAGTCCTGACTAGAACATGTGAATTGTCAGAAGGGTTAACGGTAAACAAATACACTGATAGCCGGTACGCATTTGGTGTAGCCCATAACTTTGGCTGCCTATGGGCTGAAAGAGGATTTATTACCTCTGGTGGAGCTATGATACAGCATGGACATCTCTTTTCTAAGCTTCTGAATGCTATCACTCTGCCCAAAAGATTAGCTTATATTAAATGCAGTGCACACAAGAAAGTAACAGATGAGGTGGGACAAGGAAATGGTTTTGCAGATGAAATAACACGGAAAGGCCGTGTCCCTGTCTTGCTGGCAACCCAGACTGCAGTACGGTGTGAGGAACACAAGAACTGGGTTCACCTTTCCCATGAGAAAAGGGCACCCCCATTCTGGAAGGAGCAGCTTTTTGAAGGAGATAGTTTAAGCATCAAAAAAGTGCCCACTGCTGGAATAGCACACAACACACCTACCGCACCCCGCTACAATTTTCAACCATGCAAAATTAAATAGAAAAATGCTTATGATGGATCAAGCACCAAATGGCAGGTGCTCGAGTGCCATCTTTAATGGACTAACTTGTGCAGTGAAGTTAGTAAAATAAGGACACTGTAAGCTTTGGTTCATATTGGAGAGGCATCCCTGGGGCCAACACGCCACTACGGCCGATATGGAAAAAGAAAATATAACTAATATTTATTATCTGCATGTTGATATTTGCCTTGACTTGGTACCTTTATGTTTACCTCCCTGTACATATGATGTTAGCTAAAGCCACTTCTGCACCTACTAGTACCCTGTTGAAGCATCAACAACACTTTGCTGAATACCATAGCAATGTACTTGTTCAGATGGCTTACACCTATTACAAACAAATGAAAATCTTACCAACATGTTGGGTTTTTATGAAACTTCCAGCACACACTGTGACACGTATGCTATTTCTGTCTCAGTGATTAGCTTATAATGATTCCTGTTTTATCTTGTTGTGGACACTAGTGCAATGGTACATTATAGATGAAATAGACTTCCTGCATGACTTTAGGGATAACATCATGCTCCCCACATCATGTAATATTAGGGGAAAGAATTCTCCCTATAAAAGCCTTTTTAATAACTCCTTTATGTATTATCAATATGTTCAATTCCTGACTAAAATGAACACTATTGTTCCTGTAGGAGAGTAGGGTCTGCTATCCTATGGTCACCCCAATTTTTGTTTTTTGCTTCACTGGTTTTCGACTTACTGAGGCTGTGGGCCTGCTAATCAGACCCCCAGCCTGCTGTTCTCTCTCTAAATGTATAATACATGTGCTATAGGTACATACCACAATTGGAAATGGACTCCTTGTCAGCCCCTGTACCATGCACTATAGGTGCTCAGGGCATAGGTGCCACCAAGGCCTACCAGGGGCTGAAGCATAGCTTTTGCCACCCCTGGCTGGTTCTTAAATTGACACAACTGGCTGATCACTCAGCTGGGGCAAGTGGGTGTAATCACCCCTTGCTTAGATATAGTATACCTATATCTAAACCTATATCTGGACACATATATAGCCTGTAAGCCACTCCTATGGAAGGCCTCATCAATCCTGGAGGCAGAGTGCGTGGTTTTATGTGAGATGGTGCTCTGGCATGAGCTGAGCCTGTCTGCAGCTGTCGGGAACAACTCCCTAAGCTGATCCGGGATAATGCCATACCATATACTCTTAAGCGCCTTATAATCCTCGCGGTTATATAGCAACTTTGGTTTGGCTTTATCAAAACATGTCGTGTAAGGTGTCATACGAATTGGAATACTACCCCCTCGCCAGTTCTGGCGACGGGGGTAGCATTCCACCCTTCTAGAGGGAGAAGACATGTTACTTTACTGAAACGCGGTTGATTTAAAATGAGCCTCAGATCCACAAAATGGATGCCCCTGCCACAGACACGGGTCTGGCCTCCTGCTGCTGACCGAAACTCGGCAGAGGAGGCCTGGACAAAGAGTTTCCTGTCACAGGGCGGTGTCAAACCACCCCAGACAGGAGATAGTGGATTGGAGTAGGGAGGTTTCAAAGAAACCAGACACTGCCTGGGGAGCACAAGGCTGCCCCTTGCAGGATCCGGCCAAACCGGTTCTGGGGCCTCCCAGCCCCTGTCCCAGCGCGGCCAGGATCAAAGGAGAGGGGTGTAACCACCCCCTTCCTGGGTCCCACCCATAGGAGGGGACCTAGCAGGATGTCCAACCCCCGAGATTCGAATAAGAGGGGGAGCAGTGCCAATGCAACTCAGATCATCCTGAAGAAACATAAGAAACGAATTCTGGACCCTTCGACTTTCTACACGACGTGAGAAGACTGAAGAATCTCCCTTGTGGTCAAGGAGTGACCACCCTGTGCAAACAGGCACCATCCAGCCCTCGACCCTTGCTTTGTTGCAGTTCCCGCCGGAACTCGAGCGACAGAGATCAACGAGATCAAGCTTGCCTGCCTTCTACCTGCCCGATCCACAGTCCCTGCAGAGCTGAGACCCGTGGAGGCGACCGGAAGCGTGGGGCACGCCATCTTGAAAAGGCCACGAGACGCTGACCGTGCAGCCCACGAGTGACCCTCGAAGCTGTACACCGGGGTTTGAGAAGCCCCAGCCCCGAGCTCCACTTGCACCAAAGCTCACCCCTCCACACTCGACGAGTGCTGCGTGGGACCCTTCTGCTTGTGTGCGCTCGACGCGTTGGCCCGGTCACTTGCCAGCTGGCTTGTGGCCCCTGTGCCGACGAACCTTGAAATACGACTCGCTTTTCTGGTTGCTCCAGATCTGCACCAGCTCCTGTGAAAAGGAGCCCCCACTCTGACCCTCCTGGTTTGAGTGATAAGCAATCTCCCGGTTCCGCGTGGATTGCTTTTGCCAAGTGCTGTTTGCTGCAATCTTGAAGCCGACGGTGCTGACGGCGAGAGCCTACGTGGGACAGATCGTGACCTGCTCCTGGACGTCGCAGATGCCCCAGAGCCCACGTGACAGCGGAGAGAAGCCTATCGACAACCGCCTGATTGCGCCCGACATTGCCTGGTTCCGTCCTGGTTCCACCCTGGTCACTGCTGAGTGACCCAGACCCTGTCCCCTCTGCTTTCAGGTACTTTTCTACTTCGATCCACCCTTGGATCGCACCGGACACTTCTGCTTCACATCGCCTGCAGCTGCAACAGCTTCAAGCACCAAGAACCTGCGTGTCAGAACCCGACGCCACTTCGACCCTGTGCACCCACGGCCTGTGGGTGAGGTAACATTGCAACGCCGGTGTCCATACACTGGTACACACCTCTAGGGTCTGTGTCTAAAGTTTTGTGTTCCTAGGTTCAGCGGAAGTATCTTTTAATTCACTTTAACTGACTTTTACGCACCATTGACAGTGCATTGGTGCGCGCCGCACTTTCCGTGCTGCACCCGTCTCCTGTGGGCTACTCCCGACTTCATCATTGCTAGTCCTGACTGCTCCCAGCGAATCTCTAGGCCCTAGGCCTAACCATTGTTCGATAAGTGTTACTTATACCATTTTTTTAGTATATGGTTTGAGTGGCCACCCGCCCTCATCCATAATTGTGCAACTTTATATGTCTAAACAGTGCTTTTGATTTAACGCTTGTGCCCCTTTCCTCATAAAGAGTACTGGGGAGTAATTTAGAAATAAATACATATATTTTTATAATATATACTTGTGTGGTGTCCTTTCACTTGATTACAGGATTGTATGTGGTAAAACAGCTCGCTTAACACGACCTCTTAAGTTAAGCCTTTAAGGCTGCTTAGTCCATGCTACCACTAGGATAGCTTGTCTAACAAGGTTGACTTACAACCTGACATCTTTGGGGTTTGTTTGGACTGATACCCAGTGGTTCCAGAATTGGAAACACTACATATCAGGCCAACTTCTCACATTGGTGTGCAGCGGTGGGATTTGAGCTTGCTGTTTGTTTTACCATTGCAATCTTTATCAAATTGAAAGATCACATCAAGTACCTCTAGGTACATATAAATCAAAAGCTTAGCATATTAAGTTCTACTGAACTTAGTAGTTGTAGATTAAAGGGATTAGCACACCCTGACTACAACTCACTAGCAAGGTACAGTAGGAAACCACTTAGTGTAGGTAAGTGCACCACTTACACCTCACTAGCAGTCATGTCTGATACAGGTAGAGCTTCAGGCTCTGCCCCTGTAATAGTTGATCCTATAGGGACAACATCCAGATATGACAACCTTAGCCACAAAGACCTGAGTGCCTTGTGCACAGCCAGGGGGCTAAAAAAGGGCAGAGGCCCTACCATTCCTTCCCTAGTAGCTCTCCTAGAAAAGGATGACCTAGATAAGGTGAGTCAGACTCCCTTAGAAACAGAGGAAGGGATAAACTCCCCTGAGAATGAGGATCTTCCAGAGGAAGTAGAGGAGGAGGAGGAAGACCCAGAGGAAGGCTCTGATTTAGAAGAGCCTGAAGATCAGGATCAGGGGGGAAACCAGGTACAGGTTGCCAGGCTTAACCAGGCCAACTTGGACCTACATGGGAATGGAGAGGGCCAGCACCACTCCAGATCTCATAACCACATTCTCCCAGGTAACAGGAGGGTGAGATCTCTATCAAGGGATTCTCATCTTTCTAGTGCCTCAAGAGAATCTCAAAGAGGAATGACTTCCTCCCAGAGAAAAGAGCATAGGGCCAGGATGAGGGCTGTCCAACTCCAAATAGAAAGGGAAGAGGTAGCCTTGGCTCAAGCTAAACTTGCTTTAGCAAGAGAAAGAAAATTGTGTGGCTTAGATGCCACTGGTGGCAGCAAAGTTCCTAAAGAAAAAGACAGGGCCTATGACAATAGAAACCTGACAAAAATTGTGCCCCCCTACAAGGAAGGGGATGATATCCACAAATGGATGACTGCTCTTGAGAGGGCCTGCATGGTACAGCAGGTCCCTGAGGATCAGTGGGCAGCAATTTTATGGTACTCCTTTTCTGAGAAAGGGAGGGACAGGCTCCTCACTGTTAGACCTGAGGATGCCAAAAACTACTCTGTCCTGAAGAGTGCTCTTATTGAAGGGTTTGGCCTAACCACTGAGCAATACAGGTTGTTGTTCAGAGACACCCAAAAAGCACAGACTCAGGACTGGACTGATTTTGTAGATTGTGCCACTAAGGCTCTGGAGGGTTGGCTGCAGGGAAGTAAAGTTTCAGACTATACAGGATTGTACAATCTTATGATGAGAGAACAGATCCTTAATAACTGTCAGAACCAGCTGTTGCATCAATACCTTGTTGACTCTGATTTGACCTCTCCCCAAGAATTGGGAAAGAAGGCAGACAAATGGGTCAGAACAAGGATTAAGCAGAAAAACCAGAACCAAGGTGACCAGAAGAAAACAGACCAGAAGGGTGGGAATCAGAAAGATAAAGAAAAGGACCAGAAGTCTTCAGGCCCCCAAACTAGCAATAAGGAGGGGGGTTCCCAAAATGGAAACAAGAAAAAGAAGAATGATGGCCCAAAGAAACCTTGGTGTAATACCTGCAAATCAGTTTCACACTGGGGCAGTGAATGCACTAAGAAAAATCCAGTCCCCACCACTGCAGCTCCTAAAGCAACTGCACCCCCTAGTACAGTCAGCAGTGGTGGTACACAGCCAAAGGGTTTAGTAGGGTTGACCCTGGGTACTGAGGTGGAATCTGGCCTAGTCAGAATCCCCACACAGGCAGTTCTCCTATATGATGTGGACTTATCTTTGCCCACTGCAGTAAGCCCCAGTAACCTGGGCAAATATAGGCAGACTCCCTTAATTAATGAGAAACTGGCTCAGGCCTACAGGGACACTTGTGCCAGTGTCACAATGGTGACACCTGGCTTTGTGGACCCTGGACAGATTGTACTAGGTGAAAGTTACCTAGTGACCAATGCAAGCAACTCCACTACTTCCCATAGTGTGGCTGTTGTGAACTTCTCCTGGGGAGGGGTAGATGGCCTAAAGAAAGTTGTTGTGAGTGCAGACCTCCCAGTAGACTGTCTGTTAGGCAATGATCTTGAAAGCTCAGTTTGGTCAGAAGTGGAGTACAGGACTCATGCAGAAATGCTAGGGATTTCAGCTCATGTCCTTGCAGTGACAAGGTCTCAGGCTAAGAAGTGCCTTCCTGAACCAGTGGTGGATCTTGAAACAATAGACCAACCACAACCCAAGAGAAGGAGCAAGAGGGTTAAGGCTGTGCCTTCCCACTTGCCCCAGGTTGAGGATCAGGTTTCACAGGAAACTGATTCTGCAGTCCAAGAGGAGACTGTCTCTGAGGAGCTTGAACCTGATCAGGTTGAGTTCCTGGGGACAGGGGGACCCTCAAGGGCAGACCTGGGGCAGGCCCAATTAGATTGCCCTTCACTTGAACCCCTCAGACAGCAAGCTGCTGCTGAGGCTGCAGGGAATGCTCAAGGTACCCATAAGGTGTATTGGGATGAAGGACTCCTTTATTCAGAGGCTAGAGACCCCAAGCCTGGCACAACCAGGAGGTTGGTTATACCTTTGAAGTTTAGGGGCTTCCTTCTTACCTTGGCCCATGATATTCCCCTTGCAGGACACTTAGGCCAGAATAAGACTTGGGACAGGCTTGTTCCACACTTTCACTGGCCTCACATGTCAGAAAATGTCAAGGAGTTTTGTCGCTCCTGTGTCACTTGCCAAGCCAGTGGTAAGTCAGGTGGCACAACAAAGCCCCCCCTGATACCACTACCTGTGGTGGGGGTACCCTTTGAAAGAGTTGGAATAGACATTGTGGGTCCCATGGATCCTCCAACAGCATCTGGGCACAGATTTATACTGGTGGTAGTGGATCATGCCACCAGGTATCCAGAGGCAATGCCCCTGAGGACCACCACAGCTCCTGTGGTGGCAAAAGCCCTCATTGCAGTTTTCTCAAGAGTGGGCTTTCCAAAGGAGGTTCTTTCAGACAGAGGTACCAACTTCATGTCTGGATACTTAAAAGCAATGTGGAAAGAGTGTGGAGTAAACTATAAGTTTACCACACCCTACCATCCACAGTGCAATGGGCTTGTGGAAAGGTTCAACAAGACCCTAAAGGGAATGATAAAAGGTTTACCAGAGAAGCTTAGGCGGAAATGGGACATCCTTTTACCCTGCTTGCTCTTTGCTTACAGAGAGGTCCCACAGAAGGGGGTTGGCTACAGCCCTTTTGAACTTTTGTTTGGCCACCCTGTAAGGGGTCCACTGAGTTTGGTGAAGGAAGGATGGGAGTTACCTCTCAAAAAGCCTAAACTAGACATTGTGGACTATGTACTTGGTCTCCGCTCCAGGATGGCTGAATACATGGAGAGAGCATCCAAAAACCTTGAGGCAAGTCAGGAATTACAGAAAGCCTGGCATGACCAAAAGGCTGTTCTGGTTGAGTACCAGCCAGGGCAGAAGGTGTGGGTGTTGGACCCAGTGGGGCCAGCAGCTCTCCAGGACAAATGGACTGGACCCTACCCTATCATTGAGAAAAAGGGAGAAGTCACCTATGTGGTTGACTTTGGCACCCCTAGGAGCCCCCACAGGGTGCTCCATGTCAATCGTTTGAAAGCATTTGTTGACAGGGAGGACATGAGTCTCCTCATGGCCACAGATGGGGAACAGGAGGAAGAGAGTGACCCTCTCCCAGACCTGCTTTCCCAGAACCCTGATGATGGTTCAGTTGATGGAGTAGCCTTGGCAGGCAGCCTCACTGAGCAGCAACAGGTGGACTGCAGACAGGTGTTGCAGGCCCACAGACACTTGTTTTCACTCACACCCAGTCAGACTAACTGGTGCACCCATGAGGTGGATACTGGTGACAATCTGCCTGTGAAGAATAAGATCTACAGGCAACCTGACCATGTCAGGGATTGTATAAAGGCTGAGGTGCAAAAGATGTTGGAGCTTGGAGTGATTGAGCCATCAGAGAGCCCATGGGCTAGCCCAGTGGTCCTTGTGCCAAAACCTCATACCAAAGATGGGAAGAGAGAAATGAGGTTTTGTGTGGACTACAGAGGTCTCAATGCTGTCACTAGGACAGATGCTCATCCCATTCCAAGAGCAGATGAGCTCATTGATAAATTGGCTTCTGCCAAGTTTCTGAGCACATTTGATTTGACAGCTGGCTACTGGCAAATCAGACTAGCTGAAGAGTCAAAAGCCAAAACAGCATTCTCTACCCCTAGTGGACATTATCAGTTTGTGGTGATGCCCTTTGGTTTGAAGAATGCACCTGCCACCTTCCAAAGGTTGGTGAATCAAGTCCTTGCTGGGCTGGATGACTTTTGTGCAGCATATCTAGATGATATTGCTGTCTTTAGCTCCACCTGGGAGGATCACCTGATCCACCTGAAGAAGGTTCTGGAGGCCCTGCAAAAGGCAGGCCTGACTATCAAGGCTACTAAGTGCCAGATAGGGCAGAGCAAGGTTGTGTACTTGGGCCACCTAGTAGGTGGGGGTCAAGTTCAACCACTGGAGAGCAAGATCCAGACCATACAGGACTGGGCTCCTCCAACTACCCAGACACAAGTCAGAGCCTTCTTGGGCCTGACTGGGTATTACAGAAAATTTGTAAAGAACTATGGGTCCATTGTGACACCATTGAATGACTTGACATCCAAGAAGATGCCCAAAAAGGTTCAGTGGACAGTTAGCTGTCAAAAGGCATTTGATGACCTGAAGAAGGCCATGTGCTCTGCACCTATCCTGAAGAGTCCTGACTACTCCCAACAGTTCATTGTACAGACAGATGCTTCTGAGTTGGGGGTGGGAGCTGTGCTTTCACAACTTAATCAAGATGGTCAAGACCAGCCCATTGCTTTTATTAGCAGAAGGCTGACCCCCAGGGAGAAACGTTGGTCAGCTATTGAGAGGGAGGCCTTTGCTGTGGTTTGGGCCCTGAAGAAGTTGAGGCCATACTTGTTTGGTACTCACTTCCTAATTCAGACAGACCATAAGCCCCTCTTGTGGCTAAATCAGATGAAGGGTGAAAATCCCAAACTGCTCAGGTGGTCCATTTCCCTACAGGGGATGGACTTTACAGTGGAGCACCGCCCAGGGACTGACCATGGTAATGCAGATGGTCTCTCCAGGTACTTCCACTTAGAACATGAAGACTTATCTGGTCAAGGTTAAGTTTAATGTCCCTGCGTTTGGGGGGGGGGGGGGGTTATGTAGGAGAGTAGGGTCTGCTATCCTATGGTCACCCCAATTTTTGCTTTTTGCTTCACTGGTTTTCGACTTACTGAGGCTGTGGGCCTGCTAATCAGACCCCCAGCCTGCTGTTCTCTCTCTAAATTTATAATACATGTGCTATAGGTACAATTGGAAATGGACTCCTTGTCAGCCCCTGTACCATGCACTATAGGTGCTCAGGGCATAGGTGCCACCAAGGCCTACCAGGGGCTGAAGCATAGCTTTTGCCACCCCTGGCTGGTTCTTAAATTGACACAACTGGCTGATCACTCAGCTGGGGCAAGTGGGTGTAATCACCCCTTGCTTAGATATAGTATACCTATATCTAAACCTATATCTGGACACATATATAGCCTGTAAGCCACTCCTATGGAAGGCCTCATCAATCCTGGAGGCAGAGTGCGTGGTTTTATGTGAGATGGTGCTCTGGCATGAGCTGAGCCTGTCTGCAGCTGTCGGGAACAACTCCCTAAGCTGATCCGGGATAATGCCATACCATATACTCTTAAGCGCCTTATTTTTTTTTTTTTTTAAATATATCTTTTATTCAATGCACAGGAAAAAAAAAAAGTCAAGCATATGTCATACAGAGTCTTGATGTACTAAGGTACAGTAGTTAAAGAAATGCATACATAGAACGTGGAGCAGTTTGTAAAGTACATTGCAGCAGTGTGCGGATAAAATCAGCATTTAAATATTGCGTGATCATGCTATTTCTGTTGTCGTAGCTTGTTTTGTGAACAAAATCAATAAAAGCGTAAGGGGAAAAGGATATCGAACTTGGGGTCGTGTGGCGTGTGGTGTGGCGGGCAGCAGGAACTACGGTGGGGGGGGGGGCAAGGAGGGGGAGGGGGATCCAGTGGTGGTGTGGGTCGTATCTGCTCTGGCAAATCCGGTAGCTACTATGTCGATGCTGGAGGGTGGCCGCGGTTGTGGCGCGCTGGTGGGGCAGGGGGGGGGAAGGGGGGGAGTCTAGGTGTCAGGTGTGTGGTTGGTACGTCTGTTGTCCGCTGCGTCTGGAGCGTGGTGGTCATCTCTGTGTTCCCCGTCCGGGGGTGTCTGTCCCTCAGGAGTCTCTGGCGTCTGGGGCCCACTGTGGAAGGAGCGGAGCATGTCGTCCCAGAGTGTCGCTATGGGGTATTTACGCAGTCCCGCCGTCTCCTCATTATGTAAGGATATACTCTCCGCTTTCGCCCAGTTGTCTAGTGAAGCGTGCCAGTGTTCCATCGCGGGTGGTGTCGCCCGCTTCCAGTGCTTTGTGATGAGTCTCTTTGCCGTAATAAGGCCAAGATCCCAGAAGCGGGAAGGTACCCTGTTTAGCTTGGTCCTATGGAAGAGGCCCAGCAGGCATGCTTCCCACGAGAATGGGATCTGCATCGCCGTACAGTGCTTCAGTAGAGTTAGTATCGACTGCCAGTATGTTTGAAGCAGGGGACATTGCCACAGCATATGGAGGAGGTCTGCTCCCTCCGTGTCACATCTCGGGCATTTGGCCTCTGTGCCCGGGAAATATGAGTTTATCTTGTCCGGGGATAGATATGCACGGTGCAGGACATAAAATTGGATCTGTGTGAAGCGTGCGTTACAGGGAATGTTGCGGGGACCTGAAAGTATCACCGCCCATTCCTTGTCCGTCCATGCCTTCCCTCTATCTGCCGCCCATTTATCCCGTAGGGGTTGCAATGTGATTTGTGTGTGCGAGAGCAGCGCCTGTGTCAGCCAGTGCACCACATGCGTCCCGTTGCCCATCACGTGCATGCACTGGATTAGCTGGTGCGTGGGTGGTTCGTCAGCGATGGTCCCCCATTTCTGCGAGAGCGTCCTCAGTATTGAGGCATGTTGCAGGAATTGTCCCGCAGGGAGCCCCGTGTCAGCAGCCAGCGTCTCGAAAGGGAGTAGAGCGCCATCTGCGTACAAGTCCGTCATTGTTTCTATGCCTGCATGTGTCCACTGTTCCAGTGCCGCCTCCGTCACGACTGACGTGGCCTTGGGGGTACCCAGGAGTGGCAACGCTGGCGCGTATGGTACGGTGGTTTTAGTGAGACGTAAACATCTATCATAGCATTTAGTGGCCACAGCTACATGCAGTTGCGAGTGTTTCCTAGGGCTCGTCAGCGGGTGGAATAGGGTAAGTATCTGCAGTGGGGAGAGGATGTCTGTGGCCGTAGCCGTGTCCTCTAGGTTTCTGCCCGAGATCCAGGCCACCGCCCATTGCACCTGTGCGGCAAGATAATAGAGCTCCAGGTTCGGGACTGCCATGCCGCCCTCAGTGACCGGGTTGTATAGTTTTGTCAGTGCCACCCTCGGTCTGCCTGTGTTCCAGATCAGATCTCTGAGCATGGACTCCAGCTCCCTGAACACACGGACAGGGATGTATAGTGGGAGGTTGGCAAAATAGTACAGGAGCCTGGGGAGTATTATCATTTTTGTTAAGGTCACTCTGCTTGGCACATTGATGGGGAGGGTCTTCCAGAAGGCGATCTGTGTTCTGACAGACGTTATGGCCCGTGTCAGATTGCCGTCCAAAATGTCTGGGGGGGTCCTATACACGTGTATACCCAGGTACTTGAACGTGGTTTGATACCATGGGAGTCGTTCATTATTGATGTAAAGTACAGGGTCCGGGTCGTCAGGAGTGAACGAGTATGCCCCCGATTTGGCCCAGTTGACCTTGAGGCCTGACATTAGTTCGAACGTTCGGAAAATGTCCGACAGTTCCAGCGGCACATTATCTAGGTCTTTGATGTACAAGAGCAAATCATCCGCATATAGCGACACGACATGTGTGCCGTCAGCTAGCGGGATGCCCCAGCGTGCTCCACTAATGCGCAGTCGTTCGGCCAGGGGCTCGATCGCCAGGGAAAATAATAATGGGGAAAGTGGGCAGCCTTGTCTGGTGCCTCTTCTGACTGAGATGGGCTCGGATATCAGTTTCCCAGTGCGCACTCTAACCTCAGGCTTCCCATATAGCAAGCCCACCAGTTCTATGAAGTCATCACCTAGGTCAAACTTACGTAGCACTGCCACTAGATAGGGCCATTCGACGGAGTCGAACGCCTTCTCCAAGTCCAGCACCAGGCAACCCGATCTCGGCCACGTCTGGACTGCATACTCCTGTACTCTGAACAGCCTCCGGATATTGTGGGAGGTGCATCTTGTCGGGACAAACCCATTTTGGTCTTTGTGCACTAGGGCCGGCACCAAGGCCGCCAGTCTGCGGGCCAGTGTTGATGCCAGGATCTTGTAGTCCGTGTTGAGTAGGGCCAGCGGTCGGTATGACCCGAGGAGTGTCTCTTCCCTACCTGGTTTGAGAAGCGATACCAACATTGCTTCGTTCATGGACGCTGGTAAGGATGAGCTGTCTAGAGCTGCCGAATATGTTCTGAGCAGCTCGGGGATGAGGATGTCTGAGTATGCTTTGTAATATTCTGCGGGCAGCCCGTCCGGGCCAGGGGTTTTCCCATTTGAGAGGGCAAATATGGCATCACGCAGTTCTTCCGCCACCAACGGCGATCCAAGATCGTCTCGTTGGTTGTCAGTTGGGGTGGGGAGCGTGATTTCCTCTAGGTATGCTTGGATGTCTGGTCGTGGGTCGCCCATTTGTGACCGGTATAATGTCTTGTAGTGTGTCACGAAGGCGGCATGTATGTCCGCTTGGGTGTATACCACTGTGTCTGCGGTCGGGCTTATGGCCGTCACTGGGGTAGAGCGGTCTTCTCGTCGTATCAGCCAGGCCAACAGTTTGCCTGGCTTGTCGCCGTAGCGGTGTGTGCGCGCCGAGTGTGCAGTGAAGTTGACCTGTTTCAGTCTGCCTATCAGTCTGTCGTGTTCCGTCCTCGCCTCGAGCAGCCCTACACTATCCCCTCCTGCCGCTTCCTGTTCCTTTTGCAGCAAATCCCCTTCCAACCGCTTCAGGTCTGCCTCCAACTGTCGGCGGGTGTGTGCCTGGGTGCCGAGGCATAGGCCCCTCAGTACTACTTTGAACGCGTCCCACTCTAGCTGGGGTGTGGAAGCAGTGTTGTTATTATCTTCGAAGTGTTGTGCTGTTTGCGCCCCTATCGAGGTTCTGAATGCGCCGTCAAGCAAAAGGTCTGGTTGTAGTCTCCAGGTGGGGATTGGTGGTCTCGGTTGTTCCCAGGCAATTGTCATGAGGTGTGGATTGTGGTCCGAATGTGTGCGGCCCAAGTATTGTGTGTCTCTGATCGCCGGCAGCAGATCTCTAGAGACCATGTATCTATCCAGGCGTACATGTAAGTCGTGTGCCCCTGAGTGGAAGGAGTAGGTCCTGGTGTCTGGGTTGTGGCTGCGCCACGCATCCTGTAGGTCCCACTGCACGGACCAGTCCAGGAGGGCTCGCGCTGCGTGATGAGCAGGGGAATTGGGCAGTGGTGGACGGGAGCGATCCAGCGAAGGGTCCAGTGTGCAATTATAGTCCCCGCCCAGTACCCACTGTATGCCATGCCATGGTGCCAGGGTGTTGGATAGCTGTGCTAAGAAGTCTTGTGTCCCCGTATTGGGTGCATAGATCGAGGCTAACACTATTGGGTTCCCGTCAATCCTGCCTCGGACTGCTACATGCCTCCCCCCAGGGTCTACCAAGGTGTCCTGTGCTATCCATGGGGTGCCCGGGCGTATCCACACCAGCGCCCCCCTAGCATAGGAGGAGTGACGTGTGGCATAAAGGTGACCTCTCCACCTGCGGCGCAAAGTGGTAACTTCTGTTTCGCAGAGGTGCGTTTCCTGTAAAAGGGCAATTTGCACGTTGTGGCGTTTGAGGTATGAGTATATTTGGTACCGCCTGGACGGTGTGTGCATCCCTCTCACATTCCATGTACATATATTGATCACAGACATTGCATTATATTAACGGTTTCCCCAGAGCGGCCTCCCCGTCCCACCCCCCGCCCGCCCACTGTCCGTAAGGAATATTGACTGTCCCGCACGCCATTGCAATACTGTAAAGGGGGAAAATAGGCAATCAACATGGCCAATAAAACAGTTAGCCAATGAACAACGCAAACATGCGAAATACCAAAAGGTCGGTGGGCAAACGTGCTCCCGTCCATGCTCTCTAGGAGAGTAACAAAGTCTAGTTCAGTTCTGGGGGCAGCTGTGCAGTGCTAGCAGCAGCGGCTGGTTAAGTGTTGTTAGAGTCATCATATAGGGGTCGCTCCCCTTCCCGGGGGGTGTATGGAAGCCTAAGCCGGTCCCAATCCCAAGAGTCATGGATACAAAATAGACTTTTAATGCCATACATTACGTGACTTCAGCAGCGTGCGGCAGGACAGGCGGCCGCAGGAGTAGGGGGTCGGCTGGTCAGTGTCCATTGGAGTATCATCAGGGCCAGCTGCAGACCGCAGTGTTCCATGGGCCTCGCCGGGTCGGGCTGGCCCAGACTGGATCCGCTGTCTCTTCGCTGATGGCCTTTCGAGCGCTCGTGTGGGATGCACGGTGAATATGTCCTAGTAGCCCGCTAGCCGATGTAGTCTGATGTTTGGGGTGTGACGTCCGGCCCAGGATCCGTCACAGGAGAGTCCGATATTCCATACATTGCTTCGTCGTCGCTTGGTGGGTCTTGTGTACCGCTGCCAGTTGGTTCGCTGGGCGCTGGGGAGTGACTGAGTTCCCGCACAAGTCGTAGGGCTTCTCGTTTTTCCTGCTGTGTAGTGTCCGCAGGGGGAGGCGTCTTCTGTGGCCTGTTCGCGTGTTCCTGCGCCCGTTGCCTTGGCCGGCGCCGTCTCTTGGACCCGCTAAGTTGGCGTCCGCCTGTGCGGTCCGTCGGTGTTCTGGGGGCCGAGTCTGTGCCGCTGTCCAGCCATGCCTCCACTTCGGCTGGATCTGTAAAGAAATGGGTTCTCTCTCCGGCTATCACTCTTAGTTTCGCGGGGAACAGCAAGGAGTACTGGAGGCCCAGTTGGCGTAGGCGCTTTTTCGCCGCTAAGAAGGATTGCCTCTGCCTCTGTACTTGAATGGTGTAGTCCGGGAAGAACATTACCTTGGTGTTTTCGATTCTCACATCATCAAGTTTGCGCGCTTCTCTCAGTATGGTGTCTCTGTCTCTGTAATTTAGAATGCGGAGAAGCATGGGCCTTGGGTTGGAGCCCGTCGTCAAGGGTTTGGTCGGGACTCTGTGGGCGCGTTCCACCACGAAATGAGGCGAGAGTGTGCCCTCAGGCAAGATGGACGTCAGCCATCTTTCCATGTGGTCTTCTGGCTTTCTCCCTTCCCATTTTTCCGGAACGCCGACCAGGCGTACATTGTTTCTTCGCGCCCTGCCTTCCGCGTCCTCGGCCCTGTCTTCTAGGAACTCCACTCGGTTCAGCAAGTCCTGTATGTGGGTATGTGTCTGGCTGGCTTGGGGTTGGAGCTCCTTCACGGTTCCCTCCAGTGACGTGGTGCGGTCAGCAAGTTTTTTGTGGTCAGCGCGGAGGTGCGTGAGGTCTATGGCCACACTGTCGATCTTGGTGGCCAGGGAGGTGCGTGTGAGCTGGATAGATTCTTCCAGCCGTTCCATGGCTGCAAGCATGGTGTCGAGTTTTGCCGCTGTTTGGTCCTGGTCAGCGGGTTTGCCGGATTTATCCATTTTGCCCTTGGTTATTGCGCCCCCAGTGCCGGTCCGTGCCCTGGTCCCGCCGGACATCGGTGCTTGAAGTGGTATTTGGCGCCTTCGAAGGGGCCCATGATGGGAAGGTGTCGAGTGGGTAGGCCGGTCCGCCAGGGGGGGGCCAGGAGTCGGCGCGGGGTGTTCCGAGCAAGGACCGCCGCGGTCAGCCAGCGGGGTGTGACACGGGGCGTCGGATGTTGGGGGTAGGGTGGGCGGACACCCCCTGCCGGCCCGCTCCTAGGTGCTCTCTATGTTCTGGCCGGGTCAGCCGTTAGTAGTATGGGCCACGGTGTGTCTCTCCCCGCAAGCGCTTCTGGCTGAGGGGGTGCAGCGTGTTTTTTCAGCTGTGGTCCAGGCCTGTCCAGTCCGGCCGTTGGCGAGGGCAGTGAGCAGCCGACGTCCGGCGGGAGCACGGCGAGCGTCTCTGACTGGCTCGTGCGGCAACTCGGCGCCCAGCCTCTCTCGGGGCGCAGTCAATGCAGGTCGTCGTTCCCCCTGGTCGGGTTCAATACTTCTGGGCGTCGCTATTCCCACAGTGCGTGCCTGGGGTAGTGCCGGTGGGTTGCGGGCTATGCTGCGGTGAGGAGCCAGGACTCAGTGTGTGTACGTGGGCACTGCCGGCAGCCAGGGTCCCGTGTGCCGTGTGCTGCGGTTCGTGCGTCCACCGGTGAGTGCCGTGTTGCATGCCCCAGCCTCCTCTGTTCACCAGCTCCCCAGGTGCCCAAGGCCCAGCCTCTCACCTCTCCCTCCTCTGTGTGCTCGGGTCTATGCGGCGCCCGTCGCAGGGGAGACGCGCCCAGGCCTAGCGGCCACCGCCAGCTCCAGGGCACTCCCGCCACTCCGCCTCAGTGGGTGCGTGAGGTGTCCGGCCGTGTTGGTGCGGTCGCCTCACCTCAGTGCCTCATCGTCGTAGGGGGCGGACGGCCTCTGGTACGCCGGTGTGTGGTCCGTTCGTGATTGGTGTGGGCCACGTTTTCGGGCCTACCTCTTCTTCCGGATCCCCGGCGTTTCCTGGGCCCGCGCCTGGACTGGAGGCAACGTCTGCGGCCGCGGGCGGCCGGCACCTCTCGGTGCGGTGTCACAGGTCCGATCCGCGCCAAAATTGGACAGGCGCCGTGTCGGAGCCAGCGGGGCACTCGCCGATGTTTTTCGGCAGGCTTTGTGGAGAATAGTCCCGGAGAACAGCGCCGGGAAGGGGAGCTCGGCACGGAGCTCTACCCGCAGGCGACCATTTGCTTCGCGTGCTAAGCCACGCCCCCCCCTCTTAAGCGCCTTATAATCCTCGCGGTTATATAGCAACTTTGGTTTGGCTTTATCAAAACATGTCGTGTAAGGTGTCATACGAATTGGAATACTACCCCCTCGCCAGTTCTGGCGACGGGGGTAGCATTCCACCCTTCTAGAGGGAGAAGACATGTTACTTTACTGAAACGCGGTTGATTTAAAATGAGCCTCAGATCCACAAAATGGATGCCCCTGCCACAGACACGGGTCTGGCCTCCTGCTGCTGACCGAAACTCGGCAGAGGAGGCCTGGACAAAGAGTTTCCTGTCACAGGGCGGTGTCAAACCACCCCAGACAGGAGATAGTGGATTGGAGTAGGGAGGTTTCAAAGAAACCAGACACTGCCTGGGGAGCACAAGGCTGCCCCTTGCAGGATCCGGCCAAACCGGTTCTGGGGCCTCCCAGCCCCTGTCCCAGCGCGGCCAGGATCAAAGGAGAGGGGTGTAACCACCCCCTTCCTGGGTCCCACCCATAGGAGGGGACCTAGCAGGATGTCCAACCCCCGAGATTCGAATAAGAGGGGGAGCAGTGCCAATGCAACTCAGATCATCCTGAAGAAACATAAGAAACGAATTCTGGACCCTTCGACTTTCTACACGACGTGAGAAGACTGAAGAATCTCCCTTGTGGTCAAGGAGTGACCACCCTGTGCAAACAGGCACCATCCAGCCCTCGACCCTTGCTTTGTTGCAGTTCCCGCCGGAACTCGAGCGACAGAGATCAACGAGATCAAGCTTGCCTGCCTTCTACCTGCCCGATCCACAGTCCCTGCAGAGCTGAGACCCGTGGAGGCGACCGGAAGCGTGGGGCACGCCATCTTGAAAAGGCCATGAGACGCTGACCGTGCAGCCCACGAGTGACCCTCGAAGCTGTACACCGGGGTTTGAGAAGCCCCAGCCCCGAGCTCCACTTGCACCAAAGCTCACCCCTCCACACTCGACGAGTGCTGCGTGGGACCCTTCTGCTTGTGTGCGCTCGACGCGTTGGCCCGGTCACTTGCCAGCTGGCTTGTGGCCCCTGTGCCGACGAACCTTGAAATACGACTCGCTTTTCTGGTTGCTCCAGATCTGCACCAGCTCCTGTGAAAAGGAGCCCCCACTCTGACCCTCCTGGTTCGAGTGATAAGCAATCTCCCGGTTCCGCGTGGATTGCTTTTGCCAAGTGCTGTTTGCTGCAATCTTGAAGCCGACGGTGCTGACGGCGAGAGCCTACGTGGGACAGATCGTGACCTGCTCCTGGACGTCGCAGATGCCCCAGAGCCCACGTGACAGCGGAGAGAAGCCTATCGACAACCGCCTGATTGCGCCCGACATTGCCTGGTTCCCTCCTGGTTCCACCCTGGTCACTGCTGAGTGACCCAGACCCTGTCCCCTCTGCTTTCAGGTACTTTTCTACTTCGATCCACCCTTGGATCGCACCGGACACTTCTGCTTCACATCGCCTGCAGCTGCAACAGCTTCAAGCACCAAGAACCTGCGTGTCAGAACCCGACGCCACTTCGACCCTGTGCACCCACGGCCTGTGGGTGAGGTAACATTGCAACGCCAGTGTCCATACACTGGTACACACCTCTAGGGTCTGTGTCTAAAGTTTTGTGTTCCTAGGTTCAGCGGAAGTATCTTTTAATTCACTTTAACTGACTTTTACGCACCATTGACAGTGCATTGGTGCGCGCCGCACTTTCCGTGCTGCACCCGTCTCCTGTGGGCTACTCCCGACTTCATCATTGCTAGTCCTGACTGCTCCCAGTGAATCTCTAGGCCCTAGGCCTAACCATTGTTCGATAAGTGTTACTTATACCATTTTTTTAGTATATGGTTTGAGTGGCCACCCGCCCTCATCCATAATTGTGCAACTTTATATGTCTAAACAGTGCTTTTGATTTAACGCTTGTGCCCCTTTCCTCATAAAGAGTACTGGGGAGTAATTTAGAAATAAATACATATATTTTTATAATATATACTTGTGTGGTGTCCTTTCACTTGATTACAGGATTGTATGTGGTAAAACAGCTCGCTTAACACGACCTCTTAAGTTAAGCCTTTAAGGCTGCTTAGTCCATGCTACCACTAGGATAGCTTGTCTAACAAGGTTGACTTACAACCTGACATCTTTGGGGTTTGTTTGGACTGATACCCAGTGGTTCCAGAATTGGAAACACTACATATCAGGCCAACTTCTCACAGTTCCACTCGCTGATTCTACTATTTCCTACCCACCATCTCTCCAGGTAAATATATCACCTAGGGAGAAACGCCTACAGTCTAATGGTTCACTGTTTTTAGGGTAACAGTGTCTGCAAGGTAAATTTTTCCATGGCTAGTGTCGCTCATATTCATCGTGCCCTCCCACCAGGTGAAGGTATACATTTTATATGTGGTTCCAAGGCTTACCTATCACTGCCACTAGGGTGTGGTGGATCCTCCACCTTGGGATTGACTCTTTCCCGCAATCAAGCAATTTCCACTGACCTTGGGTTTGCTAAATTACAGAATTTCCTTGATCATCACAAAAGGGATACATCAAATATGTTTTCAATAGATCAGACAGATACTGCTGGACTGGAAGCTAATGACTTTGGGTTAAGAATAGTACCTTTACTTGGAATAGCTATGAATTCCTGTCATATTAGAAGACTGCGACGGTTATTAGACAAACCATATCAGCATTAGAAAACATAACAGTAGAAATGGCCACCATGCATTCCGTGGTTTTCCAAAACCTCATGGTTCTAGATATGCTGCTTCCAGAACGCAGAGGAGTATGTAAGGTTCTGCCTACCAAATATTACATTTATATCCCAGCCAATTCCAAAAACTTACAGCAGGCTATTGAGAACATGCACAAAATAGCATGACGGGTACATGCGTTTGCCAATGAAGATATTTCCTCTTTTTGGGATTGGATTACCCCATTCTTCGCCAGTTGGGGTTGAAAATTACTAATGATAGTGGTTATACTAGGAAGTATTAGGTTGTTGTTTATGTGCACAAAGCTTGCCAATGTGCTGTGGCCTACTGGCAACAGTTTGCCGCCCCTCCCCAACACTCAAGCAACAGACCAATATGGAAGTGGTTCAACAGGAGGAAGTAGTCATGTTAATGCAAATAGATGAACACATATATGATATTCTCCAGCGAAGAAGAGTGAAAAAAGCAACTAAGCACACACTAATGTTTTGGGTTAAATAATACTCAAATGTTCAGAACTAATTTTCTAAGGGTTGATTGTGGAAAACTTAGTTTTATTCATTATTATGAACATCAGTTCTTCTATTAGTAATTCCCTGAATGTTTCTGAAAACGAACGTTGGTGCCTTGCTGACATGTTTTCAAGTCAGCACCAACAGACTTGTTTTGCTTGTGTCTCTCCACACCTGGTGTTGACATACCTGCCCTTGGCCCATCTGAAGCTAATCTAGCAATGTTTATATTTGATTGTTCAATAGTCTGCAGGAGAAGGAACAACCATTGTCAACTCGTAAATGTTTATGCTTGTTTGTTCAATTGTTTGCTCATTCACAAGGAACCAGCAATGTCCTCTGAGAATGTTTGTACTTGTTTATTAAATTATATGTTAATATTTGAGGATCTGAAACAAACTTTAACCTCATTACCTAGTTAGGGATTGTTCCTTCTGTAAATATTTTACACAGTTCCAGCTCCTGCTAACTGTATAAGTACTCTTACAGAACTATGTAATTTGTCCACTCTGGTCATAACCACCCTAGAACTGTGATTCATGAGCACCCACGTGTTACTATTAAATATGAGTTGCTTTGGCAGACCTCCGACTACTGGCTTTTTTATTTGGGACTGGAGACTAAAAAAGAGCAATTTTCACAGGTCTTATTTGTGACTTTGCCTTGTTCACTCTCCTTTTCGGAGGGAAGAGATGCGAAGTTTACTGCTGGCGTTGGTTGGCATTGAGAGTGGGGGCTACTGTGAATGGTGTGAGTGGACAGTAGTGGGGCATCAGAACTGTGACGTGGTGCTACTGCTCACCAGCCTCACCAGGGCTGGTGCTAATCTGACCTGTGTGTGAGAGGTGTGGCGCAGCGGCCAGAGAGGATGACTCCATAGCGTGGGGGCCACTGTGAATGGTGTGAATGGACAGTAGCGGGGGTCAGAACCGTGACGTGGTGCTACTGCTCACCAGCCTCACCAGGGCTGGTGCTAATCTGACCTGTGTGTGAGAGGTGTGGCGCAGTGGCTAGAGAGGCTGACTCCATAGCGTGGGGGCACTGTGATTGGTGTGAGTGGACAGTAGCGGGGCATCAGAACTGTGACGTGATGCTACTGCTCACCATAATGTAATGCGTAGGGTATGCAGTTCCTATACCGAAAATTAGTAGAGCATGGTGACCAGGTCAGTCAAGCCCCAAAGAGTCAGTGGGAAGCATGACTCTTTAGGAGCAAGTGCCCTCACACACCCAGAAGGGCTTCATCATTGGACGAGCTCCACATGGGGGGGGGGGCGCTGCAATGCCCGACGGGCACCCACAAGGAGGCTCTTTACCAGAGATCTTTTTGGTATGCCGTTTTGAAATGTATGAAGCCTGGGTGTGGGTCTGTACAGTGTAGATTGGTGTGAAGTAAGTTGGTCAGCTGTGAATAACAGAAAAGTGCAGGTTAAAAATAAGTTATGAGGTCCTCTAAAATAGTTTTAATCAGTCAGTAACCTAGCCTATAATAAATCAACAGAAATTATGATCTATGATAGCTGGTGGGCCGACATGTTTCTTGCCGTGGTCAGTCCACAAGGGATATGGTGGCAATTCTTCAGGACCAATAATTCCTAAACTACATGAGTGGTTGGAATTGGTAATGTTTAAATGACCCAATTTCCAATCATCAGGCAATGGCCTAGTTACGTAACAATACCTTTAAAATGTATATAAACACCAACCCTATTACGGTACAGTGAGGCTTCCTCGAGTACGGGATAAGCTACACGCTAATTACATGTGAGAATCCACAGCGAAGGTGTGTGGGATGACCTACCCGGGCTCAGCTCTCTTGGAATGCTCACTTCCGAGGAAGATGAACCCAGGTAGGTCATGTGGAACTGCTGATGAATGGGAACATGCCATACATGAAAAGGAGAAGCAGAAATAACACATATCAAGTATTATCTATGGGGTCTGCCATTTGCCATTAGGACTGATCATAAATCGTTGTTGCATATATTTAAGCGTGCAACGGGATTGGGGGGCAGTGTAACACCAAGAATAACACAATGGTTGTTGGTAGTTATTGTAGGAAACTGGCTTTTTATGTGGTTCACGAAAATGAGGTACGCTATGTAGAAAGTCCAGATGACCCTTCTTGATTTACAGCGTTTAAGTTAATAATCCCAAATGCTCTCGCTGTGGTAGCGTGGGCGTGCAGTTTAGGACTATTAGAGGGTAGTGTTAAGCATTTGTTGTTCACACAGTCCATACATGAAACGCACACTCAAAGAGAAATTTGATACAAATTTAGAAAAATAACACAGATTTTTACATAATTTTCAACACCAAGATTGTCGGAATCCGGTAAGTATTTTAGACGTTTGGGATTTTTACAGGAATAACAGAAAATAACAGCTGTTAGATTGATGGCATGAGCCTCAAACACTGTAATGTTACTACCTTCTCGGCATAGGTACAACTCACAGGACTGTTTTTCTGGACTTATGGTAAGTAGGGGTCAAGGTTCAATTAGCACCAAGTGCAGAGGTGCTTTAAGCAGTGGTAGCCCCTGAACGCTACATGCTAAAGTCAATAGGTAGAGTACCTGTAATAAGAAGTCTGCAAGTGGGGACTGTGGGACCAGTACAGCAGAATCAAAGAGGGGTGCTCTGCTCTTGAGCAGCTCAGGACCACAGAGACACCATTGGTTTACTTGAGCCTGAACTGGGGAGCTCAGGTGAAGAGGTGTTTTGTCCGGCAGGTCGGTGAGTTAGAGGCTCTCACTGGTGTTGGTGCACGTGCAGAGAAAGGAAAATAAGCACAGCAGGTCCACTCGTGGTGTGGAGCTAGCCTATCTCAAAGTCCCTCTGCATTCTGGTGGCGGTGGTAATCCGAATGAATAAAAACAAGCCTTGGTGCTTGCAACTGGCCCCAGTACCCCGGGTATTGGTACAAGAGGGCTTCTGGAGGGCCTAGCGGCTCAGTGCTTGCTTCAAAGCTGGGGCTGGCCTCTGGGAGCCACAATGTCTTTCTTCTGGGGTGCTAACCCCTCAGTTAGCCTGGGGGATACAGATTTCTGTACTGGGCAGATGCGGTTGGTGCCTGCAGGTGTGGAGAAGTGTCTTCTCCACTCCAAGAGAGACGTTGCAGAGTCAATGAAGTCCTGGGCATACCTCCAAGGGTTTGGGGAGGCTGTTTTGCTTCTGGACGAGTCGGTCATTGTGATTGTCAGGACTGCAGCAGCCAGGCAGGGTTTTGCTACAAGGTCAGTGTTAATACACAGTTCTTACGTTTTTGGCTCTTCTTTGTCCTTCTTCTTTTAGCAAGACAAATCTGAGTTCCTGGTTTCAGGGTGGCACCTACATACTAAATTTAGGTGTGTTAAGGGGAGTGAAGGGTAGTAACCAATGTGCTACTTACTCCTAGGGTCATCACTCCCCTATATGCCCACTTTCTGTGGGAACTGGACAAACCTCTGTCCCAGAATTCTTAATTCCACCAAAAACAAGATGGTGGAACCCTTCTTTAATGGAGCATATCAGTTAGCCCAACTTATGGGTGTGCCTAGCCTGGAGGTGCAACATGTTATGGTATGTTAGCATGTTTTGTATAGCGCACAGCTGCCTCAGCAAAGAGGCGTCCCAGCGCTGAAGCAGAACATAGAAGCTGGTAATCCGAAAGAGGGCACTAGGCTGTGGGAAAAGATGGGTTTTAATATCCCTGCAAAAAAACAGGTAGTTCTCCATGACACGGATGGAAGATGGCAGAGTATTCCAAAGCTTAGCAGCCAGTAGAGGGAAAGAGCGCCCGCCCGACCGTGCCCTCCTCATACAAGGCACAATCGCCAAATTTTGTCCCGAGGAGCGAAGTTGGCACCTAGGGGAATAGGGTGATAGTAGATTGGACAAGATGGCCGGAGAGGAAAATTTCAAGATTTTGAATGCATTGCAGAAGGACCTTGAATTCTATTCGGTTGACAACAGGCAGCAACTGGCGAATTGCCCTGTAGGTGGGGCAGGATCTGGGGAGACCCAGCAGAGTTTTAGCAGCCGCATTTTGAACTTGCTGTAACCTCAGGGTTTTGGTCTTATTTAACCTTAAGAACAGTGCATTGGCATAGTCCAGTCTTGATAAAATGAAGGTCTGAATAATCATTTGCCTAATGGGTGGGTCAAAAAACCCAAGCAATGGTGTAAGCCCCCTAAGTATGCCAAAGCAGGTCCCCGCGACTTTTTTGGTTTGAAACTGAAAGCTGAGGTTTGAATCGAACCAGACACCAAGATCTTTCACCACCTGTTTAGGGGTGGATGCACAACCCAATATGGCTGGCCACCACCAATCCCCCCCCATAGCTTTTGATGGTTTCCCACCGGCAGGACCTCCGACTTGCTGGAGTTCAGTTGGAGTCAATTATCAGTCATCCACTCGGCGACAGCCGTAAGATCCTCCTGGAACTTGGATGCTGCCCCACCTGGTGTCGTCCGCAAGAGCATGCCTTCCACGTAGCTAATTTCCAGCCTGTTTTGGCTCTAAATGGTCCCAAGGGAAAAGGGTGGCATCTTCCAGATCTGGGGGAAGCCGGGGATGCATAACGGGGGGTGCGCATGACGTCCAACGTAGGGGTTATCAAAGAAGAAGGACGGCGAGGAGGAGGAAGTAGAGCGGAAATGTCGAGGAGGAGGAGGCAGCCACAGCAGGTAAGTGCTTTTATTTTACATAATAATTACTTTGGGTGGGGGGAAGGGAGCAGAGCAGAGCAGAGTTCCACTGAGATTCTTTCCAACTCGGTGGAACTCCTCGTAGAGGCACTGCACCTGCTCCTCCCACCCTTAATCTGTACCTGAAGGACTGGGTTTTCTTAAGACCCAGCGGTGCCAGGGGACAACACCTGAAACCTTCGTGGGTAACCTGTTCCGGCGTACAAATGACAGAGACACGGGACACTTCCTTCGGCGTCAAAGATTCGAGGTTTATTACTGCAGGGAACACAGAAGTCACGAGAAGTACATAACATGTAGGTTCACGGAGCCTGATTCGAATTGCTACTGTGGGTCGCTCCTTTTATACAGTTTTCTCTCATAGGTTAACATGGTACACAAAAGGTTACAACTCGGTTCCCATCGTAAAACCACAAGGAGTTACTTTCATGTATTCAAGGCCCGGAACATAAGTACAGAAACGTTTGGTGGTTCCCAACTGTAAAAACCCATCTTCCCACCATTAGTACATTCCAATCAACAATAAACAGATCGAGGAAGAGACAGAAACAGGTGCAGAGGAAGACAGAAACAGTGGGGAGATCGGAAAGGGTGTAAAAAGGGTGGTATCGGGAAACACGAGCTGCAGGCATCAAAGGGACGTGTCTAATGAGATGCACAACTAAGACAATAGACCGGCACGGCAAGATGAGCCTCGAGCGGGGCCATCTGCCTTACAGTGCCGTCCCCCTTATCATAAAGACACCTTCAAAGGGAATGTGTCTTCCGCAAGAGTTTGGGAATCCCAGGGTCGCGAAGCGGACAGCGTCCGTTCGCTGGCTACTTGAGGGCAAGAGACAAAATGGATGCCGCATCTAAGATGGAACCCGTGGGTTCGGATGTAGAAACCCACGAAACAAACGAACAGTTTAGTTTAGCACAGCGAAAATGCGTACACCTACTAAACTCGTCATTTGCGGTTCATAGATACCAGACTCGACCATATTCGTACGAGTCGAAAACACCACTTACGATCGTCACGGAACCTCAGACGCTCCTTTTGCCCTCATGTAGGCAAGCACTAGTCGGAATCATATTCGATATTCATCAAACCATCTAGGTGTTGCTGCAACATGATTCTATCCATCAGAGCTCCTTTGGTAACAGGCGGCTGTCTTATACACGTTGTAGCACAGAGGCCACATAAGGCAGGACCACACTGCACACAAAGGCAACACGTGAACAGAAATGCTACAACAACCCCGACGATCATCAGAATCTTCCAACCCCAAGTCGACATCAGGCCCCAAAACCACCCAAGTAGCGTCCACTCCCCTACGTCCACGTGTATGGACTCAGAGATTTTATGCAACTTTGAGATGGCTTGATAGACAGTCGGAGCGTTATCTGGAATGAAAATACAGCAGCTCGAATGGATCACCTTACATACTCCACCTCGATCTGCTAAAACAACGTCTAAAACCATACGGTTTTGTAACGTCATGAGCCTATCCGCCTGAAGTTCTGCTGTGATATTACCGAGGGCACTGGCAGTGATATTAGCTGTCGATTCCACCACTCGGGTCAACTGTCTCAGGTTCCTACTATTAACCATAGGTCCCCAAAACGGAAAGAAACCTTTGAAAAAGTCTCCTGCCTCTTGACCGGCAGTGTCTTCTTCGCTAATCCCGCCCCTCACAATTCGAGTCTTGTGGTAATCGGAGGCGACTGTAAAAGTCGGAGGCAACAAATTCGCAATGTAACATGTGCCCGCAAAGTCGGAGGGCAACCACGTATACGCACGATCATGACAGACAAAGTACGTACCCTTGGCAGTCAGAAACACAGGGGACGAGAGCATCGGCAAGACATACGTCTCGGAGCAAGCACTCTCTCCAAGATGAGCTCTCGGTCTTCGGCCACCACCTTTCAGACAGAAATTACCAAAGTGGGGTACAATCCATATCGGAGACGAGCTTCTAAGCTGTCTTTCACCCACGAGCGCACTATACTCAGCCTCACTCAGATCCCTATAGGCTCGCACCTCTTCCTCTGGGATGAGCGACGGCTCATAGATATCCCTATCTAAATCAGCAATCGCTATAGCCAAAGGCTTGTGGTACGGACCAGGACCAAAGTGGGAAGGACGTGGCTCTCGATTGGGGTAGGAATCTAGTGCACTTCGAAACATTGTTTGGAATGCTCGAGCTGAACCCTGGGAACTATAAGGAAGGACCAAGTACGGAATTCCCTTATCGGTGGTATGTGGCATCAACCCACACACCCAACAATTGGTGGTGTTAACCACCAACTGATGCTGATGAAGGAGCTGAATAAAGGAATTATTCATAAATTCCGCACGTCTGGCCTGCTCGTGTTGAGGTAAGATGTGGAAGGAATGAGGAGAAACAGTGGAGGTAGTTTTAGGTTCAGGAGAAGGGGTAGGTGAAGCAGAAGGCAAGAACATCAATATCAGGTAATACACCCCACCCACCAATAGCGAAGAAACAGTTAGAAACAATAGGAACACTTGAATCATGAAGCATTTTGTACGAGTAATTTGTTGCAACTTGAATCTTTGAGCCTGAGCTTTTTCCAAGTCCACCAGCTTAGAGAACGGCATCCTCTAAAACCGTCCGCAACGTTTCTTGACGCACTTCGTTCTGTGTAGCAGTAGTCAATCCCCAGGAGTTCCCAGGAACCGACGGCCTTCGACCTAGTGTCAAGACCTACTAACCAGAAGGAAGTACACGCGCGGCCCTACGGTACACCCAGATGTAAGGTACTTATTTACAAATATACACAATATTTCCAAGCTGTGGAAGAAAAAACATATGGAAACAAACTCACAATATTTACAAAAACCAAAATTATACGTGTGTGTTCAGACTGACTGGTGTCAATGGGGTAATGTGGATGTCAAAGGAGAAAGCAAAAACTTTTTTATTTGTCCTTACTATTAGATCTCAGGAAGTATCGGCTTCTCCCAGGACGTGTCTGTTCATCAAACAACTGATCCGATGATGGGACAGAGTTCTGCTGGTCAGTCAATTGTTCAGATCTTGAGTTTGTAGGTGGCAATTGTTCAACAATGTCGTCCTGCTGCGCTGAGGGTTCTCCAACAAGCTGAGCGTCGCTAAAAGGAACAAAGGTCTGTGCAGTTTCCGTTTCAGACGAAGCAATGCCTTTCCTCACCCACAAGTCTGCTGGTAAAGGTATGGGTACCTTTTTAGTATGGGTGGCATGCACCCAGTGTTTGCGGCCTTCCAAACGAACAGCAGTCCTCGTGGCGAGAAGAACTTGGTAGGGTCCAGTAAAGCGGGGCTCAAGATTGCGTTTTTCTTCCGGAATTGCGAGTCACCACCCAGTCTCCGGGCTGGAGCTGGTGGCCTGGACCCTCCGTCTGCGTCGGCAGTGCTTCAAAGACCTGTTGGTGAATTAACCTCAGTTTAGCAGTCAGATCATGCAGATAATCGATCAACATTGGGTACTCAAGATCAGAGAACACACTCGGTCTAGGAACCCCCCAAACATTCGCAGGGCGGCCGAACACAATCTCGTAGGGACTAAGCCCTACTCGGGAGTGTACAGTCGCCCTAGTAGACAGAAGGGCTAGAGGTAAGGCGTCAGGCCACGAGAGACCAGTCGTAGCCTGAACCTTCGCCAGCTTCAATTTGAGGGTACCATTGTACCCTTCAACCAAACCTGCTGACTGGGGATGATTGGCGCTGTGGAATTTCTGAGTAATTCCAAGGCCCTTACACACACTCTTCATCACACTCCCCACAAACTCACTTCCGTTATCAGACCATACAATTCGTGGCATTCCATACCGAGGAAAGTATTCCTTCAGTAGGATTTTTGCAGTAGACAAGGCAGTGTTATCTTTAAGAGGGTAGGCTTCGATCCATCGGGAGAATGCGCAAACCACAACTAAAACGTATTTCAGGTTATTGCATCGCTCCATATGGATGAAGTCTAGCTGAATCACCTCAAATGGACATGAAGGGGGAGCAAACTGGCCAGGAGGTGTGGGGGTTCCTTTTCCAGGGTTGTACATCATGCATATCATACAATTCTTCACCAATCTCTCAGCACACTTCGTGATACCATCATTCTTCCATACAGGAGACAACAACTTACAAATACCTTTCGCGCTAATATGTGCTAAACCGTGTGCCATCGTCACAACAGCTAGTACATACGCATCTGGCAACATCCACCTCTTATTCTCCGACAGATCAATCCAACAACCATTCGCATCCAACTTTCCCGTACTCTCTTTCCACTTCGTTTTTTCAGTTTCGGTGGCCTCGTTCTGAATCATTTTCACACTCTCGATGGTATCCTCACACATACTAGTCTCTGTAGGCCACCTAACCGAACTCGTCACATACATCCTAGTGCTAAGGTTCCGGGCAGTCTCCTTAGCAGTCTCATCAGCGAACGCATTCCCACGACCAACATCATCCGTCACTTTACGGTGCGCACTACATTTGACAATCGCCACTTGCTTAGGCAATGTAAGTGCATCCAAAAGATCATTCACAAGTTGTCCATGCTGAATCTTAGTGCCATGCGACGTCATAAAACCTCTCTCTCGCCACAAACGTCCAAAACTATGCGCGACGCCAAAAGCGTATTGGCTGTCGGTAAACACATTCACCCGTTTCCCTTTCGACAACACACACGCTCTAGTCAAAGCAATCAGCTCTGCAGCCTGGGCAGAATTCTGACTCAATCTCGCAGTCTCCACAACAGTATTCAAAGTTACCACAGCATACGCAGTCGTCACATCACCATTCGGCAATTTAAAACATGAACCATCCACATACAAAGTCCCATCGGGATCTTCCAAAGGAGTGTTTTTAAGGTCCACGCGACCTTTTGTTTCCTCCTCAGTCCGTAAGTAGCAGTCATGAGGTGCTACTTCATCTGACTCCATACTAATTGGCAACAAAGTCGCCGGGTTCAGGACATTGCAACGTTTTATTTGAATGTGACTTGCCAAAAGCGTCAACTCATAGCCAGACAACCTTGCACTCGTCAAGTGCTGAGTTTTCGTACGATTTAAGAGAGTGTCAACTGCATGCGGAACCATCACCGTAAGCATATTATCCATAACCAATCCTGCAGATTGTCGGATGGACACCGCAGCTGCCGCTGTTGCTCTCAGACAACTCGGCAATGCTCTAGCTACCGGGTCCAATGTCGAGGAAAAATATGCACATGGACGTTGCTTACCGCCAAATTGTTGCGTCAAAACACTCAACGCACAACCTTCTCTCTCGTGAACGTACAGTGTAAACGGCTTACTGTAGTCAGGGGTCCCTAACACAGGAGCCAAACACAATGCGTCACGCAGTTCAGAAAAACTTTTCTGACATTCTTCCGTCCATGGTAAAGGAGTTGGAACATCCTTGCACGTAAGAGCTACCAATGGTTTCGCTGACAATGAAAAATTTGGAATCCACTGCCTGCAGTATGACGTGATACCTAAAAAGGCACGCACATCTCTCTGAGTTGTTGGCACAGTCATTCGCGCAATCGCTGCAATTCTCTCTGGGGTCAACCTCCTTCCCTCCTTTGACAATAAGTGACCTAGATAGGTTACTTCTTGACAACAATATTGAAGTTTAGAAGGCGACACCTTGTGATGTAAGTCACAGAGATGATGCAACAACGATACCGTGGCAATTTTGCAAATGTCCTGAGTATCTGCAGCCACCAATAAGTCGTCGACGTATTGGATCAAGGCTGCACCAGCCGGCAACACAAACGCATCAAGTTGGCCCTTCAAGGCTTGACTGTATATCGATGGACTCTCGCAGTAGCCCTGAGGAGCACGTTTAAACCGGAAGCTGCGGCCACCAAGAGAGAAACCGAAAAGGTCTCTACTTTCCTCAGCAATCGGAATACTGAAGAAAGCATTCTTCAGATCGATCACTGAGAACCAAGATGCAGAGGCTGGAATCAGAGTCAGTAGCGCCGTGATGTCAGGCACAACAGGGAACTGAGGAATCACAATTTTATTCACCTCCCGTAAATCGATAACAAAACGATAAACAGGTGGTTTTGATGGATCCGTGCGCTTCAAAATGGGCAGTACAGGGCTATTGCACACGTTTCCCCGAGTCTCCTCGATAACATCTTTTTCAATCAGATCGTAAATAATAGCTAACAATGCTCGCTCACCATCAAGGGAGATACGATACTGGGGAATACGTGGCAGTCGCACATTAGATTTCAAGTGAACAACATAGGGGGAGATGTCAAGCAGGCCCACGTCGTTGGGACCCGTTGCCCACAAAGATGCAGGAAGAGAACTCAATTCCGGTGGAAGCTTATCGATGGATAAGTACATAGGAGAGACAACTCTCTCACCTAACGTAAGCTTTACTCCCGCAGGAGAACAATACAAAGTCGCATACAGGCGTTTAAGCAAATCCAGGCCCAAAAGATTTTCACCACAACCAGTGGTCAAAATCAACGGAGCTTTCAGCTCACGAGGCCCAATCGTAAGAGGCAAAGGGCACGAAACCGGATTGCTAACAGGGGCGCCAGAGAATCCAACGGAAACATTTGTTAAGCCAGACAAAGGTGCGCCAGGGAGTTTCGAATGCATTATGGAACTTTTCGCTGCACCAGTGTCCAACAGAAAAGGCTCAACGACGCCCGAGGTGGCAACTGCGACGTAAGGCCCTCTCTGATCAACCGGAACTGATACTACTCCCTCTCCTTGTCTATGGCTGTCCTAGTAATTACCGTCGTCAGCATCCTGATCGACGTAATAATCATCCACATTGTACTGAGCAGATCGCCCTTGCGACGATCCGCGCTGATCAAAACAATTATTGGAGTCAGAAGTATTAGTGGAACGGTCGTTTTGAGCACCGCGACCTCTACCACGTGATGTCTGTTGAGAACCACCACGACCTCCTCTAGACGAATTACCACTATTACGCTCATTGAGAACTGGACAATCGAATTTTAAATGACCCTCATTCCTACAATAGGCACACTGATTGTACCCTAACGAGGATCTCTGCGAAGAGGAATCATTTCGTGATTGTGACCTATTTGACTGAGATTGTGATCTGTTCGGCTGTTGCGAGTCATTCTGATTCGAACGCGGAGGATACGCCTGTTGCAACAACACTTTAGTTTTAAGCTCTTTCGTTTTCTTGTCAGCACGATCATTCTCCTCTTTCTCCCTATTCTCATAATATTGGGCCGTAGCCAATATTTGAGCAGAAGTAGAAACAGCCCACGCACTTTCTGAATTGCGCAATTTGTTGCTTAAGTCAGGCAGCAAATTTGAGACGAACTTATCCACAAACAATCGCTGACCTCCTTCAGTACCCATGTCTTGACCACTATGGTCGATGAAAGCCTCCTCAAATCTCGTAAAGAAATCAGAGACGCTCTCATCCTTCTTCTGTTTGCAAGCGGACAGTTTGTCCCAATTTACCTTCATGGCTGGCATAAGCGTTTTCATCAGAGCGATAATTCTCTGAGGCAGAGCCGTAATTAATTGATCAGGCTTGGCCCCACCAACTTGCAAAGCGTCAGCAGCCCGCAATGCATTCCAGTCACCGCCTAATTCTCCCGCATGGTCTTCCTGACGAATCTTTGCCCACACCTGTTGCGGTACGACATTGCCAAACAGCATATCGATATCAGCAAGATTCATTATTGTAGCATCCACAAGCTGCGACAATTCTTTATAATACCCTGCAGGATTCTTGCGAGGGTCAGGCAAAGATTGCTTCACCTGCAAAACTTCCGAACGTTTCCATGGAAGATGTATCCACACTCTCTGAAAGTGCGGCAGGATGATAGGAACGGCATTAGCATCACCTGGCATCCACACTGGTGGAACTTCGCGCATGGGGTACTGACCAGGCGCTGCAAGCGGTCCCTCAATGTCCTCCACAAACAATGCTCGAGGCATCGTAGAAGGACGAAAAGACAATAATTGCTCGACAGCACGTCGAACATTGGTGCCCACCAACATTCCGCTCGCAAACTGGAGCTGAAGGTTAGTCAGAGCAGTCAATACTTCATCGGACGCATCAGCCGATATTAGGTCACGTAAAGCCTTGCACATTTCTTCAAACACGAACCTTTGTGTCGGTACGTTGAATTGGCAAAACGTATCTAACACTGCACGAGGAGGATTTCTAAAGGGGTATTTCATCCAACCCATCGCCATATTATACAATGAGTCACGCTCCCTGCCACCAGGAAGCTGACTTCGTCTTTGAGGACCGTCCGAACCAGCGGACTCAAGAATAGGTCCAAGAGAATTAAAGAAGTTAGCAGCAACAGAGGGGGTACGACGTCGGACAGATGGAGAAGAAGAGTAACACAACGGGGTAACAAGAGAAGAGTCAGGAGCAGAAGTAGCAGCAGGAGTAACCAGAACAGCAGGAGCAGCGGGAACAGCGGGAGCAGGAGTATGAGGAAGTACAAGTGGAGGAGCAGTAGGGACAGGTTGTGGAACAGGAGCAGGAGGAACAGGGGCAGGAGGAACCACAGGAGTTACAGTGCCCTGTGCGTACGGAGGTGGCGACTTCAAAAGATAGGACATTAAAGGGTCATCTGCAGATTCCTCCTTCTTATCCGTACCCGTCGGTAAGGCGGGATAGCACTTGTCTACAGACATACGCTGCAATCTATCGAAAACTTCCTTTTCCTTTTCCTCCTTATCTCGCTGAAACTGCTCTGCATTTCTCACCGTAGTAACAACTCCTTCTCTCTTATTGCGTTTAATCTGTCTGATCTCTCTCTGTTTGGCTTCTTTACGCCACAACCGAAAGGCATCAAACATGGCCGGCCTTGATTTTTTCTGAAACAATTTAGCCTCAAGATTATCTAAAATCGGGGTCTCAAAACTACCATCGGGTGGCCAACTAAGGACACCATCCTTTTTAGTATAGCAAATCCAATATTCATTAAAGGTAATCGGACCTAACCCATGCTTGCTATATAGCTCATAAGTTGGAGTTCCAACCGGAGGTATCGGACATGAATCCTCCAGTCGGGAATCCGCACCACAACGTCGAAAACAACTGAACAAAGTACTACGGCCAGGCATCTTGCACACTAGCCGAGTTTCACAAACTTCAAGGGTTATAGGATTAACAATGTCCCTGCAAAGAGCAAAAACCCTCGGTTTTTGGTGACTGCAGACGTCAAATATCACAACAAAGAACCAAGTACTAAGAACCACAAATGCAATGGAACCATGCAACAACTAAGCACCCACAACTAAGGACTCTGGGAGCGACCCACAAATACTTAACTCAAAGATCGATGGCTTCACCAGGAAGGCCCGTCAGTCGTCTCGCTGTACCAAGGTCTACGCCAGGCGCCAAAACAGGTCTACAGTCAGAGCAGCAGTCCGTCGCAGCCGTCAGGAGGCGGGGATCTTTGCGGGAAAAGTCGTTGGGCCACTTGTTTCGACAACAGGATCGATGAAGCGGGGTGCACCTTCCCTCGGAGATTTCACACGAAGTTCCTCGCGATCGTCGGGCTTGGACCGGTACCACTGATGCAGCCCCACGTTGGGCGCCAACTGAAGGACTGGGTTTTCTTAAGACCCAGCGGTGCCAGGGGACAACACCTGAAACCTTCGTGGGTAACCTGTTCCGGCGTACAAATGACAGAGACACGGGACACTTCCTTCGGCGTCAAAGATTCGAGGTTTATTACTGCAGGGAACACAGAAGTCACGAGAAGTACATAACATGTAGGTTCACGGAGCCTGATTCGAATTGCTACTGTGGGTCGCTCCTTTTATACAGTTTTCTCTCATAGGTTAACATGGTACACAAAAGGTTACAACTCGGTTCCCATCGTAAAACCACAAGGAGTTACTTTCATGTATTCAAGGCCCGGAACATAAGTACAGAAACGTTTGGTGGTTCCCAACTGTAAAAACCCATCTTCCCACCATTAGTACATTCCAATCAACAATAAACAGATCGAGGAAGGGACAGAAACAGGTGCAGAGGAAGACAGAAACAGTGGGGAGATCGGAAAGGGTGTAAAAAGGGTGGTATCGGGAAACACGAGCTGCAGGCATCAAAGGGACGTGTCTAATGAGATGCACAACTATGACAATAGACCGGCACGGCAAGATGAGCCTCGAGCGGGGCCATCTGCCTTACAGTGCCGTCCCCCTTATCATAAAGACACCTTCAAAGGGAATGTGTCTTCCGCAAGAGTTTGGGAATCCCAGGGTCGCGAAGCGGACAGCGTCCGTTCGCTGGCTACTTGAGGGCAAGAGACAAAATGGATGCCGCATCTAAGATGGAACCCGTGGGTTCGGATGTAGAAACCCACGAAACAAACGAACGGTTTAGTTTAGCACAGCGAAAATGCGTACACCTACTAAACTCGTCATTTGCGGTTCATAGATACCAGACTCGACCATATTCGTACGAGTCGAAAACACCACTTACGATCGTCACGGAACCTCATACCAACAGGGCAATCTGGGAACTCCTCCGAGCTGAATGATAAAACCAGCCAGCCTCTGACCCTGAATGAGCTCTCACGCGAAGATGACTCTCCAGAACACTTGAACTAGGAGGAGGACCCTGGACCATCAGGTTTGGCTAGGCAGACAGCACCAGCATGTCCAGCAGGGTCCACTGCGACATCTCCCACCTCTGCTTACTCACAGCTGACCCCTAGCCCAGCTGAACACAATATACCATGGGACACAACATCACCGTGCAACACAGTCTACTGTGGAGTAGACACACATAATCAATGTGAAGTGTGGCTCAATGGTTAGAGCGGCAGACCCTGATGCAGAGGTCTGGCCCGGGACCAGGGTTCAATTCCCCGCCTCGGCGGGTCTTGGGCTCAAAATTCCACGGACCTGATAATTCTCGCCTCTGTGCCTATTCCAATCATGGAGTCCCACTCTGCAACTCTGGGCAATAGCTTGCTTAATCTCCACAACGTCCCCCACAACGCTAAGGATGCCTGGCCTCCAGCTTGGGGGTGCCCAGGAGTGGACGCCTCACAGGGAAAGCCAGGATGGGTTCCACAGCGGTATTCGTACAAGCGCCTTGAGACCCTTGCGGGTGAGTAGTGCGCTATACAAGTATCAATTTACATTTACAACGAGGATGGAGGAGCTAGCCCAACTATGCAGGCAAGCTCGTGCCAGCCCGTGGGGTAGGGGTGGTGGGAGTGGACAAGTGGGCCCATGTCGGCCAACAGTTGGTGCCACAGTTGCCCAGGCCAACCTCTCCAGAGTAATGGATGCCTATGAAGGGTACCAGGGAGCAATGAGCCAGGTTTTTCAAGAACTTTGGGACATCAAAAAACTGCACGCCTAGAATGACACAATGACCAAATGGACAAGGTCTTGGGGTGCTGAGGGACATCAGTACCACCCTCTGCCAGGCATTTTCACACACAACTACCCCTCCCTGTGGGACAACTACATCTGTCCCTTCAACATCTGCACAATCCACAGGGAGGGACAGTGAGCCAGACGGAGAATCCTCAGTACCCCTGGAGAAAGCAGTTGGGGATCGCCCCCCCTCGTCGATGTGGGGTAGGATGTCCGAGGAAAACTACAGGAGTGTCAGATGGCAATGCACAAACCCCAGCCAGTAAGAAACGGTGCCCTTGATTTCCTTCTATGTGTGCTAAACGTTCACTTTGTTGACTATACATACCAATGCTTCCACCTCAAATGGAAGTACACTGTTGCACTTTGGACTCTAATAACTGTGGCTTTGATCTGTAGGATTTCAACCAACACCACTGACAACTTCACTCCATTTATATTTTTGGTTCTGATCCATAATGTGGTCTCTCACCTAATCACCATTCATGAACAACAACAACACTTAACAAACCAATACTAGCTCATGTTATGCCTTTGACATCTGTTGCAAACTATGAAAACAAGGAAATGTAAATTAAAACTTAAGTGCAACAAACTCACTCAAAAAAAGCACCCCAAGATAGACATACACATGCCCTGTAACATACAAACGTACGTCTACGGTACCTAATCACAGATAGTCGATTGTACAAACAATCATCACAAGTTGACATCCCACACAAAAATTTGTGCCACACCTAATTTCTCATGTACTATTAAACAACAGCAATTTTGGAGGAGTAACAGCTGACAATATAAACTTTAATGTGAAACACCAAATTGAACTTACATCAACACCTGGTACTAGATCCCGGACACCATAAATGCCATCCATAATAAGTAGAGAAAATAAAATTAATTAATTAGGCCAGCACTACTGATTGGTAAGAACAGGTCCCATCCAAACCAGGTTTGCTGCATCTTTAGGGATGTTACAAGCATATGTCAGTGGTGTGGCACTTGCACTGTGACATACAATGAGGACACACATCTACAGCTACATCCATTTGTAACACATGGGTGACATAGGTGATGTGAAGGAAAAGTACCATGGTCTGTCCCCACAAACGGTTGGACTCTGACACAGCATCATATGCCTGGTGATGCCAGAACTCTGGAAATCCCCTCAGTTGATGACGCGGCAAAGTTCACTGAAGCAAAACATGAACCAAGATTAGCACAGGGAAATGATGCTTAACAAGTGAGCGTAAACCTACACTTCAGCCAGACAATGTTACTTTTCACACTATTAAGCATGAATAATACAGCGTGCATGTAACAGCAAACATTTCTAAAACCTGTTTTGCACAAACATTATCAGACTTGTCCTACACTCTGATATGTGCATACACATAGTCCTCATAGTTACACAACAAGGACAGTAGAATTGGAAATACATCTCTGTGCATACTCACCATCATGAAAAGAAGTTTGATTTTTTTTAATCATTTTTTTATTGAAAGCAAGGCATGATCAATGAAAAAATCATGTTTCATGTACATTGGCGATACTGTTACTCTACAAAAGTTACTTAAGACATAGCGATCACAAAACAATAATTTCAATCCCCCTTGAGACATGTTCAGATCCCATTTATAATATCTTCTCTTGATCTTGGACGTTCACATATCTCTCCTCTGTGAATGTTTCATTGTCCCCAGACTTGCGTCTATTTATTCTTGCACCCCCTGGCTTCCTAGATGGACTTTTCCGTGACCATACACCAGTCTATATCTCTGCCCCAGTCCTCGATACCTGGTGGCCCTGATGTTATGATGTAAAATATACTCAAGTAGATATTTTCTTGTAGATAAGGTTGTTTATTCAAGAACAGGTGAGCGCCAAGGAAATAGGTATAAACGGTCTATAGTCGTTTAACGAATGCCACACACATCTAGAATACCAGAAAGACCTACTAACATTCTACTAGCTCGAGCTACAAAGAGATATAAAGCTCGAGCTACTTAAAGGTAAAGGCACAAGCATACAGCACTACATCTGATCCCTCCACAATCTTGCAATATTGCGTTTCGCCACCATCAACCCCAGGGTAACTGTCAGGAATGAAGCTGGTAAACGCTGCCTGCCAGTGCCTGTACCGAAGAGAGAAAGTGCGACTGCCGAAAACTACAATTCCCGGCAGGGGAAACGAGAGTCACGTCCCACGTGACCCTGACGCTCGTCGGACCCAGATATAGTGGCAGTTTCGAAGCGAAGAAGCTGCCGATTATCCTGTTATGTTATTAAAATGTTATGTTATTAAAATATTTGTTAAGCGCACTATCACCGATTGGTTTCTTGGCGCTAAGATTGACAGTAACATAGACATGAATGAGGAAAGAGAATTATTACAGTGCTTGTCTGAAGAGCCAGGTCTTCAAGGCTTTCCGGAAAGAGAGGAGGTCTTGGCAGTTCCGAATCTCCAGGGGGAAGGTGTTCCATAAAGAAGGGGCGAGTGTGGCAAACCTGCGACCTCCAGCGAGCTTAAGTTTAAAGGAAGGCGTCTGGAGGAGGCCCTGATGGATTGAGTGTAGGTTGCGGGTGGTATATATCTGGTGATTAGTAGGTCGATGAATTTGGGGCTTTTACAGTACAAGGACTTAAATATCATACACCCGGTTTTGAATGCACAGCGCTGGGTGACTGGAAGCCAGTGCAATTTCCCGAGTAGGGGAGAAGCTGGCTGTCGCCTCGGTTGATTCAGAATAAGTCTCGCGGCATAGTTCTGTACCATCCGGAGGTGTTTAGATAGGTATTTGGGAAGACCTAGATAGATGGCATTCGCATAGTCCAGATGGGACAGAACAGTGGCAATCAAGACCTGGGTGATTGCCTCGGGCGTGAGAAGACGCCGAACCTTCCGGATTTTTTTTAGCTGGAAAAAGCACTTGGAGACCACCTGGCCCACTTGTGCCTTTAATGAGAGCTCACGGTCCACGATGACTCCAAGTGTTTTGGCCGACAGGGAAGGTGTCGGGGCTTGACCCAGGTCCGGGGGCCAATAGTGAGGGCCCCAATGCTTGACGCTGTCCACAGTAAGAATCAGCTCAGTTTTCCCTGGGTTCAGTTTCAGCTGGTTTTGGTCCATCCAAGATTTTATGAACCTCATGGTTGACTGGAAATGCAGAATCAAGTTTTCAGTGTTATCGATAGTGAACAATAGCTGTAAGTCATCGGCGTAGTTGTAGACCCTCACCTGTTCGTCTCTAAGAGTCTGGATCAGAGAAAGAATGTATAAGTTGAATAGGTGGGGTGACAGGGAAGAGCCCTGTGGCACTCCGCAAGTGATGGATTGCCTGGTACCAGTTAAATCTCCGAGGCGTAAAGCCTGCGTGCGGTTATCCAGGAAAGAGCTCAACCAGCCAGCCGCAGTGCCCCGTATGCCGGCCTGTCCGACACGGTCGATCAAGATGTTATGATCGACCATGTCAAATGCGGCCGACAAGTCCAGGAGCACCAAGGCCTGTGGGGAGCGTCGGTCAGCACAGTCTCGCAACGTATCTAGGACTGTGGTGACTACTGCCTCTGTGGAGTGTGCCGGCCGGAAACCAGCCTGGTGGGGATTAAAACATGAGGAATCCTCGAGAAAATTCGAGAGGCATTTGGCCACATGGGCCTCCAGGACTTTAGCCAGATAGGGCAATAAGGAGATGGGACGGTAATTAGCCTTGCAGGCTGGGTCAGCCCCGGATTTTTTCAGAAGCGGTATGACCGTAGCTTCTTTAAACGATAAGGGAACTATACCGGAGGTCAGAGAGTCATTCAGGAGTGTGAGGGCAGATCCATAGCAGTCTGCGGTCTCGTGCACGTTGTCTGAAGGGATTTGTATTCAGTATTCTCCTCTGTTGGAGGAGACTCGCTTTCCGCAGTCTCATGCAGAGGAGTATTGAGTAGCCCGATTTACATAAACTCCCTCTGCTGAACCTGTACTCTCTGTTGGCAAGACTAGCCTCCTTTGGGGTCTCATGCGGGGAGTTTTGGGGTTTACTCTTGTGAGCTGCTGCAGTGGTTCTGGAATACCTTGCTGAACCTTGACAGTTGGTGTGGATTACGGACCAGGATTGGTTCCACTCCTAAAAGACCAACTCAGTGATCCGCGTAACACTGAAGGTTACTTCAACTGAGGATTGGGATTTTCAGTGTTGTTTGCTCGTGAATATTGACAAAACTATGTCCGCTCTACAACAGCAATATACAAAGAAAGAATTGTATTAGTACCTTCTTTGCTTTTCACGTTTGTCTGTATGCCTTGTTTCTTTTCCTAGGAGAGAGAGAGTCTCAGAGGGGGAGCAGGACGACCCTGCTTTGCATACACAGCTATTCTGCGTGTACCATAGGGTATGTAGGGGGAGAAAGTTACACTAATGTGCTTAAATGTTATGCAGCGACAGGCTTTTTATCTCCCTAATTGTTTGTCTTCTTTCCGGTAGTTAATGCAAGAAGATTGCAACCACCCTCTTCTCTCTTCTGGTATGGATACATCCTTCTTTTACTCTACAGGTAGATCAGTATGTACAATAAATATGTGATGTAGTAGTATTTCACTTTTCTGTGTGTTGTTTCTAAATCGGGATACTGACGGTATCCTTTGTTGTGTCATCCACAGATCTCCCTCCTTGCTGTTCCTATCCTTTCCTTCCCTCGCTTGAGTGTCTTGGGGAAGTCGAGATGGGGACCCCTTTTGAGCATTAGTACAAATCTGAGGACCCTGAAGGTGAAACCTGACAGTAACCCACATGTGCTCCCTGGAGTTTAGGTCGGCAGGGCCCCAGATGTTTAGGAGGGCCAATGTAATGTTACAGTCTATTTCTGCCCCAGCACTTCTTTCATAAGGTTCGCTACCACATCCCAATATCTCTGGATAGTCGTGCATTCCCAAAGTGTATGGACAAAGGTTCCTTCCTGCCCACACCGCCTCACACAGTAACTGTCTGAGCCATATCCCATATGAACCAACACTGACCCAGACCGATAGGATCTATGGAGAAGTTTCAACTGCACCAGGCGGAACCTGAAAGAGATGGCCACCTCACGGAGGAGGCCATCGCCGCCAGCCACTCGTCGTCATCTAATCCTGCTACGTCTTGGTCCCATTAAGCCCTCAGGTGAGTCAGAGGATCTGCCATGCTGTTAACCAGTTTTTTTGTAAAGGATTGATATGGCCTTCTCCGGCAGTTCGCTATTTAACACTCTATCCTCAAGCGGGGAGTACTCGGGAAGTTCACTACCTTTAGGGAGAACCGCAAGTAGGGCATGCCTAATTTGAAGATACCTGTAGTGTTCCGTTTGACCACGCCTGAACCCTCAGCATCGTTCTCGACTCCTCCCTCTCCATGACCTGAAACGTCAACGCTGTCACTGCCAGCTGTTTCAACACCATCCACATCCTCGGGAAGACCTTCAAATGGATCCTCCAGGAATCAAGAAAGACCATAACTCACGCACTCATAACCAACAGGCTGGACTACGGAAACTCCCTCTATGCCAGGATCAACATGTCCCTGCTCTGCAAACTCCAGACCATAGAGAACACCGCAGCCAGACTGGTCCTCGGCATCCCTCGACAGGAACACATTGCTGTAAATGAATCTAGGACCCTAGTGTAATTTTCCCGATTCATGCCCTTATATAGGTATAAAGTATCCGATCCTTATATAGGCATAAGAATCATTTCCATATTTAGACTGAGCCTATGCAGCCCAAATACGGCATGGCTACTTCCACTTAGTTCCGGGAATCAACAACGATTTCTTAGAAAAACCCACCTTCAGCAGCTAGGGACTTCCCCTCGCCTGAATACTAATTTATCTAGGAAATCATGGAGTTTTCACAGAACTGGGTCTTTGAGTGACGTTATTAAGTCCAATGATACATCAAATTCGGCACCTCCAAAGTATAAATATGCCTACATTTGCCCAGACAAACACACAGTGGTTTGGAGCAGATCGACTAACTACTTGCCCAACGCCCTGCAGCAGCAAGTGCCGAAGGAAGCCTGGAACGAGCTCAACATCAGACGCGCCACCTCACCGAACCTTTTCAGAAAGGCACTCAAAACCTGGCTCTTTGACTGAATGGAGTTGCCCCCCCTCCCAGCACCTTGAGAACCTCACGGGTGAGTAGCGCACTTATACTCCCCCCTGATTGATTGACTAACATGCAGGCAGACACAACACCCACTGCACCACATGGCTCACATACACACAAACAGGCAGACCGCACAGCATCACACACAGCCACAACAAATGCTACACCAGCAGATGCAGACGTACCACAATCTTCCCAACCCCCTTCCTCCACACCTCCTACCCTTGCCTCTCCTGGTACCCAGTCTACCCAAAAACTCTGCCTCATTGCCCTTGACCTCTTCCCTATCCAAACTGACCAACCCCTTCCAAAACCTAAACTTAAGACCCTGCCACCTCTGCCATACTCTTCCACTTCAACTCTAGAAAAACCTACCCAGCTCCCTCCTGAGACCCAAACTAAACTCCAAGGAACCCGAAAGACAAAAGCTCCCCATCCTGCCACTGCCCCACCGCCTCGCAAACACAAAATAACATCTTCCCGATCCTACCCCAGTACTTCTATGGGGAAGAAAACTAAATCAAAAAAGCTCCAGTGGGGCGTGGCTAAGATGGCGGCCAGGACGGACGTGTAGCCGCGGAGCTCCTCGCCCTGGTCCCGTGTAACCCCCACTAAAGCCCTGATACACAGCGCATCTGGCCCCCCACGCACTACTACCCACACGGCACGCTGCGGGGTGCACCCGGAGCCCCGGAGAGTGACCCCTGAGGGCGGCCGCTGCATGTCTCTGCCGCCGCCGCACCGCAAGGGGGGAAGGTGCCGGGAACCAGGCCCCGCGCTAAGTGGATCTGCCTCGGCCTTGGGGTGGCTGGACGCTGCTGCGGTGCGGCGAGGGGGAGTCGGAGACCGCTACCTGACAGCGAGATCCCACGGAGCACAGAAGACCTGCACTACCATCGCTGGCGTGGTCGGGCAGCCCCGGGGCTGGCCTGCATTGTTCCCCGGGAGAGCATCTAATTTAGTACCCGGCTTGGGATTGTGCGGACCCCGGACTTGCCAACGGGGTGAGTGAATCCCGCGCTGCCCCGGTTGTGCGGCTGCCGGCGGACCGGACGGGGCTTCAGCATACCCCATCCGAGACATCTGGGTCTCTGCTCCGCCGCGGATGGCGAGGCGGCCGACGCCCGAAGCGGACGGTGCCTGAGGGACGCTGCACGCTAGGCCCCGGCTTGGGCCCACACGGCGGTGGGAGACGGTGGGCGCGCACGAACTGGCAGCCCACCTGGCCCCCCCTAACACCGCACAACGCCCTATCTAGGGGCCTGCACACCGGCTGACATCTGCCCAGGCCGGACCGCCGGACCCCACACGCAGCAGAAGAGACCCCGAGTGGTCCAAAGCTCATCGAGGTGAGGAGTTGGGGGACCTCGGGGGGCCTGTGGTCGCGCCCCCGGGGGGAGGAGAGTTGATGCGAGCCCGAGACCCGCCCTGCGTTGGGCCCTGCGACACCTGCCTGTAGCGCACGGGGGGGTTGAGGGCTGTGCCTGAACTGCGCCCTGGGACCGCACTAAGAGCCCGGCGGACCGACTACCCCCTATATGCATTGCCATCTCCTACCCGAGAGGTGGAGGCCGGGCCCCCGGCGGAGGTAGACCGCACGCCATACTCCCCAGCGTTCCAAGCCACACCATCGGGACACGCGGGAGCCTGGATCAGGGGGCCTCCCTAACATTGCACTTCCACTCCTCTGGGGCGTAGACTGCCCGATTTCTCGCCCCACAATGTCGAACACTACACGCAGAGGGGGCCGTCCGATTAGCGAACTCCTAATGAAATCCTCCTCTAAATCTGAGAAATCCCAGACGCCCACAATGCCGGCGGCTCAGACTGTCACCCCGACCAAGGAGTCTGCGGAGGCCCCCATCACGAAATCGTTCCTAGAATCCCTCTTCAACACGCTACGTGAGGACTTCCAGACTCTGAAGCAGGACATGGTGAGTGAGCAGAGGGAGCTATGCCGGGACCTGGAGGGTCTAGGGGAGAGAGTGATGGCGGTGGAAGAATCGAATCATGCGCGCTGTGACGACCTGGTGCTCCTCCAGCAGGAAGTCATCCGTCTTCAGGAGCAGCAGGTAGGCCTCCAGGCCCATGCGGAGGACCTTGAAAACCGCTCTCGGCGGAACAATATACGGGTTCGGGGAGTGCCATTGAAAGCGGAGGGGAACAGCGTCACGGAATATCTCCAAGACCTCTTCTGAGAGGTTCTCAACGAAGCGGCCGACTTCCCCATTCGCATTGACCGAGCACATCGGGTGGGATTGCCTCGCCAGGGTCCAGCCCCTCCACCGGACATTTTAGCGTTCCTCCCGGACTTTCCCCTGAAAGAGAGGGTCCTAAGAGACGCGCGTAAAGCACAACCCATCCGCTTCCGAGACCATCCCATTGAACTGTATCAAGCTCTCTCTGCTATTACTCTACAGAAATGCAAAGACTTCAGGGTTGTCACCACGTTCCTGAGAGACGAGGGGGTGCCCTACTCATGGGGTCACCCATTCCGTCTGGTCTTTAAATGGGAAGGAACCTTGCACCAACTCCGCTCACTCCAGGACACCTGTGCCCTGTTGGGTATTGAGCTCCCCGACGACAATTCAGACAGGGCTTCCTCTCCGGGGTTATCGCAAGCAACCCAAACCCACTCGACTGAGGGAGCCTGGCAACAAGTGAGGAGACGTCGAGGCCCTAAACATAACCTCCGCCCGGACCCAGGAACGATCGCGAACGACAGACCCTAAGGACGCCATTGAAGACGTCCTTAGGGACACCACCGCTAAACCCTGAAATGTGCACTGGTGGGGGGCCACACTCACATTGCTATTCCTAAGTGGGGGGGGGAGGGGGATGAGGGCGGGGGGCCACAAAGGCTGCCACTGCCACAGTCCACTTCACCTTTTTTTACCTACAGGCCTAATTTGACTTCGGATAGGCCTGGGACTATGACTTTGGGTTGGGAACCACAAGTTGGGGTTAGGGTGGGTAGGGGCGGGAGAGGGAGTTGGGCATTGGGGCAAGGGGGATTCGGGGGGAGGGGGGGGTTGAGGGATGGGGGGGCCGGGGCCTGGGGTGGGTGGGGAGGAAGGTACTGGATCACTCCAGGTGTGGTACAGGCCGGGGCGGGGACCTGGCAAATCCTGGGCTAGCCGTACACGCTACACTGCCTACACTCTTCCTGTAAATGGCTAATCCTCCGCTGAAGATCCTCACCTTGAATGTGAAAGGTCTCAACAACCCCATTAAGTGCAGAGCCGTCCTGTCCTTTCTAGAAAACTCAGGGGCCGAAACCTGTCTGCTCCAAGAAACTCACTTACTCTCCAAGGACTGGCACAGGATGCGCTCAAGGGCATTCCCGACTCAACATTATTCCTCGACCCTTGAGAAGAAAGCGGGGGTGGCCTTACTAGTGGCACGTCACTTTAAGGGGACGGTGGGAGACAAAGAGGCTGAATCTAGGGGGAGATTCCTAGCCTACACACTTCACATAGGAGGGTTGGACATGGTTGTAGGATCTCTGTACGCTCCAAACTCCAAGCAGGAACCGTTTCTCAAAGGGGCACTAGCAGACGCACTGCAACCCAATGTTAAGGCGGTACTGGTGGGTGGAGACGCAAACCTGGTAATGAATCCCGACATGGACAGGTCTGGCAACCGACAGGGGTTTGCCGGGGCGATCTCACGGGAGGGGAGCCGCTGGCTGTCAGAGGAGGGGTTCACGGATTTGTGGCGCGAGCGCCATCCCGCTTCCCCGGGGTACACCTTCTATTCCCACGTATGGAGTTCTGGACTTTTTTTTTTGGTTCCGTCCAGAGGTGTCAGGGAACAACACCCGAAGACCCCGGAGTTCCACCTGCCTTGGTGCACAAATGAACAGAAACACGGGCTTCTCGATGGTGGCGTCAAAGACCAAAGGTTTATTACTGCAGGGACACAGAAGTCACAGATACTACACACGGGCAGAATCTAGGAGCCTGTTCGATTTGTACAAAGAGGGTTGCTCCTTATATACTGATTTTTAAGCTGGGGGCAAATTCTTTACATGTAATACATTCCCAAAACCTTTGTGTCTAAAACAATAAATATTTGGCGTTACACAAGAACCGTCGATAATATCTGATGCCAAACATTACGAAGAGGGGTTCCCACTAGTTCATCATAATCCCTTGTCAATATTGCATTCAAGAGCCGGACCGCCTCATCGTAAATTTCGTTGCCTCCCCCTAATAAAGATTCAGAAAGAAAGGAACGGAGCCAGGTGTGGAAGATAGAAAAGTGGGATAAGGGATGCTTGTGGGTTGTAAATGGGCAAGGCTACCGGCTTCGGCCGCCTAATCATGATCGGGACAATGGACACGAGAACCAGTTTGGTAGGGCTTGCCTCGGGCAGAGGAGGCAGTCTTTGTCGAGTCATGCAGCTACAGCGTGTTCTGTTCCAAGGTGCACGTGTCACTAAAAGAGGTGAATCGTCGGCCAAGCCTACGTGTCCTTAATCGAAATGAAGTGATCAGAGGTTATTGCGTATGTGAGGGCAAGAAACACAAAATGGCCGCCATGATCTAAGATGGATGCCATGGGTAGATCAGAAATGTGTTGGTCACAAGAGTACTCTTGCTTGTAGCATAGCGAAAACACCAGGATATGCTAAATGGATCATTTGCGGTTCGCTGATACCAATATTATGTATTTCCGACAATATTGAAAACACGGGTTCAAATCGTCACGGAACCTCAGACCCTCCTTTTGCCCTTACATAGGCAATTACTCAGTCTATGTCAGAGTCTAATTCTATGCTCATCAGGTCAGTGACATGCTGTTGTATCATCATCCTTTCTCGCGCCTTTTCTCCAAACGCAGGTGGTTTCCTGAAACAGGTTGCAGCACAAAGACTACACAGAGCTGGACCACACTGGATAATCAGGCAGCATGAGAAGAGGAATACTAAGATGACACCAATGACCATTAGAACCTTCCATCCCCACGCTGATATCAGAGTCCAAAACCACTCCATGAAGGACCAGTTTCCCTTGTCTACATGAATAGAGTCGGAAATTTTGTGTAGTTTCGAGATCGCCTCATAGACTGTTGGAGCATTATTAGGGATAAAGACACAGCAGCTCGATTGGATCATTCTGCATACCCCACCTCGATCTGCAAGTATTACGTCTAGAACCATACGGTTCTGCAACGTCATGAGTCTATCCGCCTGAAGCTCAGCTGTCAGATTGCTAAGGGCACCAGCAGTTTCGGTAATAGTAGATTCAACTACCCGTGTTAGCTGTCGTATGTTTCTACTATTGGCCATAGGCCCCCAGAACGGAAGGAAGCCTTTGAAGAAGTCTCCAGCTTCCTGACCAGCGGTATCTTCCTTGCTGAAGACACCTCTTGCTACCCTGGTCTTGTGGTAATCAGATGAAGCAGTGTATGTTGGAGGCAACAATCGGGCAATATAACATGATCCTGAAAAGTCAGCAGGCAACCATGTATATGCCCTATCTCGGCAGATGAAGTAGGTACCCCTAGCAGTAAGAAAAGCAGGGGAAGAGTTAGACGGAAACACGTAAGTCTCAACGCACTCACTCCTCCCTAGCTGAGCTCTCGGATTTCTCCCATTACCTTGCAAACAGACTTGACCTCGGTGAGGTACGACCCAGATTGGAGTTGAGCTTTTACGCTTGCTTTCTCCCAAACTAAGGCGATACTCTGAAGAGTTCCAACTCAAATATACTCGTAATTCGTCTCTAGGGTAAGATGGAGTATTATTGACGTCCTTGATCATGTCAATAATTCCCTGGACTAAAGCTTTGTTGGCAGAGTTATATTTAGTGGAACGTGGTGGACGTGGAGGATAGGTTTCAAGGGCATAAGCAAAGATGGTTTGAAGGGCCTGAAATGATCCATTATAGCTGAAAGGCAAAACCAGATAGGGAATACCTTTATCCATAGTGTGGGGTATCAAGCCACACACCCAGCAGTCTGTAGTGTTAACTACCAGTTGGTGTTGATGCAAGAGTTGTACAAAAGTGTTATTAATGAATTCTGAGCGTCGAGCTTGCTCGTGTTCAGGAAACGAGTGAAAAGAGTGTATAGAAGGAACAGTAGAAGTAGCAGGATCAAGGGGAGGTACTGTGGTTACTGGCATAAAAATCAAACTCACACCAAAGACGATTCCACCCATCAACGTTATCAAAACAATCAGAAATGAAATGGCACATTGTATCAAAAAGCATTTGCTTTGAAGAATTCTGTAAAGTCTGTTTCTGCGAACATAAATCGCATTTTCTCGTTGCAGCACAGGAAGCTCCATCTTCTACAATCCGCTCGCGACCACTGATGATGTGTACGTAGATGAAAATGCCTCTATCAGCCCTGGGAGTTCCCAGAACCAACAGAAAGATCGACCTTGTGTCAGACCCCCGCAGATTCAACTAGGCACACAGCCACGACCCTACGGCTACCCAGACGGCAAGGCAATTTAAAAAAAACAATAAAACAATAGCAAACTTCCTGGCTGAAGGCAAAAGTTCAAAATTTCAAAATATCACAATGGGCAGTTGCCTGCTTTATTTGTCCACATTACGAGGTCGTAAATTGTATCTTTGCTTTGCAGGTACTGTTTGATCGGCAAATAGCATATCACTAGTAGTTGTTGCAGTGTTCAAGTTCGCGGATGACAGAGTTTTTTCTGATGCAGGGGACAAATGTTCAGAGTTCAAAGGAGTCTTTTCAGGAGGAGAGTCAGATTTCGGAGTGTCGGTAATCAATTCGGCATCGCTGAAAGGGATGAACTTTGGCGTTTTTTCAAATTCGGAGGCACCGATTCCCTTCTTCACCCAGTCGTCGTAAGGAAGCGGCAAAGGTACACGTTTGACATGAGACGCATGCACCCAGTGCTTGCGACCAGCTACACGAACTGCAGTTCTCGTTGCAAGCAGGACCTGGAAGGGGCCGACGTATCTGGGCTGAAGGTTCTTCGTCCTCGCGAAGTTTCTGATCACGACTTGATCGCCGGGTTTCAGCTGATGCCCTGGACTCTCCGGAGGCTTTGGCAATGCATCGAAAACCTGTTGGTGAATAAGACTCAATTTAGCAGTCAAGTCGTAAAGGTAGTCTATCAACATAGGATATTCTAGGGAACAAAACTCCTTTGGCCTAGGCACACCCCATACATTTGCCGGGCGGCCAAAGACAATCTCGTAGGGACTAAGCCCTACTCTAGAATGTACAGTTGCTCTCGTTGATAACAAAGCCAAGGGAAGTGCGTCTGGCCAGGACAAACCCGTGGATGCTTGAATTTTGGCTAGTTTTATTTTGAGGGTGCCATTGTAACCCTCAACTAAACCAGCAGACTGGGGATGGTTCGCACTGTGGAACTTCTGTTTTATGCCCAGACCGGCGCACACACTCTGCATAACTTTCCCTATGAACTCACTTCCGTTATCTGACCATACAATCCGTGGCATTCCGAACCTAGGGAAATATTCTTTGAGAAGAATTTTGGCAGTTGATAGGGCAGTATTGTCCTTTAGTGGGTATGCTTCGATCCATCTGGAAAAAGCACAGACTACCACCAGGACGTATTTCAAATTATTACACCGATCCATGTGAATGAAATCTAACTGAATCACTTCAAAGGGGCAGGAAGGAGGAGCAAAGTGACCAGCAGGAGTTGGAGTTCCCTTGCCAGGATTATGCATCAGGCATACCATACAATTTTTCACCACTCTCTCTGCACATTTACTGATCCCATCATTCTTCCAGACTGGAGCCAACATCTTACAGATTCCTTTAGAACTTATATGCGCTACTCCATGCGCCATCGTCACTACTGCAAGCACATACGCATCAGGCAACATCCAACGCTGTTGTTCTGACAAATCAATCCAACACCCACTCGAATCCAACTTGCCCGTACTTTCTCTCCATGCACGTTTTTCCTCCTCAGTTGCCTCTTTCTGAATCTCTTTCACACTTTCCATTGTATCCTCACACATTCCAGACTCAGCAATCCATCTTGCAGACGTAGCAACATACATTCTGCTCATCATGTCTCTAGCTGTCTGTTTAGCAGTTTCATCAGCAAAAGCATTCCCACGACCAACATCATCCGTGATTGCTTTATGAGCACTGCACTTTACAATCGCAACTTCAGTCGGTAAGGTTAGAGATTCTAACAGATCGTTAACTAGCTGACCATGTTGAATCTTAGTCCCATGGGACGTAATGAAACCTCTTTCTTTCCACAAACGGCCAAACCTATGGGCCACGCCAAATGCGTACTGACTATCTGTGAACACATTCACTCTCTTTCCCTTAGCTAAAACACACGCTCTTGTTAGAGCTATTAATTCTGCAGCTTGGGCAGAATTCTGACTCACTCTTGCAGTCTCCACAATCGTCTTCAAAGTTGTCACTGCGTAGGCAGCAGTCACATCACCATTCTCCAATTTAAAACATGATCCATCCACATACAGCGTGCCATCTGGATCTGACAATGGAGTGTCCTTTAAATCAATACGTCCTTTTGTCTCTTCCTCCAAAAGCCTGAAGAGTCCGAGAAACTTCGTGTGAAGATTCCTGAGGGAGGCGCCCCACTTCATCGATCCCGGCATATCGCAAAAGTGGCCCGAAGTTCTCTTCCACGAGGGTTCCCGTTCAGGACGGCTGCAGTGGGCCGTTGCCTTGACCGTCGCCCTGTCTTGGACCCGAGGTGCAGTCCTTAGTACGGCGAAACGTGACGGGGTTCTCCTTGGTGACGTCTTCAGTACCTCAGTTAAGTATTTAGTGATTGCTAGCTGGTTACTTCGTGAGGGTTGTTAAAATCCTTTTTGGTTCTTGGTTTGGTTTGGTTTCGTAAGATTATCATTGGTTGTTCTGGTTACGATAATCTATTTGGTTTAGTTTGGGTATCGATACATCAGTTCGTTTTTGGTAGGCCTAAGTTCTTGGTTCAGGTGCACATATCTGTTTCGTGTTTTGTTTGTTCTGTGTTCCGGATTGCAAAATGGTAAGTCGGAGAAATTGTATGTTGTCTTGTTTTGGTTGCAACAGTGATTCACAATTGGAGGACTCATGTCTGGTTCCTCCGATTGGGACTCCCTTATATGATTTGTACTGTAAACATGGTGTGGGTCCTATATCTTATAATGAGGTATGGGTCCGCTATACGAAAAAAGATGGTGTCCTTAGTTGGCCACTGCATGGTAGTTTTGAACCCGAAATCCTTGATAATTTAGAAGCGAAATTGTTTAGGAAGAAAGCCCGGCCGGCAATGTTTGATTCTTTCCGTTACTGGCGAAAAGAATCTAAACAGAGAGAGATTAAAAGATTGAAGAAGGAACAGAAAGAGCAAGAAGAGTTGACTCTAGAGCAAGCGGCTAAACAGCTGCAAGTCAACGAGTCTGAAAAGGCCATAGAGGTGGCCATTAGAGAGCATAATTTAGCGATCGACAAGTGCTATCCTGCCTTGCCATCGAAAACAGCTAAGATACTGGAGGACCCCGAAAACGATCCTCTGTTGTCTTACTTGTTAAGGTCACCTCCACCGTATGCACAAGGTGCTACGGCTCCACCTTTACCGAATGTTCAATTGCCGGTTGCTGGACAACCTGGTATTCCTGCTCCTGCTCCTCAGAATCAAGCTCCTGTACCTCCTGTGGTCAATGTGAATGTTCCTACGGCACCTCCTCCTCCTGGATTGCCGACTTCTATACCTATATCTGTCTCGCTTACACCTACTACTCCACAAACTGTTTTTCTCGATACTCCTACTGTCCCGCTATCTGTTCCTACCTCTACTGTGTTCTCTGCGTCTGCTAGTGTGTTGACTCCACTTTCTGTTCGTCGAAGAATCACTGATTCTGTTTCTAACATTCTGTCCCCTTTCTATAAATCTTTAATCAAGACTCCTACTTCTGACTCTGTTCAAAGACGTAGTCAGCTTCCAAGTACTGAGGAACGGGGAATTTTAGATTCCACGGCTCTCAGATGGATTTCGAAGAGTAGGAGATACAGTACGAGAGATGTGCTAGATACATTTATGCAGTGGAAGGAACCAACGCAACGGTATGTCTTTGATGAGATGTGCTCGCTGTTACGTGAGGAAATAGAAGAAGATGATGTTGAGTCGAATTTAGAAGACTTAATTAAGGTTCAGAAAGAGTTTGCTGCAGGAATGATAGTAGGTGAAAATATAGAAGAAGCGATGGAACTGATTTTAAGCTATAGGAGTGATCCATCACTTCGTTCACCAAGAGATTTAGAGAAAAGTAAGACGAAGCTAAGTTGCCAATATCCAATGAGGGAGGTTCCTCCAATTTGGCGCGAAGCTGTACAAGCTGATAATGCCAATGGTATTGTAGCCGCTCCGGCGCAATTCCAAAGAGTGTGGATGCACATTCCATGGAAACGAGCCGAAGTACTAGCAGTAAAGCAGGCCTTGTCAGACCCGCGTAAGAACCCTGCCGGATACTATAAGGAATTAACGCAGACAGTTGAGGCTTGTATAATGAACTTAGCGGACATTGATATGTTATTTGGAAATGTAGTTCCGCAACCAATTTGGGCTAAAATTCGTAAAGAGAATCATCCAGTTGCCCTAGGTGGTGATTGGGCAGCTATCATTGCAGCGGATGGTCAGCAAATAGGTGGTGCAAAACCCGAACCACTAATTGCTAATCTTCCAGGTAGGATAATCGACTTAATGAAGACTCTGATGCCCGCATTGCGTGTTAATTGGGACAAGTTGTCCGCATGCAGGCAAAAGAAAGACGAAAGTGTCTCCGACTTCTTCACGAGGTTCGAAGAGACTTTTGTAGATCATAGTGGTCAGGATATGAGCACAGAAGGAGGACAGAGACTGTTTGTGGATAAATTCATACATAATTTGTTACCTGAGCTATGCAACAAATTAAAAGATTCCGAGAGTGCGTGGGCTGTCTCTACAACTGCGCAAATACTTGCAACTGCACAGTATTATGAAAATAGGGATAAAGAGGAGAAAGAGAAATCAGATAAGAAAACGAAAGACTTAAAGACTAAAGTTCTCTTGCAACAGGCGTATCCGCCTCGCATGAATCAGACTAATACGCAACAGGGTTCGTATCAAAGGACAGATTATAGCTCACCGAGACCTCAATATCAGTGGAATCAGTGTGCGTACTGTAAGAAAGAGGGTCACTACAAGAATGAGTGTCCGATCTTAGCGCAAAATAATGCAGCAGCAGCTCAGAGAGGTCGTGGTGGTTTTGTGCAAAATTCTAGAGGTCGAGGGCGAGGTGCTATGCCTCCACAGACGAATGATCGTCCTTCCAATCACTTTGATCAACGAAATGGACAGTCTGCTCAGCAAAATAGATCTCAACAGTATCTCGTTGAAGACTATTGTGAAGTGGATGAGGGATTTCAGCAAAATGGGTACTAGGACAGCCATGGACAGAGAGAGGGAGTAGTATCAGTTCCAGTGGATCAGAGTGGGCCTTATGTCGCAGTAGCAACATCAGGTGTAGTCGAACCGTTTCTGTTGGATACTGGTGCAGCAAAAAGTTCTATCATTCATGCGAAACTCCCTGGCGCACCTTTGTCCGGCTCAACAAATGTCTCTGTAGGTTTCTCAGGCGCCCCTGTTTACAACCCCATATCTGGTCCTTTGTCTATTTCTGTTGGACCGTGTCAATTGAAAGCACCCCTAATTTTGACGACGGGTTGTAATGAAAATCTGCTTGGTTTAGACTTGTTAAAACGACTATATGCGACATTGTACTGTTCTCCGGACGGAGTACAGCTTACATTGGGCAAAAGAATCACCTCTCCGATGTACTTGTCAATGGATGCACTCCCGCCAGAGCTGCGTTCACTCCCTGATACTCTTTGGGCGACTGGTCCTAACGATGTAGGCCTTTTAGAAATACCACCATATGTAGTCACTTTGAAAGCAAATGTGAAATTTCCACGAATTCCTCAATATAAAATATCTAGTGAAGGTGAACGAGCACTTTTATTGATTGTACAAGATTTGATTAAGAAAGGTGTGATTGAAGAAACTAGAGGAAATGTCTGTAACAGTCCTGTATTACCGATTTTGAAACGAACTGATCCTACAAAGCCTCCAGTGTATAGGTTTGTCATCGACCTCAGAGAAGTTAATAAGATTGTGGTCCCGCAGTTTCCTGTGGTTCCAGACATTACTGCCTTGTTAACATTGATTCCTGCTACAGCTACTTGGTTTTCAGTCATCGACTTAAAGAATGCCTTTTTCAGCATTCCGATAGCCGAAGAAAGCAGGGATATTTTCGGCTTCTGTCTAGGAGGTCGAAGTTTCAGATTTAAACGCGCTCCACAAGGCTATTGTGAGAGCCCATCTATTTACAGTCAGGCATTAAAAAGTCAGTTAGATACCTTTGTCCTTCCTCCAGGTTCTGCTCTAGTACAGTATGTAGATGATCTTCTAGTGGCTGCCGATGACAAGGAAACTTGTAAAGCAGCTACAATTTCGTTATTGCATCATTTTTCTAATTTGAATCACAAGGTGTCACCTTTGAAAATGCAATACTGCTGCCAAGAAGTGACCTACCTAGGTCATCTCTTGTCAAAGGAGGGAAGGAAGTTGACCCCAGAGAGAATAAAAGCAATTACGCAGATGAGTGTTCCTCGCACGCAGAGAGAAGTGCGTGCCTTTTTAGGTATTACCTCTTACTGTAGGCAGTGGATCCCAAATTTTTCTCTTTTAGCAAAACCGTTGGTAGCTTTGACTGGGAAAAATGTTCCGAGTCCGGTGCCATGGTCTGATGAATGTCAGGAGAGCTTTTCTGAGTTACGAAATGCACTATGTTCAGCTCCTGTATTGGGTACACCTGATTACAGCAAGCCATTCACGCTCTACGTTCACGAGAGAGAAGGTTGCGCGTTGAGTGTTCTGACACAGACATTTGGTGATAAACAACGCCCTTGTGCGTATTTTTCATCAACATTAGATCCGGTAGCTAGAGCGTTACCTAGTTGTTTGAGAGCTACAGCGGCAGCTGCGGCTTCCATTCGACAATCTGCTGGTTTGGTGATGAACAACATGCTAGTGGTCATGGTTCCTCATGCAGTGGATACACTCATGAATCGAACTAAGACACAACACCTTACCAGTGCGAGATTATCTGGTTATGAGCTGACATTACTAGCGAGTCATATTCAGATCAAAAGATGTAATGTATTGAATCCAGCAACGTTGTTGCCGGCTAATCAAGAGTCGAGTGATTCCGAGCCGCACGTTGGGCGCCAATTGGAGTTCTGGACTTTTTTTTTGGTTCCGTCCAGAGGTGTCAGGGAACAACACCCGAAGACCCCGGAGTTCCACCTGCCTTGGTGCACAAATGAACAGAAACACGGGCTTCTCGATGGTGGCGTCAAAGACCAAAGGTTTATTACTGCAGGGACACAGAAGTCACAGATACTACACACGGGCAGAATCTAGGAGCCTGTTCGATTTGTACAAAGAGGGTTGCTCCTTATATACTGATTTTTAAGCTGGGGGCAAATTCTTTACATGTAATACATTCCCAAAACCTTTGTGTCTAAAACAATAAATATTTGGCGTTACACAAGAACCGTCGATAATATCTGATGCCAAACATTACGAAGAGGGGTTCCCACTAGTTCATCATAATCCCTTGTCAATATTGCATTCAAGAGCCGGACCGCCTCATCGTAAATTTCGTTGCCTCCCCCTAATAAAGATTCAGAAAGAAAGGAACGGAGCCAGGTGTGGAAGATAGAAAAGTGGGATAAGGGATGCTTGTGGGTTGTAAATGGGCAAGGCTACCGGCTTCGGCCGCCTAATCATGATCGGGACAATGGACACGAGAACCAGTTTGGTAGGGCTTGCCTCGGGCAGAGGAGGCAGTCTTTGTCGAGTCATGCAGCTACAGCGTGTTCTGTTCCAAGGTGCACGTGTCACTAAAAGAGGTGAATCGTCGGCCAAGCCTACGTGTCCTTAATCGAAATGAAGTGATCAGAGGTTATTGCGTATGTGAGGGCAAGAAACACAAAATGGCCGCCATGATCTAAGATGGATGCCATGGGTAGATCAGAAATGTGTTGGTCACAAGAGTACTCTTGCTTGTAGCATAGCGAAAACACCAGGATATGCTAAATGGATCATTTGCGGTTCGCTGATACCAATATTATGTATTTCCGACAATATTGAAAACACGGGTTCAAATCGTCACGGAACCTCACGTACAGCGCACATACGCACGCATTGATCACTTTTTTGGCAGCGCAAACGTGTCTTCCTTGACAGACGATGTAGAGGTGCTCTCGGCGGCGTTGTCGGACCACGACGCACTTTTACTGCGCATGCAAACCCCTACGCTCAACCGACGAAGAGGTAGATGGCGACTCAATGACGCCCTCCTGCAACACGAGGGGGTGACACAGCGACTCCAAGACCGCATCATAGACTATCTACAGACTAACGACTCCCCGGAGGTTTCCCTGACCGCGGTGTGGGGGGCACTCAAGGCGGTGGTGAGGGGAGAACTGATCTCGGTGGCCGCGGCGGAAGCAAAGACTCAGAAGGAAAAGAGGCTTTACTTATCAGCACAGGTGCTTGACCTCGAGCAAGCTCATAGCCGGACCGGAGCTCCCAGGATATGGAAACAGCTCAAAGCGGTCAGGGCTTAGCTTGCCAGTTTAGATCTGGACAGAGCGGAGTACGCAGCCCTGAGGCTGCGCCACACGTACTATGTGGGGGGGAACAAGACGGGACGCGTACTAGCGAGTTGCCTCAAGGCTAAGACCCTGAGAGCGAAAATATCCTCCGTCCACGCCCAGGATGGGACGGTCGCCCAGGACGATGTCCAAATAGCAGAAGCCTTCCGCGGGTTCTATGCCTCGTTCTATACGGCGGAACCACCGACCGGGCAGACACTTACTGACATTTACCTCCGCGACACGGAGATAACGCCCCTGAACGAACATGCCAGGGCCTCCCTCGAAGCTCCCATCAGAACCGAGGAGGTCATCTCCGCGATCGCGCGTCTCAAGCCTCTGAAAGTCCCGGGCCCGGATGGCTTTTTGGCCAGCTTCTACAAGGCTTTTTGCCCCTAAATCGCTCTGTTGTTAACCAGACTGTTCAATTCCTTCCAGGGCAGAGGTTCCATCCCCCAGGACATGCTGGACGCGGACAATGTGGTCATCCCTAAACCGGGTAAAGACCCGTCCCAGTGCAAAGCGTACAGGCCCATCTCCCTTCTCAACCTCGATCTAAAATTATTCACAAGCGTGCTGGCTGCTAGATTGGGCCCGTGCCTACCGGGGATTATTGAGACGGACCAAGCGGGATTTGTTCCCAATAGACAATGTGCGGACAACACTAAACGACTGCTCCATGTCATTGATAAAACTCATTACAATGACTCCGACACGGTCCTCCTGTCGGTGGATGCCGAGAAGGCGTTCGACAGGGTGGATTGGGGTTATTTGGACGCCGTCCTAATGCGCTACGGATTCGGAGACCGGTTCCGCACGTGGGTTGCTAGCTGTTATGCCACCCCACAGGCCAGGATCTCGGTTAACGGGGTACGCTCGAGACCCTTAGACATCAGACGGGGAACCTGGCAGGGGTGCCCTCTCTCGCCCCTGCTTTTTGCTCTGTACATCGAGCCCTTGGCCCAATGGATCCGAGACAACAGGTCCATAAAGGGCGTCCATTTTGGCGGGGAACAACAGACCATAAGCCTGTATGCTGACAACGTCCTGGCGGCCCTCGAGGACCCCTCGACGTCGGTACCGGCTTTCCTTTCGGAAGTGGAGCGCTTTTGGGAGGTGTCGGGGTTCAAGATGAACTTGGAGAAATCCCTAGTCTTGCCCTTGGGTCGGAACGCGAAAGCGGCACGACATGGCCACCAAACGTATGGGGACTTAACAGTTCAGATGTCCATACCCTACTTGGGCATTTCTCTGACCCCGAGCACCACCCAGACGGTTGAGAAGAACTATACGACGTTAATAACTGCCCTCAATGGGGACCTTGCGAGATGGCGTCGTCAGCCGCTCTCCTGGCTGGGACGAGTAGCAGCGATAAAAATGACCCTGCTCCCCAAGATCTTATACCTATTTCAGACCATTCCGGTAACGCCCCGATCGGAGTACTCAAACAACTGCAGGACTCCATCACACAATTTGTGTGGGCAGGTAAGCGTCCTCGTCTACGCAGAGACCTCAACAGGCGAGCCACAGCGGACGGCGGTCTCGGAGTACCTGATCTACTTCGCTATTTTCAAGCGACACAACTCCGCTACCTCCTAGAATGGAGCAGGCCCGAATCCGAAAAACGGTGGTTATTTCAGGATCGCGCCATGGGTCAGATGACCCTATGGAAAATCCCATTCCTGAGACGCACGGACAGGCCCTCATTCCTCAAGAAATCCTCCATTACGAGGACGGTGATGCAGGTTTGGGACAAAGTAGCGGTACCAAAAGGCCTTACCACATTCCCATCCCCGATGTCCCCCCTGTTTAAAAACCCTGCGTTCCCTCCGGGAGTGGCCCCCGGGTCATTCCCGCAGTGGCGAGACTCGGAATGCAAAGCAGCTGGCGATCTCTTCAACCCCGAGGGCTTTATGCCTATCCGCACTCTGCAAGACTACTACACACTCCCGCAGATACAACGCTTCCAATACTTCCAGATTAGACACTGGCTCACGGAGAAAGATGTGCAACCTCACGTAGGCAGACCCCTGACAGTCTATGAACGATGGCTTCACACGAAACAAAACGATAGACACGAAATCACTGACCTGTACATGATGCTCGGCCCACCTCCCCCTGCTGCACGTTCGGTGGGACAGAACAGATGGGAACACGAACTAGGACGCTCCTTCACAGATAAGGAGTGGCAGGACATCTACTTCAGGGCTCACCACACCACCCGCAATGTAGCCAGTAAGGAAGCGGCGGTGAAAATAGCGTACTACTGGCACCTCACGCCGGCCCGGCTTCATCAGGGTAACCCACGCAGAGACCCCGGGTGCTGGAGGGGATGCGGGCAGCAAGGGACACTCACTCACATCCTATGGGAATGCCCAGAGGTTCAGGGGTACTGGGAAGAGGTGCTCCACAGCTTTGACAAACACTTCGATACCGAAATTCCCCGATTCCCGGTATACACGCTCCTTGGCCTTCCCAGCGCCATCACGTTCCCTTTGAAATCGATCAGGGGCAAGCAGATGGGGCTGGCGATGGGGGCGGCCACCCAACATATCCTGTCACTCTGGGGCACCTCCAGGAAGCCTACTCACACGGGGTGGCTCCATCGCCTGTGGTATATTATGGGCATGGAGAAAATTCAGGCCTCCCTTACCCAAACACGGGACACATTTCTAGATACATGGCAGCCCCTCGTCTCCCTCCTCTCTGAGGAGTTTCATGAAATCACTTGCCCAAAATACCTGAGAGTGCTCAGACTTCCAAGCGACTTCCAAGGGGAACCTCGCTCACTTACCTAAGCGCCGCTTGTCATGCCAGCGACGACAAATTGATACCATCGCACTTACCACACCGGGGAGGGGGAACTGAGGGTGGGAGAAGGGAGGGGGTGGTGGGGGAAGTTGGATGTTTGTTGGACTGGATTGCCGCTCAACTTCGATTGCAGGGCCTCCCCAGCTCTAAAAGACATGTACTACGTAGCCTCAATGGGCCCAGCCGATGGGGAGAAGAGGGGTAACAGATCTTGGCAGGGCGACCGCATGCTCGCCTGAGTGGTTGATGTGTCCTATGTCTACTGTGTTAAAACTTCAATAAAAGATTTAAACCAAAAAAGCTCCAGTGGAGTAACTAAACTTGAGGGGGCCCCCTGCAAAGTACAGGAGGGGGCCCTCTCCCCAACACCTACCACTTTTGCTGAGGGAGCCCCCTGGTTAGGGAGCCCCCCTGGAGCTCTGCACCCCCACACTGAGGGGACTTATGTTACATCACTGCTGAAGAAATGTAATCACTGAGGTATTTCCTATTATACAAACAAATGTTGCAGAAAAAAGAAATGGGGGCATGCACAATTTACTCTGAATGTGTTTGAATGCGAAGCACAATTGGGTATTTTCAGCACAATGAAAAATTAACATTGCCATATTAACAGAACACTGCTGCTCCAAAGGAAGCATGAGATTGAAGACATTTGGGTCTTGTCGTATGTCCACTTTCATAGTTCCCAGCAGACTGTAATGGAGAATGGCTGCTGAAAAAGCCATTTGTCAAGCTTTTCATGTGCCACACCCTCTCCGGAGAACCCAGACCCTCCAATAAAGAAGCATCAATAAATCAAATACCATTGCAGGGCTGCAGGCTGACATCTGCAAAATTTCGCAAAAGTGTGGCTTATTTTATGATGGGTGTACGACTCGTGGTGGATAGAGTCTCACAAATGGCATACAAGCAAATCCGGGGCCCAGGTCCCTGAATAAAAGCAGCCCCCACTGCAGAGAATTGAAGAGAGAACATAACTGAACTCAACCAGTGGTCGATGTGGGGGAAATAAGTAGGGGAACTGTGGGCGGAGAATCAGAGGGTGGGGATAACCCGAGGATTGGATCAGTGGGCGGAGTCAGAGGTGTGGGCAGAAAGAGTAGGACATCCCAATTTCTAGTATTTGTTTAGCATTTCACTGATCAGTTACAGCATGTTACATTATTTAATTCAACCAGGGGATGCACATGTTTATTAAAGGTTTAATATGAGTTATTGACATTAAAATACATTCACAAAGTGGGATACATTTCCAATCACAGAATGCCCCACATACGCTCAAAAGTGGAATCACAAACTATCTGTTTCCGAGCCTTGCAGTTTCTGTCAACAGAACTTCTCTTGCCCTGTTCCCCAAGAGCAGTTCAAACATGAATGGCGAAATATCCTAGTTTGCAAATGTATTCACCATAATTGTGGCTCTGCCATATTTGTCACATAATACATCATCTGCTGCATAAGTTGACGATTATAACTAATAAATTGTTTGTAGCTCAAATGGATCAAAGTTACTACAATATGTGACTTGTGCTGCTGCGAAGTGGAGGGCCCTCTGCAAAGGTTGACTGGTCACCTTTCTCACTGCGCCATCTGTATGTTACACTGGTACTAATGAGGCCAAATCTTTGCAAAGACAGTTAGTATGTGCAAATAGTCAAAATAATAAAGTATCAGAAACTATACTGCATTACGCTGCAGCCATTTTTTTGCTGCATAATTTAGTAAACACTGTGGCATAATTGTGTCTACCATAGCTGTATAATTCCAGTGGCCCCAAAGCAAGCAGCACATGTTAAAAGTGCTTGTGCATGAAGCAGAGAGACAGTGAAATTTGCAAACTTAGTTTGGTGTGTGCAAATCCTGCATTGCCGATCCCTGGTGATTTACACTACTACTGCTGTAACAAGGCCAATGGAGGTACCAATGGGTGAGGCGGACTGGTTTCAAGTGTCCTGTGACCTCAGTGAGAGAGTCACTGTTGCTCTAGGGTGTGCTGCTTCGTAGGTATCCCCGCAAGACTGAAGGTGAACTTCAGTATGGATTGTGGTGGACAGGCCTGCAAAGTTAACACACACTTGTCAGCACTAGGGTCGACCTGCTGGTGCTATTACACCAGGGCTTCTAAGGTCTAGTGGGGCCTTTTAAGGTCTAGCACAGGAATGTGCTGCCTCAGAAGAGTGGTCTGGCGGGCTGGTCATGAAGGCTGAACCTTGTTCCCCAGTACCATAATCAGCAGCTGTGGCCATAGTGCCACATCCGCTCCCCCATTGAACACCAGACTGCTCCACTGAGAGAAACTTGCGCTGCTTTCAGCTACAACCAAATTGTGCTGTGCTATAAACACCTGGATGCGACTCAATTCAAATAATGCACTAGACAAGAGTAATATGCTGCCTGAAAAAAAAGTAACAGCATCCTGGAAAAAGCAAACACTCATAGGAAATGCAAGATTAAGTAAATCATGTGAAATGTAAGCAGGAACAACGTGGTTACCATAATGCTTTTACAATCATTATTCAGAAATCAGTTAGTGTTTTTGCTTGAAAAGTCAGGGCCTAGAAGTGAACTATTTCAATGTCCATTGCTTATATCCTTACAAACCGTAAGCAGTTTGGTTTATAAAGCCCACATCTCTGGACGACGATAAACTAAAATAAGGAAAGCAGCTGAAAATGAACACATTATACGTTTTCCACTCTACACATTAACCAGGTATTGTAGTCCCTTCAGGAATGCTGCACTTCCCCAACTAAGGAAAACAATGCTGTTCAAAGAAAGATGAGAAAACTAAAGTATCGCTTCACTGGTAAACTTTGTAAAGTGGCGCTAAAGTGAGGGTGAATAAAACCAATCTGGCCACTATGCGACCACTATGTTTTGCTTTATTTAGCTATTTATTTGTTGTGTTTTTAACCTTTTTTCTCTCCATCCCGAGACTGTTTTCCTTTCCTGCCCGCCCCGCCTGTCCCCAAGGGCCGTGAATGCCGAGCCTTATATATGGGGCTTCGCTATTCATGGCGTCCTGGTATGCATTTTTTTAATAAAAAAGTAGAGGAGTCATGGATCGCATTATATTAAAGAAGTAGGGGCACGCCGTGCCCTGCGGGTTCCACCCACTTCGACCACTGAACTCAACACAATATATAGTGAGTGACTGGACTAGTAGTACTACTACCAGTTGTCTCGTCATCTCACTCTCTCACCGACTCACCTGGGACTTGTCTTGCAGCTTTTGGTGGGAGGCACAGGCTGGCAATTAAATTTCGGTCACTGTGTCTGTCTCAGGCCCACTGCCTCCACACGTACGGTTTATACTGACTGTGCATGACAATTCAGTCACCCCAGCCCTGCCCACCAGATGCCCCACCCTGAGGCTGAAGACCACACAGCTGCGTCATGCGCAGGGCCCAGATGTCTATTCTCAGGTCCCCGGAGGCTTTGCACTCGTCGGTTGTGAGGTCTGCATGGGTCCTGGAGTGGAAAAATCCTTTCTCTCAGAACAACCTCAAGTGGGGCCCTTTCTAGGCCAATAAGGAAAGGTTATTGAGCCTTTGCATTCAAGAGTCAGGGTGCTTATATGATCATTTGGGGACCACAGTCCTAGATGGAAAACTACTGAAATCTTATCAAAGGAGTGCGGCGATTAACTTCCATCTATGCAATGAAAGGAAAGCTTGTATAATCTTCATTAATTAAAGGACGAGTTCTGGGGGGTGGGGGGCGTGGCCAAGACCGAACCGAGATGGCCGTGTAGTCTCGAAGCTCCGTGATCGGTGAGCCCCGCAACGATCCTGACACACTTATCCTGAGTCCGCAGTGTCCCCCCTGAAGCTGTTCAGGCGTGGGAACCACTGCAGATGTACTGGGGGCGATTTGCGGTCTTCAGAGCCACGGTGTCGCCAAGATATCATCGACGGCTGGCAGGCCCAGAAGCCGGGACTTGCAGCGAGGTGCTAATCCGAGCTCCAGGGGACTTCCGGTCGGCCATTGGGGCGTGACGTGGCCCGGAGAAGAGCGACAGTGGGCCGTGAGCTGATCCTGACATCAGTCACAGTGACCCCTCGAATCCATCGTATATCTGTGGACGACCCGGATGGGATGCAGTCGTCGGAGCCGAAGACACTGTGGGCGGCTCGCTCGCTGAATCACTCCAGACCATTAGCCCGCGGCGGGCCTTGAGACTGAGGCTGTGCACGAATTCAGATTTCCGGGGAGAGTCTCATCCCCCCCCGGTTTGATCTCTGCACTTCACGGCTATTTGCAACGGTTCCTAAACGGCGGAGACGAATCTCTTCCCGCACCCCTCCCCCTCCTCATATATGTGACTCAGGTTTTGTCCTTTGTCCTGGAGCGGCCATTTTGGGTGTCGAGCAGAGCCCATAATCCGTGACTTTGGAGACTGCTTCCCCTTCCCCAGTGATTGCTCGTTCGTCCCGTCTTAAAACCGGGGGGCGCAATGTGCAATAGTGCTTTTCAGTGTGTTTGACATAATCATCGCTGCCGTCCTAGGGAGCGGAAGGGAGTGGACTTCCATTGTCTTCCGGCCATTTTCTTGTCGCCGCCGCCAAGCAACAGTGACTGGGCCTAATCTTAAGGCCTATAAGCCCTGGTGCGCAGTTCCCCCCTTTCCTCCACGCCACTATCTCATACTTTTGAAACTTCCCCCTGTTGGGGGATCTGTCACATCATGGATCGGAACAAAACCACTGGCACCAGGGGTCCGAAGCCGATGCAATCTAAATATACCGTCCCCAAAGACATAACCAAGGGAAGATTATCGGAAGATTCAATGGGAGGAGCATCGTCTGGGGACAGCCCGGAACTGTCCCTCAAAGACGTCATGGACGCCATTTCTGGAGTTAAGACCTCTCTAGAACACAAAATGGACTCAATGGCCATAGACATCAATCTCATCCGCACTGATATTGGGAAGCTGAATGAAAAAGTGAAACAGGTGAAATCACCATCGCCAGCCTGGTGGAGGATGTCTCTCACTTGCAGAAGGAGGTCGGAGAAATGCGAGATTCCCGGAAAATGTTCAAACTTAAGCTGGATGATTATGAAGGTCGCCTCTGCCGCAACAACCTACGCATCATAGGAGTTCCGGAAAAATTAGAGGGCCCAGCTCCGGACCTGTTCGTAGAGGATCTGATTCTTAAGCATCTCCAGCCGAGGGGCCGGAGTAAATTCTTTGTTATCGAACGTACTCATAGGGTCCCCGGGGGTTGCCATTGGCCGGGTGCCCCCCGTGGCCCATGCTGGCCAGAGTCCTCAACTTCCGCGACAGACGCCATCCTTCAGTGCTCGAGAACTAATGCCCCCCTCAAATATGAGAATGCTGCAATTTCCTTTTTTCCCGACTTTAGGCAGAGGGTGCAGAAACAGAGAAAGACCTTTCTATCAGTGAAACGGGACCTGCGTGAGAGAGGCATGAATACTCAATGCTATTCCCCACTCGTCTCCGAGTTGTGGCTAATGATAAGGTTTGGTTCTTCGATCAACCTGAGGTGGCTCCGGAGTGGCTTGAAAACCTGGGCCCCCGGATCATGTGTCTCAGGGGCGGGAGGATGGGGGTTGAGTCTTGATTTCTTTATTTGGAGATTGAACTGTGTGTGATGAGGTGGGGGAAGGGCGTAGTGTTGGAACTGGAGATGGAGTGTGTTAATATCTTGTTAATCAGTATGCACTGCGGACTTATGCAATATTGTAGCGGGCCCGACTGGGGGCTCCGGTGACTGTTCCCTCAAAACCCTTTATTTGTTCTTTATTTTGAATATTTAGGGCGACAGGCACTCTGCTTTTTCAATGGGCAGTTTGAAGCCTAGTGGGCAGGACAGCGGGGTGGGGGGTAGTTGGGGAGTGTGGGTTGTTTCTTTTGTTTGTTATTTGGTTTGTGGCATCATAGTACATTCTGGTTTCATTTTAAACAATGCAGAGTATTGTCAATTTTCCTTCACATGGGACGATGGCGGGTAGGGAACTAAAGGTATTAAGCTGGAACGTGAATGGGTTGGGGGACCGGATAACATTTTTTGTGGTATTGCAATACCTCAAACGACATGCACCTGATGTGGTTCTGCTCCAAGAAACTCATTTAATTGGAAACACATGTAAAGCTCTACATAGAATGGGTTATACACTGTTGGCACATGCAGGGTTCACCTCGGGCTCACGAGGGGTGGGTATTTTGGCACGTAGGGCACTTCCACTGGCCGAGGACTCAGTTTGGGCAGATGACAGAGGCAGATATGTTGGCATCACAGGTCATGGGAGGGGTGCATTCTTACTCTTATAGCTGTTTATATCCCCCCGGTTTACAGTCCTCTTCCTTTGCCACGCTAGGTAAACTCCGGCTTGACTTGCCTTCTGGACTGCTGGTACTGGGGAGGGATTTCAACGCTGAGATGTCCGGGACTATGGACAGACATCCCCCACGAGTGGCTGCCTGACTTTTTGAACGCCATGGGCCTGGTTGATGGATTGAGATTGCTTCACCCTGATCAGAAGCAATATACTTTTCACTCTGGAGCTCACGGAAGCCTCTCTCGCTTGGACTACTGTCTGGTCCCGGCGGCACAGGCTTCTTATTTGACTGAGGCGGCCCATCTCGCCCGGGGTATATCCGATCACTCTTCACTCTGGTTCCGACTTTGCATTACACCGGGTTCGGCAGGTAGAATAGCCCCCATTAGCTCATGGTATCTCCGAGACCCCAAGCTTCGTAAGGACCTTATCCAAGCTCTTGAGTGTTATTTTGTGGATAATGTTGGATCTGTTTCCTCTTCTGTGTCCCTTTGGAAGCTTTCAAAACTGTGATTAGGGGCCAAACGCTCTCACAGATAGCGGGTGTTAAGAAGGAGAGGAACAAGGAGGTGGTGGCTATTGAAAACAACATACAGCTGTTGGAGGAGAAACTGGCGGAGGGGTTGACGCAGGCTGTTTTGCATCTATTAAGCCTCAAACAACATGAATACAAATCACTGGTAACGGACAGGTCGAGGGTGCTTGGTAGAGAGCAACAGGGCAGACTTTATGACCTCGTAGATAAGGCAGGGAAACTCATTGCCTGGCTAGATAAAAAGGACTGGGCTCCTCGAGTAGTCCCTGAGATTGTCACGGATGATGGCGTCACACTTACCGATCAGCAGGCCATAGTAGATAGTTTTGTGACTCACTTTCAAACGGTTTATACCTTGGTTTCTGATAGACCGGAGGAAGACTCCCATTTGTTACTTAGAGATATACAACTCCCCTGCCTGTCCGACCGGGACCGCTACTTCATAGATAGCGCCTTTAGCCCCAATGAAATGGCCCAAGATATCCGTTCTTTAAAATCAGGAAAAGCGCTGGGGCCTAACAGGATTCCTATTGAACTCTATAAGCTCAGACCTGACCAGCTTGCCCCATATCTTGGTGGTATGTTTACAGAGGCCCGCGAGAGGGGGACCCTACCTTTGGAACAGAGGATAGCTATGGTGGTGGTGATCCATAAAATGGGCAAGCCTAAAAATGCCTGCACCTCCTATAGACCGATTTCTTTATTGAACGCAGAGCCCAAAATTTTGGCCAAACTCCTTTCTAATAGGCTGGTAAAGGTGGTAAGCGGGCTTATTCATCCTGACCAATCAGGTTTCTTGCTGCAGAGGAACACCGCTCTGAATCTACGCAGACTGCATGGAGTCATAGCCAGGGTTCACACCCTGCAGGAACCGGCGGTGGTTGCCTCTCTCGACCCCACTATGGCGTTCAACACGGTCGAGTGGCCCTATTTATGGGCAGTATTGGCTAAGTTTGGGTTCGGTCCCGAGTTTATATCTTGGGTGTGCTTGTTATATTCTGAGCCGCGAGCACAGATTGTAGTCAATAACCGGGTTTCCTATACTTTTTCGCTTGGCCGTGGCACCCGACAGGGTTGCCCTCTCTCTCCTCTCCTTTTCTCCTTGGCTTTGGAACCATTGGCAGCTTGGCTGCGCTGGGGACCATCAATCTGAGGCATGCAGTGGTCCCCTGAGTGGGAAGACCGGGTATCACTGTATGCGGATGATATTCTGCTTTATCTGACCTCTCCTCGTGCGTCCTTAGCCGTTGTCTCTGACGTTCTAGCTTCTTTTGGTAGAAACTCTGGGCTCTCCATTAATTGGGGTAAATCGTTTCTGTTTGTTCACAAAAGGGATCCCCCGGTTCCTCCACGCAGTTGCCCCATCCAGCTCAGCTCTGAGGTTTTCAAATATCTGGGGATCTATATTTCTCTTGACCCGAATGTCAGATATGCGATGAATCTCTTGCCACCTTTACAAAGACTTAGGGGAGACATTGCTAACTGGAGGAGGCTTCCGCTCTCATTGTTGGGACGAGCGGCGCTTTTCAAAATGATGGCTCTGCCTCGTTTTCTGTATGCCCTTCAGAACTCCCTAGACGTAGTTCCAGCTACTTACTTCCGAGAGGTGGAGGGAATACAGCCTACTCCGCTATGGGAGGGCAGGCCTCGTATCACATTAGCAACATTAACCTTGCCTTGGTATGACGGGGGGATCGCCCTCCCAGACATCAAGCGATATTATTGGGCCTCTCAACTGGCAGTGATTAATCACGGCACTTATGGCCCCGCAACGAACCCGGGCTACGCTATGGATAGATGGTTATTACCAAACAACAGTTACAATATGGCTTTATATTCTCAGTATTCCAAACTAGATTTATCGGGACCGACCAAACATGCGGTTTGTATTTGGCACGATGCCTCACGCTCAATGGGATGGTGCAATAGACTGACATTAGCGACCCCACTATTTGATTCGGACCGGCTTGGTAAACTTTGGAAGACGAGAGGGTTTGATAGATGGAACCTAATTGGTATTTCCGCTGTTAAGGACATTTGGAGTAAAGGGAAGGTGAAGACATTTGAGGACTTACGTAAGGAATTCCAACTGTCCAGCTCCGAGTACTTTCGCTATGCTCAGGTTCGGCATGCGTTGCGGGCAGCCCTGCCTGACGACGCTGTCCCCCCTGATGCCTCCCCACTCAAAAATAGGATATTAGATGGACATCTTCCAGAAACAACTATTTCTCTTATTTATAAAAAGTCAATCAACCAGAGAGAAGACCTTCTAGGCGAGCTAAGGGATAGGTGGATCCGATATGGTATAGAACTGGACGACGAGGACTGGCAGTCAGCAATTTCATCCCCGAGGGTGGTGGCCATCTCTGCTAGACTCCGACTTGTACAATTAAAAATATTACATAGGGTATATGTCACTGGGCCCCGCCTGGTGCTGATGGGACTCTCTGATTTTGATTTATGTCGACGCAAATGCGGCCTTAGTGGCACGTTCCTTCATAATATCTGGGAATGTCAACATGTTGCTGAGTATTGGTGCAAGATTATTAGTACCATACACAAAGTTTTAGGTACCATCTTGTTCCCTGAGGCCAGGAGGTGCCTTCTTAATATATGGGAACCGATTGACCTCAATTCAGCGCAGACACGGTGGGTCACATTAAGTTATGTGCTCACCAAGAGAAACATTGCACAACATTGGGGATCAGAACAACACATATATAAAACACAAAGGAGCAGACCAGGTCTTTGGGTGGTGTATCGCTATACAAGTGGCTGTGCAGCAGTGGAATAAGAGTGTAAGTAAATGCCGTTGAGTCACAAAAGGCTAGAGTTAATCCCATCAGCCCACCCTCGTGGTGGAATTTCATCATGTGGGAGTTGATGATCACTCTGACTCTTGCTCGGCCTGTTAGTTACCGAGATTGAATGTCAGAACTCTAGCCATCTTGTTCTTCAAATAAATTCATAAAGTGCAGTGCTCAAGTGATTGTGAAAAATAAATAATAAAATTGACTACTAAGACTCTGGAAATGTTCAAAAAGAAGTCTAGGTGTCAAAATTAAAAACACGCTGAGTAGTTTAACAGTTATACTACCCTCTAGCGCTTATGCAGAATGGTCGACATGTTTCAGCCTTGAGGGGATCTACCCCGGCTTTCTTCAGGACCTACAATGTTGAATCGCTACTGCAGCTAACTGTGGTTGGTGATATGAAGAACATAATAAAATGTACTTTAACGGAGTTACATATCTACCAGGAACCTTGCTCTTCAGTGTTCACTGGAGGAAGAGAAAAATAACTTCTTCCTGTCGGGAAACAAAAGATAACACAACAGCACAAAATTACCCCCACATATCCACATAAGTACACACTCACCGCATAGTCAAACACACCTGCGTGAACAAATTGCATTCCGCATTGTAGAAACAAAAGCATAATAGCCACTTCACATAGAGGCATTACCTCAGTGTGATACTCACCCAGCTTTGTGTGGGTGAAGACCTCACCTCACCCGGCAACCGCTCGGGAGAATGAGGCCCCGCTCTACAGTGTAGAAAAAGGACATAGTTAGAAAACCTCCTATACTATGCCTAGCCGAATTGTACTACACTTTTCCACCAACAGACGTGTGATAGAAACCTCACTGTTAACACAAGTAATAAACCGCACCTAACATGACAATTAAACACTTAGAAAACCATAGAAAACAGCCCATGCTCAGTTGTTTACGCATGTCCCAGGACGCCAACAAATAGGCGTTGTCAAAAACTTCTAGATTGGTAACTATAAAGACCACTAGATACATTCATTAAATAGCAAGAAGTGGGTAGGTACAGAGATTTGCCAATGCACCTTTGTCTTATAGAGAATGTGGACTGTCACTTAAGGACCTCCACCTGGCTAATAGTACTATTTGTTATGAAGAACTCGTCGGAAACCTACTTGTTAGAAACCAACAGTCTCAGGCTAATACTGGCTGTAACCTTTAAACTCCCTAGATATAAGTAAGACCAGCAAATAAACACGGCATCTCACCTCTCCGTCGGTGCCCCTGATTCAAACCGAGCGGAAGTGGAGGTGTTGAAAATGCCGCCGGCTTCCTCTTTTAAGCGGATGTTAATTGGTTCCAGGAGTCACCGGGTCATACCGTCATAGCTAGCGGCCCCAAACCAAACGTGGACTCAGATTCTGAATATTTGTATATATTTCCGCCCACAACATGAACAACTCAGGTTCCAAATAGAATCGAGAAACACGGCGTTTCTCCAAAAACTGTGGACCGGGAGTTAAAGTAAACATAGTCATCTGCACACGCGCAATGTAAAGACACTCACTCTTAGCGCATGCGCTGTTGCATCGGCGGCTGCACTATCACCTGCACTGATTTATGCAATTGTCGCCCCCGTTCTGTTGTGCACAATCGGGGAAGAAACAGACTCTGCCAGGGTAATACTGGTAGTTATAAAAATGCGCTTACGAGACAGAATGTGTCTGTTGGTCAGGTGGGTACCACAATGTGGCCCAACAAACAAACAATGGAACACTTATCTAACTGGACATATGCACTCAAAGTGAAACTTTAGGGGTGCTTATAGATAAGGAGTTTAGAGGAAGTGGCGAGGCTAAAGAGAAATGGTGATGACAGTGACTTGGAAGTGACTGCATCCACCAAAATCTACCGCACTACATTTTTAGCGTGAATGTGCGTCAACCCCTAAACACAAGAGGGGGGGTATTGCTGTTGACACACAATCAATCTGTGATGGTGAGTCCTTCTGAGGTCAGGTGGAGGTCCTTAAGTGACAGTCCACATTCTCTATAAGACAAAGGTGCATTGGCAAATCTCTGTACCTACCCACTTCTTGCTATTTAATGAATGTATCTAGTGGTCTTTATAGTTACCAATCTAGAAGTTTTTGACAACGCCTATTTGTTGGCGTCCTGGGACATGCGTAAACAACTGAGCATGGGCTGTTTTCTATGGTTTTCTAAGTGTTTAATTGTCATGTTAGGTGCGGTTTATTACTTGTGTTAACAGTGAGGTTTCTATCACACGTCTGTTGGTGGAAAAGTGTAGTACAATTCGGCTAGGCATAGTATAGGAGGTGTTCTAACTATGTCCTTTTTCTACACTGTAGAGCGGGGCCTCATTCTCCCGAGCGGTTGCCGGGTGAGGTGAGGTCTTCACCCACACAAAGCTGGGTGAGTATCACACTGAGGTAATGCCTCTATGTGAAGTGGCTATTATGCCCTTGTTTCTACAATGCGGAATGCAATTTGTTCACGCAGGTGTGTTTGACTATGCGGTGAGTGTGTACTTATGTGGATATGTGGGGGTAATTTTGTGCTGTTGTGTTATCTTTTGTTTCCCGACAGGAAGAAGTTATTTTTCTCTTCCTCCAGTGAACACTGAAGAGCAAGGTTCCTGGTAGATATGTAACTCCGTTAAAGTACATTTTATTATGTTCTTCATATTACCAACCACAGTTAGCTGCAGTAGCGATTCAACATTGTAGGTCCTGAAGAAAGCCGGGGTAGATCCCCTCAAGGCTGAAACATGTCGACCATTCTGCATAAGCGCTAGAGGGTAGTATAACTGTTAAACTACTCAGCGTGTTTTTAATTTTGACACCTAGACTTCTTTTTGAACATTTCCAGAGTCTTAGTAGTCAATTTTATTATTTATTTTTCACAATCACTTGAGCACTGCACTTTATGAATTTATTTGAAGAACAAGATGGCTAGAGTTCTGACATTCAATCTCGGTAACTAACAGGCCGAGCAAGAGTCAGAGTGATCATCAACTCCCACATGATGAAATTCCACCACGAGGGTGGGCTGATGGGATTAACTCTAGCCTTTTGTGACTCAACGGCATTTACTTACACTCTTATTCCACTGCTGCACAGCCACTTGTATAGCGATACACCACCCAAAGACCTGGTCTGCTCCTTTGTGTTTTATATATTGTGAATTGGGGTATGAGTAGACAGGTCAGTAAATATTCCCCTTGACCCCCCCACACCTTTATGTTCTTGTAAGATCAGAACAACACCCCACTCTCGAAGTCTGGAAAACTAGCTTAGATTGGTGTATGTTCCAGGAAAAATCTGTGTACATTGCAAGGGGCCGTCCTCGAAAATGGGCGGCTGTGTGAGGTCCGTGGAACATGTACAGAGGTGAAATCTGTGTACCACCTAGAAATGCAATTTTTGATGCACCCTCTTCCCCATAAATATGTATTTAATTTTGACCTTGACTACCTTGATCCCCGCAAATACCATATTTCTTAAGATACTCATGCTCTGTGTTGCTTGTATTACTGATGCCTGTTTAATAAAAAGAATTTAAAAAAAAAGGACGATTTCAGTGGGTGTAAGAAAAGTTGTTGTAAAACGTACCAACCAATCATCGTGACCCGAATCTGACAGCATCTGCTGGGATCTTCAGCATGTGATCTCTGCCTCTTCGTTATTATTATGAAGGGTCATATTGATGATGTTATTGATCATTCAAACTGTACTGATAGGACACAGAATTGTCCCTTAGCACTTGACAAAGCAATGGGGCTCATTAATCGTTGCTGCGAGGAAAGAAACAGAGAGAGCCCTACCATGACTCCAAGCTCTATGCATCATTTACACCAGGTGCTCAGACCTCTGAGCTATTTTATCTGCCTTGAAACACCTGTACAATGAGAAGAGCAGAGTTGTAAGCTCAGGAAATCCAGTCTTAGGGCCAGATGTAGGTGGGCGAAAATAGCCATTTACCGATCGGTAACGGCCGAATTCGGCCATTACCGACCGGTAAATGGCCATTGACATGTAGGGGCCCTTAAATGTTGCATTTTCGGTAATTTTACCGATTCGGTAATTTTACCGATTCTGTAATTTTACCGAAAATGCAAGATTGAAATGTGGGTAGCCAATTTTCCATTGGCACATGGCTTCCAGAATCGGTATTTTACCATGGAATACAAATCCATGGTAAAATAACGATTCCTGTGTACATGCACATCTGTGCATGTACACATGTGCCATGTGACAGACAGGCGTGCCCTTAGGGCATGTCTGTGTGCCACATTGCACACATGCCCGTTTTGGGGGTGCTAGAGGGTGTCAAAGTGACACCCCCTGCACCCTTGACAAATTCGGTATTTACCGATTCGGTAAATACCGAATCAGTATTTGAATTGAATCCTATGGGCTTCAAGGCCCATAGGATTCAATAGCAAATACCGATTCGGTATTTACCGAATCGGTAAATACCGAATTTTTAAGGAATCAGTAATAAATCCAGATGTTGGTACCTACATCCCATTTAGCGATTTTGAAATACCGAATCGGTAAAATTCGGTAATATTCGGTATTTCAAAATCGGTAAATGTGATTTACCTACATCTGGCCCTTAATTTGGAGGAAGTGTTTTCCGAAGTCATGGGGCAGTCAAAGTCACAGAGATTCCATGCGTTGCAATAAGCAGTCTTTTTCCAATGCCTTGTTATGTTAATAAGGGGTTGCTTGAACCCACATAGTGATGAGCTATTCTACTTTGGATTCTTTCTTTTCACTATTTGTATAGCTCCTTTCTGAATGTCCCCAAGTTATCCTGCTTGGTAGACTCCTTTAGGTGTCTGATGAAATACAGTCATAATAGCTCCTAAACAATGAGCAGCAGCGGATGTGTGCAGTGGTGGTAGTACCTTCCTATGGTTACTCGAAAATAAAAGAGAGTGCCGTCGAATTATAGAGTACGTGCTTCATAAACAACATTAATATGAACCGTTATAACCAAATCACCTTAAAGAAAGGATTAGGTTAAAACGTAAAATACCAAATCTACCTCACTGATAAATCAAACCTAATCAAAATCTAAACATCATTGGACCTCATTAGAAGTGTGGATACCCATCAGTCACCAACCGGTGCCACCCTTAATCATCATCTGGCTCTCTGCTTGAAACTTCCATAGTGGAATGTTGATGGCGAGCCTGGGACCTGTTGATCGTGTCCCACACCAACTTACGAGTCACTGGATGACATACAGATGTGAAATGATTATCATTTTTGATGGGAAAAAAACAATATTGCAGTGCGAAACTAAATATCAAAAAGTTGATTAAAATTGGGCAAATGAGAGAAAAATTATATTTATTAATATCGCTCAGTGCCCAAGACTAAAAACAGTGCAAATAGAGACAGCTTTCAACAAATATCTGCCATCATTAATTATGGGGTCGACATGTTTCAGCAAAAATGAGGAAAAGATAATCCTCTGCCTTCCTCAGGACCTCAATATAATTGCTACTGCAATGTGCACAAATAATAATAAGTGAATAAAAATGGTACAACCATGTCACCTGGAATGCTAGGTGTACAACATATCCTCTGCGCGTGGAAAAATTGACCACTGTAACATAAACAAATAAGATTATTCGACTCATTTGTCCTTATCTGTGAGGTAGATAATACCAGATATTCAGAGTTATCAGCATCCTATCATGGCTTAATGTTCATCTATTTTGGCACTGGCGAATCTTAACATCATGTGCATCATCATAAAGTAATATACTGTTACTCCCAGCTTACCTACTCAGCAGGAGGGTGAGACCTCACCTCACCTGGCTTGTGGCTCAGGGAGACGAAGCACCGCTCTATAAAAATCAGAAAAACACAGGACTACTGTAAACAATGCCCTGCTTATCCTGAAATGACCATATTTGTTAGCTTGCAAAATCACATCAGTTATGTGTTCAAATCACACAATCATCATACTCCTTAGTCAGAGCAAGCTCGTTATTATCATCTGCTCTGACCCCCATATTAAGGCTCTTCAAATCCAGCTTCATCTATCCCCACCCACATTGAGCATTCCCCCCAAATAAGTGTGTAATTACGGCAAAGGCATCAGACATAGATTTTACCTTCATTAAAGTTTCAGCCCAACACCATTCTTACAGAGGGGCAAACGGTGGTCATCCACAAGCCCACATATGGTAAACAAAAACCAAACAGACTCTGGGAAGTGTAATTTAGAGTGTAGTTTCTCAATCGCCGCCAGCATGGCAAAAAAAGGGACTTTCAAACAAACTTTATTCGACAACCTTCATTATGACATTACGGAGAACCATCTCCTTCCTCAGCCGTCGTTCTTCTAAACCTCTGTTCGCACTAAAGAAGAACCACAGCATAGGGCAACAAATTATCTCGACACGCCCTCCAATTAAGAAAGACACCCAGAGCACTCTCTTTGGGCTCAGCTCAGTCAAAGGACACTACAAATGTGGAACCTGTTCGGTATGCGACACTGCTGTAGAAGGTACACTGTTTACTGATGGCAAAAGATTTTGGAGGCATGACCAATTTACAAATTGTAAATGCAAATACGTTGTATATGCCATTGTATGCCCTTCCAGCTAATCTATATCGGCAAAACAACACAGGAAGTGCGCCAACGGATCATCCAACATTGTTCCAGGTTGAAGAATAAAGTCCTGACCGCCCCGCTAGTGGCTCATTTTTTGGAAAAGAATCACGGCCCAAATGAGTTCAAATGAACAATTCTGTCATCTATTAAAATTGCCGTAGGTGCCAGAGGAGACCCTGATCTGCAATTGTCACAGAGGGAGGCATTCTTGGTCATGAAATTCTAAACAACACTCAATGGATTGAACGAACTTTCCGAACTAAGTGACCTAAGATAACTGCGTCTTGTGAATTCCGATCATCGTTTTGGAACAGGTACAGGTCATGGCGCCAATTTCGAACTGCTCAAAACAAACCTGTTATGCCGGTTGAGAACACTGAGATGAAGAGTTTCTGGGCAGATACAGGAAATGCACTACAAGTACCAAGTGCCCCAGTGACTTGCTACGACGGAATGGCTCCTTTAAAGCTTTCAAAAAACGTACACGCATTGAGACGTGCGCTGACGTCCCACGCAGAAGCTGCCAGCGGTTCGTTGAATCGAGTGAAAACAGATGGAGCGCAAGTAAGCAAACAACTAGCTTAAAAGCCCCAGGTTGCAACATGAGGAAGTTGGGAAGAAAAGTTTTCTAAACACCTTCATTTTGTCATGTTTACAGACCCGGTGGACATGATCTTTAATGGACATTTCTCTGACAACTCTGACTAAACACGGATAGACTCCCTTTAGAAGTTTAAGGTATGTGCAAAAAACCTCTCCGCTCTCTAGTAGAGTTGAGCGTTGGAAATACACCTCCAGTAAGGGTGACTAAATCCATGTCTAACTGCTGTCCACAGCACCGGGTACCATAAAAAACCACAACAGATCGAGATTAGACCACGAATACTACCACGAGGTAGGATTATTAATTACGTATATATGTATCCTTGTTAGCTGAGTCAATTAACACAACACTGTAGCGACTTTTGTCATTTTTGTATTTTGTACACTTGCAGAATCTCATTTGCCTCCACAAGAAGCTACACAGTCGCCCCAGCAAGACTTTTTATCAGGTACATTTAGCTCAAGTTTAAGGGTGTGTGAGTCAGAACGAGAAAACAAATGTATCAGTCTTCTTACACAAATCATGTATTTATTTTTATGTCCCACAGTACAGGCCACTATCCTGTCCATGTCTTGAGGAGAACCCCCAAATAATGCCTGGGTTCGAAACGCGTTGACTCTGTGTTGGTACAGGATTCAGGAAGGGCGTCTCAGGACTTTAATTTGAGACATTGTCTACCTGAGATTTGACCTTTGAACTTAAAAGTTTCCAGCACAGTCAAACAAGCAGGCCAGCAAAAAAGAAGTGAACGGCCCCTTGTTTGTTGCTATGTTATCAGGACTGGTGCCCCATGCATTGAATGAACAGAGGCATCGCTTTTTCTTTTTCATGTATATGGTGTCTTTGTAAATATGTCTAATTTATACTGTTTGTAAAATGTGCGTTTGTAGTATCGTACTCCATGTGAATTTTGCCATTTGAGTATTCTTGATGTTTGGACAGATGCAAATGTTTTCTTAAAAATCATGAAATAAGTAAAAATCACTAAATGAAAAGTGTGCCCGCTTAGGATTTTTTTTGGCTAAGTGAGGTACGATTGCATTCTAAATAATCTAACTTGCCATCTGTTTTGTTGTTCTAAATTAGAGTGGTCTAGGCCAGTTAGCACACAGACCCAAGCCTTTTTTGGTTCCACCGGAAATAAAACACGGCATCTACCGATACTACACACCTCCCCGAGACGGTTCGGATAATCGTCTTGAGTACTGACGGTCAGGTGAGGGCTACACGTCTTTCTTAGTAATCCTATGAGCGTGGGTCGTTGGTTGATGTTAGCGGTCTATAGTAGTACATGTACGAGTCTTTCTATGTTGATGGTATTGTTTAGAAACTGTTGCGGTTAGCAGTGCTTGGGGGACTTTTGCTGGATAAGACAGCACACTCGCAGAGATAACCTCAGGATAACTATACATGCTATGACATCAGAAGCACACGCTTTCCATTGAACTTTGCTCAATGTGGGCGGAGATAGATGAAGCTGGATTTGAAGAGCCTTAATATGGGGGTCAGAGCAGATGATAATAACGAGCTTGCTCTGACTAAGGAGTATGATGATTGTGTGATTTGAACACATAACTGATGTGATTTTGCTAGCTAACAAATATGGGCATTTCAGGATAAGCAGGACATTGTTTACAGTAGTCCTGTGTTTTTCTGATTTTTATAGAGCGGTGCTTCGTCTCCCTGAGCCACAAGCCAGGTGAGGTGAGGTCTAACCCTCCTGCTGAGTAGGTAAGCTGGGAGTAACAGTATATTACTGTATGATGATGCACACGATGTTAAGATTCGCCAGTGCCAAAATAGATGGACATTAAGCCATGATAGGATGCTGATAACTTTGAATATCTGGTATTATCTACCTCACAGATAAGGACAAATGAGTCCAATAATCTTATTTGTTTATGTTACAGTGGTCAATCATTCCACGCTGTGGAAATTAGCAAAATTAATGTACCTAAGCGGCGTTCATTTGCCTTTTTCCATTCCCCTCCCTGTAAGCACCATGAATACCGTGAAATATTGACCGCATCATTCCACCAGTAAAAGCCCGTGCCCATATGTACATGACGGCCATTTTAGGCACCATGGCCTTTTTGCCCGCTCATTTGGAATCCCCGGCTTCCCTCCTGCGCATATTTGAACACCCCCCCTCTCACATGCATAGACCATAAAACCCTCTCCCTCTGCGCGGCCCTGCTCTGAAAAGCAACCCTCCTGCTTGACCCACGCAAACCCCCCATTTCCTCTCGAAGAAGCATCCTTCGCCTCAGCTGACATAACCCCCCCCAGCTGTACCTGACTGCCCCCGTTCTCTCATGTACGGGTCATAAGACCTCTCTCTCTGTGCGACTCTGTCCCTGGGCATCACACTTCGTGCCTGACCATCACCTCCCTTCTTCCTATGAATACCCCTCCCTTGATGACCCCTCCACTGAGCCCGATTGTCCGCACGGACCACTGGTCATCTCTTTTGCCTGAGGATACAGTTCATTGCCCACCATTGTATGCACTCGTCCCTCTTCAAAAGAGCTGCTATTGATGACCTCCCCACCCCTCCGAGAATCGATCAGGCGCACACATTCCAAAGAAATCAGCGGAACACTCAGCTGAGCAATAGCCCCCTCCCGTTGTATGGTGTGAGGACCTGTACTGTAGCCACGTGTTGGATTGCGCCAGAACAGGGAGGGGTCGGGGATGTCTTTTCCTTGCCTCACAATGTCGTTATTGTAATAAGGAATGTATGTGATGTATAAAAGGCGATGCCTCAGAGAACTTGTTAGAGCACCTCCCGAAAGACACTGTGTTTCGTGTCCGAAATGACAGGCTCTCCTCATGAGAAATAAAACTCTGTTCTTGTGTTCCTACTTCCAGCGCCCGTCTCTTTATTTGGTAACTATTCAGAATGGGAACTAAGAGGCGTCTTGAGCTAGCAGCCTGGGCATCGGTTGTAAATTGGGCTGACTTTCCACAATTGGCGTCCCAACGCGGGGTCCATCAGTGACATAAGGTCCAGTAAGAGAGATCCAGACGATGAGGTGAACATCTAAATGATTGGAGTATACCTGCCTTGAGAGGGCCCTCGTCCGGCTGCCGATTGAATGAACTTCACCGATTCTGAACGGACCTCTCTCGAGTGACCTATTGTCCTGACTGGAATCCCACAGGAATGCTGCATGGAGTAAGAGAACGATCGGGCGCTGGAGGAGGAAGACGAAGAACTGTCCACATGGTCCGGTCCGGGTAAGATTAAGTAGGGCGTTTTTACGCCTGATTGGTAGGATGGTTTTATCCATCTGATTGATTGATTGATTGTATCGGAATCGGTATTTAAATACTGATATTGTTTGTTTATTGGTTCATTTAGCTTCGGTGGCTACTTGAAATATTGGTTCTCTTCTTGAGAACGAGACATTCTCTGTTTGCAAACAGCGGCGAATAGGAACGTTCGTCTCTCTTTGCAGATAGAGAAGGGTAGGTAATGCCCCTTTATGATTCGTCATGCCTACCTTTCTCCCCACTGATTGTTTTGATATCGATTTATATCGATTGTCGCTCTTTGAGATCTTCTCTGTCTACAAACAGAGAAGAATAGGAATATTCTGTCTCCTTTTGCAGATAGCGAAGGGCAGGTAATGCAGACGTTTGTCCCCGTTGTAATCCATCATGCCTGTTTTTCTCCCCACTGATTGATTGATTGACTGGACATTTATTGTTCAAGGAATTGTTCGTTTGAGGTATTTTCTGTTTGCAAATAACGTGGAATAGAAATATTCTGTCTAGTCTTTGCAGATAGAGAAGGGTAGGTAATGCCCCTTTATGATTCGTCAGGCCTACTCAATCCCCACTGATTGATTATTTATTGGAGGTAGACCATCTGGTCCGTCCAGGTGGATACCCTAACGAAGGGACATGTGCTCCACACTCATTGGAGGTGATCATCCGGTCCGTCCAGGTACCTTAATGAAAGGACACATGCTCCCCACTGATTGATAATCTAGTTCCACCCGGACCATTTATTGGAGGTAACTCATCTAGTCCGTCCAGGAGTACCCCTAATGAAAGGACATATAAAAATATGAAGTGATCCCCGTACCCTGTTAACAGAAACTTTAGCATGAAACAAACTGGAAAGGAAGGAAAAACAAACTAAAAAGAGAAAAAGAGGAAAGACATAGGAAAACGAAATCAGTAGGCCACTGATGAACTTTTATTTAAATAACGAACAAAGAAACGATAACAATACGTAATGATAAAACCTATTATTGTCCTAGAAACAAGAAACGTTAGAAATAAGCCCATAATAAGAATCCAGAGAACAGTAAGAAAAACCAAGCGTGACATTGCAACGGCCACGAGGCAAAGAGGCTTCATCGCCCCTCACTGCCCCAAACGTGCCTGTCCCACCGCCTGCCACGCCCAAATAACGGCAAAATGGGAAAGATACAAGTCACCAGACATCCGCCCCTTTTTCTGGAAACTTCCAAAATGCAACAGGCTTATGGCTACGCCCAGCAGGAAACAGCATATATAGGGCGGGTCCTGCTGCCAACCATCGGCCAGGAGATCATCACGTAGGGTGTAGCCGAAGGAGAGGCCGAGGCCAGCGGAACCCGGCCAGGGGGATTGCTACGACAACACAGGAGAGTTGCAGGGGGGGGAATGTCTGTGTCCTCGACCCTTCTCTCTCTCTCCCAGTCCGGCCAGAGGCCGAGGCCAACGGGGTCCGGCCGCGGTAACACTGGAGAGTTGCAGGTCCCCCCCCCCCTCTCTCTCCCAGTCTGGACCAGCGTCCATGGGAGGCCTGGGGTGGAGAGGCCACTCCGCTAGCAGCCCGAAGGAGGCGCCGCGCGCCAAGGTCTGTCCCAAGGATGGACTAAGGGACCCGTTCCTGGAGCCGTGGCAAAGAGCGTCCGGCCACCCTCAACCAGAGGCCCGGCCCAGGGACGGACGGGACGTTTCTTCTTTCTTCTATAATTCCTGCGGGCCACGGGGGGGGATGTCTTGCCTCAGCCATCGACCCCCTCCCCCTCTCTATCGCCTGCTCCGGCCGTCAGCAAAACCGGAGCCAAAGCAGGTAGCCCCGCCAGCGATAACACTGGAGAGTTGCCGGTAGCCCCTTCAGCGGCAACGCTTCGGAGTTGCAGGTAGTCCCGCCTGGTCTGGCCGATCTTCATTGCCTGGTACGGCCATACCAAAGTGGTGGAGCCGAGAAACGGCACGGGGTCGCTGGAAGGGGGAGGCGGCGCGAACGAGCCTCCCCCACCCCCCTCCAGGTGGAGGCTTCCAGCGACACCCCAGCGCTCCTGCTCAAAGAGGGTCCATATCAAAAAGGTGGTTTTTTTGCCCAGAACTGACGCGCGCCCTGTGCTCCTCGACCTTGAAGATTCTAAAAGAGCCGGTGGGGGGGCCGACCTCTCCACGAGGCGCCCCCGCCCCCGTCCTCCGATGGAGCCACGAGACGTCGACGCACTCCTGCCGGCGCCAGCCTCAGTTTGGAAATGACTAAAAATCCTGCAAAGATACAGATTTGTTCAGTTCCGGTGGAACACCAGAATGACCCGGTAGGAAAGATTGTTGCCTCCCTCCCCACTTTTGACTGATGGCTCATATCGCTAGTCTGTTACCCTATTACGAAAAACTTTTTGAACTGCCAAAAGAAGGTTCTGGTCCAACCACGAGTCAGTAGAGACAATCTGACTGTACTGGGTCTTGCCTGACCTCGCCCATAATGGCGCCGATACAAATGAAACTTTCAGCTCTTTGTTGTACCCTGATCGCTCAAGCCTTGATGTTCTGAGATATGTATGTAGTTTTTGGACAAAGAAAGTAGATAAGATGGATATTGATAATGTGTTCAGAAAAGGACGTGATATAGGATGGATATTGATTATTTGTTCGGACAATGAACCGATATTGGGTGGGTACTAATTATGTGGATGGATAATGAACAGATATGAGATGGGTATTGATCATGTATTTCAACAATGAATTCAGCATAAGATGAATACTGGTTACGTGATTTTTTTCAATGGATTGATGCACGATAGGTACTGAGTGAATAGTTGGACAATGAGATGATGTAAAGTTTGAAACCAATGGTTATTGAAAGTTCGAATTTTCGACATTTATGATGCTTGCTCCCAATGAATTTCGATATGATTTTATTACACTGCTGCACTTTATATTATGAAATAAATGGCCACCGACTTCGTTCCTCTTATGCACAGTTCTAGTCTGCTCCGTAGCCGGCCCACTGGGTTGTAGGCCCGTATTTGTGCGCCAACATTTTTATTAAAGGGTTTTTTGAACAGGCAAATATAATTGTAGCGTTTGGATTGATGAGTTTCGAAATGTATGGCTACTGTCACCGATATAAGTAAAATACATGCAGCATGATTAAGGTTGAAGGTTAAAAAGGCCCGATACTTAGCAGCTACATTATGTGTCACAGGCAGCCGGAAAAGTGTTTTAGACGCCCTTAAGCGATATCGAAGAAATGCCACCTGACCACCACCCTTACATATGACCTAAAAGGCCACGATCAAGTGATTCATGTAGATACGCAGACCATCGATGATTATCTATCTAACACTACTGGTCCCTCTGGGCTTAAACGCCGAGATGGTAGAGGATGCACCCCGTGGAGATGGGTCGAGTATGTGGTAGGTAAAAACATTTTCGGATTATTGCGCGCTGATGTGCTTTGAATGCTGCCCCCAACCCCTTCTTTCTCCTACCTTCTGCATGGTCACGCCGGAACATCGGTTGAAGTATGGAAGAGCGATGATCGAACGACCGACAGAAGGGGAAAAAGGGGATCTGAGCATAGTACTTATGCTAACGAGCTTTGAAAGGCGTAGACTTAGATATGACTGTTCCTCCTTAGAACGTAGCGACTGGGAGGATGGACTGACATAGAAACTTGACGGGTTAGTACTGTATGACAGAATTTGACTCGAACCAGCACGCCAGATAGTGCAACTATGACGTTTTACTAGATAGGGAAAGGACAAGGAAAGTTCCGGGGTAAGGTTTACCTAGGCACCACCCGTCTGGAAAAGTAGGAATGATGTTGATGTTCAAAAATGTACCACCTCCTTCTCGCACTCTTATAGATATAGCCAAGCTGTCCGACTGTTCTCCCGATTAATGCCCTCCGTTGCCTCAGCCTTGAGAACTTCTTGCCAAAAGGAGAAACAAAAAAAGGTGGTTCAAGATCCAACCGTGGGCAATAGCCCGACCAGGTTAATTCCTGACCAACTGACCGAGGTGTAAGTATTAGCGATCGAGAACGCTCGCGAAGATAGCGAACGAAAGGAAAAGGAGGAAAAGGTAAAAAGAGCTCAGCACGTAGACAAATAGGATACTAAAGATACGCAGCATGCAGAAAGAGATCTTTTTGGCCAATAACTGTTTTATGTTTTGTCATGAACATTTTTTGTATGTAACACATGTACTGTCTTCCCTTGTCTGAGTTTGTGTGTATGTAATGTATGGGTTTATGTCTTCCCTCTGTTTGCGTTTCTGTGTTACCTGACCCCTGCTGTTCTGTGTTGTGAGCACACTAAATGACCTATTACCGTACACGTCTCTCTCTCTCCTTCTCTTTCCCTCTCTATCTTTCTCTCTCTCTCTCTCTACCTTTCTACATGTCATACGTGTACCGAATAGCTCGTTTAGGTTGCGGACGACTCTCACTCTCTATGAGAGTCTCCCTATTCCCTCTTCCCTTTCGTGGTAAAATTGTGCCCCGTCGGCACCAGCCTAATTGGGTTCCTTTTTCTGAACGCAAAGGTGGTCAGCAAAATTGACAGAAACTAAAACGATTGTGACTTGCCATATTACTACCTCTCCTTTCTGCAAAATAAATGAACTTGAATTGGCTAAGAAAGAAAGGGCAGGTAAGACGACTGATATCCCCCAATCTGGCCTTTTATAGGGGGGACTACATGTCAATGGCTTCCTATTCTTCAGTTTGTTAGAAATACGATCCCCAATGCCCAGATTGATCCCCAATGTCCAGGTTGCCCCACCCTTATGTACTCAAGCGCGAATGTTCAAAGCGTCCCCGCTTCTCCCATTGACCCCTGCACCATATCAGAACTGATGGCCTTGATTAACTGTCGCTCCTCGATGAAAGTCTGTTTTACCCCCGCCCTGTTTGAAAGGGTTAACCCGCTCTGAAGGGAAATGTTAGACTGTTAAGGCTCGGGTTAGAAAGACGAGTCTCCGCTGGAGGTTCCGAAATGTTGAATTTGATGAAATGCGCAGTTGATAGGAGTCTGATTTCTCTCCATTTGTGCCATGAATAGACGATGAATAAACTTGGCATGAACTCAGTAGGAATGCCGACATATACACTGCATGGTAATAGACTTCTGACTGTGACCGATGAACGTATCCCCCAAGTGCGTAGGATTGAAGGAGGAATTCACATGCATAAATGTCTTCTCCTGCCAGTTCTCTAAAGCTTGTTTTGTACCTATTCAAAGATATACGATCACCGGAGGAGAAGGGTCGGACGTGACATACAGCCTGGCTGCAGATCTTGAGACACATGTGACCTCGACCAAAGGAGGAGCTGCAGAGCAACAAGATACGGGACGAGACAGCAAATTTCAAACGTGGAAAATGAAACTTGACGGGCTGCCCTGAAGCCCTCAGTCTGCTAACCCACGTGTGCCTGAAGTCTTCGTCCTCTTTTTGGGCCCGATTGATGGGCCTGCCTGCTCGTTATCCTTTGCTCCCTTGGTCCCTTGGAAGTGTCCGAAAGGATCTGACCCCACTCCGCCCTCTCTTCCCTCGACTATCCAACGACCCCTCTTTTTCCACATGACTTTTTGACTCAGAAAGAAGAAACAGCATTTAGGTGGAAATGAGGTTTGCAAACGGAAGTAAAAAGAAATATAGGTGCCGAGCATAAGGCACCACCAGAAGGATTGGTTAGGAAACAGGACTGTGGTCTAACAGCAGAGGACTGACCGCACCCTGCAACGCGTCCGAGCTGGACCTATAGCTCCACCGCCGGTGCTCAACAGCGCCAACGAAAAGATACGGACAAGAGCCTACCAGTGATGGCTCGCTGCTAAAAAGACACTGTGACGAAGATATATTGGACTGAATTCCTCCCTCAACCACTTGGTATTGTTTTCAAAATGTTTGACGGTCACCTTTAGAGCTGTACATTGATGAGAAAGTCAGAAGCATTTATACTGTGTAGTATGCTGCACCCTAGGCTTGTAGTAACCCAACAAATGTACATTTCTATGTATTGCATTCTGCCAATCACATCGACTGCTCATGGTTATATGCAATCTGCTAGTATTGATAAGTTTTCATCAACGATACATGTTTATATGTACACCCGTTAATTAGGAAATGAACTAGCTTATGGTAAAAGCGGCGACTGTGGAAATTAGCAAAATTAATGTACCTAAGCGGCGTTCATTTGCCTTTTTCCATTCCCCTCCCTGTGAGCACCATGAATACCGTGAAATATTGACCGCATCATTCCACTAGTAAAAGCCCGTGCCCATATGTACATGACGGCCATTTTAGGCACCATGGCCTTTTTGCCCGCTCATTTGGAATCCCCGGCTTCCCTCCTGCGCATATTTGAACATCCCCCCCCTCTCACATGCATAGACCATAAAACCCTCTCCCTCTGCGCGACCCTGCTCTGAAAAGCAACCCTCCTGCTTGACCCACGCAAACCCCCATTTCCTCTCAAAGAAGCATCCTTCGCCTCAGCTGACATAACCCCCCCCCAGCTGTACCTGACTGCCCCCGTTCTCTCATGTACGGGTCATAAGACCTCTCTCTCTGTGCGACTCTGTCCCTGGGCATCACACCTCGTGCCTGACCATCACCTCCCTTTTTCCTATGAATACCCCTCCCTTGATGACCCCTCCACTGAGCCCGATTGTCCGCACGGACCACTGGTCATCTCTTTCGCCTGAGGATACAGTTCATTGCCCACCATTGTATGCACTCGTCCCTCTTCAAAAGAGCTGCTATTGATGACCTCCCCACCCCTCCGAGAATCGATCAGGCGCACACATTCCAAAGAAATCAGCGGAACACTCAGCTGAGCAATAGCCCCCTCCCGTTGTATGGTGTGAGGACCTGTACTGTAGCCACGTGTTGGATTGCGCCAGAACAGGGAGGGGTCGGGGATGTCTTTTCCTTGCCTCACAATGTCGTTATTGTAATAAGGAATGTATGTGATGTATAAAAGGCGATGCCTCAGAGAACTTGTTAGAGCACCTCCCGAAAGACACTGTGTTTCGTGTCCGAAATGACAGGCTCTCCTCATGAGAAATAAAACTCTGTTCTTGTGTTCCTACTCCCAGCGCCCGTCTCTTTATTTGGTAACTATTCAGAATGGGAAGTAACAGGCGTCTTGAGCTATTAGCCTGGGCATCGGTTGTAAATTGGGCTGACTTTCCACATCGCGCAGAGGATATGTTGTACACGTAGCATTCCAGGTGACATGGTTGTACCATTTTTATTCACTTATTATTGTTTGTGCACATTGCAGTAGCAATTATATTGAAATCCTGAGGAAGGGAGAGGATTATCTTCTCCTCATTTTTGCTGAAACATGTCGACCCCATAATTAATGATGGCAGTTATTTGTTGAAAGCTGTCTCTTTTTGCACTGTTTTTAGTCTTGGGCACTGAGCGATGTTATTAAAAATAATTTTTCTCTCATTTGCCCAATTTTAATTAACTTTTTGATATTTAGTTTCGCACTGCATTATCGTTATTTTCCCATCACAAATGATAGTCATTTCACATCTGTAGGTCATCCAGTGGCTCGTAAGTTGGTGTGGGACACGATCAACAGGTCCCAGGCTCACCATCAACGTTCCACTATGGAAGTGTCAAGCGGAGAGCCAGATGATGATTAAGGGTGGCACCGGTTGGTGACTGATGGGTATCCACACTTCTAATGAGGCCCTTTATGATGTTTAGATTTTGATTAGGTTTGATTTATCAGTGAGGTAGATTTGGCAATTGATTTCGACCAGTGGACATTTATGTGTAGTACATGTTGAATATGGGGATCATGTCCGCGCCAGGTCTTTAAACATTCCCTAGGACCCTCTTCTAATTGTTTGTGTTATTGATTTTTTTTTATTAAATGTAAAATATGCATATATTCGATATTCTAAAAGTCACTTGAACTATAAAGCCGAAGCAGACCCATGCATGCAGCAGAAAAACACACATTAGACACACCTCGGTCCATTAAGAACAGCTCTGTGGAAAAAAAGTTCATTTACATATTTAGATAAAGCTGTATAACTAGAACGTATTTTAGGATTCATGACGTTTAACCTTAAAAAGGGAGGTTTGTGATTTTATTAAAGCTTGAACTAACTACACCTTTAAAATAATTTCTGTGGTGATAACATGAATTTGCATTAATAGTGACATAAAAAATATTGAGAAAGAAGAAATCCTGCTATCCGTCCTGCTTAAGTTAAACTGACGTTTTAAGGTTCTTGTTTTTCTGTTACAGACACGTATTTCCCTTTCTATCTAATGTGGTTGTTTACACTCGCTGGGTGACACCTGTCTGCTCGTTCAGCAGCTAATTAAAGCAGCTGGTGACCATTGTTGTAAAGGGCCTGGTGTGCCAATATACTTACTAGTGCAATGTGCTTTAATAATTAAAAAAAAAAATCTTATTATTAACATTTAAAACAACATAAAAGGCATTAGGGGACGGGTAATCAAGCATAACATTTGTGCATACTTTTCCATGTCCAACATATTATATGGGATTTTACACTGGGTCAGGGTACTCCAACGGCACAGCGTCTTCCGCAATATGAGGAGGAGTACATATATCCCCCCTATAGGAATTCCACGCACCCCAGACTTTCCCCCACTTTTGGGGTCGACCCCTAGCCACAAACACCGATCTCTCTCGGTCGGCTCCCATACATTAAGGAAACATCGTTTGGCCTCTATCTGCACATCCACCCCCATCACCTCACAAGGTTTAATAATTTTTGATCCGTTTCAAGTACAAATATTTTTTTGTTAAAGTCTGTGAATTATGCAGCGATGAGTTCACTTTAACACTAGGTCCTAGAGTTCAGACGGACCCTGTCTATGACTGTTTGTGTGCACAGTGCGCTTAGGGGGCCCATGGAGCTCAGAGCCCCCCGCACGGCGGGGGCTGCGGGGGCCTTTGTTAAGCCCCTGTAGAGGGTACCCCCACAAGTGGGAGAAAGTATGGAATATGCGGGGAACTCACTGCGGCCTCCTGGATGGCCCGATGGGACAGGAGTGGTAACCTGTTTGCTATGAGGATCATGGATGACAAATGCCGTGTTTGTGGAGGGGGTGACCTTAGTGTTGGAAGGGCCAATTTGGGGAATTCCGTTGACACTATGACGCGGTATCCTGCAAGATTCATTGTGCAGACATGGGTCTTCTACTGCAAAATAAAAATGTTTGAAAGAAAGGAGTGAATAAGTACATGGATGTGTCGTATGATAGTAAGGAGTGAAGATTTGGTAGTCTCTGTAAAATTTCTGAACCAAGAAAGTAATGAGGGGAGAGTAGGAGTTGAACTTATCTATATTGCATATATTGTTAGGAAAGAAATATGTATCTGTGTTTTTGTAAGGGGGAAATATATATGTGGGGAATATTCTTATATATCCGGCCGTACTGTGATGTAGATATAATGATGCTGTGGAGTGTTGGGTATGGGGAATTCTAGAGAGCGTGGTCGAAGAAGAGGAGCTGGCTGGAGGTCACTGTCGAATGAAGAAATAAACGTCACGATTACTTCACTACCACTGCATGGATTATGTTAGTGTAGGAAGCTGGTCTTTATATAGTGCACTAAAATGAAGTACACTGTGCAGAGAGTCCAGGGAATCCCAAATGGTACACAGCAGTAAAAGCAGATCATTCTAATGCTCTATTTGTGGTAGTGCGGGTTATCAGAGGGTACTGCTAATCATTTGTTGTACTCACAGAGCCAATAAATGAAAAACACTCAAACAAAAAAAGTATTGTTTTGTATGTCATTTTTAAGACCAAGAACACAATTCTAAGGTAAATATTTTCAGAGTTACGATTTTGCAAAGTTCAGAAAATACAGTAGGCAGCGATTGTTGAGTCCTGAGGCAGCCGCCAGGGTTTAGCGTCTTTTTCTTCTGCAGCAGGATGTCAATTCTCGTGCAGCAGGTCTTCTTTGTCCTGGTCTTCTCTTGTCCGTCAAATCTGATGTTCAAGTCTCGGGTGCCACCTAAATAGTGAATTTAGGAGTGTTAGAAGGGGAGGCAGGTAGTAGCCAATGGGCTGCCTACCGTTTGGGTGTCCATACCTTCAAGTGACCACTTCCTGTGGGAAAGGGCACTACCCTAGCTCTGATAGGTTGTTTCTCCACCATCCCAAGATGGTGGAATCTCAGGAGAGGGGTTCACATCGTCTGCCCCGCTCTAGGGGTGGTGTAGGCTAAGTGGGGACCGTCCTCCTAATCTAATTCATTTTCCTACCTCTCCTCTCAACAAAATGAAAGCAGGAAAGGTGGCTTAACTTCCCCCACTATCTGGAGATTCCAGGATTGGATTTAAAAGGCAGCATCACCTTTGAGCTTCCCTCCGAGGAAGGCCATCCTGTCCTGGAGGAGGACATGCTTTGCTTCTGCCGATTCGCTGCATTTCCAAGGCTGCAGATAGGTTTTAAAAAACCATGCTGTTCGAACATTTACCTGCTGCCTGCTGCTGACAAACTAACACTGACAATTTACTGTATGTAAAAAGCAGTCCACAACACCATCCATAGCGTGCCTCCCCCAAATATTTCCAGATGACTTCAGATAGTTGTCAGACAGGTCAAACACGCAGAGCTCAATAGTCCGTCGGTAGGCAGGTTTAAACATCTGGGGATACTATAAATCTTCTGATCTTCAAGCAGGTAGGCTCACTGCAATCTGCAAACTTTATATAGTCAAACACCAAAAATATACCTTTGTGGGCTGTCTGTTGTATAAGACACCGGTGGGGCTTCCAGGCGTTGCACAGACGGGGTCCCCTTTGAGAATGTTAAAAAAATATATTTTAAGAGCAGGCAATGGAAAAATGAAACTTAAATGTTTTTATGGACAACAGGCTGAATTAAAAAAAATATATATTTTGCTTTATTAGGAATCTGTACTTTTCCTTACTGTCGTTCTGGTTGTGTTAGTTCCTTTTCGGAACCTGAACAACAGTAAGGAATGTAGAGTGTTTCTGGGTGTTCTATGACAGGGGTTCATTGAGTGGGAGGCTGCTGGTGAACACGGAGGCTGGGAATCGTTATGCGGGCAGCTCTGTATCACAAATGATCTATGAATAAATGATGGAGTACCTCAACGTTGGTGTGGTCGTTTCCTTGAAGTGCCACACTTTTGATGGCGATGAGTAGCAGAGCTGCCGGAGAGCCCGCATGCCTGAGAACAGAGAGTTAACCGCAAGTACTTTCAAGGGGCCTGGTTGTTTCGTGCGGCCCGTTCATTCCCATCCTCCTCCAACTCTCGTCCTCCAGCAAGGCATTAGCGGGCACTTATCGGCTATACATTTGTGTTCCTCGCTGGGCGGACATTACAGTGGAGCAGCTTACACTATACGCTGGGGAGTGCGAATGTCCTCAAGTCCCAAGTGCCATGGTGGAATATATGATGTTACAACGCAAACAATTACAACGCATGCCTTAGGAACGTGGTTTTTACATCTCAACTATCATTAGTACGCATGATTTTACAATGCATGAAATTACAACACATTTTTAGAAACTACCATTACAACACATTTTTAGAAACTACCATTACAACGCATACCATTACAGCGCATGCCATTACAACGCATAATACTTTTGGGGCAACAGTGGGGTAAGTGTTGGATAGTGTAGGGGTAAAAATTACTATTCCCATTCCAGTGAATGCAACAGTAGGGTAAGTGTTGGATAGTGTAGGGATAAGAAATACTATTCCCACTCTAGTGAGTGCAACAATAGGGTAAAAGTTGGATAGTGTAGGGATAAGAATATTATCCCCATGTACCCCAAAACCCATACCCACTCTAAAACAAAAAAAATCCCCATTGCTTACCTTATAATGCGTTGTAATGGCAGGCGTTGTAATGGTGTGCGTTGTAATGGCATGCGTTGTAGTGACATGCGTTGTAATGGCATACGTTGTAATGGCATGCGATGAAAAGGCAATTGTGTTGTAAAAGCTGTGTTGTAAAGGTAGTGCGTTGTAATGACTGCAATGTAATGGTTGTTTCCCGCCAAGTTGCACATGTCCTTTTCTCTATTTGAATAGCTTGGCAATGCGGTTTGCATCTGTTGCGAAGGCTCAGTCCTTTGTTCACCATCGATGATCACGGCATCTACGTCACACCGCAGGAACGTGGAAGCCATGTTTGGCAAGGCTGTTTAGTTACAGTCCAACGGATCGTTTCTCTACATGTGGATGCGTGCTAAGGTTCAAGCCTTTGGGGGGTGCGTGGCTTGGCCGGCTGCAAGATGGCCTCACTCTGAGTGGGTTCTGCCGGCCAAGCTTAATTATCCGTTAATATACTGCTGGCATCCTTACCCTGGCTGCACTTCGACGCCGAATCCTGACTTCCCTGCAAGTGAGGCGCTGATTCATCGCGCCGCCTCCTCCTGGTCGGGCCCTGCGGCGGTGCTGTGCCTTCGGTGGGAGACGCTGGGCCTACGGCCTCTGGACCGCGAGGTCGAGCCTTCTCCTCCCCAGTCTGCCTGTGACTGCTAGGTGCCATGTGCGGCGGAGAATCATCCCGGAGACTCTGTCTGCCTTCTGCGGGTGAGTGGTGCCGCCTCTGTGGCCTTGCGGGCGGGGCTGGGGGCTTGCAGGCTGGAGCCCAGCCTGGTGTGCTGCGGGTTAGGCTCTGTGTATTCGGTGGCCTTCCGTCTGCTTCTCGTGGCCGCCGTGGGCATTCGGGCTCTGTGATGTGAGCGGTGGGCCCTCTGCGACTCCCCGCTCTCTCCTGCCTCAGTCTGGTGCGAGCCCCCCCCCCTGCCGGCTGTTCTCCTGCTCTGCCGCGTGGCCGCTACCCGCTGCCTTTCTGTGCCACGCCTGGCTTCTTCTAATGGCCTGAATTTCCTCCCGGGGGCTGCACCGGTGCGATCGGTCCTCCGACCTGCTGTGGCCTCGCCTGTTCCCCTGCCTGTGTGCTACCTGTTGTGAGGGACACCACCGGAGCCTGACGGCCTCGCCATCCTACTGGCTTGGTTTTTTGGGCGGGGGTTTCTTTTACAGAGTTTTATATAGCCCGAACTAGACCCGAACCGAATCGGGTATCAGAGTGCTTTACATAGCACCAGTTACGTTACATGAGGACACACATTCATTTTAGGTACGGGGAGATTAAGTGATTTGCCCAGAATCACAGGAGGTTTTGCCGTCGTTACCGAGACTCGAACCCAGATCCCCAGGTCCAAGGTCGAGCGCCCTAGCCGTTAGGCCAACGCCTCTCCCTTTCTCTCGCCGCCACTTGACTGGCCCATGTGAGCTACAGCTTCTGCATCTACTGTACCCCTGCTGATTGGTGCTGTGGCCCTTGCGAGCTCCTCAGGGTCACTTGGTCCCTGATTTCTGCATGTTGCTCCGCCTGGTGCCTGGTTGTTCTTGCTGGCCTGGCCTGGCCTCCTACGGCTTAAGGTGCACCCTGTCTGGATCACTGCTCTCTGTGTGCCGTGGCCTGGTCTGGTGGCTGGGTGTGTGTTGGGCCGCTACCCTTGTTCCTCCTATGGGCCCTTTGACTTTTGGCTTTGCTGTGTCCTCATTCACCTCGCTCACCGCGGTCTTGTGGAATGGGTTGTCTGCCTTTATTATACTAGTTTGACGCCTGTCGTGTCTCCTGCTTGATTACCTCAGTTACCAGGTGCTTCGGTGGGAGCCCGCTCTGGTTGTGCTACTGTTAATCCACGCCACCTCCTTATCCAAGGTGCTCCTTGCCTTTCACACTCTTCAAGGTGTCTCTCCTCCATTCTCTGGTGGACCCATCGAGTGGATCCTACTTGTCTCTCACTGCCTTCTGCTGCCAGCTGCTGGGGGTCTGCGTGCCCCTGGCTTTTTTGACTGTCTTTTGCCTCATGAGGGCCTCTCTTCTGCGGCCAGGGTCTCTCATCATGGGGAAAAATGACCCAAAACAACCCAAGATAGCCTTTGAGCTCCAAAGATCCTCTCGCCAGGACGGTGCGGGCTCTGAGGGTGTTGACTCCGCTGCCACCATGGAGGCCCCCTCTAATTGTGAGGACGACCTCAAGGCAATCATGCTGGACATCAAGTCAACAGTAACGGGTATCACGACCCTGCTGGACCAACTCTAAGCCCGTCTGGACACAGTGAAGGTCCGTGCCGACTCCCATGATAACTGGATACTCCATGTCGAATCTAGAGTGTCGGACGCCAAAGATGCTGCCACCCAAGACCGGCAGAAACTTCCCCAGATGGACAAGATCTTGTCGATTATCCGGGAAAAGAATGAGGATTTGGAGGCCTGCTCCCGCCGAAGCAATCTCTGCATCACGGGTCTCCTGGAGTCCACCAACATTTCGAGGATGGAGGATTTTGTGGAACAGCTGATTAAGGAACTCTTCGGTGATGTCCTCTCCCCGGTTTTCATTGTTGGAGCGTGCCCATCATTCTCTTGGTCCACGTCCCGGGCTGCTTCCACGCCCCATCATCACCAAGATCTTGAATTACCGAGATCGGGACGCTATTCTAAGTGCTGCACGTAACAGGGGCACCATCAACCACCAGGGTAACGCACTCTCCTTTTACCCGGACTACACCCTTATCATCCAAGCTGCCCGGAGAGAATTCCTTCCTGCTAAGCGCATTCTTCAGAAGCACGAGGTCTCATACTCCCTGGCCTATCCGTCAAAACTGAAAATCGGAAGGGCACAAAAACACTTATTTTCCCCTATCTCAGAGAGGCACTGGCATTTGCCAAGAAATTGGACAAAGATACTCGCTCCTCGCCTTCTACATCTCAGCCCGACGATGCTGGTTGTCTCAGGGACAAAGATTAATAGTGTAGACATTACTGTTTTTCTTTTACCCTCTTTCTAAATGATGCATGACATAATTTTAGCTTGGCCACCGTGCTTTTTTGCAGGGGTGTATGCCTACCCCTGCCATGCCCTCACGGGATGATTCCCTTTCGTCCATTGTTTCCTCCTCTTCCAGTTGGGGGTACCCAGGGTGAGGCGGGTGGATTACTCAGCCTGATTCGGGGTTGAAGTGGGTGCGGGGTTGGTGGGGTTTCTAGGTCTGGGACTGTTGGGTTGGGATGGGGTGAGGGTGGGGATGGGGGTTTTGGGGTTCTATGCTCCTCTATTGAGGAGGTGGCTTCAGTTTGACGCCGTATGGTTGTTCAATAATGCATTCATATCTTTCGACCGTGACTCTGTACTGTACTTCCTGCCTAGGCTATTCGCACTAAGTCTTATCTGCTACACTGCATTATGCTCTCTGATTTGTTCTGTTCATGCTCATTGGTCGTATATTGTTGGTCAACATGTTGCTCCACTGGTCCCTCCTTCCCCTTGAATGCTGTACCTCCTGTGGTTTGGTTTGTATGGCGCTATTACTGCCCACCGCTGCACTCTGCTCTCTGAGCCATGCCTGTCAGTTAGATGCTTGCGCACCTCTCCCGCAATGCCCTGTTTGTGGAAATCCCCCGAGGGCTGTTTCAATTTGCTTGCACTGCCTCCTACCTGTGCTGCTTCCTGCCGCCCGTGTCTTTCCTGTTCCTCATGTGCGCTGTGCTTGTCTGCGTAGCTTGCCGTCTGCGCTGCGTTGTGCTGCACTTTAAACTGCCCACTTATGGCTGACATAGTCTGCTGGACCTGGTATGTCCGGGGCCTGAATGGTCACCGCAACGCCCGACTGATTCACTCACACTTACAGTGACACAAAGTGGATATATGTCTCTTACAGGAGACACACCTATTGCAGGGATCCGTCTCCAGACTCCAATCCTGTTATTGGGGGGAATCCCACTCCTCCACCTACTCGTCGTATGCCAGGGGGTCTCAATTCTGATGCGTTGGGCCTCCCTTGGGAGACCACCCGGGTACTCCTCGATCCGGGTGGCAGATATGTGATCCTCCATGGTTTACTCAAGATTGCCGCAGTCTACGGCCCCAACTCTGATGACTCCGAAATTTTTAATCACATCTGGCACGTCATCTCCTCCTGCGGCTCAGCGGCGGTAGTTTGGGGTGGGGATTTTAATGTCACTCTATCGGCGACTTTGAATCGGTCGGGCTCCTATACGTCCCATCCGCGTGGAGCTGCAGCTCTCATGTCTATTTTAACCGATAACGCTCTTTACGATGCTTGGCACCACTTCCGCCCCGATGCTCGGGAAGGCACCTGCTTCACTGGTGCGAGGGGCTGTTGGTCGCGCATAGACTTTTGGCTGTTTGTCCTGGCTCACCAGCGCAGTGCACATGGCTCGCACCTTCTCTGATTAGGCGCCGGTCCAGATCCGTCACTACCCTCCTCATTCCCCGAGACGGGCCTTCACTTGGCGCCTTCCCCCTAATGCCCTCCGGGACTCTGCTTTTTGTGCGGACATCCAAACCGCGATTACCAACTACTTTGATTTAAACACGGGTTCCGTGGACTCTGCCTCCACCTTATGGGAAGGGTTTAAGGCCGTCATTTGGGGCGAATGTATTTCCAAGCAGCCCAGCGTCCTCTGCTCTATTCGTACCACTCTGGCTAGGCTCGAGGAGGAAATTAAGGATCTGGATGCTGCCCAGGCAGCGCACCCCAGTCCTGTGACGCTGGCGCAACTACGCCAAAAACATACCTAATTCTCGGATGAAGCTGGCCGTGAACTGTCTTTTTTTGGGCAGAGAGGGTCGGGCGCGTCGTTTGGTGAGGGGGACCGCCCAGGGCTCACTCTTGCCAACCTTCTACGTCCACCGCGAGCCGCTGCCTATATTACGGCCCTAAGTGATGGTGGCCGGGACAGGACTACCTCCCCGGAGGCCATACAATTCTGCTTTCTCGATTTTTATTCACAACTCTATTCTGCCGGTACTCCTCTGGCACAAGAGGATTTTGATCAATATTTTGATTCCGTTGCGCTGGACTGGTTGGAAGACTACCACCGTAAATTCCTTGATGAACCGTTTACCAGGGTGGAAATACTGGCTGCCATCAGTAGTCTACCCGGAGATAAGGCCCCTGGCCTAGATGGCTTGCCAGCCTCGTTCTACAAAACGTTCGCTGATCTCTTGGAACCACATCTGGCAGCTATGTACAATGACTCTTTTGATACCAGCCTCTTCCCGCCCTCCTTGCGTGAGGTGATGATAACCTTGCTTCTTAAACCTGACAAGCCTGTCGACCGTCGCAACTCCTACCGCCCCCTTTTTTCTTATAAACATAGACAACAAAATCTTTGCTAAATTGATCGCCTCCTGCCTTCTTTTACTTATGCCCACCATTGCTCTCCCCGATCAATCAGGTTTCATTCCGGGTAGGGCTACCTCGCATACCCTTCGTACAATCTTTTCGGTTTTGCATCAAATTAATCCTAACCTACCGGCTGTGGCTGCCCTGCTAGATGCCACTAAGGCGTCCGATACGCTGGAGTGGCCCTTTTTATTCTACATCTTGCCGCGTATGGGCTTCAGTGAAATATTTCTGCATAAGGTGAAACTCCTTTACACCAATCCCTCTGCATGTCTCCGCATTAATGGTCAGGTCTCCGACCCTATTAGTATTGCTCGTGGCACACGTCAGGGATGCCCGTTATCACCCATGCTCTTTGCAATCGCAATGGAGCCCCTGGCCGCCAGGCTGCAGCAGCACCACACTCACAGGGGTATTGGTTTCTCATCCCGCTCCCTGCTCGTCTCAATGTACGTGGACGATGTTACTCTATATGTCCGCCATCCTCAAGAGAACCTTAGCCCCTTGGTCTGGGAAATCATACGCTTTGGCGGGCTTTCGGGCATCCAGGTGAACTGGAGCAAGTCTGTTATATTCCCCTTGACAGATGCCACAGTGCCATTCTCACCTGTCTTTCCGTTCGTGTGGGCTTCTGGCCCCACGCGCTATTTGGGCATCTGGCTGAGTAGGGATCTGGATGAACTGTTGAGGTCTAACTTCGGGCGTGCGGTAGACTGGCTGGAATCCAGGAATCCATTGTGGAGCCGACTTCTGTTATCTCAGGTGGGCCGAATCGCAATCGCCAAAATGGTGGTCCTTCCTAACTTTTCTCTATCTGTTTTTAAACATCCCTGTCCCTCTCACTTCTCATTTCTTTTGCAAATTACGCTCCCTAATTATTTTGCTCGTCTGGGCAGGTGAACAGTAGCTTATGACATCCTTACTCTCCCCATGTCTGCCGGTTGGATGAGCACGCCTGACTTCAGGATCTATGCCTTGTGTGCCCAGGCCAGCTTCCTGCATTTCTGGATTCACCCTACCCCTTATCAGCCTCACGTTGCAGTTGAGACGGATGTAGCTTCTCCCTGGCCTTCGTCCACAGCTTTGTTTGCACACACCGTGCGCCCTCGATGGGCCTGGTCTGGCCTGCGCCGGCTTGCTAGCATCCCTCTGCTCTCTGCCAACTCCATGCCAATAGTGAACCACCGGGACTTCCCCTCACTTCGGTCTTCCAGCATGTATAGACATGCGACGCGCTTGGGCTTGAGGACGGTGGTGGATCTATACCCTGAGAACACCTTCTACTCTCTTCCTGACACCTCGGTCGCTGGACATGCTTTTATTCTATCAGCAAAAACAACGATGGATTTAGGCTCAGATCTCTATACTGGGGTGAATGTATGACATTGTTCTGCATGAATGTCTGACATAATATCGACAGACAGAATATCGACATGCAAAAATATCGGAGCAAAAATATCGACAGCAAAAATATCGGATATCCTATCTTCATTAAGGTAAGTACAAAAATATCGAAAAAATAATATCGAAGTACAAAAATATCGGAATCAAAAATATCGTTTTTTTAAATGTATTAATAATAATGTAAAAATAATATTTAAATACATATAATTTTACAAGTATTAAATAAAAATATTAAAACAAAATTAAAACTAATACATATACATTTAAAATAAATAAAACACTGAAAAATGTAAAGTAATTTTAATTTTTTTCATCTAATGTATTTGATGTAAATTAATATTTTTTTGTTTTTACCCTGTACACCTGTACCCCAAAAACCCCAAACTGACCCTGAACCCTAAAAATATCCCTGTACCCCAAAAACCCAAAACTGACCCTAAACCCTAAAAATACCCCTTTACCCAAAAACTGAAAACTGACCCTGAACCCTAAAAATACCCCTTTACCCAAAAACTGAAAACTGACCCTGAACCCTAAAAATACCCCTTTACCCATGAACTGAAAACTGACCCTGAACCCTAAAAATACCCCTTTACCCAAAAACTGAAAACTGACCCTGAACCCTAAAAATACCCCTTTACCCATGAACTGAAAACTGACCCTGAACCTTAAAAATACCCCTGTACCCAAAATTAATTAATATTATTTAATGACCAATTAATTATTAATTAACAATAACAATAAAGTAAATATATTAGCACATTTGCTGTAATTAATTTAATTTAATAATTAATATTATTTTGCCCAATTAATTAATTAAGAATAACAATAAATTATATATAAAAAATTACTATAATTAATGTAATAAAATAATTAATAATAATTAATTACGAACTAATTAATAATTATAAATATGTAAAAAATTATAATAATTAATTAACTAATTAATAGAAATTAATTACCAATTAATTATTAATTAAAATATGTACAGACATATATCAATTAATTAATTATTATTAAATTACTTCCCACCCTATTCCCCTATAAACCCATAACCCGCTACAGAACATATTTATCAATTAATCAATTAATTAAAAATAATTAAAAATTAATTCTCAATTAATTAATTAATAATTCCTACTAATTAATAATTAATTTAACATAATTAAATTACTTCCCACCCTATTCCCCTATAAACCCACAACCCGCTACAGTAGTAAAAGACAATATTTAATTAAATTACATTAAAAATAAATAATAAAACATAATAAATACAATATAATATACACTAAATGTATTTAAAAATTGATATTAGTAACATCAAAGTTATTAATTTCGATATTGTTAACATCGATATTTACAACTTCGATATTATTGATATCATACCAATATCGATATTTAGACTGTCGATATTACTTACCTTCGATATTTTTGTATATCGATATTTAAACTTCGATATTTTGGTATATCGATATTTAAAACTCGATATTTTGTCTGTGTACCGTTCTGCATTCTGTCCAGCAACTGTTGTTTTTGCATTTGTCACCCCGAGTGGGACGGGTATGCTCAGACGTGAGTCCCGTGCTCGCTACACCACTGGAGTCAAGCTATCCTGGCTGATGACGGCTGATAGCCAGAAACCGGTACTAGGATGCTTGATTCCGGTCCAGGGAAGACCTGGCTTGGCAGTTTGGGCTGGACTGTTCCCATGAGGCACAGGGTCAAGGCTGATTTGCATATGGCCATGTCTGAACTGGGGTGTTGTGGAGAGCAGAAAAACGATGGATTTAGGCCCAGATCTCTGTACTGGGGTGAATGTATGACATTGTTCTGCATTCTGTCCATCAACTGTTGTTTTTGCATTTATTCTATCAGCTGCGTGCCACTTGCCGGAAACTGCACCCCACATTCCCTCAGCCCCCGCCCACCATGTCGGTTCTGGATTTCATATATACTTCCCTGTCGCCGCACAAATTAGTCACCAAACTATATGCTCTCACCCTAGTGTCTGCCCCCGTTTCCTCGGATCGTGCGCGGGAGGCATGGGGTGCGTATCTCGGTATCAACATTTTGCAGGCTGACTGGCTATATTGCTGTAATCAGACGAAAAAGCTGTCACCGAACTACCGGCTCCGTCTCATTCATTTCAAGTATTTGCACAGGCTATACCGCACCCCAGTGCAGCTCCACAGGCTCGGGCTAATTCCTGGGGACAATTGTGTGCGTTGCGCTGCTCCTGCCGCAGACTTTGCTCATTTAGCAAAGCTATGCCCTAAGGTCTCAGAGTTCTGGCAGGCGGTGTGTTCAACCATTTCTGACATCACCGGCGCTGCAGTGCACCCGGATCCACCTCTGTGTCTTCTCGACTTCATTAAATTTTTTCCTGATGCTTCTGGATGTCTGATCTCGATGCTGCTGGTCCTTGCTAGGCACAGGCGCATGAGTTGGGGTCCCCGACCTGCCCCCAAAGCCGAGAGTTGGTTGGAGGATGCCTCTCGGTGCCAGACTCTCCTATTGGAGTTCTGGGATTTAATGCCTGCCTGGTCTCGACCTGTTGACATTTGGGGCCCTCTGGTTACTTATCTCCCGTTCCCACCCCAGTGGCGCTGCCTCTCTCACGCTCCCCGCTGGCCCTGAGTCCGCTGTGGCTGCCGGCGCTGGTCAGTGACTGCTCACTCCCTTGCCATAGGTGCCCAGCCTTTTTAGTACCCCCACTGCTGTTGCTGTTTTTTTGTGTGTTCCCCCTGGGGGGGAGGGACCTCGGTGTTGTGGAGCTGTGATTTCAACTTTCACGGTTTTTCAGTTTGCTGCAAGATGTTATCTAAACACTTGACCTGCTCTGTATATTGTTGCTTTGAACTGCAGTATTGCACGGTGTATTGTGTCTGCCATGATTTTTACTCAATAAATGTTTTTGAAAACTTAAAAAAAAAAAAAAGGTTCAAGCCTTTGGCTCTCCGCTGATGCACACGGCCGTTACGTGACGTGGAATTTATACGTTGCTAGGGTGCTTAAGCACGTTCAGGTTCAGTTCCTACAGATCTTCTTGTGTGTCATTTATTTCTTTCTTCACCGATGTATACGGCTGTAAACATTTTTGCGGCGATCCAGACCTCATGAAGGTAAATTTATTTTATTTTGTCATCACACAGGATCTGTTTTTCACAAATTGAATGCGGATTCGCGTGGCAGTCCATGAAAAGTGCGCATCTTTCTTTCATTCTCTAGTTTGACCTCTTATTTATTCTTACATTACACCTTACACATTTTGTGTGTTCTTATGCTCTCAATGGATCACATCCTGTTTACCTAACTAGGTAATAACTTTTTTTTCTTCACTTTGTTGCACTGTATTTTTCCTTTTCATCACAGCATTTTATTTATAGTAGTGGGCCATGCAATCTGTAAATCCCCCTCCACTCTTTTTGGAATCACCAGGAGAACCTCCTGTAGGATGGAAGAACTGGTTTGGCATCCTGTCCTGAATGGAATACTTTTTTATTGTTAAATTCTTTGAGCTTTGAAGGTCACACAATTTTTAAACATTTACCTAACATAGAGGAATCTGATGGGAAAGAATATGATGACTATACAGAGTGTGCAAAGAAATTAGAAAAATGCTTTGATGTCCAACCTAGTATGGCTGTGTTAAGACACAAATTCCTCATGAGGAAGCAAATACCTGGGAAAAACGTTGACACATGTTTCCGCTTTCAGGAGGTTGGTGGCAGACTGCATTTCAAATCATTCACAGATCAATTAGTATGCCATCAATTTATTTGTCACTGTTCCAACAAAGCTGTACAAAACAAGTTGTTGTCTTTGACCAATCCAACGCTGGAGGAAATGTTGTGTATAGCCAAGAATATAGAACCATTCCAGTTGTCTGTTAGAGAATTAGAAGAACCAAATAATCCTCTAAACCATAGTTAAGAAGGATGGACCATAAACGGGAACGATTTACAAAATCAAAGGCAGAACTTAAATCCATGAAACCAAAATATAAGGGGGATTTTTTAGCGATGTTATATTTTGCCATTATCAAATTTAAATTCAAACATTGTTCTACCGTGCCCACACTACTGCGGAAACCTAGCTGGCTTGGGTGTAGAATTTTACTTTCATCTGCCCAAGTTCTAATTCTTTTAAAGATTACACTACCCAAGACTTTCAGGATATTATCAATTAATGATATAGGGCGATAGCACCCAGGATCCAGCCTGTTGCCTTTTTTGAAAATAGGTACCATAGTGCTGCACGACCATGTTTCGGGGATAGATTCATTTGTTAGGTTGTTAAAAACATTACATAACAGTGGGGCCCAAAAGTTAATTTCACATTTTAATTGATCAATCAAAAGCCCATCAGGACCAGGGGCTTTATTACCAGCACTTTCTATGATGGCATCCTCAACCTCAGACAATGAGATGTTCAAAGGGGTTGGGGGGGAAGGGTTACTGTGTGGTTACCAGATATGGTATAGATTTTAGAAAAATGGTCAACCCACACAGACCCGATGATGTTACAGTTAATTGGTGTTATATTTGAACCTAAAGATCTTAGGTTCTTTACCTCCCTCCAAAACCCCATGGTATCTTTTAGGTCAGCCATACGTACAAGGGATTCCCAATGATACTTAACTAATTCATTAGATCTGACGCGTAGGGTAGATTTGTACTTTGCTCTGAGCAACCTTATTTATTTATTTATTTATTTTGTAAGCTTGTATGGTGCAACAGCTACCCAAGAAGGGTTTCCCGGCGCCTGATAACACAGCCTCAAGGATGGACGAGTATAGCTGGCACATTCAGGTTACTGATCGAACAACCAGGTTTTTATCGCTTTACGGAACTTCGAGAGGCTACCCTCCTTGCGTATGTGCAATGGAAGTGAGTTCCATATAGTGGGGCCCAAGTGGGAAAAGGATCTTCCTCCCATCCTGGCGAGCTTGAATCTTGGCACGCAGAACTTTTCTGCTGATAGGGACCATAGGTTTTTTGTAGGGACATAGGGAAGTGCAAGTGCCTGAAGATATTTCGGGGCGGTACCTGATTTAATTTTGAAAATGTAGTTTAAGGCTTTAAATCTGATGCGATTTTCTACCTTCAACCAATGTAATTCCCGTAAGTAAGGAGACACGTTAGTATTTTAAGAGATGTGGCAGAGAAGTCGGGCAGCCGTGTTTTGAACAAGTTGTAGTCTTTTTATGACTGCTTTATTTGCCCCCAAATACAAGATGTTCCCGTAGTCAAGCCGGGATGTAATTAGGGCATTGACTACTGTTTTTTGCATGGGGACTGGCAGCATCCACAGAATCTTCTTGAGCCATTTGATAATGGTGAAGCAGAGACCCACTATCTTGCTTGCCTGTTGCTTCATGGACAGGGTGTTGTCTAGAATTACTCCCAGGTTTCTTGCATGGGTCACTGGAGTTGGAAGATCACCCATCTGTGTAGGCCAGTGTGTTGTATTCCAGAGCTCTGGCTGTTTGCCCAAGAGGAGGATCTCCGTCTTGTCTCCATTTAATTTTAACTGGTTAGTTGACATCCAGTTAAAGATGTTCAGAAGACCGTTTTTGAGAGATGACGACGAAGAAGATTGGGGTTTGGATAGTGAAAAGACAATTTGTGAGTCGTCTGCATACGTCATAAAAGTGAGTCCAGCTTTCTCCACTAAGTCTGCCAGGGGTCTCAGATATAAATTGAAAAAGAGCGGACTAAGAATGGAGCCCTGTGGAACCCCATGAGGGGAGTTGAAGTTTCCCGAGCTTGCGGTGGCAAACGTAATTTGATATGTCCGTTGGCTCAGGAAGGATCTGATCCACTGCAGTGCCATTCCACCAATTTCATTCTTTTCCAGTGTGGTAAGTAGCCTATTGTGTGACACAGTGTCAAAGGCTGCGCTTAAGTCAAGTAAAATAAGCGCAACCGTTTGACCGTCATCAAGGAGTTTTTTAATGGTTTCAGAAATTCCTAACAGAGCCGTTTCCGTGGAGAAACCTGCTCGAAAACCAGATTGGGTGGGGTGAAGGAGGGCGTTTTCGTCAGAAAAACGGGTGAGGGCTGTGTGTACATGTCTTTCCAGACATTTGGAAAACGCAGGAAGGAGTGATATGTGTCTGTAATTGGCTAATTGTTCTGGGTCAGCAGTAGGTTTTTTCAACAGTGGAGTCACTATGGCGTGCTTCCATAGGGGAGGAACTGTGGCTAACTCTAGAGATGAATTTAAGGTATCTGCAATAATATTAAGTGCAAGAGTTTCAAGAAGTTTTATTATATTGACAGGGATAGGGTCACGTGGGGAACCAGATTTGATTGATTTCAGGAGAGAGGTAAGGGTATCGGTTGTAATGGGTGGCCAATTTAGTAGAGTTTGATTTATAATGGGGTTGTATTCCCAATTTTCCATCGAGGTGGTGTTGCAGTTGTTTTTGTCAATCTCAACAATTAGTTTGTCGATTTTGTCTGAGAAGAATTGGGCTAAATCTTGACATTGCTTCTCACTGAGAGGGCGTGATGGGGCAGTAATCTGCCCACCTGCCAGGTCTTTGACTGTATTAAACAAAGTTTTTGCTTTGTTTGCGGCTCCTGTTATGGTTTCAGCAACGTATGAAGCACGTGCTTTCCTACATGCAGTGTGATAGAGGTTCCTCGCAATATTATACCTAGTTTTTTTGTCAGGGTCAAAATCCTTACGCCACGCTCTTTCAAGAGCTTTACATTTAGTTTTTTCCCCTTTCAGAGCGTCATTAAACCATGGGGCAGGGGGGCGATGTACTTTGCTCTTGTGGTTAGGAGTGGGTATTCAGGATTCTACCGCATTGGTAAGCCATAACTGAGTAGCATTAGCAATGCTCTCCATGAAGGTGTTCTTTTTAGGTGGATTTAAGACAAGTGCAGAGTTGAGTTCTGAAATATCTAAGGATTTCCAATTTATTTTGGGCTGAGTCGGTACAATCTTATGGTCAATGGAGGAAGTAGGTGGTATAAGAGTGAACTTAATTAAAAAATGGTCAGACCAACATACCGGAGTGGAGTCTTTCCAAGTGAGTTGTGGGATGTTTGTGAGAATTGGATCTAACAAATGTCCTGCCTTGTGCGTAGGTCCTGAGTTTAGGAGATGTATGTTTAGTGCACTAAGATCTTCTAACAGATTTGCACTAGTTGTATTAGATTTATCCTCTAAGTGAATATTTAGATCTCCAAGAATGGAGAAATTCTTGGCTGCCAAGAGAAAAGGGGTGATGTAATTGGCCAACTCGGCGGCCCATTTAGTGCAGCTTCCAGGTGGCCGGTACAAAAGGATGCCTGACAATGTGAAGTTGGGATTCAGGCAGAGTTTGAAAAGGGCAGCTTCGCATTCAGGGATTATGGCGATTCCACCCCCTGTTTTTCGGGATCGATCCATCCTCAAGATCGCGTAGTTGGGGGGAAGGGCTGTCGCTATGTCGGGGTCAGAGCCTGCATGCAGCTAGGTCTCCGTAAGAAATAACGCATTTGGTTTTTCATCCACCAAGAGGTCAAACATGTCCAGTCTGTGCATGGGCAGGGAACGGCAGTTAATACTGTAAAATAAACAATTGTCATTAGTGGGGGGCAATTGTTTGTGTAGTTTACTCCGTCTGATTCTGCGAGGGGGATATGGTTGGAATGATGTGATGGTGTAACTACAGTGAGAACAAGCAGCTGTTCCCAAATGTGGAATAGCAAGTACAGTACAGTTAGAGTCTGGTACAGGGCGTAGAGCAAGTATCTGTGCTGGAGACAGTACCTGTATAGGGTAGACTGTAGGAGCATGGCCCTCTTCCCCGTGCCCCGTCCTGGCCCGGACGGGCACAGACGGGCTCGTCTTTGGCGTGTCTTCGGCGCGGATTCGGCGCGGGTGCTGCGCGTCATCGCTGCACGTCTTAGGCTTTGTCATTATTTTGAAGGCTCCGTGCTAGTAATCAGCACCGCCTCCCATACACACTCCACCAATCAATGGCCGGCCCCGGGGAGAACCCGGAAGAAGATAACGCCCTGCACCCTCCACAACAAACAAGCCTAAGGCTTGCGGTGGACCGGGGTAGCAGGGGTGACAAGAATCGCCAGAGAAGGTTTGTGGACAGTGAGCAAATTAAAAGGCAACAGGAAAATTAAAATGAGATCGAGTGCAATAATTAAAATGCTATGCTCGCGCTACATGAGTTATTCAGTCAATTTCACATAGCGCTAATCAGCTTACAAGCGTTTCAGACGTGCTCTCAGCGTCAATAATAGCGTGTGTTGTCAAAAACCTTACCTGGGAAATATCCCGTGGTTCGGACTTGAGTGCGGCCCTTAAGTTCCGGTTTGCTCTAGAGCAAGAGGCACCAAACCATCTTGGGATTTCCACAGGTTCCCTAGGTGCAGGTTTAGAAATCTCACTCTTTATTGCGGAGCAGAGCACACTAAATGATTTAATCACATTACCCCCACAACGATCAATAGTAAGGCAGTTAGCAATCAATGCTGGGTGTTTTTTAATTACCTTTGCCAGGACTCCCCTGTTATCCACTCCCCTCCAAACAACCCTTAGTTTGTCCGTTGAAGCTTCCAAATTTGTTGCTCCAATTTCATTTTGTGATAACTTACCCCCAAAACATTTCAAATGGATTACAATAGGATAATGGTCACTGTATACTTTACACACTACCTCAGCTTTAATTAAAACATCGGCAAGGGGGGGTGAAACAAATATATAATCAATCGTTGTTGCACTCCCATGGCCGATAAATGTGGGGATCGGGGCAGTGCTTATTTCAAGAGTGAAAGTACTGTCTCTCGTGCATTTCTTACAGCGTAGGTGAGGCCTACAAGACCTGGGCCCCGCCACGCTGCACTGGCGACGGGGCCAGTCGCACCCCACGCGTGCCCGCCTTCCTCTGGTGCTTTCAGAAGGTGAGCGCGCGGTGCCCACCCGCATTGCCTGGCTCTCGCTGGTGGAAGAACGAGGAAGAGACTGCAGAGCTCACCCGCATCGCTCCAAGCGGCCTGGTGTCCACAACCGCTGTGCGTTGAAATCCCCTCCTAAACAAATACCATCGAATTTCCCGTATTTCCGTCCCTCCACTATTTCATCAATAAAATCAAACAAATGTATAAAATTACGATTAGGTTGGGATAAAAAACTCATTATTATAGAAATTAATCAGACATAACTTTACCCTCTTTGTATATATCAATGCCATAAAACTTAGACAGTTAAATTTGTATTACTTCAATTTTGGCCTCTGCAGATATTTTAACCCAAATCGATAAGCCCCCACTGGGTCGACCGAGAGAGGGGGCCGATACAATCCTGTTATGGCAACTATACCCTTCAAATAACAAGTCGGTTGTACACCAGGGGCCAGATGTAGGTAAAAAACATTTACCGATTTTAAAATACCGAATTGTACCGATTCGGTATTTCAAAATCGGTAAATGATATGTAGGTGCCAACATCTGGATTCGTTACCGAATCCTAAACACTTCTTTAATTACCGATTCGGTAAATACCGAATCGGTAATGTCCATTCATTCCTATGGGCTTTGAAGCCCATTGGAATGATTAGGCATTACCGATTCGGTATTTACCGAATCGGTAATTAAAGAATTCACAAGGGTGCAGGGGGGGTCACTTTGACACCCTCTGGCACCCCCAAAACAGGCACAGGTGCCATGTGGCAGGCATACCTGCCCTAAGGGCACGTCTGCCTGTCACATGACATAGGTGTGCATGCACACATGTGCATGCACACCGGAATCGGTATTTTACCATCAAATTGGTTTTGATGGTAAAATACCGATTTGTAAAGGCTCCTGGGACTCTGAAGAGTCCCACCTACATATGGGTGGCTTCAAATCGGTAAATTTACCGATTTTTTATTTTACCGAATTGGTAAAATTACCGAATCGGTAATTTTACCAATTCTGTAAAATATTGCCACCTACATGCCAAATCTTGCAAACAGGTCGGTAACGGCCGAAAATACCGATCTTCGGCCGTTACCGACCGACCTACATCTGGCCCCAGGTTTCTTGAAACATTAGCACATCGTGGCAGTTTACCCAGTCCTTCCAAGTTTTAATTTCCGTTTTTGCCTTCAGGCCGGCAATGTTCCAACTAAGGATTGACAAGTTTTTATCAGGCCGTGAACAGACATCCTGGGTGGACACTTGGGTAGTTACTATTATTTGGTTCACCAATTGGTTACATTGTTGGTTTAGAGGTAAAGAAGAGTCCGATGATGTCAAAGGTACCTCAAACGGTGCTTCCTGTACAAATTCGACCTCAGAGGCCACAACAGCTGGATCATCATTGGTAGCTGACAGTCAATCCAAGGTACCCAAGTCACAAAGTGCCGAAAATCTATTATGCAGAGGAAACAAGGGAGGTGGCTGCATCATTCTATGTGGGGGTCTGTAAAAATAACTCAGCGGTAGGGGGGTCACCGCAGTAGATGGACCAGGCTGGACAAAGTTCTTGTTCAACAGAAATGTTACAGTGCCAGGGTTCCTAAAGTTAACTATGATACAGTCCCCATTAATGTTTTTAAAGAGAGGACCGACCCAGGTTACCCGACGTGTGGATAACATTTCTTTAGATATATCGTAGCCGACCCCCTTATGCTTGGTTAACCAGTCAATACATTTGTTGTGTAACTGAACCCAAGATTCTCCTTGTCCCTCCCTAAGCGGTGGTATACCAGCCAGAACCAAGACGTAGGGGCATGCCTCAGGAGGGAGATGTAAAGCAGGACCTTGATGTTTAAAAGGCCTATTGTCCTCGTGCTGAGTCTTATGCTGGCCGGGATTGGGGGGGACCTTCTGCTTGTTTGTGCCTGTAACAGAATTACATTTCTGGTTGTTCTTTATGACGCTAGGAGCGGTGGAAGGTGCTAGAGGAATAGATGACAAACTTGGGGCAGAATTGTTTTTCCTTGTATTTGCTTCCACCGTGGGTGTTGTGAGTAGGGACGGACTACTAGCAATCGGTAATTCTTTAGCCCCATTTGTTGTGAGTGAATTACAGTTTTTAATAAGGTCACCACTGGAAAAGGCACTGGTGATAGACTCCAGGTCTTTTAACAGACGATCGCCTCTGATTTTATCTAGGCATACCGTACCCTTTCTCTTAGCGTCATCATTTTTCATGAGGGTTTCCATTCTATCAAGTCTCTTAAAAATAGTATTAAATTGCTTGATCATTTGACCTTCAAGTTGTTTAAAAATTGTGTCGGCAATAGTCTCAATGAGATTTCCCTTTGATTTGGAATGAAGACTACTTTCATTTGGGAATTCTGTCTGTGTAGAGATGGTATTGGAATTTATGCCATCATTTATTACAATGGTGTCGCAATGTTCTCCTAAATCGGAGCAAGCTGGCTAAGACCCTGTTTGTTGTTGTTTCTTCCCCCTAGTCCATATACTCTGTGGGGTTGGCTGGTTATTACTCCTAGGGGGCTGCTTCCTTTTGTTTATTGTGGACTTAACTGGACCCCTTTTTCGCTTAGCTCCAGTGTTCTCAGTTGTATCAATGTTCACAGTGATTGTTAGTGATGCTAATTGCGAGACGGGATCGGGAACAACAACAGGGGCTGTATTAATGATGTTTCCATCTTTTGGTAGATCAAACAAACTGACAACAGGATTTGCTTTTACCACAATTACTTCAGGAAATAAGTGCGTGGTGTCATTTGGACTAACTATTGTAGTAGGTTGGTTAATGATAAGTGAGCCCATAGAAAGCCTCCTCTCGGTTTCTGCAATCTCATTGAAGGCAGTGTCTATTAATGTCTCAAACGAAAGTTGGAAAGATGCGGGAGTTACAGTGTCCTGTTTATCAGTGTCTATGGTGTTGCTTGTAGCGTTGCGTTTACCCATTATTGGTGTAGTGGGCTCACCTTTGTATTAGATGTTAGATGGGTAGCCTGCCCGACCACTGTTGACCTCTGAGGGCCTCAGAGGGCTCGCCCTTTGCCCGGGCTTAATCTCGGGCGCTCCCGCGACGCGGGGGTGGCAGTGCTCTAAATGCGCCTCCGGGCGCTCCGATGACGCCGTCAGGGTGCGCCGCCGCAGGTGGTGACGGGAAAGCGAGTCCTCCGCTCGGCGGCCGCTAGAATGAAAGGAGCGGCGGCGGGAGGACTCGCGATGCAGGGCGCTGGGCGCTGTACCCGTTTAAAGTGGACAAAAGCTGGTGCAGGGACTGACGCAGTCTCAGTCCCCAAGGGTTCCGCTGGCAAAATTATCCCGCTTCCGCCGGGGGTGGCAGTGCTTTAAATGCGCCTCCGGGCGCTCCGATGACGGCGTCAGGGTGCGCCGCCGCAGGTGGTGACGGGAAAGCGATTCCTCCGCTCGGCAGACGCTAGAATGAAAGGAGCGGCGGCGGGAGGACTCGCGATGCAGGGCGCAGGGCGCTGGACCCGTTTAAAGTGGACAAAAGCTGGTGCAGGGACTGACGCAGTCTCAGTCCCCAAGGGTTCCGCTGGCAAAATGATCCCGCTTCCGCCGGGGGTGGCAGTGCTTTAAATGCGCCTCCGGGCGCTCCGATGATGGCGTCAGGGTGCGCCGCCGCAGGTGGTGACGGGAAAGCGAGTCCTCCGCTCGGCGGCCGCTAGAATGAAAGGAGCGGCGGCGGGAGGACTCGCGATGCAGGGCGCAGGGCGCTGGACCCGTTTAAAGTGGACAAAAGCTGGTGCAGGGACTGACGCAGTCTCAGTCCCCAAGGGTTCCGCTGGCAAAATGATCTAGGTCTATAGTTTTCGGGCTTCTGGGGGACTAAGGTAGGCTTCTTAAGTATGGGGGAAACCCACGCTTGTTTCCATTTGACTGGGACTACACCGGTAGAAAGGGAGGCAATAATTATACTGTGTAGTGGAGCGAAACAACACAGGGAGGAGTCTCGGAATTGGGCAGGTTTAAGAGGGTCCATTGGGGAGCCCGATTTGATGAGCTTAGTGAGCTGATTGAATCTTTCATTGGATATTTCGGGGATAATAGATAGCCTAGAAACAGAGCTAGGTATAGCATCCAAGCCTTCGCTAGGTTGGATTTCAGCAGTGAAGGCCAAGTAGATGCCCCGAATCTTATCCACGAAGAAAGAGGCTATTTCTTCGCAATGAGCCGCTGAGGTAATAGCAGTAACAGCGGATTAAGTGGGTTAAGTTTGATGTTGATTTGGATGTTTGGGATGAAAGGGCAAGGATGAAGGTGAGTAAAGCCCAAGCTAAGCAGAAAGAGAATTTTGATAGCCGGAATTGGGTCAATATCTTCATGGATGAAGTTGGGGATAAAGTGTTTATCAAAAAAGGAAGCTATGTGTAAAAAAAATGGTAGGAAATATGATGGACCATTTGTGGTTGATAAAGTTCGTGGTAGTGCTGTGAGAGTTTCTGGCACCAATTGGTGGAATGTTGCAAAGATGGTTAAAGCTTCTCAAGGATTATGTCCTGAGAATCAGGAGGATGGGTGTCCATTGAATGATGCACCACATGGAAATGAAGTGGGTAAAACTGAGTTGGGACAGGTGTTGCGCAGAAGAAATTCCTCTATACGGATTCCTGTGAGATTCAGGAAGAAACCCTGGGTTCATGATCTGTTTCTTTAGCTTAATGGTGTACTACTTTTCTACATTTGTTATATATTGTTTCATGGGTAGTTTTGCTAAGTTTGCCCTGCCTTGTTTTCTTCTCTTCTAGTATGGGGGAATGTTCTATTGCATTTTATGTTTTTTTTGTTGTGTTCAAGAGGAAGAGTAAATGTAGTATTCCTTACGGTAGTTCTGGTTGTGTTAGTTCCTTTTTGGAACCTGAACAACAGTAAGGAATGTAGAGTGTTTCTGGGTGTTCATTCTATGACAGGGGTTCATTGAGTGGGAGGATGCTGGTGGATACGGCGGATGGGAATTGTTATGTGGGCAGCTCTGTATCACAAATGATCTATGAATAAATTATGCAGTACCTCAATGTTGATGTGGTCGTTTCCTTGAAGTATCACAGACTCACTATTTGGAAACACAAAATGTCATACATTAGGAATCCCGATTCCCTAATTCTGATTTGGTGATAATCGCCATTAGGAAATGTATATTCTTAATGTTTGTTCATCTGGTCCAATGTGTCTTTATTTGTTTTGATCCTTTTAAAGTCTTTGTTTCCATCACACTTCAGAATTATAAAAAAGGGCTTCCTTCTTACTTTCCTAAATGCTGATTGTGTACTGTTCATTTACAGATATTTACATTTTGTTGTGTGTTACAAATAAATCCCATCCTGCAGCCTTTTTTTCACACTTCCTTTACCTCTGCATGATTGCCACCAAATTCACTTTACTTTTCTTTCTGTGACTGCCAATTGATAGGAGTTTGTAAACACCAATCTCCATGTTAAAAAAACACCATCAGGAATTTGTCAGAAGACATAGACTTACATTTGACCTCTGTCTTTGAAGTGCAGCATCATGTTACAAGATAAATACAGAATTTAAAGACATCTTTATTTTCATCTGGAATTTTGCGACCCACCAAATATCAGCTTGTGACCCACTAGTGCGTCGCAACACACAGTTTGGGAAAAATTGGTCTACAGCCTTCTGATGAGTTTTTGTTGACCCAAGCATAGAAAGTGTTCTCATAATCCAGTTTGCTTATGGTGAGGGAGGGCGTGAGTTTTTCAGGTGCTGATTGAAATCTTCAGGGTATGGAAGCATGAGGTGGTGAAGGCGTTGACTTGGGTGATCATGTCTAGTTTGCTGTCGATGACGACGTCAAGGTTTTTGGCGTTTGTTGGTCCTAGCTCTGTTGGCCACCAGGTGGAGTCCCACGGTGAAGTGCTCTTCTTGAAGATCACAACTTCTGTTTTGTTGGTTTTCAGCTGCAGACAGTTGGTCTTCATCCATTCGGCTATGTCAGTCATGCAGGCATTGACATTGAGCGGGGTTCTGGGCGTATTGTCCGTGTGGGAGGGAGTGAGTTGTGTGTCGTCGGCATAGAAGAGGACATTGATGTAGTCAGTGTAGATGATGCTGGTTAGAGGGATCATGCATGCATTGAAGGTGGGTAGGGCTCAGGGAGGATTCTTGTCAGATCACAGGAGCACGAAGTGTATGGTGCCAGGTTGACTGACTTGGTCCTTCCAATCAGGAGGGAGCAGATCCATCGGATTGCGTGTCTTTGGATACGGATGTCATGTGGGTGTTGAATGAGAATGGGAAGGGAGACTGTGCCAAATGCTGCAGAAAGGTCTGGAATGATGAGGGCCACTGTATCTTTACTGTCCAGAGTCATGTGGATATTATCCGTGTTGGCAATGAGGGTAGCCTCCATGCTGCGGTCGAGTCTGAAACAGGACTGACTGGTGGAGTTGGTGTTCTTTGAAGTATTTGGAGAGGTGCCTGTGGATGGTTTTCTTTAAGACCTTGGCCAGGTATGGTAGCAGGGACATCGGTTTGTAGTTGGTGAGCATTGAAGGGTTTCTTCAATAATGGGAGGACAGATGTGTGTTTCCAAAGATATGGGGCCAGATGTAGGTCGCCAATTACCGGTCAGTAACGGCCGAATTCGGCCATAACCGACCGGTAATTGGTGATTGATATGTAGGGGCCATTATTTCACAGAATCTGTAAATTTACTGAATCAGTAAATTTACAGATTCTGTAAAATACCGAATCGGTAATTTTACCGAATTCGGTAAATCAAGATGTAGGTGGCACTCCACAGAGTGCCACAGGCCCTTAAGAGTCTGTATTTTACCACCCAATCCTATTGGGTGGTAAAATACCGAATTCAGGTGTGCATGCACATCTGTGCATGCACACCTGTGCCATGTGACACACAGGCATGCCCTTAGGGCATGTATGTGTGCCACATGGCACACAAGCCTGCACTTGGGGTGCTAGAGGGTGTCAAAGTGACACCCCCTGCACCCTTGCTGGATTCGGTATTTACCGATTCGGTAAATACCGAATCGGTATTTCCCATTGATTCCTATGGGCTCCAAAGCCCATAGGAATCAATGGGGAATACCGATTCGGTATTTACCGACTCGGTAAATACCGAATCTTACAGATTCGGTAATTCAAAATAAAAAATTACCTACATCTCCCTCCTTCTAATTTACCGATTCATAAATACGGATTCGGTATGATTCGGTATTTATGAGTCGGTAAATTAGATTTACCTACATCTGGCCCCTGGAAAGGTCATAGAAGAAGACAGGTACTCGCACTGCTGCGCACGCGCTGCTGCTGGCGCTTCTGTATTTTAAAATACCCTCGTTTTGTATTTGATTTGCTCGCTCATTTTGTCACTTTTCCCCTGCTTTTAGCGGGATTTGGCTGGGTTTGGCCCCCCTTCCCTCTCACCGCATTTAAAAGGTTGCTGCACCGCCGTTTTGGCGGGTCCGGGTCCCGAGGGAGGTCCTGTATGGGCGCCATTTTGAGTTGGGCTCAGTTTTCCAGCTACGGGCGCCATCTTGGAGCGTCCTCGCGCTCGCGCTGGGATTGGTTGGCCTATTTAAGGCGGATCTACCCTTCCAGCTTCCTTGACAGGTACTAGCACTGCTGCGCACGCGCTGCTGCTGGCGCTTCTGTATTTTAAAATACCCTCGTTTTGTATTTGATTTGCTCGCTCATTTTGTCACTTTTCCCCTGCTTTTAGCGGGTTTTGGCTGGGTTTGGCCCCCCCTCCCTCTCACCGCATTTAAAAGGTTGCTGCACCGCTGTTTTGGCGGGTCCGGGTCCCGAGGGTGGTCCTGTATGGGCGCCATTTTGAGTTGGGCTCAGTTTTCCAGCTACGGGCGCCATCTTGAAGCGTCCTCGCGCTGGGATTGGTTGGCCTATTTAAGGCGGATCTACCCTTCCAGCTTCCTTGAAAGGTACTAGCACTGCTGCGCACGCGCTGCTGCTGGCGCTTCTGTATTTTAAAATACCCTCGTTTTGTATTTGATTTGCTCGCTCATTTTGTCACTTTTCCCCTGCTTTTAGCGGGATTTGGCTGGGTTTGGCCCCCCTCCCTCTGCACCGCCGTTTTGGCGGGTCCAGGTCCCGAGGGTGGTCCTGTATGGGCGCCATTTTGAGTTGGGCTCAGTTTTCCAGCTACGGGCGCCATCTTGGAGCGTCCTCGCGCTCGCGCTGGGATTGGTTGGCCTATTTAAAGCTTTCCTCTCCCGCGCAGCGGGACGCGCAGGTGGGACGCGCAGGTGGGACGTCCTCGCTTAGCCTGAGTTGTGCCAGAGTCCTGCCCGTCTGCGCCCGTCAGCGACGAGGAAGTGCGAGACGTGGCAGGGCTCGGTCTTTCTTCTTTGTTGTTACTTCCATCTGGCACGCCTTACTAATGCCTCATTACTCCCGGGCAGAGTTGATATCTATTGGGGACAGGGCTGGGGTCTGCTCATGTCATCCTGTGGACCCCCTATCCGGCCCATATGTCTGCGCCTGTAAGGCCTGGTCTATAGGAAGCCCGACTATGATCCGTTCTCTGGAAGGCGTCAACCAGATTAAACGCAATATCAATGCAGACCAGGGCCTCCGGATATGGAGTTTGAATGTGAGGTCACTGGTCAAACACCACCAGTTTATTTATGACCTCATTGAAAAAGACGCTCCTGATCTTTTTTTACTTACTGAAACCTGGCTTCAGGACTCAGATGCCGCTATTCTAAATCTTGCTGTCCCTCCGAATTATGCGGTTTTTACACTAAATCGGACTACGAGAGGCGGTGGCATCGCCATGGCAGTTAAATCCTGCTTTCCAGTGGAATGGAAAGCTATCGGGCTGCCCGCATGTGAAAGCGCCCTCTTCAAAGTTGCTTTTAGTCACCACTTTACGTTTAGCGGTATGCTCATCTATCGCCACCAAGTCCGCTTTTGCCGATATGGTAAGCCCCTTAGCGCTCGGCTGTGCGAATTTCAACATCATGGGTGATCTTAATATCCATTTTGACAACAGATCGTCCACAGCCGTTAACACCTTGCTCGCGGATCTTGAAGCTCTTCAACTTGTCCAGCTTGTTACCCTTCCCACCCACACTGGAGGTCATATTCTTGACCCCTTTTTTTCCACTCTTGTGAGGGTGAAGGTGTCTGAACCGTTGTTGATGGGATGGACGGATCATCTGCTGGTGGAAGCCTTTTGCCCTATCCACGATAAACCATTTAAACCTGTGGATAGGCCAATTCTTAAAAGGCACTGGCACAAACTCAAACTTGAAGAGTTCTACAGGCTGCTGGAGCAGAAACCCCTAGGCGCTTTCTTGGATGTGGATCATGGCTACCAGCTGCTTTGCTCATGGATTTCAGATGCTCTTGACTCTCTTATACCCATGCGCTGGTCGAAAGGTCATCTGAAGGTATCCAGCCCATGGTATAATGAGTCCCTTGCCGAGCTAAAAAAAACTTGCCGGAAAGCAGAGAGGGATTGGAGAAGATCTTATGATCCTGCCCTGAAAACCCTGTATTTCGCCAAACTTAAGCTCTATCATAGGGCAATCTGCAGAACACGGGCCGCATTCTATGCGCAGGAATTTCTAGCCAGCACCAATCCATCTAAACTAATATTCAAGGTTTTGAAAGACCTTATGAATAAAAGAGCTACCTTGGCTGAGATCTGCACTGACTCCCATTGCGAGAATTTGGCAACTTTCTTATTGGAGAAAGTGCAGAAAATATACCGAGGTTTTGATACATGCCGGCCAGATCCAGAGCTAGTTGACCCTAATCTCCTGGGGTATGAGACTCTGGCCTCTCTACCTGATTTGTCCACTGAGGCTTTTGACAAACTTGGCCTCAGCGTTAAATCAAGCTCTCCTCTGGACCCGCTGAAGCCAGCTCTTATTAGTACTCTTTCTCCGCTGTGCCGAGCTCCCATACTAAATCTTATCAACATGTCATTGTCAACTGGAACGGTTCCATCTTCATGGAAGCAGGCGGTAGTCACTCCTATCCTAAAAAAGGCAAATTCCGATCCTCTTTTGCCAGAAAACTACCGCCCCATATCTTTATTGCCTTGGATGGCTAAAGTCACCGAAGCCCATGTAAACTCGATCTTGTCCGAACACCTGGCCCGTAATCAGATACTGGACCCCAGCCAGAATGGCTTCCGGCCAGGACACAGTACTGAGACTGCTTTGCTCTTTATTATTGAGCATTTACGCCTGGTGCTTGACTCCGGACGTACAGCAGCGCTCCTGCTATTAGATCTGAGCGCTGCTTTCGATACTGTGTCCCACCAGATACTGATTCAACGCCTAGAGGAAGCTGGAGTAGCAGGCACCGCTCTCCAGTGGTTTCGATCCTTTCTCTCAGATCGAACCTTTAAAGTGGCAATTCCACCCTGTCAATCCACCATCTATCCCTTGGACCTGGGGGTCCCACAGGGTTCTTCATTAAGCCCCACATTGTTCAACCTCTATGTGAAGCCGCTAGCTGCAGTCGTCAAACAGTGGGGTCTGACGATGACCTCATATGCGGAGGTGACACTTAGTGGAGACCCTGAAGTGGAGGCCCCCAAATTCCGAGCTGGACTTGTGGCAGTAGCGAGTTGGCTTCGTACCAATTGCCTTCAGTTGAATGCCACCAAAACCGAGGTGCTGGTCTTAGGGAAACATGTCGAGCTATGGGGAAACCAGTGGTGGCCCCCAGAGCTGGGCATTATTCCTATCCTAGCTTCTGGAGTGAAAAACCTAGGAATTTGGCTGGATCCTGCACTCACCTTTACTGACCACACGAAGAGGGTTGCAGCCACCTGCTACGGTATCTTGCGTGGCATAAGGCCGGTCTTGAAATATTTTGATCCCCCCACCAGACAGCTCGTGGTCCAGGCATCAATTCTATCCCGGCTGGACTACGGTAGCTCGCTGATGATAGGGGTAAACCAGGCTGAGGCATCCAGGCTCCAAAGGGTTCAAAATGCCGCGGCACGAGCCATTGTGGGTCTTCCCAGACATTGTTCTGTGTCAGGTACCATCTCGGCCCTACACTGGCTTCCGGTCAGACAGCGGATCAAGTTTAAGGCACTCTGTCTGGCCTTTAAAATTATGAAATTCTCTTCACCGCCGGCACTGTCCAACCTGCTCACTCCCTACATCCCTCCGAGATCACTAAGGTCTGAGGCTCTTCACCTAGCAGTCTGCCCCCGTTTTAAACTTACTACTACAAAAAACAAGGGAACCGTCTAGGTAGGCAAGGACCTGGGGTATCAATTTTTTCAAAAAACAACGGCCCTTGACACAAAATCAAATTGGAAATTGTAATAATTATAGGCCACGATGTGCGCTATAACAGCAAAAGAGTCCAGCCGGACTGCAAATTTATTCAATACTCAGTTTAAGGAGCAATAAAATAGTGGGACACAGTCCTGTATCCACAACGCTTACATAAATTAGAAGACAATACAAACACAAAGAATATATCAGGCAAGTAACAAAAAATGGAGCAAGAAAAGAAACTCTACAATGTGCTTGCTTCACATATGTGGCGAACAAAACAGATTATGCACATAATAGTGAACTAGTGTTAAGCCCACATATCATGTCGACGGCGTTTCGATCCATTCAAGAATGGTGGATCATCATCAGGACTATCATTGTTTGCCTGAATAAAAGCATTAGGACAAGTAGAGCTGCCACGATAAGTCCAAACGCGCTGGGGTAGAATTGCTCACAGCCGGATAACCGTGGAAGGCTGGCGTGCTTATGCCGAGTACCCAGGCGAGGATGAGGCAAGGGGATCGGCACCGCAGTAGAAAGGAACAGGGGATCAGCACCGCAATAGAAAGGATCTGGAATTAATTTATTAGGGTAGTGCTGCCGGGATCTTGGTAGCGCTATAACTGAGGGTGATAGTTATTGCAGTTGGCGCTTGGAGTTGACCTGGGATGTAGCGCGTCTCAATTTGGGAGGCACCGATCGGGGTCCAAGGGAGTGGGGGACCCTCGGTTGCGGCTATTAGTGGAGCTGAGTGGCTTCCTACCTTCGTCCTCGATGGAACGACAGGAGATGTCCCGGTGCACGATCGCGCCGTGGAACCCGTTTTAAACTTAGCAGAATGGGTGGCCTGCTGTACCTTCAATTGTTGGCAGAGATTTGGGTCATTTTCAATGTGGCTAAATTTTTAACCATCGCAACGAGACTTGGCAAAAAGATTGCTTGGCCTTAGAGGACTTCTTATAAATATAAACTACTGTTTAAAACTTTAATTAAGGTCACTGATGTGTACACTGTTGTTTTTAAAAGGAAAAAATATCCTGCCATTATACTCTGTACATTTCTGTTTTTTATCCATGTTATATGTTATATTTTATCCTGGGTGGGTTGTGGATTGTTTTAATGCTTGTACACTTTTATGGTTTTTGTGATTTAAACCGAATAAAGTATCTTTTGAATTTGATTTGAATTTGGGTGGCCGCTCTTACCGGGTGCTTGCGGCGGGATTGTGGAACTCGCTCCCGGTGCACATTCGAGCCCTGAATGATCTGTCCACCTTCAGACGTGCAATAAAAACGTTTTTGTTTCCCGCCTCCGAGTAGTTGCCATTTTCTTCTTTTTCCCTTTGTGTGTTATGTTATAGTACCTGTCTAGCGCCAGGACGCCCCTTGGCTGGGGCATCTGTGCGCTACAAAAATATAATTAACATAACATAACATAACATAACATAAGTGGAGGCATTCGCACAGAGTGTGAGCATGGCACCGATGGGTTGCAGTCCTCTGGAGTAAGCGCTGTAGTGGTTTAACTTCATGGTGGCAACTGTTTCATCTGGGGGCGATGACGGGTCATGTGGTTACCCTCGGTTCAAAGGATAAGATTGGGAGGCATTTGGTGAGGTCTGTAGGGTCTGGCTGGGTTTAAGTTTGCTGTAAATGGTGGTGATTTTGTAGCTGAAGAATTGAAAGAGATTCTGGTAGAGGTCATTCCAAGAGGGATGAAGTTGGAGGTGTCCACTGGTAAGGTGAAATCCTTCACGACTGTGAAGATTTCTTTGCCTCTGTTGGTGCTGGCATTGAAGCAGTCCACCGTAGTGATGTATTTGGTGGTCTAGATTATTTAATGGTAGCATCTCTGGGCGGAGATGAACATGCTCCAGCCTGCATCGTCCCGGCTCATTCTCCATGCGCGCTCCAGTTGTTGCCGGGACTTTTCATCAGTCTGACATCATCCATGCACCAACTGGCCTGGTGTCTAGATATTGTGGTATTACTGTGTTTGAGCGTGCATGGGATTTGGCACAGGAGGTGGTTCGTTTGTTGAAATTCTTGATGGCTTTGGGGAGGCTGTTGCTTGGTTCGAGTCAGGGCCGGACTAGTGATTCCAGGCACCGGGCAATCCCCCGGGAGGCCGGATGGGGTGGGGACCGGTTTTTTGTTGCTGGGGATGATTGTTGGTCTGTGACGGAGTTGGAGTCAGACAGTCTCTCTGCATTAGTATGCTTTCTGATCTCCGCTCCATGCGGGGGAAAAGCAGACTTGCTATTGGTGGGGTCAGGTGCACCCGGGGCAGGCAGCCTGTGAGGCAATGATTGTGATGCTTACAGGCCTGACCGTGTGCAGGTCTGACTGTGTGTATGGGTGAATTAATTTACTAGTGCATGTGTGCAGGGTGCTACATGCGTGCACTAGTAAATTAATTCACTTGGCACCACTGGTCAGGCACTTTCACTTTTGGCCCCACAACAACTCAAGACCCTAGCAGGCTCGTCACAGGAGTGATGGATGACTGTTATGTCACCAGAGAGACCCCTGATCCTCCCTTCCCTATGGTGCGGCCACACAACGAGCCAGGCGGGCGAACTTGGGGAGGGGGCGCAGATCATTGGTCCGACTCAGCGAGACGCACGAGTCTGACCAATGATCTGCGCTCCCTCCCCAAGTTCGGCAGCCTGCTGCATTATGCATAGGTGCACAATGCGCAGGTTACTTCTGCCTATAGCTTCTTACATGCACGCGCAGCCTGGGCACCACAGACCGGCCGCAGACAGAGTAGAAGGGAAAGGCAGCTGCCAGCCATCCAGGCAGCAAGCAAGCAAGCAGTGGTAAAGTGCAGAGTGAATAGGTCGCCTGCCGCCACCTGAGCCTGCCTCCACTTCATAAATACAAAGTAAGTGTGTCACCCTCTTTCCTGGCTGAACCCTTGTTTTACCCCCTGTAGAGAGCCATCCGGGCCCTCTCATACATTGTTGCAGTTCACACACGCACTCCTACACCCCTCGGGCGGGGGTATAAATAAAGGGGCCGGAGATCGCATGTGGTCTTCTGGCCGAGAGTGAAAGTACTGTCTCTCGTGCATTTCTTACAGCGTAGTTGAGGCCTACATGACCTGGGCCCCACCACGCTGCACTGGCGATGAGGCCAGTCGCACCCCACGCGTGCCCGCCTACCTCTGGTGCTTTCAGTTGGAGAGCGCGCGGTGCCCACCCGTATTGCCTGGCTCTCGCTGGTGGAAGAACGAGGAAGAGACTGCAGAGCTCACCCGCAGAGCTCCAAGCGGGCCGGTGTCCGCAACCGCTGTGAGCCTGACATGGGCAGAGGCTGCTGCGCGCTGCCAGGTCGAGCCCGCCCACGCGCCTCCCTAGCCATCTGGAGGGTGTTCAGCCGGCAGAGCTCGCTGGTGCGGCGCTCGTCAAGGGGAGGTAAGTGCCTGCTGCCCCGCCCACAAACCGCTCCTCTCACGTGGCAGTCTCAGCGCCTGCCTCTCCACCGTGCCAACACCACACGAGGCCTGCAGGACCAAGATTTCTCACGCCTGCCTCCGAGCAGCGAGGCCCCGAGTCAGGGGCTGCCCCTTCTGCTGCCTGTGCCCACTGCTGCACCGGCTGCCCAAGCATGCTCTCGCTCCTCTATCTCCTCGTGGGGGGGCCCCCGTGTGGCTACACGTGAGGGGAGCGTTGGAAAGAGTGCCTCAGGTCCCTGAAACAAGCACTGGCAGCTGCAAAGGAGGGACAACAGAAAGTGAAAAGTAAAGAGGTGCAGAGCTGGAGGAAGGACAGCATAGTTTTGCAGGGACAGCAAGCGTCAATTGCAGGATCACGCCACAGAGGGGACTAGCCTGCTCACGCTTCGCCGCCCACACAGAGGTGTGCAAGAGGGTATATCGTGCCCCCACCTAGAGGCACAAGTGGCCACAGCACGATCAGGTACACAAGAACACGTGTTGAGAAACACACCCCTGAGCCGCATGTCAGCACGCAAGCCGCGCCCCTGCGCTTAAGCACTCATGCAATCACCGGCGACAGGGGCTGCCACCCAGCAAGATAGAGGGCGCAATCCAGCCATGGGTGCCAACCCACCACCACTAGTGCATACTCACACCGAAGTTGCACCGCAACCCCCCTTTAGTGAAGCCTCAGTCCCGCCACAGCAGATCCTAGATGGAAGGCCTGGGTCGGATGACTCAACCACTACTTAAGGGGGATAAGGGAGACGGACGACACCATGAAACAGTCACTCCTCATCTACTACGGGGGCGAGGAGATCTATGATCTGTTCAAGACGCTCTCCAACGCCGCAAACGAGGATGAGTACGACATTTTTTTTTTGTAAAAGTAGGCGAGTAAGACATTTTGACCCACAGCTAAACCACAACTTCGAAAAGTTCAAATTCAAGAGAGTGTGGCAGACCGATGCCAAATCCGTCGTTATGTTTTACGCCCGGCTACGCCGCCTGGCTAGCACGTGCCCCGTCACGGACCAGAGAGATGAAATCCAGGACCAGATCATGCTAGGATGCCGCTCAAAACTCTTGCGGAAGCTAATACTCCAACAACCTGGAATCTCGCTGGACGAGATCCTGGTCCTAGCCCGCTCCCACGAACTGTCAGACGCCAGGGCAGGAGAGATGGAAGCCGCCCTATATACACCGGTTGCTGCATCACAGGCTCCCAGGCACCCACCAATCAAGGAGGAAAAGGTGGGAGGTGACTAAATCATGGACTACAATTTTTCTCATCTCCTCAGGAACCAGATGAAGGAACTTTTTAAAGATTTTTTACTTCATGAAACAGACTGAAGATACTTGCCTAATTTGAGCAGCAAAGGAGAGCGAGGAGTCAAAAATGATGCCCAGATTTCTAGACTAGGAGTGTTGAGGGTGGTGGGGGGTCTACTTTGGTCAAAAACCAAGACACCAGTTTTATCAGCGCCAAGATGCTCCCTCCGGAGCGAACGCTGCGCTTTAGAAATACCCTCACAAATATCACAAATATCACAAATATTGGAATTTTATTTTAGCCATTTAGCCTCCATCCAAGCCATGACTCCTTTGAGATATTCTTTCAATTTGTAAAAAGCTGCCTCTGTATTGCCTTATCATCCTATACTACCCATTGTTAAAATCCCTACCACCTCCATACAACGTTGTCCCTCAACCTAGAGTGCCACCTCCATTGCAGTTGGTGGCTGTAGGAGGGGGGCAGGCTCCGTAGAAGGTGCAAGTGCACCTGTCGCGTACGGCCACCAGAGGATGCGATACCCCCGCCACTTAAGGTCCGTATTTGGAAGTCGCCAGTACATCTGTTGCCACTACAACTTTAATTGCATGATCAGACTCTCTGGTAGCCCCTACTAATTCTGTCGTCACTATGACTTTATCTTCAGGATTACAATTTCAATCAGAAGCGTCCTCCTAAGAGACTAATGTAAAATTAAGACTGGAATTCTAGGATCTTGTCAAGGGGACTCTTGAACTAGATTTCGTAAACACATATAATGAGGCTGAACTCTTGTATGTTTTTTTTTGTTGACATATCTTTTTTATTGAAAGAATTTCGACAGCATGTACACAATGTAATCAGCAGTGTTGGGGTATTGCACATATACAAGGTGAATACAGTTTCCCTATTTCGATTCCCATTATTTGACAGTCTGGCCATATCACAGATTTACGTCCCCATCCTCTCTCTGTCCACTCTCCCACCCATGGCTAGCATCACAGGTCTTCCCCACAGTTCAGCACAAAGGCGCCCTCTGTATTCATTCCAGCTGGCCTAGATCTTCCCCCACTTTCGTTGTCACCCACGGCCTTCATAAATTACTTTTTCCACCATCATACACCAGTTCATATCTCGTTTCCAGCCTCTGGGCACTGCTGACATTATGTCATGTCATACCTGGAGGTATCTAAAACTTTCCCACCTAGCTAGACCATATTCAAGTTGTAATTCGGGAAACAATATTACTTTCCCTCCTTTCCAGAGATTCCCAACCCTGGAATTACCAATCATGTCCCATTTATCAAATCCAGGCTTGAGTCTCAAAGTCCCCAATGTATTGCAATCCCACATGGTTGTGGATTGTATAATTTTTCCCTCCCAACCTAGTGTTTTGAAGGTCCTGTGCCATATTTGGACCGTTTGTGCTGTTCGTCCCGTGAGTGTTGCATGTTTGGAAGGAGAGTAAAGTGCCCGTTTGTAGCGTGTGGTTGCAACAATTGACGATCCAGTGCATCCATTGGTTGATTGTGGAAAGCTGTGCAGCTTGGTAATATTTGGGAATGTCTGGCAGCGCTATGCCCCCATCATACCAGTCGCAGGTTTTGTGAGCTCTATACGCGGAGCTTTCCCGTCCCACAGCAAGGCCCTCAATTCAGATTCAATTGCACCAAAGTATACATCGGGGACTGGGAATAGCGTATTTTACAGCACATATAGAAACCTGGGCAGCGCCATCACTTTAAATAGCGCTGCTCTACCCAGTAGGGATAGAGGCAGTGTCCTCCAATGGCAGATATCCTTCTTAAGGCTCCTCAATGGGCCCTGGAGATTATGATTGCTAAAGGCCTCTGGGTGACAAAGATCCACAGATATCCGAAGCCATCACTAGTCACCTTTTCTTCATTACCCTGAGATTGTCGCGGAACACACCGTGAGGACAAACAGCATTGATTCAGACCAATTAATGGTGTATCCTGAGTACTTCCCAAAGGATGTGAATATATCCCATATCCGACTCGGGGAGGTACATGGGGATGCCACACATAGCAAAATATCGTCCGCATAAAGGGATATTCTGTCTTCCCACTCCTCTGTTCATCGCCGGCCACGTATCAGGGGGTCCGCACGGACCCAAATCACCAATGGTTCCAGGGCTAGGGTGAACAATAGAGTGAGGAGAGGGGGCAGCCCTGTCGGGTCCCCCGTCTTAGTGGAAATTATCTAGAGGTTTTTCTGTTAACTATTACTCTGGCCAATGGTTCAGTGAACAATAGACATACCCAGGACAAGAACTTGGGGTCAAAGCCCATGTGTTCCAACACTGCAAAAAGCTATCACCACTCCGCCATGTCAAATGCCATACGGGCGTCGAGTGACAGGATTGCGTCGTCCTCTTGGCTAGATTGGACCTGAGCCAGTACCCATTGAAGACGTCACAAATTCAGGGCCGTGTTCCTGCCGGACATGAAGCCAGATTGATCCAAATGAACCGATTTATTTAGAATTTGGATCAGTCACAGGGCTAGAAGCTTCACTAATATTTTTACTTCAGCATTAAGGGGGCAGATCGGCCTGTAAGAGGGGCAGTTCTCAGGCGATCTGCCCGCTATGTGAATGACTACTATAGATGCCAGTCTTTGATCTCTGGGAAGTCCTCCCACTTCCCGGCTCTCCATATACATTTTCAGTAAGTGGGGTGTGATCAGCTCATTGGTGGTCTTATATAACTCTATTGGGAGACCTGAAGGCCCCATTTCACATCCTGAACGAAAACCTATCCAACCGCAACAAGTCTGCCTCCCTCCCCGCCAATCACATCAATTGGAAAAAGGTCCAGGATAACATTACTCTCAATCCGTCAATACAAACTCAAGCTCCCACCCTCTCCGGTAATATTGATACCGACGCCGATCTTTTTCACAACTGGATCACCCAAGAAATAAAATCCAGAATCCCGCCCTCACGCCCCCGCACCTCCCGGGGCAAAACTAAACCCAATGCCCCCTGGTTTACACCAGAACTCGCTAATGCACATCTGCTTTGTAAAAAGGCAGAAAGAAAATGGCGGAAGACCTACGAGGTTACTTATCGTACCTCTTATATCGCAACAAGGAAAAACTACCTTTCGGAAATCAAACTGGCAAAGAAAAACTACTACATCAACGCCATAAAAAACGCAGGCCAAAAACAAAAGGCGCTGTTTGCGATAGTCAAATCATTTACGCAACCCAAGGCTCTTTTGCCTGAAATCCCCCCCTCCCAGAAATTCTGCGATCAAATTTCTGACTTCTTCGAGGAAAAAATTGCCTCGATCCAGATCAACTTTCCCCCCCCCGCCACTCTCCCAGTGCCCCCCCCACTGGCCCCCCAAAGCTGTACGCTAAGTCGCTTCTCCCCTATCACTCTTGAGCAGTCGAAAAAAGCCATCCTGGCCTGTAAATCGGGCTCCCCGTCTGATCCTTGTCCTCCCAAGATACTTCACCAACTAATCGATGAGGTTAACCTGACCATCAACAACCTAATCAACTCCTCGCTTAGCTCAGGCACAGTTCCTAGCCGCTGGAAAAAAGGAATCGTCAAACCTCTTATGAAGAAGGCGAATAAACCCCCGACGGATCTCACCAACCTCCGCCCAATCTCGCTACTCCCGGCCTTGGGAAAAATCACGGAACATCTAGTCCACAATGAACTGAAACACTACCTAGATGAAAACAACCTTCTCCATCCTCAACAATCCGGATTCCGCCCCAAGCACTCGACAGAAACCGCTCTCATTGAACTGTCTGACACTATAAAAACCCTGCAAGATCAGAGAAAAAACTCCATCCTCATCCTTCTCGACCTAACGGCGGCGTTCGATACTGTCTCCCACACCATCCTTATCAGCAGACTCAGGGACATCGGCATCTCTGACTCTGCCCTATCCTGGATCTCGTCTTTTCTCTCCGACCGTTCCCAAACCGTTTCTTTGGGCCCATTTCACTCCAAAGACAAACTTGTCTCCTCAGGTGTCCCGCAAGGCTCCATCCTGAGCCCTCTCCTTTTTAACGTTTACCTCATTCCCCTCCTTAATCTAATAGAATCATTCGGCATACCTGTTACCTCGTATGCCGATGACACACAGCTCATTGTGCCATTGGACAAACTATCTACCAAAGCTGAACTCAACCTGAAACACTGCCTGACTGAAGTATTTCGATGGATGGACAATAACCACCTGAAATGCAATTCGAGCAAAACGGAGATCCTTCCGATCGGCACAAATATCTCCTTTTGTCCAGCACTTTGGTGGCCGGACAATTCTGTTGCCCCCCCCCAGACAGTTTCGTCGGCCAGGAACCTCGGCGTTACCTTTGACTCCGACCTCTCCTTCGATCAGCATGCCAGAACCGTCGCAGGCAAATGCTTCGGAATGATCAGATCCATGAGAAAGTTCTTTGACTTTCTTCCCATCGATGCCAGAAAGACGGTGACAGTAGCACTCATAATCTCGCGACTGGACTACTGCAACGGCTTGCTCGCAGGAGCCAAAAAGAACACCATCCAAAAACTGCAGAGCGTACTACACGCAGCCGCCCGTCTTGTCCTGGGCCTTCCCCGCAGATCCTCTATTTCTGCAGCACTTCGTTCACTTCACTGGCTCCCCCTTCACAAAAGGATTCTCTTCAAGATCCTGATTATAGCCTTTCGTGCCTACAACAAAACAGGCCCTAAATACCTCACCAAACGCTTCCCCCACTACCTGCCCAGCCGTCACCTTCGCTCAACCAACGACAACCTCATTCTTCTCCCCAAATACAATCTGAAAACGAAGGGTGAGAAGACCCTCAGCTTCCTTGCAACTAAAGCCTGGAACAAACTACCCAAAACCCTCAGACAACAAACCCAGGAAAAACCTTTCCGAAAACTGCTAAAGACCTGGATCTTTAATCTCCCGGACGATCACTCCAAAGCTTCCATCTAATCCTCTTGGACTGGCTCACTTAGGTTTACTAGCGCCAAGATGCTCCCTCCGGAGCGAACGTCGCGCTCTATAAATACCCCACAAATATACAAATATATACAAATATGACCTTAGCCGATGCAGTCTTTTGGATCACCTGGGCTATTTTGTCTGCTGTTGGGTTTGTTTCCATGAGGTCTCTATCTTCCATAGTGAGGGTGGGGAGATGTAGGCCTCGGAGAAGTTCCTGGGATGTGACCTCTGTTGCAGTACTCGTCGGAGCATATAGTTGTTCGTAATAGTCAGCGAAAGCATTTGCTATATCTTGGGGGTCTCTGAGGGATCCCCTCTCCTCCTGAGAGATTTCAATGACCCATTTGCTAGCCTTTTCTCTCTTGTCAGGCCACACTATCAGTTTCCCTGCCTTGTCTCCCATCTCATATATATGGTTTTGGTTCGCACACTAGCTACGTCTTGCCCCATCTGTGGTCACGTCTCTATATGCCTGCTTCTTAAGAGCCAGTCGTGTTTCACGTCAGTTGTGAGGTCTGTGCCAAGCTAAGCCTCTAGCGCCAAAATGTCTTGTTCAATTTTTCTTTGACTCCTAGCCATCTCACCAAAAGACATCTGCAGATTTAACAAGCCGTCCTACTTTACACCTGGGCACCTCCCGGCTAACTGCATTTGCCTAGGCCGTCCCGACTTGCCTCAGGCAGTAGAGGCTTGGTGTAATCATAGGACCCAGGGGGGGAGACCATCACTTAAAAAGTTAGCAATCGCAAGCGCAGTCCCCAGCATAGCAGAGGATGCCAGATGCTGTGCGAGGTTTCCTTGCTGCCTTCTTGTTCTAGGCGTGCCATGAGAAACGCAGCTTTGAGCCAGCACTCTCTGTTCGAGGGGATCGGGTCTTTCCAATTTATACAAATCTCCCTCCGAGTTAGCAGTATAAGGTATAACAGCAGCCCCTTGTGAATCTGTGATAACACCCCATTAGTAAAATCATTAACCCTAAAAAACACCAGATGGAGATTAGTCTCGATATTAATTTAAGAAATGAACAATAGAGAGTCCCCCGCATCTTTCCAAAAGGATCTTAACTCCGGGCATTCGAAAAAGATGTGTATATTGTCGGCATTGGGTAGTTTACATCTAAGGCATTTTGTGGGGGGGGGCAGCAGTGCAAACTTAGTTATCTTAGCCGGGGTGTAGTAAAGTCTGTTAAGCACAAAGAAATTATTCTTTTTCAAACTAGCTGGTTTGACGTATTTATAAAGTCATTTAAAGGATGGTTAAAAAAATCTTCAATGTCGTGAGCAAGGGGTGATTGATTCCAGACCGATGTTTGAAGGGGAACATCCCAGTCTCTGCTTCAAGAGGCCTTGTATACCACATGGATATTTCTTTCTTTTTTGGCTGGCCATTTTGCAATAACCACTCAAGTTCCCAATTCCCAGATTTTTTCACCAACTTCTGCCTCGTGCCATGATTTAAGTTGAAGATACTTAAACTTAGAGAGTGTGGGGCCTATCTTAGCTCTTAAGACCTCCCATGGAAGAATCTCATCTATGTCCACCAAATCCGACCATTTAGCCACACCAGCTCCCTTAATTGGAATCGCCAGGCTATCACAAAGGCAGAGTGGGGTCCCAGGGGAATCCCATATGGGAGCAAAATCGGAGAAATATCCTTTACCCCATCTGCATCTCACTTTATACCATATCGACAGGGCAGCCTTAAGGACCTTGAGACGCACACGTTTAATGAATTTTGGGGCCCTAAACTTGTATAGGATCGATCGTTCGAAAAATAACATCAATGAACTAATTATTAATGACAAGGGAGATAAATCTAGCAAGGCTGAAGATTTGCAAAAATGTCTTCTTTCTCTCTTTTCAGATCTGTGTAGGGAAAATCTGGCTTCTTCCCAGGATATAATATCTTCCTGGTTAAGGGACAAATCTCTACCTGCTCTAACTGAATCCAGTCGGGACGCCGTTGACGCTCCCATAACTATTGAAGAGATTAGGGATCAAATAAGGAGGTCTGAAAACAATAAAGCTGCCGGTTTGGATGATCTTTCGAACAAAGTATATAAACTTCTTCTGGATGAACTGTCCCCGGTACTTCATACCCTATTTAATTCAGTTTATATCCCTACAGGAGTGGTACCTAGATCCTGGAAGGAAGCTATAAGCGTTTTAATATTGAAGCCAGGGAAAGACTCCCTAAAGGCTGATTCCAACCGCCCTATCTCCCTGCTGAATGCCGATTATAAGCTCTTTCTGGGCATTCTGGCAGGGAGAATGGCAAAACTGGTACCGAGTCTGATTAACATAGATCAGAAAGGTGTCATGGTAGGGAGATACATCCAGCAGACTCAACTTTTGATAGGGAATATTGATTTAGCCGAGGTGAGGATGGATCCTTTAGCAGTAGTGGCCTTAGACGCTGCCCTTTCACCGGGTGTGTTGGAGGTATCTCTGGGGGGTTCTCGAGGATATGGGCATGGGTCCTGTCTTTGTCCAGACCTTAAGGAATTGTTACCAGGGTGCTTCCGCGAAGATCCTGCTGAATGGTACCCCGACTCCCAGTTTTGACATACAGAGAGAGACTAGACAGGGGTGCCCCTTATCCCCTCTCTTATTTAACATTTACATTAAGCCCTTGGCAAAAACTATTAGGCTAGATGACTCAATCTGTCCTTTTAAATCACAAAATTATCAGTGTAAAATAGCATTGTATGCTGACGATGTTGTAATTTACACTAGTGATCGAGAAGCGTCCACCCCACGGCTTGAAAATCTGCTGGAGGATTTTGGTTCAATTTCAGGGTATCTAGCTAATTCGGCAAAAACGGAAGTCATGTGTTGGAATATTGACTATAGGGGAGACCCCATTAGTAATGGATTTAAGTATCTGGGTATAAAAATTGTTAAGGACCTGAATAATATACCCTTGATTAATCTGGAGAAAATCATAAGGGAAATTAATTACCTCTTCGCCAGATGGAGGAATCTCCCTTTTGACGATCTATGGGAGGGTCAATCTGGTGAAGATGAGTATTCTTCCCAAGCTGACATACCTATTTAACGCAGTTCCCTTAACCTTCCCCAATAAGACTATTAGTAAGATCCAGGGGGAAATTGGCACCTTTATTTGGGGACATAAAAGCGCTAGGACGTTCTGGAAAAAACTGAGAAGAAAACTATTAAAAGGTGGGTTGGCTCTTCCGGACATCAGTTTGTATTTAACAGACTTTCAATTTAAGGGTATCAGGATGTTGCTCTCAATACCAGATGATACCACATGGGGTAGGCTCTTGGGTGAGATGGCAAGCGTGAGGGAGGCAGCGGAGGAGGAGGATTTCTATACAAGTTTGACTACTAGCCTAGTTTGTTTTTTGTGTCCAACAGACAACGATAATACTTCACTCGGTTACGATTTTATAGGCTCACAGAGAGTTTGGGCGGAATTCACTGAGCTTTTGTTTTCTTTAAAGAAGTTTTCCATGACTTTCGTCAGGCCCTCTCTAATATGTGGGACCTTAAAGTACCATGGATTGAGTGCAATTCCCTTACTGGCTCACTGTTTGTCTACACTATATATGGCCATATAGAAGAATGATCAGATATCCCTCGCGCAAGGTGCTGCACCCCATGGAATCTCTGCAGTCGTGAGCCAAAGTGAACAGAAGGTCCATCCGAGAGAGGCTCCGGCGGGCTCCTGAGTGAAATGTGAACTTCTGAGTTGTCGAGTTTTGAGTGCGCCATAAGTCTGTTACCCCCAATGCTATACAGAAATCTGTCAAGTGAGTGGGGGAAGACCTGGTGGTTATTGGGGGTGAAAGGTCAAACGAATCGTCTTGTTGAAATCTCTCCTTATGAGGAGTTTGCCAGGTGGAAACTCAAATAGGAGTTTACCAGGGTCTGATAGGGTGGTCTTATGCAAGGCTGGGGGTATGTAAACTGACAGTATGTTGATCGTTTCCTAAATTCCTGAGAGGGCCACATATCGGCCTAGGGGGTCAATCCAGGAGACCTGTACCGTCAACTGTAGTTGACTCTTTAGTAGAAAGCCCACTCCTCTGGAGCTTGCCGTGAATCCTGCATGTGCCACCATTTTAGACCCCCACTGATCTAGGGCCCTGCAAATGTTGCCCATTAGGTGTGTTTCCTGGAGGCGTACCACCCCGGGTGATTGTTGTTTAATAAATTCTAACACTACTCCTCTGTTTATCTTGTTGCCCAGCCCATTCGCGTTCCAGGAGAGGAAACGAATCTCTGGGTTAGCCTGTCTTCCCATTTCTGCTCTTTACAGTGGTCACTGGTTGCTTGGTAACAAGCCTGCCTACATCTACACTGACCTACATACAGAGTGCATCCCAAGTTCTCGTTTTTCTCTGTCTTCCTACAAAGTGATAAAACGTTCAACTCCCCCCTCTTCCACCCTTCAGTCCCTCCCTTTCCAAACTGAGCCACTCCCCAACCCACCTCCCTGCCCAGTGAACTCCAAACTGTCCGACCCCCAAACTCTGCAGAGTGCCTATCGTCCACCCAACAACATTACACTAGAGAAGTGAACGTGGACCATCTCCTATCTTTCACCCCGACCTCCCTTAATAGTAGTACTGTCAAGAGTGTCCAGATCACCCATCAGTTCCAATCCTGGGGGGTCATATCACAACCATTCATCTGCCTCCACTAATTTCTATATATTACCCTCATATCCAGGACATCACAGTTCTCCTTCCAGTCTCTCATCCTTGGCATCTTACCATGCATGTTGGTGCCTGTTCAGCAGGTCCCCTTCGCACCGTATACATTGTCACCTATTTATCCAGCTGGTTGGATTGAGCAGTTCATGTTTCCTGCTAATGGATCGTGTTCAGGGGACTATCTCGCCTCTTATTGTTGTGTGTTTCGGGGAAGTTGTCTTGATGGTTCTCCCGACCGGCATCACTGTCATTCTCGCTGGGTCCTGACTCGTTGGTTTCCGACGGTTCTCCATCCATCCAGCCACTCCCAGGCGACTCAAAAAAACACGTTTTTTCCTCCACCTCCACTCGCTATTGGGCGGGAAAGAGCATTGCATACTTAATTCCCTTGACCCTCAGTTCTCTTTTGACTACCTGGAAACTTTGCCATAGTCTCTGTACCTTCAGGGTAAAGTCTGGAAAAAGGTTATGCATGCATTTTCATAGAGCTTTGGGGGCACACTCCGGGCTGTCTGTAGGATCACATCTCTGACCCTAAAATGGAATATCCTGGTGGGCATGGAGGCCGCACCAGTCGTGGGCACCCTCCTAGTATTCTGTGGGCTTTTTCCACTGAAAAATATTTGGAGAGTCCTCGGGCTGCAGTTTCTTGGTCACCAAGTCCTCCACAAAGTGGTCTGCTGAGGGTCCCTCATACTAGTTGTGAGACCCCTAGTATGCTGCTGTTATTGCGTGTCGCTCTCCTGTTGAAGTCTTCCAGACGGGTCTCCATTGTAGCACTATCTTCTCAAGGATTTTGGACTTGCTTCTGAAGGGTCTTCGTGGCTTGGTCTCTGGAGGTAGTAGTGTCTGTGATTTCTTTCACTCTGGAGTTTACATTACAGAAATTTGTCCATATAAGTGACACTTCCATTGTGACTGTGTCCATTTGAGTCTCAAGGGAGATTCCTATACTCTGAATTGCTGCCTTTATATCTTGTAATGTTGGGGAGGCTCCATCTGCGGGGGTAGGGCTCACTGCAGCCGCTTGGTCTCGGACCTTATTAACCGGACTCCCCATCTTCTGTGAAAACAAACTGGTCCAGTTTTGTCTGCTGGGCGCCTTTGTGGCCATTGCTGCCCACCATTATGGTTACATCCAATGTCCGCTGTAGGGACTTGCCACCAATGACTCTTCTGGGTGGAAGGGAGGGGGTTTATTAAAGAAAGAGGGTATTCACCGTCGCCTTTGCTTAGGGTTTCTGCCCCCCCCCTTGGTGTCACCATTATGGACGCAGTTATTATGCGCCCAGAACTGGGGTACGGTATCCTGTATGTCCTGGGTCAGTCTTAAATTGTCCTCGGTAAGGAAAAGTCGAGTAGATTTAGCGTTATGTATGCAGATTCACTTTGGGACCCGTCTTGCTGTCAATTTACTTTCCTTTTGCCGGTCTACTCCGATTCCCTACCGGGGTCTGCAATATCTGCCGCACTTTTCCGGTTTTCCGCTCTCAGACCCCCTGCCCTGGTTTCGGCTTTTTGGGCCACGGGGAGGATGATGCGATGCCTGCAACTGGGGATGTCTTCACTTGACACCCGGAATCACCTGAGGGCAGTGCTTCCCCTCTCCAACCTGTCTGTGCTCTGAGACTCGCACCACTTATTTACTCTGAACCAGTGTCACCAACCCAGGAGTCATCCAGGTCGCCATTACCACAGGCATCTTCCACAGGAGCAGGTTCCATGGACTCACGGCCACCATCCTCAGTTCCTGATGTGGCGGCAGGAGATGTCAGCAGTTCCGGGTGAAACTTTTTTAAATGAAACACGTTGCGGGTCACTGTCTCCCGTCCTCTAGTAACAATGATTCTGGTTCCTTTAATGTTCACCACAGTCCAGGGAAATTTTTCATATGGGAGTTGGAATTTACCAGTATGACAGCGATTTCTCAGCAAGACTAAGTCCCCTTCCTTGATCCGGCTCTCTTGCGCATTCCGTCTGTGGCTTCCGTGGGCATTAGCCTTTCTCCGTCGAGCATTAATCCGAGGGTCATCGGGGTCCTCCGGCTGCCATCGGGGATGATGGGGTATGGAATCAGTGACTACCCGACCCATCACCCCAGTGGTGGTGTGAGGTGTCTGCCGGTAGCTACGAAGGAAAGTGAAGATAGCCAGCTCGATAGATTGTTTATTGTCAAGGGCAATTCGAATGACCTTGTTGAGGGTCCTCATAAACCGTGCGTAACTCCAGTATCAAGCCATGGGTGTCCATGATTTTCTCTATTTTAGGTATTACCTCAGCAGCATTGGGAGACATCACAATTTCCACCTATAGATATTTGGAATAGTCATCAATTGCCACCAGTGTGTGATGGCCATTGGGTAGGCTGCCAAAGTCCATGCTTACACAGGACCACGGTGATTGCGGTCTAGGTTCTGTTATGATGGGGGCAGTCTGAGGCAGGTCACCAGTGACTTGACATGCCGGACACGATCGAACCGCATTCTCCACCAGTTCGTCCATGAGGGGAAGACACACCTTGGTGCGGAGTCGTGACTTTGTTTTTACCATGCCTTGATGCCACACATGGGCCAATTGTACACATCGATCTGTTAGCGCTGTGGTAATGACCAGACAATGCCCTCTTAACAGGCACCCTGTAGGGTCTTCAGTGAGTTCATCTTTCACATGGTGTAAACTTTCCATAATCCTTTGGGCAGGAATTGTCAGAATTTTCCATTCTTCTTTGGCCTTGTGCCAGTTTCCATGTTGCAAGATCCGCTTGGCCCTTTGGAGGCACTCATCTCTGGCGGTGGCTTCGGATAGATCCTGCATGGACAGAGGAATTGGCAGGACCGGGCTGTGATGCATTTGACGTATTCTTCAGTGTCAGCAGCGTCCTCCATCTCTTTGTCCGTGGCTGCTCGGGGATGTCATGATAGGTAATCCACCTGATTGCGGGATCCGGGTTGGTGCTCCACTCGACAATTGTAGTCTTGGAGTTATAGCATCCACTTTTCGATTCTTGGCAGAGGCTTCGTGGATGTCCCTGCAATTAAGGCCACTAGAGGCTTGTGATCTGTCGTGACAATGAACTGTTTTCCATAGACGTATAAGTGGAAGTGGCGACACCCCCAATGGATGGCAATGGCCTCTTTCTCTATTTGAGAATACCGCTCGCTGCTCAGTCTCTGTGAAGGGATCTGCTTGCAAACGCCACAAGGGCCAAGTCTTCCTCCCGAAGTTGTCTCTGCAAGAGTACAGCTCCTAGGCCCATTGGGCCCGCATCAACGGCAATTTGGGCCATTCTCTCCGGGTCGAAGAAAGCCAATGTGGTCGCTTCCGAGAGGGTGTTTTTAATGTCCTTGAATGCCTTCTCTTGAGTTGGACCCCACTTCCACGGGACAGAGTCCTTGGTCAGCTCTCGTAATGGCAGTTTGAGGGTGGTAAGGTCTTTTTTTAACCTACCGCAGTAGTTGATCATACCTAGGAAGCTACGAACTTCCGTCACACTTGCGGGTGCAACTGCATTTTTGATGTCCCGCACCTTTTCAGGATCCGGGTTGACTCCCTCCGTGGAGAAGGTGTAACCGAAGAACTGGAGCTTCTTCTTTAAGAACTCTCATTTCTCTCTAAGCAACGTGAGACCAGCATCTTGCAGCCGTCACAGTACTTGCATGAGACGGGCATTGTGTTCAGGCAGCGATTTGGCGTGAACCATGATGTCCTCTCTTACATTAATTACCCCTGGGATGTCCATAATTAACTCTTGTATGACATTCTGGAACACTTCCGCAGCGCTGGATACTCCGAAACTCAAACGAGTGTAATGTCGTAACCCCACATAAGTTGAAAATGTGGTTATGTTCCGTGACGCCTCATCAAGCACCTGTTGGTGGCATCCAGATCGTAAGTCGAGTTTGGAGAACCAGCAGTCTCCCGTCATCTCTCCGATGAGGTCGTCAATTGTTGGGGTAATATGGAGCTCACGTTTGATTGAGGCATTGGGTAGGCGCATGTCAACACAGATGCGTACCGCGCCAGGCTGCTTAGGCTTCCGGGTGACTACAATGGGGGATACCATCGGCGTGGGACCGGTGACCTTCTCAATGATCCCAGTGGCCTCCAGTTTCTTCAGTTCCTGCTCGACCTGTGGTCTTAAGTGGAATGCTATTCTTCGATGCCGCAGAGCAACAGGTTGAACCGTGGGGTCAACATGTAAATAGACTTCTTTTCCTTTGAACCTTCCGATGCCCTCGAATACTTCAGAAAATTCCTCAAGTAAATGTTGCATGGACTCCTGATGCACGCTGAAGGCAAATGTTACTACCCCCAGGTCTTCTGCAGCCCGACACCCCAGGAGCATGCCTTGGCCGTCTTCGGTGACGTATATGTTGGTGTGGACGGTCCGTTCTCCGTGAGTCACTGACGTTTTGAAACGCCCCAGGATCTTCAGAGGGGTGTCCTGACCATATGCAAACACTATGATGGCTGATGGCTGCAGCAGGGGTGCAGGTCTCAATGTTCGATGGAGTGCGGTGGCCATAATGTTGATGGTGGCCCTGGTGTCTACTATCTCCATGGCTTCTTGATCCCCCACCCGGATCTTGCACTGGGGCAGGCGTCGCGCTTTGCGGGTGGCAGTGCCAATCATGTGCACCTTGTGCACTACCCGCTCTTCCTTCTCATCATCATCCATGTCACTTGCCATTTTGTCACCCTCGGGTACCGTGTTGACCCTCTGTCGTGGCTTGCGGTATTTCTTGGCCCTACACACTTTTTCAAAGTGATTAAATCGTCAACATCCAGAGCATCTTTTCCCTTTGGCAGGACAGTCCGCTGGCTGGTGTGGCGGTCCTGCCACAGTATCCACACATTGTGGCCGTCGCAGCATTGCGGGATCCTTTCTTGTTCCATTTCGTCGCGGGCTTAGTGGTTACAGCGTTAACCGGTTCCGTCTTCACAGGGACTTGGAGGGCTGCCTCCATGTGGTCTGCACGAGCTTTGGACAGCTCCTTGGTATGCCCCAGGGTCAAGATTTTGGCGAGAGGTTTGCCAGACTCCTCGAGGATACGTTCCCGAAGTTTGGCGGAGGCATCGCCCCTGAATCACTTGACCCCTTATCTCTTCCGTCTCGTCCTGAAACCTGCACATTGAGGCCAGATTTTTCAGCTGTGCGTGGTACGTGTCCAAGGATTCCTCTGGAAGTTGTTGCGCCTGTCTAAATATAAATCTCTCATAGTCCTGGTTGGCCATCGGCTCGAAATTCCCATTGAGCGCATTTATTAGGGTATGGTGGTTCTTCGGCGTTGCTTCCACGATTGTTTTGGCAACGTTGTGTATGTCCTTTCCTCTGAGGTGTAACAGCATTGCTCTTTTTTGATCCTTGTACACCTTGGTGGCTTCAAAGAAAATTTGTAGGCGGTCCACCCAGTCTTTCCATTTGGGCGCAAGGGAGGATGGCGATCCTTCCACTATGAAGGGCTCTATCGGAGGTATTTGTGACATATTTTGATTCACGCGCGAGCAACTCTGTCCTCACGGAATGCTATCGCTGTGCAAAAACCTTCCAAATCTGAGCCCCTGGCTGGGACGGGTGCTCCACCTTCCCTTCGGCTCCTGATTGGCGTCTGAGGAGTAAAGTCAGGCCCTCAAATTAGCTGGGTAAACTCTGGTCTTGCACCCCGGTGTCAAAAGTGTATGCAATGTTAATCCGTTTAAAAAAAAAAAAATGTTTTTATGTCTTTAGGGCAGGGGACCCCCACCTGAATGGTGACGCACTATGCTCTTGCCCAGGCTCTGCAAGTTGGGCCTTGACCTTAGCCTGCCTGCTGCCTTTCGTAGTGCTCGTCACTGCCACCTTGGGGCTTGCTGGGGGCGGGGTCTGGCACACAGCCTTTCCTGGTCTCCTTTCCGAGATCTCTTCTTCCCTCCACGTGGCAGGTCTACACGCTGGGCGTCCTCCGGCCTACGGAGTGGGCTGCGCTTGTCTTTTTCGCGGGCGGGGCTGCGCCTGCCGCCGAAGCACCACATGGGGCGCAGCTGCCTGGCCTCGCATAGCCGTGGGGACAGCGCACGCGTCAGGCAGCACCTCGGGCCGCCTTAAAGCGGTAGCCTCACCTCACGGCCATGCCGGGCCTCACCAGGACAGATACCCGCACGGGGCCGGAGCGCCTACCAGGGCGACGGGTGTCAAGCCGAGATGGCGCCGGTCAATGGGGAACGAGCGCCGCGAGCAACAGGACACGCTCACGGCTGCCTCACCGGGTTGCAACGGCACGCCCACCCTCGTCGCCAAATGTTGTGTCGGGCGCACTGGGCAGCGCCGACACTCGTAGGGCTCAAAGATGTTTTGGGGGGCTGGGGGCCTAATATTCAATAACCACAGGAGACTAGTGTAGTGGTTGACTTAATGTGGTCGTCTCTGTCGCCAACTGGCTGACGTGAGCCCGCCCCGTACTTTTATTACTTCTGGGTCACATGACCCTTACGTCGCGACGTGACGGTGTCGTCTCGTCACGACATTACAATGATGGAGGATGGATTAAAGAAAATGAGATTGCTATGTTTGAAAGTGCATGTTAATGAGGTGTGGGAAAGCATTGGAGAGAGTAAATAAAATGTAAGAACTGATGGACAAAATGTGAAAGTAAGAAGAACAAAAATAGGGGAGACACAGTTGAATGGGAGAGAGACCTAGATTTAGTGCTCAGAGGATAGAGAGTTCACATTGAGCGAAGTGTATGGACTTGCACACACTCTCGTGCCCTAGAGTCACAGTGATCTTTTTTCTCTCACACATCATTTCCAAATTGGAGAGAATCCTGACAAATGGACCGGGGTGGAAAGGATTATGAACTTTTTGAAAGCGCTTTAGGTAGACTCTAATGCATTTTTGGGTTGGCTCAACGATGAGTCGCAGAGAGATGATCAGAGACATGCTTCTTCTCCTGTTATCAAGGAGCATTATAACGAAGGTCCTGCAGAAAGAGGCGGACTGTCTCAAAATAATCAGAACTACTCGAGTCCAAAGAGTCGATACATGCAAATTATGAGAGATTGATGCAAGGTTTCAGGTAGCATAGTGGTGTTGAAAACACAGAATGAGAAACTCTTAGTGGGTTCTTATCTCAGTTTGTAGTTGTTTTGAGTCCAGAAATTAGTTCTCACATACAGCAGAATGTGATATGTTAGCAGTCAACGTCTTTAGATTAAATTTGTAAATATGCAAAATATTACAATGACAATTTGGAAGCAAAGCAGAAGATTAAGGAGAAATTCATGTTGGCACGGACTAAGCTGGCACAGATAGGATGTCATATGTGGCAGGTTGAGGGTTTAATACATGTTAAAGAAAAAACACTGCTTGTCATATTTGGAATAAGGTTGGCCACTGGAATTGAGAATGTAGATTGAATATGAATCGAGTGCAAAATGATTTTCAAATGCAATATATGAATGTGAAAACAATGCAAAATATGCAAGTTCATAGGTCATGTAATGCTAATATGCCCCAATCCCCAATGATGCAACACAAAATGGCAAACAGAAGGTACAGTTTGAATCCAAACTCCAAGATTCAGCAGAACCATTTCCTAAATGCTGACAACCTCCAACAGTTCCCAATTTTTGACAGTTCCGTTGGACTGAACCCTGATCAGTCTTGATGCCAGTGATTGAGACGGGAGGAGGATTGTGTGCTTGACCCAGTTGTAGAAGTAGACCAGAGTAGGCCATATGTGGATGAAGAAGTAGATGGAATCCTTTCTAGCGGATTCTGGAGCTTCCCGCTCTACTGTGAGAACAATTGTGGTCCAAATCCTACCCTTCTCTGGAAAACAAGTCCAAGTTGTAGACATATCTAATAGTCAGGGTACGAAACCAGTCTCGGAACTTCAGACGCACTAAAAGATGTAGACTTGACGTTGAAATCACGAGGAGCAACAGTTGGATTGTTCTCCGTCCTCACCAAGGAAGTTTACCTCCTAACTTAATGTTTGGTGAAAGAGGAAATCTGGGACTCTACAGGCAAAGACATTGGATTGATTAAGAATGTTGAACCAGTGAGATTCACAGTGAGACTGAAAGTAGATCATCCCTGAACCCTTCAATATAACCTGTTCTCTGCTTTTGACACTATCAAACATGATAACTTGATTGGCCTTCGTCAGTATTGGATGGGGTTATCTGTCCCTGTCCTAAATTGGTTCTCATCTTTCCTGGATAAGCAAACACAAAGAATCAAAGTCAACTTTGGCTGCCAGCCCCAAGGTCTCTATTGGTGCACCTCAAGGATCTGCACTCTCGCCCACGCTCTTCAATTTATTCATGGAACCTCTAACTGCCATTCTGAACGATTCAAACATTCAGTACCACATGTACGCGATCATATGTTTGCAGTCATATCTGAAGATCTCTTCTCCAGATGACATTAAAACTCTTCATGGAGCGCTTCAAAAAACTCAACAATGGCTAACACATAACCATCTGTTACTTAATTCCCTCAAAACAGAATTTCCCCTGATGATCCCCCTCAGCCACGAGGCCCCCAGGCAAAACTGGATCAAACTGAAAGTAGAGAGAGCCAGGCACTGCGATTAGTAAATTTCAGTCGAAAGGTAGCAAGTTTGTAGGTGCTCTCAGGTGTCGCCCATCACTCTGGGCGAGTGTGAATAGATCAAAATGAGTGTGGCCAATGGGTCATTGGATACATCCCTGAGGCACTCGAAATGATATTGTTCAAAAACAATTAAATGAGCAGGCTTAATTCTTTGTCTATGTGGTTCTTTTTATTTCTTTGTTATTCCATCATTGGTATTATTATCATATCCATATGACGTGTTATATCCAAATGAGTCTTTCATTTTCACAAACGAAACATTTTATAATCCGCTCCAATGCATTTCGGGCCACCGCCCTTCATCGGGGAGCATCTACAACAAAACAGTATATATAGGTGTAATCCTTATTCCAATGGGTGATTAAAAAAGCATTGAAAAGCATAACTATACATTCTAGAAAACCGGCGAAAATAAAACTAAAAAGCCTGGTATTTAACTTACACCAACGTGTGCTTTTTGTGGTGGGTATGGCATAATGTCCTGATGGTGAAGAAAAAGTGCTCAGTTAAGATACCAACAACGTAAAAACGTTAAGACGGAGGTAAAGGCATGCTGTTCATGCAGCTGTGACATCGTATAAACGCGGTATGTTTGTCCGGAAAGGAATTTAAAATAGTGGTTAAACGGTCCCAGGCGGGGCTTGTAAACGGAGGTTAACCCAAGTGACTGCGCGCATGATATGCGTTGCATTTCGATTCAGTCTACTTACATTCAGTGAAGTTTCAAATCTTCCCGGGCGCCGGAGACGGCTGTTCGCGATGTGTGTCTAAACGCGCCAATGTTTTGGAAGGTCATATGATCATTGGCCGTAAACATTGAAGAAGGACTATTTTCGTCCCTCATGGAACTAGGTGACAGACTACAATATTTACATGCAATGCGATGGTGATTAAATAAAGCTCTAAATTGATGAAATAAAATTAAAATAAAACATCGTGTAAAGTGAACCGGGTTAGTGATGAAAAGGAACAATAAAGAATTCGCAATTCAGAATAAGGTCAACAGAACATACATCAGCTGGGTTCAGAGCAGAACAAAAGGCATAAAATTGCCTTGGTTATAGTTTATAGGTAACATGCAAATTCCACGCGTTCATTTAAGCCCGCAGGCTTGGTTGCATTCAGTTTATAAATCCAGTGGTTTTCTCGCTGTAGTAACATTTTATTATTGTCTCTGCCTTCTTTTTTCTGTATGATTTCCAATGCCATGAATCTCAGTTGAGAGATGTTGTGGTTCATCTCCAAGAAATGAGCTGCAACTGATGATTTGAGATTGTGAGTGCGGATGTTGGATTTATGTTCATTCAACCTAGTCTTTAGTTTACGTTCTGTCTTTCCGACATAGACTTTGCCGCACGGGCATTTGAGAAGGTATATCAAGTTGTTGGAGTCACATGTTGCTGTCACTTGTAATTTGATGTTGTTTCCTTTCATAGGATGGGTTATGGTGTTGCCTGGTATAATGCTGTGACAGTTATTGCAATTATTGCATGGTCTCGTTCCTTTTGCAATCCTGTTGGGTTCTGTAGGTTGTTTCAATATTTCACCCAGATTTTTGCTCCTGGTGTGGGCAAAGATTGGTCTATCTTTAAACATGTCTTTGAAGTCCGGTTCTAACACTAACATTGGCCAATGTTTCATTATTGTTTTTTTGTACTCGGAGGTGGCATTAGAATATTTTGACACGATGACCATCCGGTCACTCTTTTGTTTTCTTGTCATAGAGTGTAACAAAGTGTGTCGGTTTAATTTCTCCACGTCTTTAGTAGCTTGTGTTAGAAGTTCTTCCGGGTATTTTCTATCTCTGAATCGGTCTTTCATTTCTTCCATTCTCATTATTGATAGATCCGGATCTGATGTTATGCGTTTGACTCTCATCAACTGTGATTTCGGTAAATGTTTTTTTAGGGAGGGTTGGTGAAAGCTATTATAGTGTAACATGTTGTTACGATCCGTCGGTTTGCGAAAGATGTCAGTTGTTATTTTGTTGTTTTGTACAGTGATTTGTACATCCAAAAATGTAATGGTCTTGGAGTCTATTGTCCAGGTGAACTGTATTCGTGGATTGGCCACATTGAGGGTTAATAACGCCTGTTCCAAATTCTGACGTGTGTTGTTCCAAAGAATAAACAGGTCGTCAATATACCTGCCGTACATCTTTAGGTTATTTTTCCATTCTGGATTTGTCCAAATGTGGGACTGTTCGAATTCTCCCATAAAGATGTTCGCGTAGACTGGGGCTGCGCTGTTTCCCATGCTGGTGCCCACTAGTTGTAGAAACCAATTATCTTTATATACGAAATAGCTGTGGTATAGCGTAAACATGACTAACTCCATTAGGAATGTTTTCATCGAGTCGTCTACTTCAAGTTTCAAAATGGCTTGTTCCATGGCTTCAATGCCTTCTTGATGTGGAATGGTCGTGTACAACGAATTAACGTCGGCAGTACATAGCCACAATTCTTCGTTAGGGTCGTAGGGAGAAGCATACCAACGATATCAATGAACGGAAATTGAGAAAATATCGGCGGGACACCTTGGGTTATAAGTTAGGTGAGGTATACACCTGGGCGGAAGTGTACGCTCAAAAAAGGAGGAATCGCCCTTACACTCAGAACACCGAAACCTCATCCTCAGATAGTGATACTACTCACCGACAAAGGAAAAGTGGTCCTACTACATCAGGAACCACAACCGAACAAACACCAAGTACGTCTACCAGTTCACTCAACACGGATTTTTTAGACCAGGTCGGAGAACCCGACGATCCAGGAGGAGCAAAGCAAAAAACAGTTCCACCGCAAACAAGGAGCACAACACAAAAAGACAAGAAAAAACCGAACTAGTCATTAACATATCTGACTACTCCTTCACAGATCAAGAAATGAAACTATTACAAAGAGGCACTTCATTCGTACCAACAACAAGAACTGATTTACTTGAGCTAGAAGTTAGCACATTTAAACTGACTAGAAAATTGAGACTACGTCACTTTTTTACTAACATAATGCCATCAACTGGAGTAAATGAACCGGATCCACTAATGGGACTCAAAACCTCCAGCTCCTTCCAGGCTCCCCAAAGTCACAAAACTATAGACTTATTCGAACAAATGGTCAGACAAGATCTGTCAACAATCAACTTTGAGAAAAACAAATACAAGAATGTCACACAAAAAGATCGTGACACGTTAAAGAAAATAGCAAACAACGACAACATAATGTGCACCAAGGCAGACAAGGGCGGTGCCCTTGTTATCATGAATTCAAATATGTATCACAAAAAAATTCAGCAGCACTTATCAGATAATTCCACCTATCTACAGCTCCCAGCAAATCCTACTTCAGAATATATGAGACTTTTGACTGAAATAGTGAACAGAGCAACCATACAGGGAGTGATTAACCAGAAGACTAAAAACTTCTTATTGAAATCCAACCCAAGAAGCCCGAACATATACGCTGTTCCTAAGATACATAAGAATCTAATGGATCCCCCAATCCGACCCATTGTATCCACCCGCAACAGCATACATCAACCAATAGGTCAATTTTTGGACCGCCATCTGCAATCAACAGTTCAAGCTTTACCGAGTTACATTCGTGACACAACGGATTTCTTAAAGAAATTGGAGACGGTCATCATAGACCCTAACGAAGAATTGTGGCTATGTACTGCCGACGTTAATTCGTTGTACACGACCATTCCACATCAAGAAGGCATTGAAGCCATGGAACAAGCCATTTTGAAACTTGAAGTAGACGACTCGATGAAAACATTCCTAATGGAGTTAGTCATGTTTACGCTATACCACAGCTATTTCGTATATAAAGATAATTGGTTTCTACAACTAGTGGGCACCAGCATGGGAAACAGCGCAGCCCCAGTCTACGCGAACATCTTTATGGGAGAATTCGAACAGTCCCACATTTGGACAAATCCAGAATGGAAAAATAACCTAAAGATGTACGGCAGGTATATTGACGACCTGTTTATTCTTTGGAACAACACACGTCAGAATTTGGAACAGGCGTTATTAACCCTCAATGTGGCCAATCCACGAATACAGTTCACCTGGACAATAGACTCCAAGACCATTACATTTTTGGATGTACAAATCACTGTACAAAACAACAAAATAACAACTGACATCTTTCGCAAACCGACGGATCGTAACAACATGTTACACTATAATAGCTTTCACCAACCCTCCCTAAAAAAACATTTACCGAAATCACAGTTGATGAGAGTCAAACGCATAACATCAGATCCGGATCTATCAATAATGAGAATGGAAGAAATGAAAGACCGATTCAGAGATAGAAAATACCCGGAAGAACTTCTAACACAAGCTACTAAAGACGTGGAGAAATTAAACCGACACACTTTGTTACACTCTATGACAAGAAAACAAAAGAGTGACCGGATGGTCATCGTGTCAAAATATTCTAATGCCACCTCCGAGTACAAAAAAACAATAATGAAACATTGGCCAATGTTAGTGTTAGAACCGGACTTCAAAGACATGTTTAAAGATAGACCAATCTTTGCCCACACCAGGAGCAAAAATCTGGGTGAAATATTGAAACAACCTACAGAACCCAACAGGATTGCAAAAGGAACGAGACCATGCAATAATTGCAATAACTGTCACAGCATTATACCAGGCAACACCATAACCCATCCTATGAAAGGAAACAACATCAAATTACAAGTGACAGCAACATGTGACTCCAACAACTTGATATACCTTCTCAAATGCCCGTGCGGCAAAGTCTATGTCGGAAAGACAGAACGTAAACTAAAGACTAGGTTGAATGAACATAAATCCAACATCCGCACTCACAATCTCAAATCATCAGTTGCAGCTCATTTCTTGGAGATGAACCACAACATCTCTCAACTGAGATTCATGGCATTGGAAATCATACAGAAAAAAGAAGGCAGAGACAATAATAAAATGTTACTACAGCGAGAAAACCACTGGATTTATAAACTGAATGCAACCAAGCCTGCGGGCTTAAATGAACGCGTGGAATTTGCATGTTACCTATAAACTATAACCAAGGCAATTTTATGCCTTTTGTTCTGCTCTGAACCCAGCTGATGTATGTTCTGTTGACCTTATTCTGAATTGCGAATTCTTTATTGTTCCTTTTCATCACTAACCCGGTTCACTTTACACGATGTTTTATTTTAATTTTATTTCATCAATTTAGAGCTTTATTTAATCACCATCGCATTGCATGTAAATATTGTAGTCTGTCACCTAGTTCCATGAGGGACGAAAATAGTCCTTCTTCAATGTTTACGGCCAATGATCATATGACCTTCCAAAACATTGGCGCGTTTAGACACACATCGCGAACAGCCGTCTCCGGCGCCCGGGAAGATTTGAAACTTCACTGAATGTAAGTAGACTGAATCGAAATGCAACGCATATCATGCGCGCAGTCACTTGGGTTAACCTCCGTTTACAAGCCCCGCCTGGGACCGTTTAACCACTATTTTAAATTCCTTTCCGGACAAACATACCGCGTTTATACGATGTCACAGCTGCATGAACAGCATGCCTTTACCTCCGTCTTAACGTTTTTACGTTGTTGGTATCTTAACTGAGCACTTTTTCTTCACCATCAGGACATTATGCCATACCCACCACAAAAAGCACACGTTGGTGTAAGTTAAATACCAGGCTTTTTAGTTTTATTTTCGCCGGTTTTCTAGAATGTATAGTTATGCTTTTCAATGCTTTTTTAATCACCCATTGGAATAAGGATTACACCTATATATACTGTTTTGTTGTAGATGCTCCCCGATGAAGGGCGGTGGCCCGAAATGCATTGGAGCGGATTATAAAATGTTTCGTTTGTGAAAATGAAAGACTCATTTGGATATAACACGTCATATGGATATGATAATAATACCAATGATGGAATAACAAAGAAATAAAAAGAACCACATAGACAAAGAATTAAGCCTGCTCATTTAATTGTTTTTGAACAATATCATTTCGAGTGCCTCAGGGATGTATCCAATGACCCATTGGCCACACTCATTTAAAACTGGATCAAAGAAATCACTGCACTCAACTGCACCACGCATATGGTGGACTCCGCTTGTTCTTTAGGTGTGACCCTGGACACATTTCTAAACAAGCAAGGCCACATCAGTGCCACCATTAAGAGTGCCAATCATCAGCTCAACACTCTGAGGAAAATCAAACCTTTCCTACCTCCCGAGGACATACAGTCAGCAGTCCAATCTTTAGTTATCTCACAACAAGAATATGGCTTGGTGACCCTAGCTGGGCTTCCTAAATCTAGATTACCTCCGCTGAGAGCTACTCTGAACGCCTCTGCCAAACTAATCCCAGGTACTAGAAAGCATGAGCATATTACACCTGACTTAATCCAGCTTAGCTGGTTTTCCATTGAAGCAAGGATTCACTTCAAAATGCCCTGTCTGACCCATAAAGCTATACACTTCTATAGTCCTGTTTACCAGGCAAAAACACTATAGCTCTTCGGAGCCAGGCGAAACTTAAGAAGCTCCAATACCCTACATCTGAAACCACCGAAATTCAACAAAAAACTGAACTTACAATCGTGCCTTCTCAGGGCTGGCTCCAAGAATCTGGAATGCCCTCCCAACGGAGATCAGAGCCAACCCCTCGACTGCTTCATTAAAAAAACAGGGCAAATGGCTACTGTTGGAAGAACTTCATCAACAATAGCCCCTATGTCATTTGCTAGACAGTGCCCTTTCGTGCTTGACAATCATTTTCACTTTGTGTGTTGAAATGTATGCGTAACAATTATGTGTTTGATATATGTGCTTGACAATCATTTTTACTTGGGGCGTAAAATGTATTCCATCGTTTTTTGGAAACAGTTAGATGCTAAAACTGCTCGACCCCATCGAGCTGGGCTTTTACTTGTTTGTTCACTTGCTACCCACATTTACTCTCATGTGACAGGTTCTTCTTATGTTCCGGATTCTATTGTACTTATACTGTGTCTTCATGACAACTTTAGTTTTCCTCTTTGTACAGTGCTCTGATACCCGTCTGGGTCTTGTTTGTGCTTTATAAAACTTGTCAAATAAATAATAATAAATAAATAAATAACCACACAGCTGAGGGAGTGGCAGAAATGACGCCAGCCCTTGAATCCATCTTAGAATGGGCACCTTGAAGGAAGTGCTAGGACGTCTCTGTAGCTCGCCAGTGACGGATTTGTAAAGGTTGGACAAGAAATGTAAGATAGGTGAGGACCTCGTAAAGGTGAATCAGATTATAGTTCGATTTTGTCATGTAATACTGAATCCTGCCCTGATTCTTTCAGATTCAATGTGATGCAGAGTAGTTCTCGGTCGCTGAACTGTGTCAAGCATTCTTATACATTACCTTACATGAGGATAGCCAATTTCTTTTCGCTTTTGAATCATAAGGGAAAATCCTTGTGTGGCGTTGAGTCTCACAGGGGTGCAGAGAAGGTCCCTTAATAATTAATCATATATTGAAGAAAAGTCTGGGGACCCTTCGGATGCCTTGCAGTTTGGTTCTGATGCAGTAGATAGATGACTCATCGCTGGTGTTTATAACTCGAGACGCCTGCAAGCAAGACACAATTGGTTTGCTGAATCACCTTCCAGAAACGCAAGGTGCCCTCTACAAATCTCCAATATTGCCAGAAGGATTTTCTCCATCTGAGGCACCACATTGAGACGGAAGCTAGGAGAGCGTCCAAAGGACGTATCGCCACAGTGCTGCAGATGAATGCCTCCACGACACAGAGAGAAGTCAAGATGTTCCTGGGAATGGTGGCTGCGGTCGTCTGAGTACCATTCCCTTGTGGGACCTCCTTTATCTGTGACTCGGACTTTGTACATGGGGCCATTAGTCACTTGATAAAATTATTTATAAGAGGTGAGGACTAGAGATATGAACTGATTTGACAACTCTACCATCGAGGCTTACTGTAGCAAAGAGGAAGTAGAGTGTGTGCAGTTAGAGTGCATTTAAAATATGTGATCCCACGGCAGGGACTCAAGGCCATTCTGTTATATGTGACTGTAATCATAAGCTCCCATGGAGAAGTACCATGCCCAGGTGGGCTGGGCAGGGGAGCAGCTTCAGCTGGGGTGTTTGGGGTGTCTCACCCCTCAAATGCATTCTTGGTTTGGTAGTTGGGCCTGGGGCCCTGAGTCTGTTTTTCTCATTGTTCTCATTTCACTAGGAGGTTTTTACTTGTTCATTTTTTGGATCGGGATCTTAAACATATACAATGACTGGTTTATCAAAAAAGTAGTAAATCTGCACCCACAGAAGTACTCCTTAAATGGGTGAGAATTTACAGCTTTTTAATATTCACAAACATTGGCAGTCATAGGCTTGGCAAGCTGCCCAAGTCTCACGTTTCTAGGCATGCCACTGGCAATCAAACACCCAACACGTGATGGGATGAAGGCTTGCAACACATATGATTGGAACCTAGCTGTCGTCTCAGCTCGTTATATACCTAGAAACCAAATGCCCTTCTCAAGTCCAGCTAGATTTTCTAATATTCCAAAAGTACAAAAATATGAGCGATATGAACCACTCCAGGAGGGCCTTAAAACAGATACGAGCACAGCTGATTGAAAGTGGGGCCAGCATTCATCAGCTCAAAGATTTAGGATGCCCAAAAGGTGCAGGGTCTGCAGTTTGACATCACGTAATGTTGTATTTTGAGGGCTGTGGCAATCTCCTAAAGCATTCTGGGATCTGGCAGATCCCACTTCTAGTTTTAGCTGGTCTTGAGACGGGCATTTGGTTTGTTCCTGTATAGTGATCTGACCCAACAGCAAGTGTCCAATCATATGTTTGCAGTCATAAGATCTGAAAGAGAAGAAGGACTACAAAGAGTACACCTACAGGTTATCAAGGATGGACTGTGGGCACACATCATGCTATGGAGACCCTGATCCCTGCTCGATGCCTGGCAGCACTTGTGCAAATGCTTGCTTGGTGGCCTCCTTGCACCATTTCTCAGTGAGGGTGCTGGCTTCGAGGGAGGAGGCTTGTGATCTACAGGTGGTTTGCTTAAATTGCTTCCCAAGAAGACCCAGCATTATCCTCCTGTGTGACCTTTATTCTTACCTTGTGCTCCAGCCTTGTTATTTTATGTTTACTTCCTAATTGTTGTTCCATCACCATATCCACCCACTTGCCTCCCTGTTCCGAGATGCTAGTTCACAGCACCTGAGTATACACAGAGACTCTTCCACTGGACTGTTATCTTACTAGGCCATTTGGAGTCACTGCAGGACTCTCCATCACACCACCTCTCATGACTGGGACCTTGATGAAAATACAAGAGCCTCTGCCTCTGTCCCCCACTAAGCCGAGCAACGAAGACCACAAATTCCAAAGCCATGGGGCATGAATATCCTGGAGAGCCCACAGGCCTCCGCGGTACCCTCCATACTGCCAGAAGCAAGCCATGCCAACCTGTGTGTGGACTACGTGTTCCTCATCTCCAGCAGGCGTTGTGTTAGCACTTGCTGTTCCCTACTGAGTGAGTCACAGGTATAGAGGAAAATGGAGGATTGTGCCCTCACAATTTGTCAGCAATGGTCCAGAAGAAAATTCAAACATTCTTTGAGATTTTTACTTGCATGAATTTTATTTCGTGTTACATCTGTGTAAAAAAGGACAGTCGACACGTGTTTCGCCCTAAGAGGCCTGTTAGACGGGGACCCGGAGGGTCGGCCGAGGACAGGGGGAGAGGCCTCCGGTGAGGGCTGTCTCCAGCGATCGTACAGACAAGTAACTTCCCTCCCACAGATGGACACCACACAAGGTTAAGGTCTACACACTTTATATAAGGTTCTTGAGGCAAGGTTATCAACGATACAGTGGGATCAGGACACGAGGATCCTCCCAATTCTAGTCTCTGTAGTTAAAGGGGTAGCGGGACAGTCTTGGTACCGGTCCGGTACAGGGGCGGCAAGAAGGAGCTCACAATCCTCGAGCTTAGGGGTCTGCAAGGTCGGGCCACGGCAGCGTCAGCAGGCTAGGATGAAAGTTCTCGGCAAGGAGGGCCGCGGCAGCGCCAGCAGGCTTGGATGATAGTTCTCGGTAAGGAGGGCCGCGGCAGCGCCAGCAGGCTTGGACGATGGTTCACAACGAGGAGGACCGCGGCAGCGCCAGCAGGCTAGGAGGATGGTTCACAGCAAGGAGGGCCGCGGCAGCGCCAGCAGGCCAGGATGAATGGTTCACAACGAGGAGGGCCGCGGCAGCGCCAGCAGGCTAGGATGATGGTTCACGTTGCAGAGGGCCGCGGCAGCGCTAGCAGGCTTCAGAGATGGGTTCACAAGGCAGGGCTGCGGCAGCGCCAGCAGTCCGTCAAGGATGAGTTCTTCTCGGTGTCTCTCGACTCCAGGATACAACTGCCTTCCTGCTCTGGAGCTGCCCCAGTTATAGGTCTGGTCTCCTTTGATGTCCGGACCCTCGCGCTTGGAGGTCGGGAGGTCCGGGATGAGGGAGTCCAGACACCCAGCAGGGGGGTGGAGCCAGCGCCCGGGGAGGCCGGGGGCGATCGACACCTGGCGGGGGAGAGCCGTTGACACTCCTTCTCCCATTGACCTGCCAAGTGGTCTCTTCACCTCCTGGGAGGATGGTGGTGCCTCGATGTCGCGGCCTGGCCAGGCCCAGGGTTGGGGTCGAGCCGAGGCCACGCGGCCGCGTGATGCAGTGTCCAAAGATGGCGGCGGGCCGGAGCAATGGTGCTGTCGGGGGCCCGGGCCAGCCGATACTGGGGTGTTCGGGAGCTGGAGTCCCGTTGGGGACGGGTTGTGGGTTGCCTCGGTGGGTTGCCGGAATGGTGCTTGCTGGGAATACAGGGAGAGCCGGGGTCCGGGCCCTGTCGTGCGGGGAGGGAGCGGACCTTCCACGAGGCCTGTCCAACACGTGTCCCCCCCAGCTGAAGGCAGGGAGAGTCACCCATCCTCTTGGGTACTCTCCTCGCCGAGGCGGAAAAAGCGTGACAGGCCATCTGCGTTGGCGTGGTCCTGGCCAGGACGATGCTCCACAGTGAAGTCCATCCCCTGCAGAGAGATGGACCATCGCAATAGTTTTGGATTCTCCCCCCGCATTTGCATCAGCCATTGCAGGGGTCGGTGGTCTGTTTGTACCCGGAAATGGGTACCGAAGAGATAGGGCCGGAGTTTCTTGAGGGCCCATACCACGGCGAATGCCTCGCGCTCGATAGTGCTCCAGCGCTGTTCCCGGGCCAGCAGGCGTCGGCTGATGAAGGCCACTGGCTGATCGACTCCCTCGGCGTTGAGTTGAGAGAGGACCGCCCCAATGCCATGATCTGAGGCGTCCGTCTGCACTATGAACTCCCGGCTGTAGTCGGGGGCCTGGAGCACGGGGGCGGTGCACATGGCGGCCTTCAACTTCTCGAAGGCCGCTTGACAGTCTGGAGTCCAATTGATTGTTTTGGGGTTCTTCTTGGATGTGAGTTCTGTGAGGGGCCCCACAATGCTGCCATAGTCCTTCACAAACCGCCGGTAGTACCCAGTGAGCCCCAGGAAGGCCCGGACTTCGGTTTGGGTCGTAGGGGGTTGCCAGGCCTGGATGGCAGCGATCTTGAGCTGGAGGGGGGCCACCAGACCGCTCCCCACTTGGTGTCCCAGGTAGGTCACGGACCCTTGGCCGATCTGGCATTTGCTGGCTTTGATGGTGAGGCCAAGCCGGCCGGAGGGCGTGCAGGACTTCCCGGAGGTGGTGGAGGTGGTCTGCCCAGTGGCGACTGTACACAGCAATATCGTCCAGATAGGCGGCGCTGAATTCTTCGAGGCCCGCCAGTACCTGGTTCACGAGCCGTTGGAAGGTAGCTGGAGCGTTTTTCATGCCGAATGGCATCACCTTGAAGTGGTAGTGGCCATCTGGGGTAGAGAAGGCGGATCGTTCTTGGGCCCCGGGGGTGAGGCCGATCTGCCAGTAGCCCGCTGTTAGATCGAAGATGCTCAGGTAGCGGGCGGCCCCCATGCGGTCAACGAGCTCATCCGCCCGGGGGATAGGGTGAGCGTCGGTTCTGGTAACGGCGTTCAAGCCCCGATAGACCACACAGAACCGGAGCTCGGGGGCAACGCCCGGGGCAGCAGCCTTGGGGACCAGTACGACTGGGCTGGCCCAGGGGCTGTCAGATGGCTCGATCAATCCCAGAGCCAGCATTTTGGTGACTTCGTTCTGGATGCAGGCGTGCACCCGATCGGTCACCCGGTACGCCCTGTGTCGAATAGGTGGACTATCTCCGGTGTCCACGTCGTGAAGGCACCAGGGGGTGACCCCGGGTGTGAGGGAGAACAGGTTTGCGAATTGAAGCAGGAGACCTCGACAGTCTTGGCGTTGCTCCGGGGACAACGCATCGGAGAGTCTGACCCCTTCCACTGAGCCATCCTGCTCAAGGGTCCTCAGTAGGTCAGGGAGGGGCTCGGAGTCTTCTTCCGTCCCACTATCGGTAGCCATCAGAAGGCTGAGTTCCGAGCGTACGAAGTGGGGTTTGAGCCTGTTGGCGTGGAGGACCCGTAGGGGGTTCCGGGAGGACTCCATGTCGATTAGGTAGGTGACGGGACCCTTGCGCTCAATCACCTTGAAGGGTCCTGTCCATTTGTCCTGTAGGGCACAGGGTTCGACCGGGGACATCACCCAGACTTGTTGTCCCGGCTCGAACTCGATGGAGGAGGCATGCTGATCATACCATTTCTTCATGTCCTCCTGACTGGCTTCAAGGTTGGCTTTGGCGAGCTCCCTGAATCGCCGGGTCTGGTTGCGAAGGGTCAGGAGATACTTATATACATCTGGAGGAGTCTTCTGGGGGGCCACCTCCCACCCTTCCTTGACCAGGCTGAGGGGACCCCGGACGGGGTGTCCGTACAGGAGCTCAAATGGGCTGAAGCCCAGGGATTTCTGGGGGACTTCTCGGTAGGCGAACAGGAGGCACGGGAGCAGCATGTACCATTGGCGACCTAGGGGTTCTTCTAGGCCCATGATCATTCCCATGAGTGTGCGGTTAAACCGCTCGACCAATCCATTTCCTTCTGGGTGATAGGGGGTCGTGAATTTGTAGGTGACTCCGCACTGTTGCCAGAGGGACTTCATGTACTTCGAGATAAAGTTCGTGCCCCTGTCGCTGACGACTTCTCGGGGGAAGCCCACCCGCGAGAAGATCCCCATCAGGGCTCGGCCTACCACGGGCGCTGTCACAGTCCAAAGGGGGATGGCCTCAGGATAGCGGGTGGCGTGGTCCACCAGGACCAGGATGAATCGGTGCCCTTGTGCTGTTCGGGGGTCCAGGGGCCCCACAATGTCTATTCCCACCCGTTCGAACGGGGTGGTGACGATGGGAAAGGGTTGCAAGGGTGCTTTGGTCTTTCGGCCGCTCTTCCCGCTGGCCTGGCAGGTAGGGCAGGTCCGGCAGTGGTTGGAGACATCATTTCGCATTTTGGGCCAGTAGAAGTGGGTCACCAGGCGGCTGTACGTTTTGTCTTGCCCCAGGTGTCCGGCAAGAGGCACATCGTGTGCCAAGTTCAAGACGAAGTCTCTGAAGCGGAGGGGTACCACCAGCACCCGGCTGGCCCCCAGCTCAGCAATCTTTTGCTCAGTGTAGAGCAGGTCATTGTCCCAATAAATCCAGTGGGCCCCCGAGGTGTCTCCTGCGCTCTGGGCGAGGGCTTGCTGCCGGAGTCCCTCGAGGGAGGGACAGGTTCTCTGCTCTTGTCGGAATTGTTCCTGGGTGGGGCCACCCTCTTGACGACACTGGGCCAGTTCTGGAAGGTCCCGGAGCCGATCAAGTGCTTCTTCGCTGGACTCTGGGGAACTGGGCTCCGGGGCTGCTCCTTCGGGGACGATCGGTGGAGGGGGTTATGGCCATTCGGGTTCTTCGGAACTGGCGACGGCGCGGGCGTCCATGGACCGGGTCGTTACGCAGACCCATTCGGGGAGGCCCAGCATCCCCAGGTGCTCTCTTCTCTCGACGGCTGCCCAGGGAGAACTTTCGAGGTCGTTCCCCAGGAGGCAGTCCACGGGGGCATCATCGCGGACAGTTACTTTCAGCATTCCGGACACTCCTCCCCACTCGAAGGTGACGCAGGCCATCCAACACAGGCTTTCTGAGTTGTCGGCCGACCGTACGGGGCAAAGGATGTTTGGTAAGATCTGGTCCGGGGTCACCAGATGACAGCGGACAGCGGTCACACTGGCCCCGGTGTCGCTGAGGGCTTCAGCCCGGCGCCCATTAATGCTGACCCACTGGCTGTATTTCTGCGTGTTGGCGGGAAGGGGAGCCTGCGGGATCATGTCTCTTTCCCCTAGGCAGACCAGGGACATGGCGGCTGGTTCCCACTCGGGCTGGTCGGGCTCGTACTCCTCAGTGTCTTCTGGGGTTTGCTCTTCCGCCAGGGCGGCGGCAGCGACCTGGCGGGGCATAGGACTCTGGTTCTTCGGGCAATTGGGATCATTGGCGTAGTGGCCGGGTCGCTGGCATCGGTGGCAAGTAACGTTGGCCCGGAAACCTGGACGCATTGGGGGGTTTCCCCTGCCGGCCGGGGGTGGGGCGTTGCTGACGGGAGCCACCGGGACGGCGTCTCTGCCCCGACCCTGGCCTCCTCCTCCCCCTCGGGGGCGATGGGGCCCTTGGGTGGTTCTATTCTGTTCGCTGGGCCCGCTTCGGGCAACTCGGGTGCTTTCCCATCGGTCAGCTTCGACGGCGAGTTGCCGAGGTTCAGTCAGTTTACTGTCGAGGAGGTGCTGCCTGAGCTCGACGAAGCAGTTGTTAGAAAGGTGCTCCCACACAATAAGGTCGAAGAGTTGCTCGTAGGAGGTCACTTTGCTGCCCTTGATCGACCCCTCGAAGGCTCGGCTAAAGAAGTTCACGTACTCCACCCAGGTTGTACCCGGGATCTGCTTGCAGTCTCGGAACCGTTGGCGGTACATCTCGGGCGTGAGCCCGTATCGAGTGAGGAGGGCGGCTTTCATGTGGTCGTAGGATGTCATCTGATGATCCGGGAGTTGCAGCAGGGCGTCTCGCCCTTCGTTGACAAGCCTCCCCCATAACCCGGCTCCCCAGTCGCTCCGGGGAATCCGGTGGGAGGTCATGGCTACCTCGTATGCTTTGAACCATTGCTGGATATCATCGTTCCGGTAATATTCTCTGACGACATCCTTGGGGATGTGGACCTTGGGGTCTGTAGTAGCAGGAGGGTTCGGGCGCTCGGGGACCCTGAGATCTTTGTTCTGTTTCCGAATCTCTAGTTCTTTTAGGTTGCGCTCATGTTCGTAGGCTAGCTTTTTCTCCTCTAACTCTCTCTGTCTTTGTTTCTCTTTTCGCTCTTCTCGGAGCTGCAAGTGGTCCAACGTTATTTTTTGTCCCGCCAATTTGAGTTCTCCATCTAAACGAAGTCGAGCCAGTTCCAATTCATGGAGCCTGCTTTTTTCCCATTCTCGGACCTCCTCTGGGGAGAGGCCCGATCTTCTTTCTTCCATCGGCGTGGTGCTTGTTTCGGGTGCCTCGAGGCTTTGGTTTTGGGGTACAGCCGTACCCGTCTCCGCCCAAGATTCCAGGGCGTGTTTGAAGTCCTCTTTCGTGCTCAGTCCTGTGGTAGCGATGCCTAGTTCTATGCAGAATTGTTTCAGTTCTCTGTGGTTGTATTCTTCTAGTTTTTCCATCTAGAATTTTTCCGTTGTTCCGCTCTCTTTTGTTGACATTGTGGTTGTGTCGTGGGGTGAGTTACTCTCTGTACGATTATGCGTTGGTTCGGATCGCGCCACTGGCCACCAATGTTAGACGGGGACCCGGAGGGTCGGCCGAGGACAGGGGGAGAGGCCTCCGGTGAGGGCCGTCTCCAGCGATAGTACAGACAAGTAACTTCCCCCGCACAGATGGACACCACACAAGGTTAAGGTCTACACACTTTATATAAGGTTCTTGAGGCAAGGTTATCAACGATACAGTGGGATCAGGACACGAGGATCCTCCCAATTCTAGTCTCTGTAGGGAAAGGGGTAGCGGGACAGTCTTGGTACCGGTCCGGTACAGGGGCGGCAAGAAGGAGCTCACAATCCTCGAGCTTAGGGGTCTGCAAGGTTGGGCCGCGGCAGCGCCAGCAGGCTAGGATGAAAGTTCTCGGCAAGGAGGGCCGGGGCAGCGCCAGCAGGCTTGGATGATAGTTCTCTGTAAGTAGGGCCGCGGCAGCGCCAGCAGGCTTGGACGATGGTTCACAACGAGGAGGACCGCGGCAGCGCCAGCAGGCTAGGAGGATGGTTCACAGCAAGGAGGGCCGCGGCAGCGCCAGCAGGCCAGGATGAATGGTTCACAACGAGGAGGGCCGCGGCAGCGCCAGCAGGCTAGGATGATGGTTCACGTTGCAGAGGGCCGCGGCAGCGCCAGCAGGCTTCAGAGATGGGTTCACAAGGCAGGGCTGCGGCAGCGCCAGCAGTCCGTCAAGGATGAGTTCTTCTCGGTGTCTCTCGACTCCAGGATACAACTGCCTTCCTGCTCTGGAGCTGCCCCAGTTATAGGTCTGGTCTCCTTTGATGTCCGGACCCTCGCGCTTGGAGGTCGGGAGGTCCGGGATGAGGGAGTCCAGACACCCAGCAGGGGGGTGGAGCCAGCGCCCGGGGAGGCCGGGGCGATCGACACCTGGCGGGGGAGAGCCGTTGACGCTCCTTCTCCCATTGACCTGCCAAGTGGTCTCTTCACCTCCTGGGAGGATGGTGGTGCCTCGATGTCGGGGCCTGGCCAGGCCCAGGGTTGGGGTCGAGCTGAGGCCACGCGGCCGCGTGATGCAGTGTCCAAAGATGGCGGCGGGGCCGGAGCAATGGTGCTGTCGGGGGCCCGGGCCAGCCGATACTGGGGTGTTCGGGAGCTGGAGTCCCGTTGGGGACGGGTTGTGGGTTGCCTCGGTGGGTTGCCGGAATGGTGCTTGCTGGGAATACAGGGAGAGCCGGGGTCCGGGCCCTGTCGTGCGGGGAGGGAGCGGACCTTCCACGAGGCCTGTCCAACAAGGCCTATTTAGGCCGTGGGCTTTTTCAAGGCAAAATCAGATGTTCAGTCAGATCGAATTTGTGATTCTAATAAAGGCCGTTGTTTAGATATCTGCGGTCCGAAAGAACGTTTGAATTTTCTTCTGGACTATTGCTGACAAATTGTGAGGGCACAATCCTCCATTTTCCTCTATACTTACCCCTACAATGGGTCTTGGGTGAAGCCTTTTGTGAGGAATGTGCCACAACACAATTGGGCCCTGACAATTGTAGCACCCACACCCAGAAACTCCCACCCACACAACTACCCATGAGTGAGTCACAGGAACTGCAGAACCCCCCTGTGGTGTTAGGAGACCTCATCTTCCTCTGTCCATGGACCCCACTGTCATCTGAAGCCACATGTAGCCCAGACCATGAAGGCTGCTGGACACATCTAGCATCAGTGGGGCCACAGAAGGAGGGAGGGGGGAAGTTCACCAATGCTTGTCCTAATCTCACCATCAAACAACCTTCTTGTACCCTCTGACATGGTGGTGGGAGAAGAAGGGCCCATAGAACCTCTTTTCCCACTTGCTTCACCTTCAAAGACTCAGCAGGCGATGAGGAGAGGCAAAAGAGGAGGCAGCGGCTGCAGTTCAGGGCGCTGAGATGCTGACAGACGCAGCCTTAACCACTGTTTACCATGCACTATCTCTATATGTTTCAATGAAGCCCCCAACAGGCCACCCTCTGATGAAGGTTAACATTCCTTTAATTTAAAATGGATATCCCTACACTGGACTGCTGAATGGAATGTCTCAAAAGCATAACTCAGTGACCTCTCAAGGAACGATAAGTTCTCAGAAGTTTTACAACAAGACCGCATTATGAATTTCACGGTCAAAAGGAACTAGGGTGGAAGCTCCAGTGGAAGATGTCGATAAAAATAAATGACTTTCTGTCATGTACAGAATGTGGCACGCTGGAACTTGATGCTTCTAACTGTTAGCAAAACAACTCAGGCATAATAAGATAAAATGAGGGGCCCAAGATCACATGATAAAAGAAAATAATGAAGTGGGGTAGATGAGATATAAGCCTAGAAGTCTTCTCTCCCAAGTCTACACCGTAGTCACTAGGCCACATCCATCCTCACCCAGTTCATTAAGTCAAGAATGTGTTTCAGAGAGCACCCCTTAACTGACTTTAGAGACTAAAGGCCATTGGAGGCTGAGTTGTTAGTTCCCGGTCCCAGCTAATTTAGATGGGTGGAATGAGAGGTCAGTTTTCACTGCCAGTCACCGCCAGGAAACCTTTGGCAGTAAGGGGCAATAACACTGCTAATGCTCCCTTTGCCATGGGAGAGCATTGCCTTTTTTATTTTGGGATTTTCTTTTTGAAAATACAAAAAGGAACCTGTTTGGCTCTGGGCTCCATCCGGCGAAGCCTGCACCAAAAAGGGAAATGCATTGAAAAGAACCGCCATGATGGAGCTACCTGCAGCGCTTTGACAATGACCACCAGCTTGGCGGCCATTTATAAATCTGGCAAGCGGTTCCTCCGCCCTGGCGGAACAATGAGCAATCCATCAATATATAAATAAGGCCCTAAATGATGAACATTTTACAGGAAATATTTTAAAAGTCCAAGTATGGTCTGAGCAAAAATGCGCCAGCAACAAGTTGTGCATGAAAATAAATGGTATATATCTGATCTAACACTGAAGCTATACGTTTTTACTAATTTTATCATATTGAATACTTTACTGGTCTTTTAGCTGTTTTCCATTTATACTGTTTTTATTCTAAAACTTTATAACGATTCTAAGTAATTGCATATAATAACATTCATTCATTCCGCTCTCAGTCCGCTTCGCAGCATCTTTTTTAATCTGAAAGAAAGGCTCAAAAGGACGTTAGTTGTGGATCGCTGGACTGTTCACCACTAACTCTTCCATAAACAAGATGTGACTGCAGGAAACAAACAAATTAACAACACTTGGCTAACACTTTAAAAACCACCCAGCATTTTATATTTCCTCTGTATAAGCAGTTTACAAATACACTTACCAAGTTCCACAGGTCTGATACAAAATGTCCTAACTTTGAGCTGTTCTTAAGCTCAATTACCCTTTGATGTATTGAAATACTTGTGGCTTATAAAAAGTCAAATTGATTTAAAAAAACGAAATGTTCACATTTCTGTGTGACCACGTAAGTTTTGTGGACGTGACCAGAAACCTCATGCACCCTGTCACGTTTAATGCACCACAAATATCATGTCTACTTTGATACCAAATTAATTGGTTTCAAACAATATTCAAAAAATAAATGACAGCCTTGAGAGCAAATGTATCTTATAATATCTGCATTTATCAATATTATATTTATTTGGAAATCAAGTATGTAGGTTTCTCCATTATTTCATACCATGTAAATAAAAAATATGCTTAGGTACGTATGGACAATGCTTTACAGTTGGACCTGGTTATTGTCTAAAACATTTAAACATATGTTTGGTTTAGATATTAATACTTACACATGTATTTTATATGGTAACTAGTCCCAGCACAATTTTTCTCGGGCTTGTGTGGAAGCTGTTGCCTCGTCTTTGCGTTATTATCACGAGAATGGAAAACAAAGAACGTTTTTATTAACAGATGCGGCTACATTTAACCTGGGAAAGGCAAATGCAAGAAGACTTGTTATACCGACATCAATGGCCGCGCTGCATTCACGTCCCTGCTGTAAACACCCCTATCTCCCTCCGTGAAGCAAGAAATGTCGCATCGTGGTACTACCGCTGCCTGACACCGGGTGGCACACGCCAACCAGAAATGGAGCAAGGCGCTTTTTCCCTATTCATAAACCAGTCGAACCGATGGTGACGCACGTGCTTCATCGTCCTCTAGTTACACTCTGACCCGGCAATTGGACTGTAAACACTTTAATAAGTGCTACTAACTACGATTCTTTTCAATGAAAAACCAATAACTGCTCACCCTAAACAGCCCCAGGCGTGCCATGCCTGGCATCATGTGATAAAGGACGTCTGAAGGTACAGACTGACTCCCTGAGGTGAGCCCGCAGCATGGCCCTGGTTGGGGTACAGGCCGCCTCGAGAAGACTCGGCAGCATGGGCCTGGTTGGGTCCTGAGAGGGTCCCAGGTCAGAAGCTTCCCTCCTCAGCCACACACCACTGTTAGCAGAAACCCAGAGACACCGGCAGGGCCTTAAGTGGGATGAAAAAACTGGGGGGGTGTCTCTCAAAGGGGCGTGGCCAGTGTAATTAGGGGCGTGGCTTTAAAACATGCTACAAATCTGTGCTTGGCATAGTGTGCCGCCCGACTTGTATTTTGCTGTTTCTGTCATTGCATCCAGATATGTGATACAACAAGTAACATCATACCTACAACAAGTAAGGACTATTGGCTTTGTCAATGGTTATTAGTTGCATAAGATAAATAAGCTGCATCTATTTCTTGTTACACATAATATTGAAAAAGCTTCAAATTAAAGTCCTGGTGACCCTACCACAATGTTGCTGCTTTAGCGTTTTAGAAAGAGAAGGGAAATCCAGAAAGAAATTGACTCTTTAAGGATTTCCCTTCCCCCATAACGCTCACCTGGCATGACGTCATGCCGTAACTTCTCCACTAGTGAGAAGTGAGCAGTGTGGGCAGCGCACATCGACGTGCCTGCTGTCTCAAAACGGGTCTCTATCGGGCTGTTTTGCGCCCTGGAACTTTTTTCCGGACTGAAGTGACAGCAAACTGCTGTCACTGCAGTTCGGGAAAAAAAACGGCCAGCCTGTGCCAAGGCTCAAAACAGAGCCCGATAGAGACCCGTTTCGAGCCCCCTTTAAAAAAACTGCCGGTGCTCAGAGCCCTTGAGACCCGGCCCACTTAAAGCCCTGGACACCGGTTCAAAGACCTGCAGTAGAGAACCACACCTGTGACCGACAACATCCTTATAACAATGTCCATGCAATGTAAAGGCTCAAAGCAACATTCCATTGTTTTCACAAAGGCCTCTCGGAGCCCGAGGGACTTTAAACCCCTCGAACTCCGAGAAGCCTTTGTTTTATTTGTTGGAACATTGTGCCCTCTAGTGACAGAATGTTCTAATAGCCTTATAGCCCTTCGTAACCTTCAGCTTGGGCCTTTAACGCTGGAGCGGGCTTTAATAGCCAGTATAGCCCAGCTAAGGCTATATTCAAGGTAAAGACTCTCTCAGGGGCCCCCCTGGAAGACTGGGGCCCTGGGCCCGAGCCCACTTAGCTCATGCCTTAAAATGTCTAATGCTATTCACCTTTACAGTACCTCCTCAGAAAGCAATCTATCAAAGGAAAGAGGCCCCCTGAAAAAAACACAATTGGGAGCCGGAGAAGGAAAACCACTGTCATTTACCCATTCGGACATTGTCGACATCGCTAAGTTAACATGAGCTCTGCTGCCATGATGCTGCTTTTGCGCACATTACTACATGTCTTTATTTTTGCAAGACTGTTTAGGCATTTCACATGAGAACCGTCTGCTTTGTGCGTTCCCTGCCTGCTCCTGGAGTTTAGTCTGAACACTGTGAGCAAGGTCGATAAACAACACCCCTTAGTATTCTGTTCTGGTCAGTCCCTAGCACCTAGACAAAACATGCGAACACAGCTGTTGCTGCTTGAAACCCGTGCTTTGATGTTTGGTTAACATACACTTGGAGAGGGAACTTTCCAGGGAGAAGAGCCATGCTGTTCCTATGATGTAGAAATGCCATCTATAGGCTAGGTATGGGGTTTGCTGACAATGCCCAGAGATCTTCTAATATATAATAATACTTCTTCTTACCAAGGGGAGGGTTGTTAGGCCTTATAGTCCTTTATCCACTGCCTTTATAAAATGACATCTCCCTTTATGATATATGGCATTGCTGAAATGCTAATTATATTAGGTTTGTGCATTTTGCTGTTAATTGTGGCTCATATACTTTGTTATAGAGCACGATAGTTGAAACAAACATTTTGAAATATATTCGTGTCTCGGTCAATTCTTATTGTGGACAAGTACGAGTGAGTGAGCGAAAGGGTAGATCTTGCTATCGCGATTCTTGAGAGAGTCGGGATTCTTGTGTTCTGGGTTGTTTAATCATTTGTAGCTTTGTGATTATGTAGAATGAATGAGACACTATAGCTAGTTGGTTCTGGGATTTTGGGTACTGAGGCGGTAGGAAGGCTTAGCCCCTGTGCACTGAGGTCCCGTTTTCCTGCGCATAGTTCTGTATTTGTTCAGAATCCCTGCAACACCACAGTTCAAACAAGAAACAACCTGCCTTCTATATTCAATAAAGCAAAATAGCTCATCAATAATTTCAAAGCTCAATGAGTTGCAATTGAGCCCAGTGAATCAGCACAAACAAAAAACAAACCTCAAACCACAAAAATATACAAATCATATTTATTTGAAATATTCAATTTCTTAAGGCATATTCAAAAAAGGTAAGCCTATACAATATCTTTTTAAATGCCAGCACAACAATTACAATACTGATGACAGTATATTTATCCTGGAGAGGCCCAAACACAGATCAACCCAACAAAACAATCAGACTATCAATCAAACTACATACATACCATTCAAATTCCATATATTAATCATCCATAAATATACGACAAAAGTTCAGTACAATCAAAAAGTACTTATATATGTGATACAAAATGGACCAAAATCAAAATCCCTTATTCTGTACCCTAAAGCATGAGGCGGTGTCGGCATCGACTTCGGCGGTCATGTCAAGTTTACTGTCGACTATGATACCAAGGTTCTTGCTATGGGTGGTGGCTCTGTTGGCCAACAGGTGGAGTCCCACGGTTATGATCTCTTCCCAAAGATCACAATTTCGGTCTTGTTGGTGTTCAGCTGATCTCCATCCACTGGGTGATTTCAGTCATGCAGGCATTGAACTTGATCTGGGTGCTGGTCGTCTTCTCCGTGAGAGAGGGAATTTGTTTCATGTCATCAGCGTAGGAGGGGATGTTGATGTCATGAGAGTGGATGATGTTGGATATAGTTATCATGTATGTGTTGAAGAGGGTCGGGCTCAGGGATTATCCTTGTGGAACTGTGCAGAGGAGGTCGCAGGCATCCGAGATGTACGGTGCCAGGCTGACTGACTGTATACTTCCAGCCAGGAAGGAGCAGGTACATTGGAGGGCGTGTCCTTGGATTCGAATTTCCTGTAGACGTTAAATGAGGATGAAATGGGAGACTGTGTCAAATGCTGCAGGGTGGTTTAGGAGGATGAGGGCTGCCATGTCTCCTCTGTCCACAGTCATGCGGTTGTCACCCGTGGCGGTGATGAAGGCAGGCTCCCTGCTCTGGTTGGGTCTGAAACTAGACTGAGCGGTGTTGAGAGGTTGGTGGTTGTGGAGGTATTTGGTGAGGCATCTGTTGATGATTTTCTCTAGGACCTTGACCGGGAATGGTAGCAGCTGAAGGGTTCGCAGAGGGTTTGTTCTGCAATGGGAGGACAGTTGTGTGTGTCTAAGCATCTGTGAAGGTCACAGAAGAAGAGATGGAGGCATTCAGAATGGGTGTGAGCATGGCGCTGATGGGTTGCAGTCCTCTGGAGTATGTGTGGTGGGGCAGGGGTCCGATGGGGCTCCTGAGTGGATGGACTTCATAGTGGTGGTGGCTTGCACTAAGGTGATGATGGGCCATGTGGTTAACATTGTTTTTTTTCCATAAGATCAGTAGGCATTTGATATGGCTTGTCAGGTCCGGTTGCGTGTTGAACTTTCTGTATATTGTAGTGATTTTGTTGCTGTAGAATTGAGGGAGATTGTTGCAGGGATCCTGCAAGGGATGATTATAATGGGGAGGCCACTGGAGAGGGGAAATCTTTCACAATGGTGAATATTTCTTTGCTTCTCTTGATTCTGGCATTGATGCAATCCACCAGAGTGGTGCATTTGGTGGTCCGGATCACTTGGTGGTAACGTCTTTTAGGACGGTTTTGAACATGCTCCTGCCTGCATTGCTCTAGATCATTCTCCATTTGCACTCCAATTGTTTGTAGTGATGTTTCAGCCATTTGAGTTCCTCTGTGCATCATCTTGTTGCATTGCTGTGTTTCAAGGGACCAGGGAGTCCGCACAGGAGGTGATCAAAATGTTGGAATTCTGATGGCTTTGGTAAGGCTGCTGCTGTGTTCTGGTCGGTGGGTGTTGAGAGAGCTGTTCCAGTCCTTGTAAGTGATGCTATTGCAGTTTTGCTGGGCCTGTTCGGTATTGTTGCGTGTGCCTCGGACGGGGATCCTAAACTTGACGAAGGTGTGGTCTATCCCGGAGACTAGTGCGGGCTAATCGAATCTGATGTTGTCCAAGTTGTTGAAAATCAGATCCAAGAGGTGTCTGGTCACATGGGCAGGTCACTTTACTTTTTAGATGAGGCCCAGGCTTCCTCTGTCTTGATCAGTGCTCTTGAGTTGGGGTTGATGTGGTCTTTCAGATGGAAGTTAATGTCTTCGAGTAGGATATAATTGATAGCATCGAAGGTGAGTGGTATGACAAGGTCCGAGATGGTGTCGAGGAAGTTTGTACACAGTCCTGGTAGTCTGTAGATGAAAGTGCCATTCAGGGTGAAGTTGGCAGTGCATACAATTACTGGTTACATAGGACAGGTGTGTGCCACTCGTGGGTGGAGTGTTACTGTGCATACTGAGTGAATAAGGTTGAACCCAGCAGCTGCTGGGTGAACACCTCAGAGTGCATACCATGACTGGTTGCATAAGGTTGGACCCAGCAGCTGCTGGGTGAATGCCTCAGAGTGCATACCATGACTGGTTGCATAAGACAGGTCTATGCCTCTCCTGGGTGGACTCCTTACAGTGCATGCCCTGAATAGTTGTATAAGACAGGTCTATGCCTCTCCTGTGTGGACTCCTAACAGTGCATACCATGACTGGTTGCATAAGACAGATCTGTTCTTCTCCTGGGTGGACTCCTCACAGGGCATACCAAGACTGGATGTATAAGACAGGTCTATGCCTATCCTGGGTGGATTTCTCAGTGCATACCCTCAAGGTTGTATAAGACAGGTCTAATTTTTGGAGAGATCTTGTTCCAAAGTAAGAGTGGGAACAGCAAAGGAGGAAAGAAGGAGGAAGAGAAAGATGTAAAACCATTAGAAAGAAAGAAGGGATGAGGAATAACCTGCCAGAGTGAGATGAAGGGGCGGGAGAGTCTGGTGGTGGATTAAAGACCCATGAGAGAGACAAAGGGGCGGGAGAGTATGGTGGTGGATTAAAGACCCATGAGCGAGTCAAAGGGGGGGAGAGTATGGTGGTGGATTAAAGACCCATGAGTGAGAGAAACGGGCGGGGAGAGTCTGGTGGTGGATTAAAGACCCATGAGTGAGAGAAAGGGGTGGGGAGAGTCTGATGGTGAATTAAAGACCCATTAGTGAGAGAAAGGGGCGGGGAGAGTCTGGTGGTGGAATAAAGACTGATGAGTGAGAGAAAGGGGCGGGGAGAGTCTGGTGGTGGATTAAAGACCCATGAGAGAGACAAAGGGGCGGGAGAGTCTGGTGGTGGATTAAAGACCCATGTATGTAAATGTAAATGTATTTGAGCTTATATAGCGCACAGCTACCCGCAGTGGGTTTCCCGGCGCTTGCTTAGGGAACCCGTCCTGGTATTCCCCTGTGAGATAACCCCGGCAGGGTATCCACAAGGTGAAAGCCAGGCATCCCGCCGCGAGGGGCCGTTGTGGAGATTAAGCAAGCTATTGCCCAGAGTCGTAGAGTGTGAACCCGTGAGTCGAGAAGGCACCGGGGCGAGAATTATCGAGTCCATGGAATTTTTAGCCCAAGACCCGCCGAGGCGGGGAATTGAACCCTGGTCCAGGGCCGATCTCAGCTTCCGGGTCTGCCGCCTCTAACCCCTGAGCCACACTTCACCCATGAGTGAGAGAAAGGGGCGGGGAGAGTCTGGTGGTGGAATAAAGACTGATGAGTGAGAGAAAGGGGCGGGGAGAGTCTGGTGGTGGATTAAAGACCCATGAGTGAGAGAAAGGGGCAGGGAGAGTCTGGTGGTGAATTAAAGACCCATGAGTGAGAAAGAGGCGGGGAGAGTCTGGTGGTGGATTAAAGACCCATGAGTGAGAGAAAGGGGCAGGGAGAGTCTGGTGGTGGATTAAAGACCCATGAGTGAGAGAGAGGGGGGAGAGTGTGGTGGTGGATTAAAGACCCATGAGTGAGAGAAAGGGGCGGGGAGAGCCTGGTGGTGGATTAAAGACCCATGAGTGAGAGAGATGGGGGGAGAGTCTGGTGGTGAATTAAAGACCTATGAGTGAGAGAGAGAGGGGGGAGAGTCTGGTGGTGGATTAAAGACCCATGAGTGAGAGAAAGGGGCGGGGGGAGTCTGGTGGTGGATTAAAGACCCATGAGTGAGAGAGAGGGGGGAGAGTCTGGTGGTGGAATAAAGACTGATGAGTGAGAGAAAGAGGCGGGGAGAGTCTGGTGGTGAATTAAAGACCGATGAGTGAGAGAGAGAGGGGGGAGAGTCTGGTGGTGGATTAAAGACCCATGAGTGAGAGAAAGTGGCGGGAGAGTCTGGTGGTGGATTAAAGACTGATGAGTGAGAGAAAGAGGCGGGGAGAGTCTGGTGGTGGATTAAAGACCCATGAGTGACACGAAGTGGCGGGGAGAGTCTGGTGGTGGATTAAAGACCCATGAGTGAGAGGAAGGTGCGGGGAGAGTCTGGTGGTGGATTAAAGGCCCATGAGTGAGAGAGAGGGGGGAGAGTCTGGTGGTGGATTAAAGACCCATGAGTGAGAGAGAGGGGGGAGAGTCTGGTGGTGAATTAAAGACCCATGAGTGAGAGAGAGAGGGGGAGAGTCTGGTGGTGGATTAAAGACTGATGAGTGAGAGAAAGGGGCGGGGAGAGTCTGGTGGTGGATTAAAGATCCATGAGTGAGAGAAAGGGGAGGGGAGAGTCTGGTGGTGGATTAAAGACCCATGAGTGAGAGAGAGGGGGGAGAGTCTGGTGGTGAATTAAAGACCTATGAGTGAGAGATAGAGGGGGGAGAGTCTGGGGGTGGAATAAAAACCCATGAGTGAGAGAAAGGGGCGGGGAGAGTCTGGTGGTGGATTAAAGACCCATGAGTGAGAGAGAGGGGGGAGAGTCTGGTGGTGGAATAAAGACTGATGAGTGAGAGAAAGAGGCAGGGAGAGTCTGGTGGTGAATTAAAGACCGATGAGTGAGAGAGAGAGGGGGGAGAGTCTGGTGGTGGATTAAAGACCCATGAGTGAGAGAAAGGGGCGGGAGAGTCTGGAGGTGGATTAAAGACCCATGAGTCAGAGAAAGGGGCGGGGAGAGTCTGGTGGAGGATTAAAGACTGATGAGTGAGAGGAAGAGGCAGGGAGAGTCTGGTGGTGGATTAAAGACCCATGAGTGAGACGAAGTGGCGGGGAGAGTCTGGTGGTGGATTAAAGACCCATGAATGAGAGAAAGGTGTGGGGAGAGTCTAGTGGTGGATTAAAGGCCCATGAGCGAGACGAAGGGGCGGGGAGAGTATGGTGGTGAATTAAAGACCCATGAGTGAGAGAGAGGGGGGAGAGTCTGGTGGTGGATTAAAGACCCATGAGTGAGAGGAAGGGGCAGGGAGAGTCTGGTGGTGGATTAAAGACCCATGAGTGAGACAGAGGGGTGAGGAGGGTCTGGTGATGGATTAAAGACCCAAAAGTGAGAGAAACGGGCGGGGAGAGTGTGGTGGTGGATTAAAGACCCATGAGTGAGAGAAACGGGCGGGGAGAGTCTGGTGGTGGATTAAAGACCCATGAGTGAGACGAAGTGGCGGGGAGAGTCTGGTGGTGGATTAAAGACCCATGAGTGAGACGAAGTGGCGGGGAGAGTCTGGTGGTGAATTAAAGACCCATGAGTGAGAGAGATCGGGGAGAGTCTGGTGGTGGATTAAAGACTGATGAGTGAAAGAAAGGGGCGGGGAGAGTCTGGTGGTGGATTAAAGACCCATGAGTGAGACGAAGTGGCGGGGAGAGTCTGGTGGTCGATTAAAGACCCATGAGTGAGAGGAAGGGGCGGGGAGAGTCTGGTGGTCGATTAAAGACCCATGAGTGAGAGGATGGGGCAGGGAGAGTCTGGTGGTGGATTAAAGACCCATGAGTGAGACAAAGGGGTGGGGAGAGTCTGGTGATGGATTAAAGACCCATAAGTGAGAGAAACGGGCGGGGAGAGTGTGGTGGTGGATTAAAGACCCATGAGTGAGAGAAACGGGCGGGGAGAGTCTGGTGGTGAATTAAAGACCCATGAGTGAGAGAGAGAGAGGGGGGAGAGTCTGGTGGTGGATTAAAGACTGATGAGTGAGAGAAAGGGGCAGGGAGAGTCTGGTGGGGGATTAAAGACTGATGAGTGAGAGAAAGGGGCGGGGAGAGTCTGGTGGTGAATTAAAGACCCATGAGTGAGAGAAAGGGGCGGGGAGAGTCTGGTGGTGAATTAAAGACCCATGAGTGAGAGAGAGAGGGGGGAGAGTCTGGTGGTGGATTAAAGACTGATGAGTGAGAGAAAGGGGCGGGGAGTGTCTGGTGGTGGATTAAAGACCCATGAGTGAGAGAAAGAGGCGGGAGAGTCTGGTGGTGGATTAAAGACCCATGAGTGGGAGAAAGGGGCGGGAAGAGTCTGGTGGTGGATTAAAGACTGAAGAGTGAGAGAAAGGGGCGGGGAGACTGGTGGTGGATTAAAGACTGATGAGTGAGAGAAAGAGGCGGGGGTGGTGTGAGAGAGTGAGAGGGGGGGGTGGTGGATTAAAGACTGATGAGTGAGAGAAAGAGGCGGGGAGAGTCTGGTGGTGGATTAAAGACCAATGAGTGACACGAAGTGGCGGGGAGAGTCTGGTGGTGGATTAAAGACCCATGAGTGAGAGGAAGGTGCGGGGAGAGTCTGGTGGTGGATTAAAGGCCCATGAGTGAGAGGGAGGGGGGAGAGTCTGGTGGTGGATTAAAGACCCATGAGTGAGAGAGAGGGGGGAGAGTCTGGTGGTGAATTAAAGACCCATGAGTGAGAGAAAGAGGGGGAGAGTCTGGTGGTGGATTAAAGACTGATGAGTGAGAGAAAGGGGCGGGGAGAGTCTGGTGGTGGATTAAAGATCCATGAGTGACACGAAGTGGCGGGGAGAGTCTGGTGGTGGATTAAAGACCCATGAGTGAGAGGAAGGTGCGGGAAGAGTCTGGTGGTGGATTAAAGGCCCATGAGTGAGAGAGAGGGGGGAGAGTCTGGTGGTGGATTAAAGACCCATGAGTGAGAGAGAGGGGGGAGAGTCTGGTGTTGAATTAAAGACCCATGAGTGAGAGAGAGAGGGGGGAGAGTCTGGTGGTGGATTAAAGACTGATGAGTGAGAGAAAGGGGCGGGGAGAGTCTGGTGGTGGATTAAAGACCCATGAGTGAGAGAAACGGGCGGGGAGAGTCTGGTGGTGGATTAAAGACCCATGAGTGAGAGAAAGGGGCGGGGAGAGTCAGGTGGTGAATTAAAGACCCATGAGTGAGAAAGAGGGGGGAGAGTCTGGTGGTGGATTAAAGACCCATGAGTGAGAGAGAGGGGGGAGAGTCTGGTGGTGAATTAAAGACCCATGAGAGAGGGGTTAGAGTCTGGTGGTGAATTAAAGACCCATGAGTGAGAGAGAGAGGGGGGAGAGTCTGGTGGTGGATTAAAGACTGATGAGTGAGAGAAAGGGGCGGGGAGTGTCTGGTGGTGGATTAAAGATCCATGAGTGACAAGAAGTGGCGGGGAGAGTCTGGTGGTGGATTAAAGACCCATGAGTGAGAGGAAGGTGCGGTGAGAGTCTGGTGGTGGATTAAAGACCCATGAGTGAGAGAGAGGGGGGAGAGTGTGCTGGTGGATTAAAGATCCATGAGTGAGAGAAAGGGGCGGGGAGAGTCTGGTGGTGGATTAAAGATCCATGAGTGACACGAAGTGGCGGGGAGAGTCTGGTGGTGGATTAAAGACCCATGAGTGAGAGGAAGGTGCGGAGAGAGTCTGGTGGTGGATTAAAGACCCATGAGTGAGAGAGAGGGGGGAGAGTGTGGTGGTGGATTAAAGACCCATGAGTGAGAGAAAGGGGCGGGGAGAGTCTGGTGGTGGAATAAAGACCCATGAGTGAGAAAGAGGCAGGGAGAGTCTGGTGGTGGATTAAAGATCCATGAGTGAGACGAAGTGGCGGGGAGAGTCTGGTGGTGGATTAAAGACCCATGAGTGAGAGGAAGTTGAGGGGAGAGTCTGGTGGTGGATTAAAGGCCCATGAGTGAGACAAAGGGGCGAAGAGAGTCTGGTGGTGAAATAAAGACCCATGAGTGAGAGAGAGGGGGGAGAGTCTGGTGGTGGATTAAAGACCCATGAGTGAGAGAGAGGGGGGAGAGTCTGCTGGTGGATTAAAGACCCATGAGTGAGAGAAACGGGCGGGGAGAGTGTGGTGGTGAATTAAAGACCCATGAGTGAGAGAGAGAGGGGGGAGAGTCTGCTGGTGGATTAAAGACCCATGAGTGAGAGAAACGGGCGGGGAGAGTGTGGTGGTGGATTGAAGAATCTGCGGGATTGATCCTAATATGATCGCGCAGGCAGTGGGCTTCAGAGCAAAACATTGGGCCCCGCCACTTATTCTTTTACAAATTAAGCACTGCCCCTTTGCCTGCACTAATCAACCTCTGGGCTCTGGAGTAAGAGACAGAGGCACCAGGAGCAGCTCCAGTGATTCCAGCCCACAGAGGAAATGCCTGATGGGATAAATGTCCAGTCCGGCCCTCCCCCAAAGGGAATGATAGCTGGCAGCTGCACCGCGTAAGGAGAGGTGACAGTTTAAGGTCCTGCTGTACGTAAAATATATGTACATGTAAAGATACACTACACAGCAATCTGCAAACCTTCGTAGCGCCTCACCAGAGACCGGAGCCCCAGTGATACCATGAAGTAAGGTGGGGGGGAGCAGTGTTGCCAAACTTACAGGCGCTGGGGCTGCACCTCTGCGGAGGCGCATCGCTCACATTTCAAAATACTGAGCACAGAAAGATTGTCCTGGCAAAATATCGAAGCCTGAAAATCGACTACCACGTATCTGAAAAGGGATTATATGCAGGTAAGAACATATGTGCTATTCTTAAGAGCACATATATGTCATTGAAGATACATACATGTCATCAAGGCACGCGCACGTGGAGTTAAGAATATTAAAGTCTATATCTTGCTAGATATACTCACCTTCAGTATATTGATATGCTCAATATTCTGGCTACACTACCTTAGGATGATGGGGTAATATCCTTCAGAATTCTGACAAGTGTTCAGGGGTATAGGTCCCTCCACCGTTTCATGTTAAACACCGACTCACCTCTGCAAACTGCCCACTCCGGTCCTTCTTCACACCTGGCTGCCACCTCTCCCATCAGCCTGGATGTTTATGCCACTGTGCCCTACACAGTGCCTCTGGGCATTGCATCTCACCCTAATATCAAAATCAGTAAAATAGTGCGTAAAAGGTACTCTAATTTCAGAAAAATATCAAGCATCCCAAAATATGACCTTTGGACATGGTATATAGGCTCTAAATGTTTATGTTTATGGATTTATAGAGCGTGTAGCTGCCCGTAGGCTTCCCAGCGCTAGGAGAAAATAACAGAGGTGGGTTAAGTCAGATCGTCAGGAAGGGATTTTAGGGGAAGAGCAGTGTTTTAAGTCTCTTCCTGAAGGCTAGTTCGTCAGTGAGCATGCTTACATCTTTGGGCAGTGAGCTCCAAATTTTGGGAACCAGGTGCCCGGAAGGATCTTCCTCCCCATCTAGCTTGCTTCTGCCAGGGAAGGAGTCTTCAGGGGTGAGGTGTGTCCACACCCCAAGACTGCCTGGTCCGCGTAAAGATTTAGGGTATCCTGGTCTGACACGGACTGGGCTCACACAAGACATCCTCACAAGGCAAGTTCACCAACGTGGTGCTCTTTTTATCTGGATTCTCCTATAAATGAAGGGGTGAGCGATGCCAGGGGCCTTCAACCCCACCCTCTGTCCGAGCATGGCAGAGCCTTGTGCATCTTATCACGGCTGAATGTATATGGCCAATGCGGGAAGGGCTGCATGATACCCTGCGAAACATGGCCCGTGACCTCTAGGTGACCGTTCCAATCACTTCTGTAGAGTACAATGGCTTCTGACTGGAACTTGTTGAGTTTGGAAGCTCCTGGATTGTTTTGTTGCATCTGCAGTGATTAACCCCTGCGATGATTCTGCGAGGTGCTCCAGTTTTCATCAGGTCTTGATGCCCTTTGGTTGTGCTTGCTGTGGTTGTACTTGCTGTGGTCATGCTTGCTGTGGTTGTACTTGCTGTGTTCACGCTTGCTGGGGCTGTACTTGCTCTGGTCACGCTTCCTGTGGTTGTACTTGCTGTGGTCACGCTTGCTGTGGTTGTACTTGCTGTGGTCACGCTTGCTGTGGTTGTACTTGCTGTGGTCACGCTTGCTGTGGTTGTACTTGCTGTGGTCATGCTTGCTGCGGTTTTACTTGCTCTGGTCACGCTTCCTGTGGTTGTACTTGCTGTGGTCACGCTTGCTGTGGTTGTACTTGCTGTGGTCACGCTTGCTGTGGTTGTACTTGCTGTGGTCATACTTTCTTTGGTTGTACTTGCTGTTGTAACGCTTGCTGTGGTTGTACTTGCTCTAGTCACACTTCCTGTGGTTGTACTTGCTGTGGTCATGCTTGCTGTGGTTGTACTTGCTCTGGTTGTACTTGGTGTGATTGTGCTTGCTGTGGTTGCACTTGCTGTGGTTGTACTTGGTGTGATTGTGCTTGCTGTGGTTGTACTTGGTGTGATTGTGCTTGCTGTGGCTGTACTTGGTGTGATTGTGCTTGCTGTGTTTGTACTTGCTCTAGTCACACTTCCTGTGGTTCTACTTGCTGTGGTCACACTTGCTGTGGTTGTACTGCTGTAGTCATGCTTGCTGTGGTTGTACTTGCTCTAGTCACACTTCCTGTGGTTGTACTTGCTGTGGTCACACTTGCTGGGGTTGTACTTGCTGTGGTCATGCTTGCTGTGGTTGTACTTGCTGTAGTCACGCTTGCTGTGGTTGTACTTGCTCTAGTCACACTTCCTGTGGTTGTACTTGCTGTGGTCACGCTTGCTGTTGTTTTACTTGCTGTGGTCATGCTTGCTGTAGTCACACTTGCTGTGGTTGTACTTGCTCTAGTCACACTTCCTGTGGTTGTACTTGCTGTGGTCATGCTGGCTGTGGTTATGCTTGCTGTGGTTGTACTTGCTGTGGTTGTACTTGGTGTGATTGTGCTTGCTGTGGTTGTACTTGCTCTAGTCACACTTCCTGTGGTTGTACTTGCTGTGGTCACGCTTGCTGTGGTTGTACTTGCTGTGGTCATGCTGGCTGTGGTTGTACTTGCTGTGGTCATGCTGGCTGTGGTTGTACTTGCTCTAGTCACACTTCCTGTGGTTGTACTTGCTGTGGTCACGCTTGCTGTGGTTTTACTTTCTGTAGTTGTAAGTGGTGTGATCGTGCTTGCTGTGGTCATGCTGGCTGTGGTTTTACTTGCTGTGGTCACGCTTGCTGTGGTTGTACTTGCTGTGGTCACGCTTGCTGTGGTTGTACTTGCTATGGTCATGCTTGCTGAGGTTGTACTTGCTATGGTCGTGCTTGCTGTGGTTGTACTCTCTGTGGTCCCGCTTGCTGTAGTTGTACTTGCTGTGGTCCTGCTTGCTAAAGTCGTGCTTGCTGTGGTTTTACTTGTTGAGTTTGGAAGCTCTTAGAATATATTGTTGCATTTGCAGTGATTAACGCCTGTAACGATGCTGCAAAGTGCTCCAGTTTTCATCAGTTCCTGGCGCCCTTTGGTCGTGCTTACTGTAGGAGGCTGGCTTGATATATGGCGCGCACTTATGTAAGTGCAGCACCCTGCACTGATCCAGACAACCCTTATGGTGATTTAAGAGGTCTCAGACAACCTTAGAAAGTTCTCTAAGTGGTAGCTGTGGAGAGCAGCCTTCAGGCTTATTCTAGGAGGAGTGTAAAGCAGCTCGTTTTACCAGTATCTAATCGTATAGTGCAGATTAAGTGAAAAAGGACCACAGTGTAGTTATAAAAATAGTATTTATTACAGACACTCACTAACCCAATGCAATATCTCCTACCAGGAAATATAATTACAATATACACAATACTTTGATGAAACGACAGGTAAGTAGCACGAAAATACAGTGGGCTCCAGGGGGAGGCAAAACCATATACAAAAAATAGTGGGATGCAACTAACAACCAACGTAGGGAGTGGACCCAGAAGACTTAAAAGAGCTGAGACACCAAGGAACCGCCCAAGGTAAGGACCCACGAATCCAACAGAGGCCAACTGCTAAGTGAACACACGACGATGGTGCTCAAGGTAAGTTAATGGAAAATCGCAGTTGCAATTCTTATGAAAAAGGACCCTTCCCAGAGGACTTGGAAGACACCCCATGGAAGATGGACGGTTTGAGAGTCACCCGACCCGTGGATACCCGGGAGACCAGGTTACCTGCCCCAGGGATGCCAGGTGCATAGGTATGAAGTGGCGTCCCCATAGACCCCAAGGGAGGACTTCAAGAAAGATGCTGCTTGCAAAGAAGCTGGAAGAGTCCGGTGGAATCCAATGGTGTTTATCAAGAAGAGTAGTACCTGCAAGCAGAGGGGACAGAGTCTATGTCACTCAGGAGTGACCAGGAGGCACAAGAGTTGACTGCCAACCACCAATGTCGGCGGTTGCAGGAGAGTTGATGGTGCCCCTGTCTCTGCAGCTATGTGGACCAGGTACCTCTGTGGACCACCAGGAATGATGTGCGAGCTGTCTCACGTCGGATTTGGCTACCCAAGGGTCGGTGTCCAGCGGGAGCACCCACAGGCCTTGGCAATGGCAACACGTGGCAGAAGACCAGAAAAAATGGTGTCAGGACCCGCAAGGTCCAAGAGACTCACCACATTCAAGTGAGTCAGGGTAGGCCATGAGCAAGCAGGGGAGCCCACTGGGATCAACGAAGACTCTCGACAGAGCCTGAAGATTTCTGGAGACGAGAGTCACCCAGCCTTAGCAACGGACAGCTTATGCGGTGCTCAGGGACTCGGTTCTGGCGGTGTCAACAAGGGATCCTGGCCTCAGACTTGGTCTGACGACAGTGCAGTCCTCAAGAGACTTGTAGAACCGACAACTGTGTTACAGAGATTGTTGGAGGCCGTAGGTGCACAGGATCAGCAAATCGGTCAGCTACGTTGTGGTGCCTGCGGATGCAGGGGAGTGACTCTTTCACTCCAAGAGAGATTCCATCAGGTATCTTTGAATGTCCACAGGTCCTGGATGGAACCTGTATGGAGCATGGACACTGACGGTGCTGCGAACTTGCAGAACGAAGAGATCAGGGGCAGATAGGGTCTTCCCAGTTGTAATCTCGGTTCCCAAAGCGAAGTCAGATGCTGTCAGTCCGACACAGTCAGTGTGACTCGGTCAGAATGTTGAGATGGTTGAAGAGGACGCAGAGTTAGATCTGAATCGAATCTCCAAACTTAAACTTACCAGTGGAGCAGACCAGTGAGGACAGCGAAACCGGACACAGCCTGCAAGCGGGGGCTGCAGCGCCTGGGTTATCCGAGTCAGGACATTTTTGCCGACACCGCCAAGAGTCAACTTTGGCAAACTACACGCGCCGCCGCTCCGGGACTACGTCTCCCGGCAGGCTAAGCGGCGGCGTGCACTTTGACCTCCAGAACGGCGCCAGGAGGCGCTTTTAATCCACGCACCCCCTGACAAGAGCGAGGAACTCCAAACTTAAACTTACCAGTGGAGCAGACCAGTGAGGACAGCGAAACCGGACACAGCCTGCAAGCGGGGGCTGCAGTGCCTGGGTTATCCGAGTCAGGACATTTTTGCCGACACCGCCAAGAGTCAACTTTGGCAAACTACACGCGCCGCCGCTCCGGGACTACATCTCCCGGCAGGCTAAGCGGCGGCGCGCACTTTGACCTCAGAACGGCGCCAGGAGGCGCTTTTAATCCACGCACCCCCTGACAAGAGCGAGGAACTCCAAACTTAAACTTACCAGTGGAGCAGACCAGTGAGGACAGCGAAACCGGACACAGCCTGCAAGCGGGGGCTGCAGTGTCTGGGTTATCCGAGTCAGGACATTTTTGCCAACACCGCCAAGAGTCAACTTTGGCAAACTACACGCGCCGCACTTTGACCTCCAGAACGGCGCCAGGAGGCGCTTTTAATCCACGCACCCCCACGCAGCGGGACGCCGGGCGAAGCCCGGGCAAAGGGCGGGCCCTCTACGGCCCTCCAAGGCCAGAAGAGGCCGGGCTGGGCCACCCCCCTAACTGCTGTACACCATCGACGAAGGTATTTACTACATCCAGATACTACTGGAAACCTTGACTCTATCCACTTTCCTGTGTGTGTGCGGTCCTCTGCTAGTTTTATTTACCCAAGTTACTATCCCTTAGGCACTACCTACCCCTCCCCCGTGCAATATGAGAAAGACTGCCAAACCAAGCAGGATGCCTACTTTAAGGTCAAGCACTAAGCAGAAGGCGGTTGCCCCTCAACCGGCTCCTACACTTACTGCAATCGATAAAATGTTGCAACAGACCATAGGGTTGGTGTCAACTGCTATAGCTAACACAGAAAGAAGGATGTCGCTACCACCTACTATATTTCTACATGATTCGCAAGATGTAGTCACAAACCCCCTGGTTATCACTATAGATCCCACTGTTGATTTAGATTTTAGTCTTGGCGTGACTTCCTCCTTTGCTGATCTTCCGTGTGCTCAAGCTCCAACTAAGCCACTAAGGGTCACTGAACCCCCCCAGAGTAATCTGAGTAACCCTCGGGCGGAGGAAAGTCAACTCCAAGCAATCTAGACCTAAAAAAGAATAGCGATCCCCTGGCACTTAAGAAGAAGAAAAAGGGCCAGAGTACTACGCAAAATCATAATCTTGTTGCCCCAATCCCTAATCTTACACCAGGAATACCATGCTGGGTAGCAAACATGGTAGCTGACCTTAAGGCAGACCTCGAAGATACTATTATTGCCCATATCAAACCACTCATGTCAAAAATTGACAGGCTGACGTCCCTAATAAACAACAAAGGGATGGGCCCCATTAGGCAATCTGCAAAGGATAGTACACCATCTAATGGGGGGGTCAAAAGGGGGTACTATTAACAACACTTCGAATGTTAAGGTCACTATAGCTAAACAACCCTTAGTCACATCAAAGGATACAATTCAAAGTAATACTTTGCCTGGGAAGAAAGTTCCCGCATCCTTGAAGCCTAGTGCACCTACTACCAACACACAGGTTTCACCAAAGCAAGGTCAAGGACTGGGTAGGGTTCCATCTTTGGCAGACAAGACTGAACAACACCGTGTAGAGGGAACAAATAAAGAAATTGCCCAGTCAAAAAATCAAGTAGAGGAGATGAGATTGACACGCTTCAGGACAATTAATCTCCCCCCTGAAGCCCTACCCTTTGTGTTCGTGCTAACAGGAGTACCACTGTTGAAGGAAGAAAAAGGGAAACGCAAATTGAATTAAAGAACAAATGCGTACAATGGTTGCAGTTAAATAGACCCTTACCCCCCAACATTTCTGGAGAAATACTAGCGGTCAGACGAGGGGAATGGATAGGAAGAAACATTAAAACAATAGCAGGGGATATTATAACCATCAATTTTAGAGACATGGCTGCGGTTGACTACATATGTAGCACTCCAACATGTGCCTCTAACACACAGATCCATCCCCTACCTCTTTCATACTTCTATCCGTTAATGCACCCAAGACAAATCCAAAGAAATAGAATTCCTATGAACAGGGCAATCCAACAAGTTCCCCAGTTAAGATTTCTGCAAAGACAATCCTCCTGGCAAGGCACCCCTAATTTTGACCCATTCCTATCACAATACTCACACTGGAACAGGTTTTGCGCACTGGATGAGGTGGATTGACTCGATATTGAGGAAATCAATACTTCACCAGTATACTTGTGTCTAAATGAGGTAGGGAATATTCTAGTGGAAACTATGAACTCTAGTCCCAGCCCCATCCCTGCACGAATGGCTAGTTACGCTGCGTTAACACCAATATCAGCGACTATGCCTTTAAATAAAGTTTTGGGTCCTGAAAAGAGCAATGGTCACGACCCAAAGGGCGCATTAACAATCCTTAGCTGGAATTTAGCGGGTATCCACCGCAAACTGGCATCGCCTGAATGGAACCCTCTAGTGGAGGCGCACAAGATCTGCCTGTTCCAGGAGACCTGGAGCTTAGAACCACTCCATAGAGTTGGCTATGTAACATACTTTGTGCCTGCAGAGAGACATATAAATGGGAAGGGACGCCCTTCAGGTGGCCTGCTTACCTGGATTAGCATCTCTCTTAATTGTCGTATAAAAATCAAGCAGATTAATAGCCCAGACATCCTAGGACTCTCTTTAAATGGTCCTTGCAGGGGGTTCACATTGGACCTGTTTAACATTTACGTGAGAGGTACCAAACATAGGTCTATGTCCTCCATCGTAACCACCCTTGAAGTGGAACTAAGAGAAAAAACCAAGGGTGCCAAAATTATTGTTGAGGGTGATTTTAACTGTACTTATGAGCCACTCTCCTCTGATGATATTTTGGACCTGTGTGAGGACGACGCCAGAAGGGGCATTCCGCTCCTAAATATTCGCCTGATTAAAAGATGGTCGCATAGTGCGATCCAACGAAATGCTCTGACAGTGGAGTTTGGCTTAAGAGCTGTGAACGGCCGAACACCATCTGACCCCATGGGTGCCGCCACATATAATAGAGCCAATCATACTTCCAGGATTGATTACATTTTGATAGATGTCATGCTATGGGGACTAGTTAAGGACATGGTAGTCCTGTCTACTGTGGAAAGCGATCACAATCCGCTCTCTATCTCTTTATCAAATCCCTGGCCTAACAAATCAATTGAGAAACCTCCCAACCATGCCCACAAAATTTCTGTATCCACTTGTGGGAAACGTCTAAAATGGAACCAAATCTCCACTGATGAGGCCAAACTCAAAAATATAAGAGAACTACTTGTGTCCTCACAATCGGAATTAGATACCACCAACGCAGTCTTGGCAATAGATGGGGTGACAGCAATCTTCGAAGACACTCTTAGGTCCATAGGTGAAATATTCTTGAAAAAGGGGTGTGTGAAAAGAAACATGGCATCACGGCTGCCTATGGGTATGCATGATTGGTACACTCCTGCATGCCGACATGCCAAATCCCTCCTAATTGAAAGTGTCAAAGGCAAAATACAATCCCAGATACAAGAAGCGAGGAAAAGGTGCAGACGCACACTGGCAATAGCTAAAAAGGAGTGGGATGAGGACTTCTGGTGCACTTTGAAAGAGGCTAGTGCAAGGAAAGATTCAAGGTGTTTCTGGGATATCATTAGAACAAGAAACAGACCAGATAGTGACCTTATAACATGCAACATTACTAGTCAAGAGTGGGTTAACCACTTCTCCAAGCTATACACTCGCCAATCTGATCATAATACCCTAGATTCATCCAAGAAAGATCAGGTACGGGAAGTGGTTCCAACTATGATACAAAAGGACTGGGAAGCAGACCCAATAGACCCAGACTTCTCTATAAAAGAGGTTGAATATGCCATTAGTACCATCATGCCCCAAAAGGCACCGGGGATTTGTTGCGTTCTGACATCACGACATGGGGGAAATGTATCCACAGTCTACTGATTGCCGTCTGAGGGGCGCCCCAGTCCCTACATCCTGGAAAGGGGCGGAGGTCGTCCCAATTTTTAAAAAAGGCGCTAGGGATGACCCGTCCAATTACAGGCCTATTAGTCTGCTAGATATAAGCCAAAAGGTAGTCGGTAAGGTATTATTGACCAGAATACTGGATTGGATCAATGAAAATAATGTCCTCTCCGACTTCCAGGCAGGGTTTAGAACAGGCACTGGCACAATAGAACAAGCCTTTAGACTGATGCTAGTGTACTGGAAGGTGGTGGTCATAGGCAAAGGCAGTCTTTATCTCGCATTTATCGATTTAAAGACTGCCTTTGACCTTGCACCTAGGGAGACCCTCTGGAGAGTCCTTAGTGATATGGGGATACCAAATTATATTTTATCCCTACTTGTAAGGCTCCATGACAACAGCTTTGCCCAGATTAGATGGGGTTCAGGGGGAGAAAAAACTACCAGCATTCCAGTAGAGAGAGGAGTTCGCCAGGGATGTGTTCTGGCTCCCACTCTTTTCTCTTTGTACATCAACGGAGTGGTTGAGCACCTGCTTAAAGACCCTTCAGATGAACCATCCCTGGTGGGGCGCGTATCCCTACTCTTCTCTTTGCTGATGATACGCTCCTCCTGTCTAAATCCCCAATGGGTCTCCAAAAACTCCTCAACAACTTCCAGACCTTTTGTGTGGAGCGGGGCCTGGTAATCAATACCGACAAAACAAAATACCTTGTAATGAATCCCCCCAAAAAATCTGTACGCCCCCCTAAGTTGAATGGCGTACCTCTGGGGAGGGTAGACGTATTTGATTACTTAGGAATCCGCCTGTCACACAACATGCAGTGGGCCCCTCACATAGACAAAATGTTTTTAGCCCACAAGAGGGTAACTGGGGCCCTTCTGAAGGAACAACATTCTTGTGCCATAAGACCCATAGCTCCTGTCATTGACGTATACGTAGCAAAGGGAGTTAGCTCTGCTCTGTATGGGGCAGAACTATGGGGTTCATGCAAAATCAACGAACTGGCAAGCTCTTAAAGGAAGTTCTGTAGGGCAATCATGTCACTCCCACAAGGCACTCCCACAACTCCACTAATGCTTGACCTAGGTTGTCGACCTATTGAAGATCTAGCAAGGTTCAGACCTCTACTTCTATGTGCCCGGTTGTGGCGAGTCCCGGAGCTCGCGACCTATGCAAAAGGGCTTTCTGAAATAATGTCTCTGCCAGGATGGCATAAAATCAAATGGCTAAAAGACATGAAATCCCTTTTGTGCGACCTGGGTATAAGCGAAGCCTGGACTAACAAATCATCTCCGCCAAAGGCAGTACTCAAGAACTTGTATTGGAGTTGGATTCTGAATAAAAGGAGCACTGATCACACATTGGGCAGATTGACAGAGGACTTTTTGAGTTTTAAGGACTTACCATTTCGGGAACTCTATTTAGACATTATTGAGAAACCATTTGATAGGTCCTTATACTTTAAATTTAGAACAGGAACATTACCTCTGCATTCCTTTACATGCCGGTGGAAACAGCCAACTCTGACCACAGATCTCTTCCCTGCGTGCCCACACAAACAGGAGTCAGTGGGACACTTTATGTTTGAGTGTCAAGAATACACCAAACCAAGAAGAAAATGGCTTAAGAATTTGTGTCGTATGTTGGGGACTAGGTACCATGTTGAGGCACTCCGTATTTTAATGTCGGACTCACTTTCACTCTATGTCTGTACTCTTTCAAAATTTCTATTGTGGGCCTGGCGCATTAGGAGCAAAAGGCTAAAAGAAAAAGTTTAATCTTCTTTTTAAACCTAAACTTTTATGAAATGCTTCTTTTAATGGAAAAGCAAGGTTTTTTAAACCTAATGCAATTAACTTGTTGTACTTTTTTCCAATGAACTTGTGTATATTTTTTATTATGAAGCTTTTATGATAATTTTTATCAACATAAAGCCTTTTTGACTTGAATCGAATCCCATGACGAATCTAGGGACCCACCCTCAGGTTAGCCCTTAGGTACCCTAAGGAAAGGGTTAGTATGATTCTGGGGTCTTTCCCAGAGGAGGGGCTGGACAGTGTGGAGGATACTCCTATGTATTTAGTCCAGTTTCACGCCAGAGCGGGAGCCAATGGATCCCCGAACTGGTTTGAGCTGGAGTATGCAAGGGCCCCACCAAATGTGCCCTTCAAGCAGTTTGAGTGGCGCTGGCAAGAATTCCCACCCTGTCCCAATACACTAAACCCTGTCTGGGAGGTGGTCCCACCTCCCTGTGACAGGATACTTATCGTTCTGCCTTCCCCTGCTTGAGTTTGGCTCAGCAGCAGGAGGGCAGAATCATGTCTCAGGTTGACAGCAGCCCTAGCTTGCTGTCTGATTCTGGAAGCCTGGTACCGGGAGCACTGAGGGCCTCCCAAACGAGATTCAAAGTGCATGGAATCATACCTCCCACACCGTTTACGATAAGGAGGATATGATTCCAACATGGTTGATACCAAACCTGACAGGGTTCGTTACAGACAGTTTATAGATAGACATCGCATAGTGACGCATGACCACTCTATATATCGTAATGTCTGATTTACTGACAACCCAGGAGAAAGGACTCCGAAAGTTGCAGGGGTGTCCTGCTTATGCAAGTGCACCCTCACACTTATAATCAAGCACCTTGCCTTTGGTACTTACAGGCCTACTAGAGGGGTGACTTAGAGGTTTTCAGTGCAGTGATGTTAGATATAAGGAAACTTACATCTTTCGTGAGAAGTGAAAGCACCAACTCACACAGGCTGCAATTGTAGGTCTGTAGTCAGAGTTTGGAGTGTCCCTTGTGGGTGGCATAATACATGCTGCAGCCAATAGGGGACCCCTGGTGTACCCAGGCCCTAGGAAAGTTAGTACCATATACTAGGGACTTACTAGGGTACACCAGCAACCAATCAGGAATGTACCACGGTACTCACCATGGGCAATTTAGGGAGGAAGCACAGTGACTGGGGTCCTGATTAGCAGGATCCCAGTCAGACTAGTCAGAAAAACAGTATGACACCAGCAAAAAGTGGGGTAACCATAAAAGCAGACCATACTGTCCTACACTTACTGTGGTCATGCTTGCTGTGGTCATGCTTCCTGTGGTTGTATTTGCTGTGGTCATGCTTCCTGTGGTTGTACTAGCTGTTGTCACTCTAGCTGTGGTTGTACTTGTTGAGTTTGGCGTCTCTTGGATTGTATTGTTGCATTTGCAGTGATTAACTCCTAACAATGCTGCGAAGTGCTCCAAGTTTCATCAGTTCTTGGTGCCCGATGATCGTGTTTGTTGTGGTCATGCTTGCTGTGGTTATACTTGCTATGGTTGTGCTTGCTGTGGTTACGCTTGCTGTGGTTGTACTCTCTGTGGTTACGCTTGTGGTGGTTCTACTCGCTGTGGTTATGCTTGCTGAGGTTGTACTTGCTATTGTCATGCTTGCTGTGGTCATGCTTGCTGTGGTTGCACTTGCTGTGGTTATGCTTGCTGTTGTTGTACTTGCTGTAGTCAAGTTTGCTGTGGTTGTATTTGCTGTGGTTATTTGTACTGTGGTTGTGCTTGCTAAGGTTGTACTTGCTGTCGTAGTGCTTGCTGTGGTTCTACTCGCTGTGGTCACGTTTGCTGTGGTTGTACTTGCTATAGTCATGCTTGCTGTGGTTGTACTTGCGGTTGTACTTGCTTCGGACATACTGGCTGTGGTTTTATATGTTGAGGTTCGAAGCTCTTGGATTGGATTGTTGCATTTGCAGTGATTAACGCCTGTGATGATGCTGTGAGGCACCCTTTGGTCATATTTGCTGTGGTCATGCTTGCTGTGATTATACTTGCTGCGGTCATGCTTGCTGTAGTTGTACTTGCTGTGGCCATGCTTGCTGTGGCCATATGTGCTGTGGTTATACTTGTTGTGTTAATGCTTGATGTGGTTGTACTTGCTGTGCAAGTAAGTAAGTAAGTATTTATTTTATTTGTTGATTAATTAAAATCATTACAAACAAGAATAGATAAAAGCAACTCACATAAACAAACATATACTATGCACAAAGTTATAATCATATTAAAATAATCATCTAAAATTGCATTAATACAGTCAATTCCATAATAATGTTTAAGCGTTTACACACTATTAAAATACAGGTATTAACTAGAGTACAATATATTAGCAGCAATCACTATTATAGCAGCATTTAACTTAAAGTGACAGTGTTAGCAGTAGGAAATACTAGTATAATACATTTTTTGCTATTTTTCATTTGCTAGCTATAGTAAAGTGCAATATGCATAACTATAGTAAATTAAACTAATAGACCCTTCAACTGGCATACATTTTGATTTAAACAATTCCTAAAATAGGTTTCATTTTTTTTTTTTTTATTTTTTTTTTTTACTTTGGATCACAATAAACCGTTATTTACTTGTTCTTCGTCTTTAAGTTTCTTCTCAACAATAATAATGAACTTAACAAAGTGGTAGGTAACTTTGATATTGGCCCCACTCAAACAGGTAATAATTGCTTGCCTGCATGTTCTAATTCCTAATTCATTAAAAATTGGTTTTAGGATCAACTTCCGAGCCTCTGCCAAAGCTGGACATAAGGTTACGATGTGTGTTAGTGTTTCCTCCCTTTGACTACAAAGCCTGCAGATGCTAGATTCCCATTGATTTTCCCATTTTGGTATACCATCCTTTGTCGGATATCTTCCCAGCCTTAAATACATAAATTTATTCTCAAGCCTAGGTTTTAAATGATAAGACAAGTAAGATTGAGGCGACAGCCTACCGAAAGAGTTTGCAACTGTCCAGAAATGACTTCTTTTTCTTAATTCCTCCTTGTCCGCTATAGTCGTTAATAATGCGGCCATTTGATTCATCTCTTTTTTAAAAACGATCCTGCTCCTCAGTTCATCAGCCAAATTAGAGCAGTCAAATTTACTTATACATTCATTAAAATACAGCTGCCAATTTTTTGAATATTCCCATTCTGAGATTTCAAGCCAGCATAAATTTGCCAGTGAGCCTTCCTTTGAACGGACTAATGTTAAAAGAGACTTCAAGAATGTAGATTGACGCGCCAGAGATTGTTTTTTCAAACCAAATTCCAGTCTTATGTTTGCTCGACTAATATATTTGGGGATTTTAAAAACAGTTTTATATATTCTAATCTCTATATCATCGAGCACTTTGGCGTCTTTGCCCCTGAAGATGAATGAGCAATATTCCAAAGATGGCATTAATTTTGCTCGCATCACCTTTATCAGATGGTCGTAATTGGGGCATAATAGTTTGTCTCTTAATTTTCTAAAAGCAAATGCAAGTGAGCAACCCCTAGCTTCAAGACTATTAACTATTAAAATGCTGTCTAAAAATCAAACCATCGTCAAACATGATTCCAAGGTATTTGTATAATTTCACATTTTCAATTATCATACCGTTAATATTCCACTCATTAATCCTAGGCTTCCCTTTTCCCATAGTCATTATCTTTGTCTTTTTTATATTAATTGTCAGACCATTTTGTGTAACATAACCATTAAAAGAGTTAATTAATCTTTTTAATCCTATTTCTGTTTGGCTCATTAAGATCGTATCGTCTGCATATTGCATATATTTGATTTCCTGGCCATGAATAGAAGGCGAATGCGAATTTATATTGTTAAAATGGGCTGGTAAATCAGCCATAAAAAGATTAAAAAGGCAAGGAGCCAAGACACACCCCTGTTTTAGTCCCACATTTGTAGCTAAACGTTGGGTCATGTGTTTGCCATCGCCTATTTTGATTTGCACCTAGGTGTTGGAGTATAGCAATATAATCATTTTTAATAGAGATTCTGGAATACCCCAGTTCTGTAGCTTCCTCCAAAGTCTATTTCGTGGTACAGAATCAAAAGCGGCTTTTAAATCAATAAAACAAACATATAATCTTTGCTTCCTACTTTTGGCTCTCTCACCTAATAACGTTAATAAAATCAAATTTGTATGGGTTGATTCGCCCCTTCTAAACCCTGTTTGAAATTTAGGAATCAGCTCCTCCTGTGAGGCCCAAGTCTCTAACTCTTCCAGCAAGCAACTAGCAAATATTTTTGCCTCTACGTCAGTGAGTGTAATTAAACTGTAATTAGCCGGATTATCCTGCGGGCCACATTTGTAAATCGGCTGTATAATGCTCCCGTGCCAGGATAACGGAAGAAGACCTGATTTAAGAATCTCATTAAATAAAAGCATTAATAACTCAGGCCAATTACTCAATTCAGCCTTAAATATTGCATTTGGGATACCATTTGGACCCGGTGCTCCGTTGGATTTGATCCTTTTTATCGCCTTTTTTACTTTATTGAGCGACCAGGGTTTCGTATCCACTGTACAATGAGGAGGAGAGATGCCACCCCCACTCCCCCTATCTTTTACTTTATGCATGTCATCTAACCTATTATTACTATATTTATCATCATCTAAATATTCTGTATCCATTTTTTCATTAAAAAAGCTCACCCAACTCACTTCATCAACATTAGCACTGCTGCCTCTATTATTACCATTCTCAATATCATTAATGATACTCCAGAATAACCGAAGATCTTTGGATTTACATGCATGATGGACCTTTGCCCAAATTGATTCATAATAGGCTTGTTTTGCTATCCATATTTCCTTCTTGTATCTCTGTTTTAACTCTCTAATTTTACATGATATATTGAGACGTGGTAGCCTGGTATTATTCCTGTAAAGTAATCTTATTTCTTTATTAAGTTTTCTTTTTTGTTCAAGTAAGTGGAAAGAATACCATCCTGGTCTCCGGGGATTTAGTGTTATACCCTTACAGGGCTCATCTCTAGCAAATTTAGCTACTAATTTATCACACAAATGAGACCAAAGCTCAACCATAGACTGCCCTTCAGCATAAGCAGAGTGCGTATCCTGAATTAAACAGCCAAGAACGCCCAGCATTTTATCCTCAGTTTTTCCATTCCAAACTAACCTTTTAAGATTAAAGGCTGTTGGAACTTTTATCATAGTCCTAGTTTCTGGCAGATACTCCGGTTCAATGTCAAAGAGAATGACTTGTGGATTGTGATCGCTTTCGATCCTCGGGACAATCTCGTAATTTTTTACTAAATGATTTAATTTCTCAGACAGTATAGTATAGTCTATTACAGAGGAACATTCACCCTTGTTAAATGTAGGAATATTATCAGAATCATGCAGAATCTTTAAGTTGTATTTTTTGAACTCATATTCTGTCCATTGAGCTAACCGTTTTAAGTCAAGAGTCTGCCCATTAAAAGGATCAAAGTGCATATTAAAATCACCTGAAATAATAAATACTGAATCCAAATGCTCATAATATAAAGTTTTTACCATTCCCCAAAGCAGGATTATTTGAGAAGATCTAACTTTCTTTTTACAACTTAAGTACACATTTAATAAGATAATTGAGTGACTGGCTATTAGTTTAACACACTGGAGCCATTTAACATGGAGGTCAATTTCAAAGTGAGATGCTTTAAGATTTGCAGAGATGTATATAGAAAGACCCCCACGTGGGCGACCTGAGTTGGCTTCATGTGTTGCATTATTACAGTATTCTATGTAGCCGATAAGGGGTTCATTAGACATCGACCAGGTTTCCTGCAACATTATTATACTAGACGCTTTCAGGAAATCCATTACCCCTTGGTCTTCAATTAGTGATTTTAAGCCATTGGTGTTCCAGGAACATAGAGTCAGAGGATTTGAACTACATCAATCCTTCTTTTCATGATTTTGCTTAATTAATATTCCTGGAAGCCAACTCCAATCGTCTTGTAACTCTGGGACTTTCTTCAATGTTTCACAGGTCCGCAAACCAGATTGGCTACTCCTTATCTTAATGCCGTATGCTATGTTTAATTCCTTAGTTGCGCCTGATGCATTTTTTAAAACTCTAACCTGTTCTGTTCTGGTTGTTTTTTTATCATCTCGTTTTTGACTAGCCAGACATATTTTATTCTCATCACTTTTTTGCTGCATTATATCATGGGGCTCATTTGGAATCAACACCATTGGATAACAAGATTCTTGTGGTCTCCAAACTTTAATACCCCATTTCTCAAATACACTAACATTCGCCATTATTTTGTCTGCAATGTCCCTGTTTAGCCAAGTTGTAATTGTTATCTCCTTATCGGAGTATGCATCTTCTTCCTTAAATTCCACTGAATCGAGATCCGTAGTTACCACATCTTTAAGATCTGTAATAACACGTAGTAATTTCAAAATATTACCACGGTTTAAAATATCGTGCGGGCCTCTAGATATGTATTGGGGGCTGAAGGCTACTTTCCTTGTTTCGGGCGACTGGTTTAAATATTCACTATTTTCTTTCTTCATAATAACAGGGGGGCATATATTTTCCATTACTGGCGACCCATCTCTTTCCGTCGGCAAAATGCCTTCTTTGACATCCTTGATTAATAGCTCTTGTGTCCCTAAATGGACCTCTTGAATAATTTTATTATCACCTTGCTGGACAGTGTGATTTACTAGTATCTGCTTAACAATGTTGTTTTGGTCTTCTTGGTTAACCTCTAATTCATTACTTGATATACGTCTTAAATCAATACCTCGATCATTACTCTGACTTGTTAAATAACTGTTAGACTTAGCTGGATTCCTAATTTGGCCAAATTGCAGATTATGGACTTCTGCACTTACACTTATCATTTTATCGGATACTTTTTCCTTTATTATTATTGGTGCACCGACTATGGGGACTGCACCGGATGTGCCCTCTACCTCCTCTGGGTTTTTTGTACAACACTCCAATAATTGGCTTTCATTTACAATAAGTCCTGATTTTTTATTGGGGCCAAAGATCGGAAAGTATGAATTTATTTCAGATCCCTTTACTTTCAATGGGTTAGGATCTATACTCACTTTTTTACTAAGCGTTTGTAGTTCATAAGCTTTTTTATTGTGAGTTTTCCTTAGCCTTTTCCTAGCCCTTTTTGACAAGTTTGTCATTTTTGGTGGAGCCCTTGATTCTTTGCATTGTTTCGAACATGCTTTTTCCAGATTACTTGAGTCATTGATTCCACCAGAGACATCACAGCTCCCCTTCTATTGCCAAGCTGTCTTCTAAAGAAACTAAATGATGGACTTCAGTTTTAGCTTGTGGATTGCTAACATCTTTCACAGATTGAGATATAACATCATCACTCAGTCTGCCTAGAATATTAGAAGGTGCAGTCATTTCATCCCTACCTTGCCCATTTCTACCCGACAATGCTTTTACTTCTTGCACCATGGAACAAACTACTGAAGGCAGATCCGAGATCTTATCAATCAACTGTGCACATGTGCAGGTTATATATGACGTATTCTTATCTGCTTGAACTTTCGTAACAAGATTGGTTAAATGCAGGAGTTTTGTGTCAATACCAGCCACGTGGTTTGCTAGAGTGTTTAATATATCCACCTGAGCATCCAATTTATCTGAGTGGAAATTCAGCGCATTAGTAATTGAACCCATGGTATGTATTAAACAGTCCTATAAGCCCTGTTCTGTGCTAACCTCACCCTTTGTTTGATTGGCCTCAACTTTAGATGATGACGGTATATTCTCTTTAAGGTCTGAGCTACATCGATCGATTGTACTAATATTCTTCTCAGAGCTACCAACATCTTGATTGTAAAATGATTTATTAATAGTGAGGCTATTAAAGCTATTCTCCATTTCAATACTTGATTGATCCAGATTAATCAAGCTGACATTGCCATCTTTAATTAAACGACTATTTGGGACAGGCTGTAAATCCTCTGTAACTAGAAAGGATTCGCTGGATCCATATTTAAGAGCAGGAATTCCAACATCAACTCCTTCTCCAGCTTCAGGTCCTTGTACATACATATTACCAAGCACACTTTCGTATTTATTTTCAATCGGTGCCTTCAGCGGAGACAAATGGCACCCTACATTCACCCCCTCAAAACTCAACTCTTGACTGACCATTTGAGAATCAATAGCCTGCCGAGGCTCCACCTGCGCTGTAAAGGCACAGTCATGAATTTGCGCCTGAGCTTGTAACTGCCCTGCTAAAATTAAGGGATGGGGTGAGGTTGAGGGTGCAAGTGTGGGTGTCAGCGCTTTTTCTGTCACAACCTCTGCGACTAGAATCTTCATGTCCTGCTTAACCAATACAACATCCACTTTTTCGGACAGCATAGTTTTGGTCAGATCATTAACAGGGCAACTTTCTTTTTCTTTTTTACACAATGGGGAGGGCAGGGGAGAGGATAATGTGCACTCACTAAACCCCCCGCTAAGTTCGTCCCTCTCAGAAAACTTTCTTTTATGGTTTTCTTTGTGAATATCTTTATCTGATTGTATTTGATGGTACTTAAAGAAGTAGTTCTTTATAGACGTCTGCGCCACACATGGAGACTTCATATGAACATGGTCTTTACATAGGGTAGCGGATAGATCCCTTTCCTTGGCTGGGATAAGCAGATTCTCCTCTGAACGGGCACCTCTTCCATTATTTAACACGTTTCCCTCCTGTTCTCCGTTTCCCTTTTCCCAGCTAATTCCAGCTTGGTTTTCTCCAGTCCCTACCATCACTTCTTGTTTCACCTCAGTTGATTTAATTCGCTTAGAGCCTTGCGGGGCTCCACGCTGGAAACCAGACCTCATCATCACAAAACACACAAGATCACACAAGGACCGCTCAACACCGCCTCTTCTCTTTGAGATCTTTTGAGTTACTGAGCTTGCATAGGGTTTTGCAACTCTCTTGGTGCTCTATTGCGAGATCTCACTAACAACCAGTGTTTCCTAGTCTCTTTAAGTCTCTGTAAGCGCAAACCCTCACCACCCCGCTCTATTTACTCCTCCTCCTCCTCCCAAGCCTGTCTGCCCCCTTAAGTAGGAACACCTGCCGTCAGGGAGGAGAAACGAGGATATTGCGTATTTGACGTGGCGTGATGTCTACTCACTCTGGCGTTGAAAAGATAGTTAAAGATAGTTAAAAAGTTGAAAGGTGCTTGGATTTTTATTTTTCACTAGGGATTATAACTGCCAGTGCTTGCAGCAATAACAATGCCAGTTCGCTATGTTCGCTATGTTATTAGTATATACTAGTTATACTCCAGTTATACTCCAGTCTCCTGTATCCACAGTGTACGGCAAATGACCACGAGACTCGGGCCATAAACTGCCAGGAAACCCACAGCAGGGGAACCACAGAGTTGTCCCTGGAGGCCAAAGCGTATCGAGTTCAGCACAAACATGCGGCAGCACTCGGGGAGTGAAGGCGAGCAACTCCTCCTGACACTGCCTCGCTCACCTCGCTCACTCGCTCACCAGCTGGCGCCGCCTCTCGATAGCATTCTTGGCCACTTGACCGCTTGAACAGTGCGGAACACTCCGCAACACACCCCCAGACTTGGGCTCAGGTTCCACTCCTCCACTCCTCCGGTGTCTCCCCTGGTCTCTCCCGGTTTCTCTGGGTTCCTCAGGGCTCCACACCTCCTTGCCCCCTCCAACGGGCTCCTTCAGACTTTACTCGCCCACCCCCCTTACCTCAGGCCGGGCTCCCAGCTCCTGAAAGGGGTTATGTGCTACGGATTACTCAGATTACTCCTGCAGAATTATTCGCACACCAAGCACAGCTGCTGCTGCCCGACACTAATCGCTCCGCCTCTCTCTCTGTGGTTCGAGTCTCTCCAAGCCCACAGATAAGCCACAGTCTCCGGTCAGCGACGGGAGAGCAGGCAGGCGCAGTGGGGGGACGGCTGTTTTTCGAGCACCTCACCTCACACCTCACATGCACACTCGTGCCAGTGCCCGGAACAATTCAATCCAAAGCTCCGCAGTTCTCAGGACTGCGGGCGGGTGCAAGCCGGGAGCAAGCTGGTGCAGGTGCGATTACGGAGTGGAGCAGACCGCAACCTTACATCGAAGATGGCGTTCTGGCGTCTTGAGCAGCTCACGAGCTCCCTCTGGCGGCTGCAATGAAACTCGACTGCTCACATAGACTGTGGTTGTTCTTACTATACCATATATGTTGATTAAAATCATGATTAATTTTTATTAATGTTCTCCTTTTGATTGTTTGCCTTCTCCTTGTTCTATTTGGTCCAATCATCTGTAGTCTGCCAATCAGATTGCCTAGGAGGTTTTGTACACACACCTTGTTTACCCTGCCCTAGGAGTCGTTAGCTATCACTACCCAGGGGGTCCTTGTTTCTTTACACGTTGTTCTTACTATAGCCATGCTGGCTGTGGTCATGCTTGCTGTGGTTATACTTGCTGTGGTTGTACTTGCTGTGGTTCTACTTGCTGTGGTTCTACTTGTTGAGCTGGATGATCTTGGATTGTATTGTTGCATCTGCAGTGATTAACCCCTGTGATGATGCTGCGAAGGGCTCCAGTTTTCATCAGTTCTTGACCCCCTTGACCCCCTTGATTATGCTTGCTGTGATCATGCTTGCTGTGGTTCTATTTGTTGTGGTAATAATTGCTGTGGTAATGCTTACTGTGGTTATACTTCCTGTGGTCAGCCTGCTTGTTGTTTGTGTACTTGCTTTGGTTTTACTTGCTGTGGCTATACTTGTTGCGTTTGGAATGTCTTTGCAGGAGACAGGCTCTCTATATAGGTCGCTAAAAAGAAATACACGGTGCAGAGTCCAGAGTGACCCAGATAGGTTTACAGAAGCAAAGGCAGATAGTACCTACGCTCTATTTGTGGTTGTGTGGGTGAGCAGTTAGACTTAGCAGAGGGCAGTGCTAAGCATGTGTTTTACTCATAGAGGGAATAAATGAGACATACGAAAGAATAAATCCGAGACCAATTTGAAAAAAGAATCCTTATTTTTATATACATTTTAAGACCAAGAACTTTGTTCCCAGGTCAGTATTTATTTTGTTATGAATTTTTAAAGTTCGGAAAATAACTTACTGTTGTGCACAATTATGCACAATAGATGTCTACGGAGAAAAATAGCAAAATGCATAGGAAATCGTACAGTTAGTTCTCGGGTTGGCCTGCTTGTTTTAGGGTAGTAGCAAGGCCAGGCCCAATGTTCCACCAGCAGATTGTCTAGAGCTTCCTGGGTTCAACCAGGAGCAGAGTGCTGAGGTTGTTGGTAGCAGGATCTACTAAGAAGGGGGCCACCTCAAAACACACTGCACAAGGAGACTTATAGGTAAGTCTGGGGGCCCCAAATGAGAGATCGGGTCGCAAGGCACTCAGGACCATGGGAGCACAGCTGGTTCGTCGGTACCCAGGCCATGCAGGCTGGGTGCAGAGCAAGTTAGTTACCCGGGCTCTGTGAGTCAAGGGACAGGCTTCGCGGTCAAGAGCATGCAGGTTGCAGGGACTGTTTCGGGACAGCTGGGCCACTAACGAAGTAGGTCTCAGGGGCTCAGCTTATGGCACTAAGGTGCCCAGTCTGCCATATCACAAGCACATTCGAGCCTACGGCACTATAGTGCCTCCGTCCTGCCGTATCACAAGTGGATTCTCGACTATGGCACTAAAGTGCCTAGTCTGCCATATCACAAGTGCATTCTAGGCTCTAGTACTAAAGTGCGCAGTCTGCCGTATCACAAGTGCATTCTAGGCTCTAGCACTAAAGTGCACAGTCTGCCGTATCACAAGTGCATTCTAGGCTCTAGTCCTACAGTGCCAAGTCTGCCGTATCACAAGTGCATTCTAGGCTCTAGCACTAAAGTGCCAAGTCTGCCGTATCACAAGTGCATTCTAGGCTCTAGCACTAAAGTGCCCAGTCTGCCGTATCACAAGTGCATTCTAGGCTCTAGCACTAAAGTGCCAAGTCTGCCGTATCACAAGTGCATTCTAGGCTCTAGCACTAAGGTGCCCAGTCTGCCGTATCACAAGTGCATTCTAGGCTCTAGCACTAAAGTGCCCTGTCTGGCCTATCAGAAGTGGATTCTCGATTTTGGCACTAAAGCGCCCGTTCCCTCTATCAGAAGCGCATTCTAGCCTATGGCACCAAAATGGGAGCTATGGCCTGGGCCACTGGCACTGATTTTATCAGTCCACATGCCCTCGCTCCGAGAACTACATTCTATTAGGAGACCTCAACTTCCACCTGGACAAGAAAAACGACAGCAACACCACCACCCTTCTTGACAACCTGGCCAATCTCGGCCTCAAACAACTTGTTGACACCCCCACCCATGTAGCCGGACATACGCTCGACCCAATCTTCACCTCCAGCAAACACATCTCCTTCAATCGCACCACAGCTCTCCATTGGACGGACCACAGTTGTGTTCACTTCAGCTACAAAACCACCTCGACCCACAACCCCCCACAACCTATCCCCCGAAGAAAATGGAACAAAATCACCACCGACCAACTCCTCACTTCGCTCAACCAAAACCCACCCGCCCTCTCATCGGACCCAAACCAAGCTGCCATCAAATTCAAACAATGGATCACTCACAGCGCTGACGAATTAGCACCCTTGAAAAACAACCACACCAAACAAGACAACAAAAAGGCCCCCTGGTTCAACGATGACCTTAAGAAATCCAAAAAGCTATGCCGCACCCTCGAGAAAACATGGAGAAAAAACCCTACCACCGACAACATGACCACCTTCAAGGCAGCCACCCGCAAACACCACCAGCTGATCCGAGCCACCAAGAAGTCAGCATTCAAGAATCGACCCGACAACAACGCCCATAACAGCAAGGAACTATTCAACATTGTCAAAGAATTCACCAACCCCACTGCAGCCTCAAACGACCTCACTCCCTCCCAAGACCTCTGCGATTCGTTATCCTCCTTCTTCTACAACAAAATTGCCGACATACATAACAGCTTCGAAAACAGTTCCAAAAAACAATCCTCTCCACTCCCCTCAGAACCTAAACCGCCTTCTAACAACCTCAGCGCCTGAAACACAATCACCACTGAAGACACCATCCGCCTCATGAATTCCATCCACTCTGGCTCGCCAACCGACCCATGTCCCCACCACATCTTCAACAAAGCAGACTCCATCATCGCACCCCATCTCCGTGATGTCATCAACTGCTCCTTCATCTCTGCCACCTTCCCAGAAAGCTGGAAACATGCCGAAGTCAGCGCCCTCCTGAAGAAACCCACAGCAGACCCCTCTGAACTTAAAAACTACCGCCCCATATCCCTCCTCCCATTCCCGGCCAAAGTCATTGAGAAAGCCGTCAATAGCCAACTCGCCGCCTTCCTCAAATCCAACAACTCCCTCGATCCCTCACAGTCCGGCTTTCGAGCCAAGCACAGCACTGAAACCGCCCTCATCGCAGCAACAGACGACATCCGAACACTACTGGACAACGGAGAAACAGTGGCCCTCATTCTACTCGACCTCTCCGCCGCCTTCGACACTGTTTGTCACAGCACACTCAGACAACGCCTCAGCAACATCGGCATAAAAGGAAAAGCCTTGGACTGGATCATCTCGTTCCTCGCCGGGAGAACTCAGAGAGTCCGACTTCCCCCCTTCAAATCAGAAGCCACCAAAGTCATCTGCGGTGTACCACAAGGATCATCACTCAGTCCCACCCTCTTCAACGTTTACATGAGCCCACTCGCTTCCATCGCACGTCAACACAACCTAAACATCATCTCCTACGCTGACGACACCAAACTGATCCTTTCCCTCACCAAAGACCCCAACACCGCCAAAACCAATCTTCACGAAGGCATGAAAGAAGTAGCCGTATGGATGAAAGACAGCTGTCTTAAACTTAACTCAGACAAAACGGAAGTGCTCATCCTAGGATCTTCCCCCTCTGCCTGGGACGACTCATGGTGGCCTTCGGATCTGGGGCAAGCACCCATACCCATGGACCATGCACGTAACCTTGGCTTCATCCTAGACTCTTCACTCTCGATGACCAATCAAGTCAACGCCGTCTCATCCTCCTGCTTCAACGTACTTCGTATGCTCAAAAAAATCTTCCGCTGGATCCCCGCCGAGACAAGAAAGACTGTCACCCCTGCACTGGTTACGAGTCGACTAGACTACGGAAACACCCTCTACGCCGGAATTACAGCCAAATTACAGAAAAAACTCCAACGCATCCAAAACGCATCAGCGAGACTCCTTTTGGACATCCCTCGCCAAGATCACATCACCGGCCACCTGAAAGACCTCCACTGGCTTCCCGTCAACAAGAGAATAACGTTCCGTCTCCTCACCCACGCACACAAGGCCCTCTACAAACTAGGACCCGAATGCCTCAACACTCGACTATCCTTCTACACACCCACTCGCCAACTAAGATCATCCAATCAAGGCCTCGCCGCAGTTCCGCGTATCCAAAGATCCACCATGGGAGGTAGATCCTTCTCCTACTTGGCGGCCAAGACCTGGAACTCACTCCCCACCCACCTCCGCCTTACACAGAACCACATCTCCTTCAGAAAAGAACTTAAAACCTGGCTATTCAATAAATAATAAACCCCCTCCCCAAGCGCCTTGAGACCCTCTGGGTGAGTAGTGCGCTATATAAATTCTTGAACTTGAATTTATTATTGTAGATTTGTTACATAATCCATCATCTGGCGCATAATCTGCAGGTTTTAAAAGAAAATTATATTTCTAGCTCAATTGGTTCAAAAGTTAGTAAAAAACGCAGTGACACATTTGCCACGCAGTGGGAGACCCTTTAGAAAGTTTGACTGGTCACCTTTCTGTAGCTTCTTGCTATATTTGGGCCAGTGACAGCTGGAGCAGGTAAGAGCGGTGAGGCGGGATCGGGGTGGGGGGGAGTCGACAGACGATGACGAGGGGAAAGAAAAAACAGATAACAAAAGAGTAAGATAAGTGATTTTCTTTTTTAAATTATTTAATTTTCCCTCGTCATCGTCTGTCGACTAACACTCTCCCACCCCACTGCCCAACCGCTATTCCCTGCACCGGCCGTCACTGATGTGGGTGTTAAGCTGGTATTAATGTGGAGAAAGTAATGCCCAGGTAGTGTTAACAAGTGCAAACATCAAAAAATTAAGTAGTGATGCAATTACAAAATGTGCTTCATAATGCTGCATAATTTGCCTTTTCTTGCCGCATAATTTACTCAAACCTACCACGCAATTGGGTACTCCCATGCCACATAATTCCAGTGGCCCGGACTCTGGCCTATGCTGCTTGCAGACAAGACACACCGGTGCACCCCTGCAGCTAATGGAAAGTAAGTCAGTCTGCCTTTCAATGCAGTAACGTGTGTGAAAAACAAACAGGCTGGGAAGAGAGAATGGCCGACGCTTCACAGGATGACTTTGGTGCTTTGTAACTTTCTGAAGAGCCCAACAGCCTTCAAACAGGGGCTTTGTCGAGAGGCTGACGGGCCTTTGAGGCGCCGCGCCCGCGCCCTGCCCAGGCAGGCCCGCTAATCCCGAACAAAGTGCGGCTGATCCCGGCGCCCCCGCCGAGCCCCCTGTGTGACGCGGGACACAAGTACCTGTCAGGAGACGACTTGAGCCCGTGTTTGTGCGCAGCGGAAGACACAGCCCGGGGAGCCCTTCAGAAGGCCCGGCCTCGGGGCCTGGCACTGTCCCAAAGATGAAAAGGCAGTTTGAGGTTTTGTTCGGAGTTGTAAGGTTGGCAGTGGAAAGAGCTGGGAAGATTCCTCATTGTCAGCACTTTGTTCCCATCAGGTACCACAGCCCACGTCTCCCCGCCCCTGCCAGATGTGCACAGCTGCACTGACACCTTCCTTGGAGACAAACCTGAGTGACGGGGGGCAAATCTAACAAAACCAAGGTAGGACTGAGCTCCGCTGCCTATTGGACAGTTTGTGACCTGAGTGATTGGTCGAGGAAGAAACCTGTGTCTGAGGATGCCCTGGTCCTGGAGTGAATAGAGAGAGCAGCCATGCCTCTAGTTACTTGCCTAGTTCATTGACCGAAGAGTAAAGCTGTGGTGTGGTATGACCAGATGCAGACCTGACACAGCACCTGAAGAAGGACTCGTGCTGCGTCGCAACGTGTCACCGATCTCAGTCTTCGATTGAGGGGGGACCCATGCTGCCAGATGTCCAGTTGTGAACCAGGTCCATCAGACGATGATGAACCCACACTATGGTGTCAGAAGTCACAGACCCAGTTTGTTGATCTGTAGGGAGTCTATGTGCAAACATACTTCACCCATCTAGAATGGACCTGTGACGTAGGGCGATCACTTAGGGCCCGATTCACAGAAGTAACTTTTTTAAAAAAAACTTTATTTTCAGTTTTTTGTTGCAACAGCAAAACAATCCCCCCCCTCGCCCCCCACCCCACTATTGGCATCAATAATACATTATCTATATACAGTTCGATCACCTCATTATGGCACACATGAGTACACTTAACACAAAGAAGGGGAGAGGACCGTTCCTGTTTAAACTCCAATACCCCAGGCCCCCAAACCGGTTCAAATGTTCACACTAAAGGGGTATGTAGAGTACACAATAGACATAACCAAGAAACATTTCTCAGTTTTGATAAACTGCCCTCACTCACATACCGAAGTATGTGACATGCTTTATCATAGGGCCGCTGAATTTGCGCCTCTAAAGGTCACTTCGGTCTTCGTCAAGACTGTCGCAATCAGTACCACTGTGGGCCTTTCCGTAATCCGGTAAAAGGCCCCTCGCAGGAGAGTAGGTTAGTCGTATCCGTACTCTTCCAAGTCTTTCTCATTCAAAAGTGGAGACTGAACCCAATAGTACGGGAAAAACTTTTAATGAGGAGATAGAGAATGAGGGAAACACACATTGTAGTTTAATCACTCACTCTCCCAGCCCTTAGTTTAATTATAACATCTCCATCAACAGGAATACTTGTAATGTGTTTGAAAATTACGGAACCGTTTTGGATACATTTACTTACCTTTAGAGGCGCAAATTCAGCGGTCGAAACATGTTGACCTCAGCAGTGGTAGGAGGGAAGTCTTGAGGAACCTTAATTTCTCAACAAGACATTTCCCATCCTTTTCTTATTTTTAATCCTGGTATGGGTACCTAATTGTGTTTAATAAAGTAATTCCTTTCGGTGGCACCCCTAACCAGTTTTAATCACTTTTCCATACTGCACTTATTTGTCGCACCATCAGTTCCAGTCACTGGGCATTTTGCACATGCTTTTCACCTCATTTGTGTTACTCGTATGTGTTGATATTATGTGGTTGTACGTCTTGTAGTGTGGAATTTATTATTTTTTCCCCCTCCCTAATGCCCCGCCCTGAATGTGGCTACACCAGCGCGTTTGTAGCAGGCCCTATGATGAAGCATGTCACATTCTTCGGTATGTGAGTGAGGGCAGTTTTTCAAAACTGAGAAATTTTTCTTGGTTATGTCTATTGTGTACTCAACATACCCCTTTAGTGTGAACACATGAGTACAGACATCACAGTTTGGGCTGCGTCCCTAAGAGGCAAAGCAATTCTCAGTAGCTGCCGGAAGTACATGTGCGGGCCCAGCCGGGCACTATCCCTGAACAGATCCTTCCACCCCACTCCCATCTCCCTCCCCATCAGACCCCGACCCCTCCGAGGAACACAGTTCAGCACTCGTGCCCTCGGAATCACTATTGGACAACCCTGTAGCACACATAACTCGCCATGCAAGCAAATCCTCCTGCAGTCTCTCGTCCCTGCGTGTGCGCTGCATATGTGTCTCCTCAGCAAAAGACCACTCCCTGACATCCCTGAGCCAGGCCGACATCTCAGGAGCCCTCTGCCCCATCCAAGTAATTGCGACCCTCCGCCTCGCCAACACCAGCAATGGCTGCAACATTTTATAGGAGAGGTTTCTCTTCTTAGATTTCGGGACCAGGGCTAATAGACAATGCAGCGGGGTCAAGTCGAGTCGGAGGCCGGTAACGGCCCGTGTATGATCAACCACTGCCTTCCAAAAGCTCCCGACCTGTGGAAAATGACATATGTATGTACATAAGCGGCGTTCATTTGTGTTCACCATAGGCGTTCATTTGTGTTCACCATACCCCTCTCTGTAAGCAAAACGAATACCGCGAAGCATTGACTGCATCATCCCGCCCGCGTAGGCCCATGCACGCACGTACGCAACAGCCATTTTAGGCACCATGGCCTCTCTGCCTATTTGTTAAAAACCCCAGCACCCCCCGCGCATTGAACACCCCCCCCGCTCGCTCATGCATAGACCATAAAACCCTTCCTCCGCGCGACCCTACTCTGGAAGTGACACCCCCCCGCCTGGCCCACACCCCCTGTAATTCCCCTCAGGAATACCCTTCCCCTCTTCTGATGACCCCCCCCTCCCGGCTACACCTGGCCTCTCGACCCGGTCCCAAGTCATAAGACCGAGCCTCGTGGATGTACACCCCCCTCTTTTTGCCCAGCATAACAAAACGTGATACACCAACCGAAGTGCCCGATCTTATCGCCTGCCCAACCTTTGACTTGATCACCCCCTCTCGCAATCGTGTCCTGTTGGAATGTCCGGCTGCAAGATTGCAATCACTTGTTACATTCAGGAGGGGGAACGACATCCGAGCGACTGGTATGGGAATAGGCCTGAAGCTGGGATTCCAAACATGCCTTTACGTACTTCAAAGTGTCTTTTATTGCAATAAGGAATGTTTGTGCATCATAAACCTGTGTATAAAAGACAAAGCCTCAGAGAAACTTGTTAGAGCACCTCTTGAAGACACTGTGTGCGTGTCTGAAATGACAGGCTCTCCTCATGAGAAATAAAACTCTGTTCTTGCGTCCCTGCTTCCAGCGCCTGTCTCTTTATTTGGTAACTGTTCAAAGATGGGAACTAAGAGGCGTCTTGTGCCAGCAGCCTGGGCATCGGTTGTAATCTGGGCTGATTTTCCTCAATTGGCGTCCCAACGCGGGGCCCATCAGCGACATAAGGTCCGGTAAGAGAGGTCCAGACGATGGGGTGAACATCTAAACGATTGGAGTATACCTGCCTTGAGAGGACCCTCGTCCGGCTGCCGATTGAATGAACTTCACCGATTCCGAACGGACCTCTCTCAAGCGACCTACTGTCCTGACTGGAATCCCACAGGAATGCTGCGGTAAAAACATGGAGTAAGAGAACGATCGGGCGCTGGAAAGGGAAGGCGAAGAACTGTCCGCACGGTCCGGTCCGGGTAAGGTTAAGTAGGACGTCTTTTACGTCTGATTGGTAGGATGGCTTTATCCATCTGATTGATTGATTGATTGTTTGTATTGGAATCGGTATTTAAATACTGGTATTGTTCATTGATTGGTTCATTTAGCCTTGGTTGCTACTTGAAGTATTGGTTCTCTTTGGGACATTCTCTGTTTGCAAACAGCGACGAATAGGAACGTTCCTCTCTCTTTGCAAATAGTGAAGGATAGGTAATGCGGACTTTTGTCTCCCGTTGTAATCCGTCATGCCTATTTTTCTCCCCACTGTTTGATTGGTCGCTCTATTGCTCTTCGAGACATTCGCTGTCTACAAACGGGGAAGAATAGGAATATTCTGTCTCCCTTTGCAGATAGTGAAGGATAGGTAATGCAGACTTTTGTCCCCCATTGTAATCCGTCATGCCTATCTTTCTCCCCACTGATTGATTGATTGTCTGGACATATATTGTTAAAGGAATAGTTCTTTTGAGGTATTCCCTGTTTGCAAATAACGTGGAATAGAAATATTCTGTCTAGTCTTTGCAAGTAGTGAAGGGTAGGTAATGCGACCTTTATCCCCCGTTGTAATCTGTCATACCTATCTGATTGGTAAACTAGTTCCACCCGGACCATTTATTAGAGGTAGATCATCTGGCTCAACCGGAGGGCACCCCTAATAAAAAGGACATATGTAAAATACGAAGTAATCACGTCACCCTGTTAACAGAAACTTTAGCATGAAACACACTACAAAAGGAAGGAAAGAGAAATCGAGCAAAATCAGTTGGCCACTGATGAGTTTTCGACTTCGCTAGAAATAAGAAACGTTAGAAATAGCCCGCAATAAGAAACACGAAAGTGGTGAGAGAAGCCAAGCCTGACATCACGGCAGCCACGAGGTACCTAGGCTCTGCCGCCCCTCACTGCTCCAAACATGTCTGTCCCACCGCCCGCCACGCCCAATAAACGGTAACATGAGATAGATACAAATCAGCAGATACCTACCCCCATTCCGGAAGCTCCCGAAGTACAATAGGTCCATGGTTAGCCCATCCGGAAGATGAGGCCTCGACACGTGCAGGGCGGGGCCCGGCTAACCGCCATCAGCCGGAGAGGTCGTGGGATGGTCGGCCCGGAATGTACTGGTCCTCCCATCCTCTTCTGGCGCCCTGCAGGCCACGGGGGGGGATGTCTTGCTTCTGCCTCCGACCCCCCCCCCCTACTCTTATCGCCTGGTCCGGCCATCACGAATGTCGGAGCCGGGAAACGGCGTGGGGTGCGCTGGGAGGGAGAGGCGGCGCGGACGAGCCTCTCCCACCTCCCCAGGTGGAGGCCCCCAGCTGCACCCCCAACGCTCCACTCACCCGACAAGAGCTCGTCCACTCTTGCGGTGCAGCGGCGCTCCACTCGCTCAGCAGGGCCTCGTCCACTGCTGCGGTACAGCGACGCTTCGCCCGAACCAGCTGAGCTCATGAAATGGGCGGTCGACCCTGCAGGAGCGGGCCCGGCGTGAAAGGATGGCCCGGTCGCCTGTCAGCTAGAAAATGAGTCCCACGACCAGAAGTGTTCTCCTCGACTTTGAAGATTCTATGAGAGCCGCGTGGGGGCCCCACCCCCGCGGGCACCCCCCGATGGGGAATGACTGCCATGATCGTCCACGGAACGACCACGACGTAGCCACGAGACATTGGTGCTCTCATGCCGGCGCCAGCCTCAGTTTGAATGACCGAAATCCTGCAGACTACCAATTTGATCAGTTCCGGTGGGACACCAGTATGACCCGGTAGGAAAGATTGTTGCCTCCCTCCCCCCTTTGACTGATGGTTCATATCGCCAGTCCCTTCTGCTGCCCTTTAACGAAACTTTTGGACTGCCGAAGGAGGTTCTGGTCCAACCACGAGTTGGTGGAGACATTTTGACTATACTTGGATATGCCTGACCTCACCCAAAATGGCGCCGGTGCAAATGAAACTCGCAACTCCTTGTTGTGTCCCGGTTGCTCAGCCTTGATATCATGAGATATGTATGCAGTTTTTAGCACATGGCGGGAGGGGATGGGTACTGATTATATGTCCGGACAATGAATTGATATAGGATGGGTACTGATTGAACATTCGGACAATGAATTGATATTAAGTTTTAACGCATCATGTTGTTGAAAGCTCGAATTTTCGACACTTATGGTACTTGCTCACAATAAATTTTCGATATGATTTTATTGCACTTGTCGCACTTTTATTATGAAATCAATTACCACCGACTCCGTTACGCTTTCCACAAATAAATATCCCCTCATGTACAGTTCCAATCTGCTCCGTGGCCGGCCCACGTGATTGTAGGCCCGTATTTGTGCATCAACATTTTTATTAAAGGTTTTTTGTTTGAAAAAGCAAACATAAATTGTAGCGCTTACATTGGTAAGTTTCAAATAATTGCCCACTGTTTGTGAAATGAAGCAGCTCGATTAATTTAGGGTTAAAAAATATAGTGCACGGAAATATTGCAAATATGAATGGTTCAGGTTTGTTGTATGTGTTTTTCATTTTTGTGCAACGTAAAACAATCGATAGAGATCCCGGTATTTAGCCTTTACTTTATATGCCACATGTATCAGGGAAGTGGTTTTAGATGCCCCTAAGCCACTCCGAAGGATTGCTACCAGGCCCCTCTAGTACGAACAAAAACGACCCTGTACCACTGTAGACCATCCCTCTTCCTCAGAGGAGAACATGAGTTCGCCCCCACTCTACACCGACTGCCCTTTTGTTTTGACCCTTCCCTACACACGACCCGTAATGCCACACTTGGGCGATCTATGCAATACACAGTCCATCAATAATTATCTCTCCCACACTGCCGGTCCCTCTTGGCTTAAACGCCGAGATGGTAGGGACTGCATCCCTCGGAGAACAGGTCGAGTATGTGGTAAGTAAAAGCATTTTCGGGTTTATGCGCGCTGATATGTTTTAAAACGCTGCCCCCACCCCTTCTTCTTCCCTTCTTTCTGCAGGTCGCATCGGAATGTCGACTAAAGTACGGAAAAGACTTAAGCAACACGTCATGGTCCCGCGCGGAAGTCAGGCTAGCACTACGAAAAATGTATATTATCTATGGGGACTGCCCCTGAGAACGTGACGAATTTGAATGATATGAATGCACGCGTGCATGCCCTGATGTGTATGACTCGCCTGAATATACGTCGTACACGTCTGGATTGATGAGAGAAATGTTTTATGTATAAACTTAAGTGATGATCGAAACGGCCGATGGAATGGAAAAAGGGGGTTTGAACATGGTGCCTATACACGACGAACAAACAAAGAGATAGCACTCCCTTACTTAGAAATGACTATTTCTCTCTCTGAACCCAGCGATTGGGAGGGCAGCCTGAAGCAGAAACTTGACGGGTTATTACAGGATGACAAAATATGACTTCACTAGGCACCCCAAATAAGGCAACCAAGAATGACGTGCACCAATGAGTAAAATAATACGTTAACTAAATAGGGAAAGGTTAAGGAATATTCTGGGGTGAGGTTTACCCAAGCACCCCCCACCTGGAAGACTAGGAAGGTTGCCAACGTTTAAGACTTACCACCTCCTTCTTGCACCCTCGTAGACATGAAACTCGAAGCTGTCCCATTGTTCTCCCGACTGACACCCTCCGTTGCCCCAGCCTGGAAACACATTCGCTAAAAATGACTCAAAGATCCCACCGTGAGTATTAGCCCGACCAGGTTAGTTTCCGACCAATTGACAAAGGTGTAAGTATTTGCAACCAAATCCACCAGCAAGGGCAACCTACGATAAGAAGGAAGAGAAAGGTAAAAAGCTCAGCCCCCAGATGAATTAAGTAGGATACTAAGGATGCGCAGCATGCAGGTAGAAACTTTTTGGGCCAGAAACTGCTCTATGTTTTGTCTTGGATTTTGTATATACATATGTACTATCTTCCCCGCCTGAATTCGTGTGTACGTAATGTATGGTTCTACATCGTCCTTCAGCCTGTGTTTCTATATATCTTTGAGGAAATATAAATTTTTGATCAAGTTATGTTCCCTATCGTGTACCCCACCGTCTCCATGTACCAGCTTAAAGTGCATGTAACTTCCCTCCTGTGCCAGCTATGAAGACGCAAATACATTTGCGTCCAACGTTAACATGTCCTCTTTCAGACCCACCCTGAATGGGTTGAATAGTCAGTTTCTAAGTATGCCATGCCAACGTCTTTTTGTGGTGTACTTTACACGTTTTTCAGCTCTGGCAAAGTAGGCCCTGAATTCTGCCATCGAGCCTTTTTCCTGGCTTCTGACTCTGAAAGCCTCAGCCCAGGCTGTCTCTGTACCCGTGACCTCTGACTTACTTTCTGTGCGGCCCACCGTGCTTAGCTCAGCCTGCTGCCTGCCAAGACTGAATTCAACCTTCCAATTATCTGTTCCGCTCCTCGAAAATGCATTCCTGCCTACTAGTTTAAGTAAACATCCTCCCAGCTGCAGAGCGAAGGGCCCGGCCTCACTGTCTCTGTGCAAGTAATTCATAGCCCCTGTTACCATGGAAGGCCCATGCCCCTCGCATTCTCATGTAGACACTTAGGCGCTTATACACGCACTCACAGTCAGTATAGAATAGCTCCTGCCCCAGAGACCTTTTCCGTTTAGATAAATATGGTTCCCAAACATCAGATATCAGATATGATAGAAGTACGAGTTGATCTGACATGCCAGACTTCTGTCTCTTTCCGCCAGTGTAAATGTCAAGTCCCCCTGCACCCTCTGGTTACACGTCAATTACACGTCATGCAGCCGCGCGCGCATCCAAGCTTCAGATTTCTGCTGACATTACAAGATTTCTGCTTTGTGCCACCCACTTGTGACACCTACCTGTGACGTTTCTAGCACACACCTCTAGTTCACGCCTAGTTCACGCCTTCTAATTACGTATCACTACCACGTGGATGCTGTTATCTTGTCTTCTCTCAGCTGTTACGCCTACTATATTGGTTTCTATGATGTGATTTAAGTATATAAGCTATGTATTGTCAATAAAATATTGCTCTATCCCTTCCTGAACCCCTGTGGTTGCAGGAACATGATATCCAGTTCTAGAACCATTCCTTTTTAAGGAATAAAACCCCTAAGAACTCTAACACCACGGACTCTGCCTTTTTCTTTCCGATTGAGTTATTATTGATTAAGTACTTACCTGCATAGAAATTAAGACGGTAAATCAAATATTTACCACATTATTTTGGCGCCCGAATAGGGACCCCTGCCCCACCCCACGCGCCGGTTGGTGCGTTGCAAACTCTGTCCCCTGCCATCAGTTAGACGGAAACTACGCGTACCGGCAGGATTTCCTGTATCTCCCTCTGGCCCACGGAGGTGACGAAGACTGCAATCAGCACCCAGACGAGGCGGTGAGGAGTGCGGAGGATCCCGACCAGAGCCTAGCCGAAAGAAGCAAGGTCCGAGGTGTCAAGAGGCCCACCAGTTTCCGAAGTATCCACGTGTCGAGTCGAGTCGAGTCCGGTCCAGTCCAGTCGAGTTTTCCGAGGCCTTCTGTTTTCCGTGCTTCCCGGTGAGTACCATTGCTGGGACGTATCTAGACGGGTTTGGGTACACAAGTCCGGTCTGCACTGTTTTAGACAGTGTATCTGTGCTGTTTAGCAGTACATCAGTTATTCAAGTTTTTGCATTGTCTCTGACAGTGTATCTGTGCTGTTTAGCAGTACATCCGGTATAGGGGTAGTCATATATGTCTCAAATGTCTTTCATGTGATTAATGTCGTGGTATGAGTGTGACTGTTTTTAATGTGCATTATTGTGTTCTTGTGTAACTAGCTGTATTCAGTATTAAGTAGCAAGGATTGAGCATTCAGTACTAAGTAAACAAGATGCCGTTTTTCAACAAGTTAAAGCAGATAGGAACTAGGAAAGGGATACTAGAGGAAGAAATTCCTATCCCCCCTAGGGACACTCCTGGAAATTTTATGTACCACAAGCATGGCTTAGATGCCATATTGTATCTAGATTTATGGGCCGATTATACTAAGCATCTAGACGAAAGACATAGATGGCCTGTTACCGGAACATGGGATGCCGAGTGCATCATGAAGGTAGAGGAAGCACTATGGAAAAAGAAAGCCAGACAATCTCAGAAAGACGCCATAGAATTTTGGCGTAAGGAATCACATAAGCGTGCTGAAAAAGCACTCCGTAGAGAAGACAGACTTAAAGAATCAGATAAAGCCCAAGAAAACGAATTAGTTACTGAAGGGATCCGAGTAAAATCAGAACAAATAGACCGCGCACGAAACAATCTTGTAAATGGTATGTAACTGGTGGCCGAGGGTTCGCCTGAGGCCACTTCAGAAATACCAAAAAATCTGCCGCCACCATTGGTTCCAACTAAAGTAACTCACAGGACCACTAAAGACATATTCCTGAATTCCTATCTAGAGGATGTAGCACCCGCTTACACCAATCTGCCTGTCCGCGTCCCGCCTACTGACGGTGACGGGGGTGGCAACCCGCCTCCAGACCATATCCCGCCATTACTGCAATCAGGTTTTCCCGTCTGACAGCCTGTCGCTCCTCCACCTCCACCACTTCCCGCACTTAAAATTGATATACCGAAAGCGCTTCTACCTCATCCTACTAAAAGACAAGTTCAAGTACAGATACAGACTCCACAGAGAGATAATGTCCAAGCTTCCGCCTCAGGAGGTGCGACAGGGGGTTTTCGGACCCCGCCACCAACACACAGATTACACCTTAGGGATATGCAGAACCCTTTCAAGCTCAAATCACCCCGCCTCGACATACTCAAAGAACCGCTTGCAGTTTGCAGATATGATCCAGTACCCGGCAAAGATGATAGAATGATGATGGCATCACTACGCTTACGACATGCTACAGATTATCTACTGTTATTCGCAGGAATGAAAGAGCGCCTAGATAGAATATATCATTTTGTCCAGACTGGGGAAGACCCAGACAGTATTAAGGATGCCATGGCGCATCAGAAAGTTGACACTCAAGCATATATACTACGTTTTTTTATAAATTGCCTGATAAGAGAACGAGACAGGCCTGAGACAGAACAGGAGGAACTAGATGGACTCAACAAGTGGGGTCAAAATATATCCGAAGGAAAACATGATAAAGGGGGTTGCATAGCCAGTATGTACAAGAGAATAAGAAAAGCAGTGATAGAAATACACGAAAAAGAGAAAGAAAAAGCTTCCTCCGAGGAGGAGGAAGAACCCGAAGAACCAGAAAAGACCACAGACACGATAGCGTATGTAGGTAAGGGAACTTACCTTAGGAAAGGCATTCGTCCAGAAAGCAAGAGAGTTTTTCTCTCTGGCATAACCAAACCGAATTCTCCTGAACATCAGTTCCAAGAGACTGATAAAAGGCTTCGAGACCGAATAGGGTACCACGTACTCAATTCTATGGATGAACAAGAACTAGCCCGGTCAGCAGTATTATGGGCTGACAATCCGAACATATACAATGATGACACAGTAGCGCAGACATTTCTGAACCTTTCCCCAGACGAGCAGAAATTAGAAGGTGTATACATGATTCAGCACCTCCTCACGTTATACAGAAACCAACACTCCGATCCAGGTCCCTTACATGATACATTAGAAGCACTACTCATGGATAGATGGAGAGGTCTAAGTACCAAGTTAATACAAATAATTCTAGAACAACGACACAGATATAACACTTTCGTAAGCTCCGAATATGTTCCTGCTCCGCCCCCAGAAAGGAAAATGTATCATATGGAGCGTCTGCATGGCATTGAAAGTCAGAACCCCTTACGAGAAGTACATCCAGTTATGGGTGCCGATCATAACTTGAAACATGTGTATGTACACACGCCTCTGACCAAGTTAGAACTGTTAGAAATGAAGAAACTAGTACCGTGTCATGATAAAGACCCTGCAGGTTTTCACAGAGAACTTAAAGACATGTTACTGATGGGGGATTACACATATGAAGATATCATGAAAATGTTAAAGGTATTGTTGCCTACCGGCATCTACGAGAAACTCAAGGAAAAAGAATGGGAGGTGGGAGAGAAAAAGATTGTATGGGCAGAAATAGAAGACGAGGAGGAAAAACGTATCCCAGGGCTAGGCCTTGGGGAGAAAACTAAAGCATTACCAGGTTTGATAGTACAGGTTCTGCCAAGATTACTGACAACTAGAAAGGAAGATTGGGACGCAATTTCGGCCTGTAAACAGAAACCAGATGAAGATACTAGTGACTTCTATTCAAGATTCGAGAAATGTTTTATTATTAATAGGGGTCTTAAACCAAGTAGCGAGTCGTACCCGCATCTTTTTGTATCAAAATTAGTGGAGAATTCCCTGTTAGCAGTTAAAAACCGTGTATACAAGGTCGAGAGTACATGGCAAGCAAATACGCCATCACAGATGTTACAGATGTTACAATATCATCAGAACAGAATTAGAGAAGAACAGGATCATGAACAGAAACGTATGAAAGACACGAAAATGAAAATGTTAGTGGCCCAATCGGTTCCAGCCGACGGCCAGAGAAAGGGTACGACCCAGACAGGTCACGCCACAGCTCCCGTTAAAGGGACATGCAACTATTGCAAGCAGCCAGGCCACTACGTACATGAATGTCCAGTTCTGAAACATAACATAGCAACAGGTAAAACTAAAGAGAGACCGCATCCACCAAGACAAGATCAGGCCCAGCAACAGACTGCACAGAATACACAGCCTATGCATGCTTCACCACATGCAGCACAGACAGTAGCGGTATCACAGCCACAGCCCATTGCCGCGACTCAACAAGTATCCCAACAGATGTACCAGTATGCCCAATCCGCTTACCCCGATTATCAACGATACACATGAAACAGCCTAGAGAGGGAGTTTGGCTTGCCTCTTATTGAAATTCCTGTAGATCAAGAGGGTCCTTATGTACACAGTCAAGTATTGGGAAAAGACAGAAAGTTTTTAATTGACACAGGGGCAAGCCGCACAACAATCAGCCATGACGAAGTCCCAGGGGCACCCCTCTCAGGCTCACAGAATGTTTCCCTTGGTTTTTCAGGACAGCCCATTGTAAATGAGGTATCAGAACCAGTCCCCCTGGCTGTGGGTCCATTATCACGAGTTACAGACCTGTTACTGACGAAATCATGTCCAGAAAATCTGTTAGGAATAAAGACATTGAAGGCTCTAGGAGCTGTTATATGTTGTTCCCCGGAGGGAGTTAGACTCTTTCTGCGGGATTTCAAGGGTCATTATGTATTACGAGAATTTGATGTCAGATTGAAAAATGTACCAGATCACTTGTGGGCAAAAGGCCCAACTGATGTAGGTTGCATGCATATCACACCGTACCGTGTTACACTCAAACCAGGTGTTGTTCTACCCAGAATCAGACAATACAAGTTACCACCCGATGCTGTAGTGGCTTTACTGGAAATCATTGAAGAGCTCATTGCCCAAGGAGTGGTCGTAGAAACCGACTCCAATATCTGTAATTCACCTATCATTCCAATTCTTAAACGTACTGATCCCAATGCACCGCCAGTATATCGGCTGGTGATTGATTTACGAGAACTGAATAAATGCATTGTACCACAGTACCCTGTGGTCCCCGACATCTCTTCCCCATTGACTGCTATTGATTCTGAAGCAACGTTCTTTACTGTAATTGACCTCAAGAACGCCTTCTTTAGTGTACCTATTGACCCAGAGAGCCAATACCTCTTCGGATTCAGTTTAAATGGACGAAGTTTCAAATTTTCCCGCGCACCTCAAGGATTCACAGAAAGCCCCAGCATCTATAGTCAAGCACTGAAAAGACAACTTGATTGTATCATAATGCCAGTTAACACCGCTTTACTGCAATACGTCGATGATCTGCTGATCACCGCACGAAGTGAGCCCGAATGTGAACAAGCATCACTGACAGTGTTACATTTTCGGCCGACAAGGGACACAAGGTGTCTCCTTCGAAGCTACAATTCTGTGTTCAGCAAGTTGTGTACTTGGGTCACTTGCTGTCCAAAGTGGGAAGACAGCTCACTCCCGATCGCATTCAGTTAATTGTAAATATGCCACAACCCCAGACACAAAAGGAAGTGCGGGCCTTTATAGGCCTCACCTCGTACTGCAGACAATGGATTCCTCAATATGCATTTCTAGCTAAACCAATCATTCAGTTAACGACACAGGAGGCAGCGACTTCAACTGCCCTCCCTTGGACTCAGGAACATACACAAGCCTTTGAAGAATTAAAGAAAGCTTTATGCCAAGCACCAGTTTTAGCGACACCATGTTACAGCAAACCTTTTACACTTTTTGTTACAGAACGTGATGGTACAGCGTTGTCTGTCCTCACCCAAGATCAAGCAGGTTCACATAAGCCTTGCGCTTATTTTTTCAAGTACATTGGATTCAGTAGCCCAGGCACTCCCTGCGTGCTTAAAGTCAGTAGCAGCAACAGCTTTAGCAATTAGACAGAGCGACTCAATTGTTTTAGGACATCAGTTAACAGTACAAGTTCCACATTCTGTAGAGGTTCTTTTAAACAGAACCCAGACTCAGCACTTGACTATAGCACGACTGACAGGTTATGAATTAACGCTATTCCAGCCACACATAGAAATCAGACGCTGTAGCATTCTGAACCCCGCAACATTGTTACCTACAATTATGACAGATCCAGCCCCGCATGATTGTATAGAGATCATTAATGCAGTAACAAAGCCCCGACGAGACTTAACAGATGTTCCATTGACAAATCCAGACCTGACACTTTACGTGGATGGTTCATGTATGAGAACAAGTACAGGAGAATTAGTGGCCGCATATGCAGTGACCACTGAAACCGAAGTTAAAGAAACATATCGTATTGATACACTGTCTGCTCAAGCGGCGGAGCTCATTGCTCTGACCCGAGCTTGTATACTAGCCAAGAACAGAAATGTTAACATATACACTGATTCCCGTTATGCGTTCGGAGTCGTACACGACTTCGGCATGTTATGGCAAGAAAGAGGTTTCTTGACCTCTCATGGTGCCAAGATTCAACACGGTCCCCTCATTCAAGCACTGTTAGAAGCGATACATCTGCCTTCAGGCATATCCGTCATGAAGTGTAAAGCACATACTAAAGTTACAGATTCTGTTTCCCAGGGTAACGACCTGGCAGACCAGACAGCGAAACATACAGCGCTGACTCACACCCAGACAACTGACGTGACAAAGACAATAGTACCGACACATTGTATGACAGTCAGGGATCCCGCACTAGATGTAATCGATATTCAGACACATGCTACTACAGATGAAATAAAGAAATGGACTGAACTAGGAGGGATCCAGACAGATCAAGGTTGGATGACGAAGGGAAAATCTACATGGTTTCTCCCCGACTCTATGGTTCAAGTCATAATCAATACAGCACATAGTCCGGCACATCTAGGAGAGAAAGCGATGCTAGACAGTTTACAGAATCTCTGGCACAATAAACACTTACGAGCAGCAGCAAAACAGAAAGTGCGTACTTGCATGATCTGTTGTCAGTTCAATCCAGGTAAAAGTGTCCCCGTAGAGCAAGGTGGATTTCATCCTCCCGATCACCCTTTTGAAGTCCTCCAGATGGATTATATCCAGATGGACCGTTGTCGAGGATTCAAATATGTCCTCGTAATTGTTTGTGCACTTTCCCGTTGGACCGAAGCATATCCAGTCCCAGATTACACTGCTCCGACCACTGCCAGGCAGCTGGTTCGAGAATTCTTCCCACGATACGGCTTGCCTCGTGTTGTGTACTCAGATAACGGACAGCCATTCTCATCCGAATTAATGAAACAAGTTTCCTTGCTGCTAGGATATCAGTGGAAATTCCATTGTGTCCGACATCCCGAAGCCGCAGGCCTTGTAGAGAGGCATAACCAGACACTAAAGACCCGCCTTGCCAAAGTTTGTAAAGAGAAAGGGGTCGACTGGATAGTCGCCCTGCCAGTTGCATTGTTCTATATGAGGATGGTCGCCCACTCGAGATCAGGACTATCCCCCTATGAAGTGGTTTTTGGCAGACCACCGAATATGTGGGGGACGCCCATTCCTAAGAAAATTACCGATGTCGATTGTAATATGCTGACAGATTACCTTGCCGCCTTGATGTCTGCACTCCAATCATGTCGTTCACAGGTTGCCGCAGCTTTCCCTGACAACACTGATGTAAAGCCGCATGATGTCCGTCCAGGAGATTTGGTCCTGATTAGGAACTTCGACAGGAAAAGTCCGCTGGAGCCCCGCTGGAAAGAGCCGAAGACCGTCCTTCTTACTACGAGGACAGCAATAAAGGTGGAAGGCAGAAAGGGGTGGATACATACGAGTCATATTAAAAGGTGCAACGAACTGAAACCAGACCCAGACTCGTCCACCCCCTCCACAGACTGTATTGAGCCAAGTGACTTTAAAGTTCCTGAACGAGAGAAAACTCCCCAAGAGGAGTATAAACTGAAACTCCGATCTAGCAAGTCAGACAGTTTAATTGTTTAAGTCCTCCCCTAGGTGAATCGGTTAAATAGTTTCTGACATGTATCCCCTAGATCGAGATAGAGAGAGAGAGAGACAACTCAAGAAACGTACATATTGCAAATCACTCCGTAGTCACTGTATAGTGACATTATTGATTATGTTTTTTCTGAGTCTTCTGATTATTGTTGCTAGTATATTGCTTCCTATATACTACCCTATTTTCAAGCGTGAACAATCTGCTTACAATGTCACTGCTGAACATTCTTTTAGTGAATTACCTCCCCATGAACTTTCTTACAGACTTGCGCTGCGCAACAACACATTCATTAGTATGTTACATCATTCCCATCAGACTAACAATGCTACAAACTGCTGGATATGTGGCCGACTCCCTCCCTACCAGAAATACAAGGGAGTTCTGCCCCTCTTTCCGCACCCGTTCACTCACAATGGCTCCTGTGGTGCATGGTTTAGAATAATTAATTCCTTAGATCCTGATATCGCTGTTTTCAAAGGGAGCTGGGTTTGGGGAAACTTGAACTTAGTTCTGCTTAATGTCTGTTACCCTGATAAGAAGGGACTCCCCACTAGAATAGGAACTGATCTAGAAAATGAAGTATATGGATTAGGTAATTACACAATTAACCTTATGATTCTTACTGTTGAATCCGAAGCTGCACCAGTTCTCCCCGCTATGTCAGTATTACCAGTCACTGGTGATTTATGTGTCAGTAAGAAAGGTTCAGTACACTTAGGTCATAGTGAATGTACTACTGTGGTCGAATTCAGTGATCAAGGTAAATCTTCCTTTAGAGCTACCCGTCATTCCTACTTTGTTTGTGGTCATACCGCATACATACGTTTACCTCCAGATTGGGATGGTACCTGTTACATTGCATTCCTTTTGCCACCTGTTTTTCTAGCCCCTCCTGATTATCACAGAAATACAAATCTAGTAAAGAATAGACTCCGAAGAGATCTCCCGATTGTCGACTACACTGAAACGGCATGGGAACAGTACACAGATTTTAATAAAGGATTCTTTTTCTTCACAGGCCCCGTCCAAAATAGTAAACTAATACGCAGATTAACTAGAACACTTGAAGCAGTAGTGAATGAAACTGCCTCCGCCTTAGGTAACTTAACAGAGGAGCAGTCTGCTATGCGGATTGTTGTCCTTCAAAATCGTCTTGTTATTGACGTCATCTTGGCAGATAGAGGTGGAGCCTGTAAGGTCATCGGGTCAAGTTGCTGTGTTTTCATTCCAGAAAACGCGCCAACCGTATACAAAGCTATTACACGTCTTCATAAGATTGCCAGTTTGATACATCAGAATCCAGGCACCTGGACTTGGTCCGGTTGGTTCTGGACAACGTTAACTGCTTGGGGATGGAAGATCCTATCCTTCCTAGGCATTGGCCTAGTCCTAGTATTCAGTTGCTGCCTGTGCCTACAGTGTGGGCCAGCGATTTGTGGACTGTGTGCCACATCATGCATTAAACATTCCAGTTTTCTTTCAACCCGCCAAAGGAAGAAAGACGAGCAAATGATGTTACAAGAACAGACTGATCGATTCATGAGGATCGATATATCATGAAGGGTCCGTAGGGAACAAGGAGGGAATGAGGAAATATAAAGTTTTGGTCAAGTTATGTTCCCTATCGTGTACCCCACCGTCTCCATGTACCAGCTTAAAGTGCATGTAACTTCCCTCCTGTGCCAGCTATGAAGACGCAAATACATTTGCGTCCAACGTTAACATGTCCTCTTTCAGACCCACCCTGAATGGGTTGAATAGTCCGTTTCTAAGTATGCCATGCCAACGTCTTTTTGTGGTGTACTTTACACGTTTTTCAGCTCTGGCAAAGTAGGCCCTGAATTCTGCCATCGAGCCTTTTTCCTGGCTTCTGACTCTGAAAGCCTCAGCCCAGGCTGTCTCTGTACCCGTGACCTCTGACTTACTTTCTGTGCGGCCCACCGCGCTTAGCTCAGCCTGCTGCCTGCCAAGACTGAATTCAACCTTCGAATTATCTGTTCCGCTCCTCGAAAATGCATTCCTGCCTACTAGTTTAAGTAAACATCCTCCCAGCTGCAGAGCGAAGGGCCCGGCCTCACTGTCTCCGTGCAAGTAATTCATAGCCCCTGTTACCATGGAAGGCCCATGCCCCTCGCATTCTCATGTAGACACTTAGGCGCTTATACACGCACTCACAGTCAGTATAGAATAGCTCCTGCCCCAGAGACCTTTTCCGTTTAGATAAATATGGTTCCCAAACATCAGATATCAGATATGATAGAAGTACGAGTTGATCTGACATGCCAGACTTCTGTCTCTTTCCGCCAGTGTAAATGTCAAGTCCCCCTGCACCCTCTGGTTACACGTCAATTACACGTCATGCAGCCGCGCGCGCATCCAAGCTTCAGATTTCTGCTGACATTACAAGATTTCTGCTTTGTGCCACCCACTTGTGACACCTACCTGTGACGTTTCTAGCACACACCTCTAGTTCACGCCTAGTTCACGCCTTCTAATTACGTATCACTACCACGTGGATGCTGTTATCTTGTCTTCTCTCAGCTGTTACGCCTACTATATTGGTTTCTATGATGTGATTTAAGTATATAAGCTATGTATTGTCAATAAAATATTGCTCTATCCCTTCCTGAACCCCTGTGGTTGCAGGAACATGATATCCAGTTCTAGAACCATTCCTTTTTAAGGAATAAACCCCCTAAGAACTCTAACACCACGGACTCTGCCTTTTTCTTTCCGATTGAGTTATTATTGATTAAGTACTTACCTGCATAGAAATTAAGACGGTAAATCAAATATTTACCACATCTTGACCCCTACTGTTCTGTGTTGTGTGCGCACCAAACGGCCTATTATTGTACATGACTCTCTCTCTCTCTCTCTCTCTCTCTCTCTCTCTCTCTCTCTCTCTCTCTCTCTCTCTCTCTCCCTCTCCATGTCGTACGTGTACCGAATAGCTCGTTTACAATGCGGACGACTCTCTATCTCTCTCTCTCTCTCTCTCTGAGGGTCCCCTGTTCCCTCTTCCTTTGTGTGGTAACATTGTGCCCCGCCGGCACCAGCCTAATTGGTTTTTGAACACAAAGGTGTTCGGAAAAAAAAAAAAAATGGACAGGAACTAAAACGATTATAACTTGCCATATTACTACCTCTCCTTTCTGCAAAATGATGGAACTTGAATTGGCAAAGAAGGAAAGGACAGGTAAGACGACTGATGTCCCCATATCTGGCCTTTTTATAAGGGGACTATACGTCAATGGCTTTCTGTTTTTCAGTTCGTTAGAAAACAATCTCCAATGTCCAGATTGCCCCACCTCTCTGCACCCAAGTACAGGATGTCCAAAGCATCCTCGCTTCTCCCGATTGACCCCAGCTCCATATCAGCTGTCCCCAGAGTATAATTGATGACCCTGATTAACCGTCGCTCTCCGAGACAGGAATGTTTAGCCTCTGTCCCTCTCTCATGACGATAGAATCCCCCCCCCCCCCCCCCCCCCTGTTTGCAAGAGTAGCCGACCCTGAAGGGAAATGTAAGACTGTCCGGACTTGGGTTAGAAAGACGAGTCTCTACCAAAGGATTCGATTTTCAGGTTGATAGAATACACAGTCGATAGGAGTCTGACTTCTCTCCATATACGTCACGAATGAACGCCAAATAGACGTATGAATTCAGTAGAAATGCCCTCCTACATACTCCATAGTGATAACTTCTGACCGTGACCGATGAACATATCCCCAACTACTTAAGGATTGGGGGTGGAATTGAAATGTATAAATGTCTTCTCCTACCAGTTCTCTAAAGCTTGTTTTGTACCCACTCAAGGATACACAATCACCGGAGGGGAGGGATCGGATGTGATGCTCAGCCTGGCCACAGATCGTGAAGCACATGTGACCTCGACCAAAGGTGGAGCCGCAGAGCAACGAGACGCGGGACGAGGCACCACTCTCAAACACAGAAAATAAAAGGATGAAGGGCTGCCTTGAAGCCCTCTGTTATGCTGATCCACTTGTGCCAGAAGTCCCCCGCCCCTCTGAGCCCGATCAATGGGCCTGCCTACTCGTTATCCTTTGCTCCCTTGGTTTGCTTCAAAGATCTAATCTCACTCCGCCCTCTCTTCCCTCGGTTATCCAGCAACACCCCCCCCCCCTTTTTTCCATATGGATTTTGACTCCGAAAAGAAGAACAGCATTTAGGTAGAATAGGGTTTTGCCACGGAAGGAGAAAGAAATGCAGGTGCCCAGCATGAGGCACCCCTAAGAAGATTAGTTAGGAAACAGGACTGTGGTCTAACAGCAGAGGACAGATCGCACCCTGCAATGCGTAAGGTTGGATCCGAGCTGGACCTATAGCTCCACGCTGGTGCTCAACAGCGCCAACGGGAGAAGACGGACTACTAGAGCCTACCAGTGATGGCTCACTGCTAAAAATATTTACAACAAGGGGTGGTGAGGAACAGAGTCTCTGAATTAAGCAGAAAGCTCTCACCCAGTCAAGAGATCAGGGCTAGATCCACCACCGTTTTTTAGCTCACTGCACCATCCCAGTTTCAGAACCTGGCTGTATGCAAATTAGTCTGTTCCTGTCCCAGTGCATGATGGGAACAGGGCAAACCAAACTACAAAAGCCAATTCTTACACTGGGAAGGAAACAAGCTCCCGGGGACCGGTTTCTGGCATTACAGCCGTCTTCGGCCCGGTTTGCTTGAATCCTGATGGTGCAATGAGCAAGGGTCTCACATCTGAGAATACCCTTCCACGCTTAGGGTGGACAAAAATATTTACAACAAGGGGTGGTGAGGAACAGAGTCTCTGAATTAAGCAGAAAGCTCTCACCCAGTCAAGAGATCAGGGCTAGATCCACCACCGTTTTTTAGCTCACTGCACCATCCCAGTTTCAGAACCTGGCTGTATGTAAATTAGTCTGTTCCTGTCCCAGTGCATGATGGGAACAGGGCAAACCAAACTACAAAAGCCAATTCTTACACTGGGAAGGAAACAAGCAAGCCGGGCCGAAGAAGGCTGAAATGCCAGAAACCGGTCCCCGGTAGCTTGTCTCCTTTCTGGTGAAGAATTGGCTTGGTAGTTTAGTCTGCCCTGTTCCCATGATGCACTGGGCCAGGGACAGACTGATTTGCATATAGCCAGGTTCTGAGCTGGGATGGGGCAGTGAGATAAATAACGGTGATGGATCAAGCCCTGATCTTTGGACTGGGTAAGAGTGGTCTGCTCAATTCAGACACTCTGTTCATCACCACCCCCTTTTGTAAATCACTGCTAAAAAGACACTGTGACGAAGACCCCCCACCCCTCTATGTGACTAATTGCTTGTAGTGAACTGGATTCCTCCCTCTACCACTTTGTATTGCTTTCAAATGTTTATCGGTCACTTTTAACTGTACGTTGATACCACCAGAGAGAAAGTCAGAACATGGTTCTATAATGTGTCGGAGCTTTTCCTTGCTTGACCCCGACTGAGTAATATACCTATCACTAAGACTTGTATGTATAACCCAACAAATGTAACCTCATATGTACTGCATCTCGTCTATTGCATCGACTGCCCATGGTTATACGCGATCCGCCAGTATTGACAAACACTATTTCATTGACCACACATGGCTATATGCACACCCCGTCAGTTAGGATAATCACGGAAATGAACTAACTTATGTTAAAAAGCGGCGACTGTGGAAAATGACATATGTATGTACATTAGCGGCGTTCATTTGTGTTCACCATAGGCGTTCATTTGTGTTCACCATACCCCTCTCTGTAAGCAAAACGAATACCGCGAAGCATTGACTGCATCATCCCGCCCGCGTAGGCCCATGCACGCACGTACGCAACAGCCATTTTAGGCACCATGGCCTCTCTGCCCGTTTGTTAAAAACCCCAGCACCCCCGCGCATTGAACACCCCCCCCCGCTCTCTCATGCATAGACCATAAAACCCTTCCTCCGCGCGACCCTACTCTGGAAGTGACACCCCTCCGCCTGGCCCACACCCCCTGTAATTCCCCTCAGGAACACCCTTCCCCTCTTCTGATGACCCCCCCCTCCCGGCTACACCTGGCCTCTCGACCCGGTCCCAAGTCATAAGACCGAGCCTCGTGGATGTACACCCCCCCTCTTTTTGCCCAGCATAACAAAACGTGATGCACCAACCGAAGTGCCCGATCTTATCGCCTGCCCAACCTTTGACCTGATCACCCCCTCTCGCCCTCGTGTCCTGTTGGAATGTCCGGCTGCAAGATTGCAATCGCTTGTTACATTCAGGAGGGGGAACGACATCCGAGCGACTGGTATGGGAATAGGCCTGAAGCTGGGATTCCAAACATGCCTTTACGGACTTCAAAGTGTCTTTTATTGCAATAAGGAATGTTTGTCCATCATAAACCTGTGTATAAAAGACAAAGCCTCAGAGAAACTTGTTAGAGCACCTCTTGAAGACACTGTGTGCGTGTCTGAAATGACAGGTTCTCCTCATGAGAAATAAAACTCTGTTCTTGCGTCCCTGCTTCCAGCGCCTGTCTCTTTATTTGGTAACTGTTCAAAGATGGGAACTAAGAGGCGTCTTGTGCCAGCAGCCTGGGCATCGGTTGTAATCTGGGCTGATTTTCCTCAGACCAATGGGCACTCCCAGGCCAGATGCAAGAACCCCACTCCCCCCACTCCACATCTGGGGCAGTCGTCTCTTCTGTTTTCCGAAATGCGCCGCAAGGAGACAGGGGTCAAGTAAGCCGTACGGTGCATAAAATTAAAATGAATCAGTTTAAACCGCGCATTGCACGACACCTTGCGCGTAAGGGTTCCTATACGTTTGCGCTGCCCCGGGTCCAGGGAGACCCCAAGGTCTGTCTCCCAAGCCTCCCAGGAAGGTGGGACCGGCGGGGCAGAGTCCCACCTCATGGTCGAATACAGCAAAGATATTAGTCTCCGTCCTCTACCACAGGAGAGAAGGATGTTTAGGGTGTGGGACAGCGGGGGCACCTCCGGGAACTGGGGTAAGTCTCTTTCGTCACCCCTTGTAGGCCCCTGTAGTGCAAATACTGCCCTCTTCCCAGCCCGAAGGCCTCCGTGGCCTGTTCCATGGACACAAAGGAGTCGTCGGGATAAAGGTCTGCTAAAGTTTTGCAGCCTCCCGCGCGCGAGTCCCGAAAGGACATGTGCTCCTCCATGGCGACTATGGGGGCCAAAATCCACACCGGCAACTCCCTATGAAAGGGGGCCCGCCGCAAGATCTTTTCAACGAACCGCTGCCAGACCCCTGCAGTGTGGCGCACTACATACGGCAGGGCCTCGTCCGCCCCCCGTCCTCACATCAGGGCCACCTGCAATGCCGGTTCGTCCGCCCTACCGGCTAGGAGTCGCATCTCCCAGTTATCTGGGTCCGCAAACCACCAAGCAGCCCGCAGTAGCTGTGCCGCATAGTAGTACAGATCAAACCTCGGCGCCTCCAGATCTCCTTCCTCCCAGCTCCGGACAGTCGTATGGAGGGCAACCCGGCTGCGGCGGCCCGCCCAGAGTAAAGAGGTGAGCAGTGTGTTAAGCGTGCGGAATACTCGCGGAGGGATCGGGCACAAAGAATTTTGCAGGACGTATAACGTCCTTGGGAGCATCACCAGCTTGGCGACAGCCAGCCGTTCCATAAGGGAGAGTGGCAGGGAGTTCCAGAAGAACACGGACTGTTGCAGGGATCTGAGAACCCGGTCGATGTTACGAGCCAATAACTGCGCATCAGACGCTACCGGAAGGCCTCCAGCTCCCAGCACAGCCCCAGACTCGGCAGGTCCGTCAGCTGGCCCGTGGTGCAACCCACCAGGGGGAAGATCAAGGACTTCCCGTGATTAATTCGCAGACCCGATGCGGCACCAAAGCGGTCCAAATGCCGGAGCAAGATGGGCAATGATTCCATCGGGGTCATCAGGTAAAAGAGGGCATCATCTGCGTACAAGGAGACCACGTTTTGCGTGTCCCCCACAGTGATCCCCCACTGTGCCATTTCAGTTCAAACGGAGACCGCCAAGGGCTCAATCGCCAGGGCAAAAAGGAGCGGCGAGAGGGGGCACCCCTGCCGAGTGCCCCTGCCCAAGGACCATTCTGCCGACCGCGCCGACCCAGGCCGAACTCTGGCCCGAGGGGCCTTGTATAGGATCCGGACCCAGCGACAGAAGGCGGGGCCCAACCCCCCCAACCGGAGGACCTCCAACAGGTACCCCCAGTCGACGGTGTTGAACGCCTTAGCTAGGTCAATCGACACCAGGACCAGTTGATCCTCCCTGCCACGCACCTTGTGGATAATGTGGCTCAATCGTCTCAGGTTCATGGCGGTATTGCGGTACGGTATAAACCCACATTGGTCCTGGTGCACTAGACTGGCCATGTGTGGCGCCAGCCGGGTGGCCAATAGCTTGGTCAGGATTTTCACGTCCGTATTGATCATGGTTATGGGCCGGAACGCTGCAGGGTCACGGCTGTCCCCACCCGGCTTTAGGATCATGCAGATTTCGCCCTGGTTCATAGTAGGCCGGAGGGAGTCACTTTTAAACGCCTCAAGGTACACCTGAAAGAGGAGAGGAGCAAGGACATCCTCAAATGCCTGGTAAAATTCAAGGGGGAACCTGTCGCTCCCTGGGGACTTAGCCCTCGGGAGGCTTGCCATTGCAACCCTCACCTCTCGGAGCGACAAGACTACATCCAACTCCTCTGCGGTCTCCTTCGGGAGGGTCTGGAGTGTCAGCTCCTGAAGATAGGACAGATAGGAAGCCTCCGTGACCGACGGATCTGCGGCGTATACCTTCTGTAGGTGGGACTGGAGGACTCGGAGAATACCCGCTTCCGAGTGTACCATGCCTCCCGTAGGCCTCCTCAGGGCAACTATCCTCTCCGGGGTAGACTCGTGCTTAAGAATCCAGGTCAATAACCGGCCCGACTTATCCCCCTCACGGTGGAGACGCTGCCGATACTGACCAAGAGTGTATTTGTCCAGGCGATTCAATATATCGTGCACACACGCTCGGGCTGCTCGCTCCGACTCCAGATTTGAGTCATCAGGTTCTGCCAACATCTGCCGACGCAGAAGGTCATCTTCTGCTACTCCCAATTCAGCAAGCAGTTGCTTCCGGACCCCATAAGTGAGGCCCATACATTCGCCGCGTATCACCGCTTTCAGGGCGTCCCATTTAGTAGAGTAGGCAAGTTCTCCCCCACCCAGTTCAGATCCAAGTAATTGGTCAGGGCGGTTTCCACGTGAGCCCTCCCCACTGGATCCTGCAAGAGGTCCACTGGCATCCGCCAGTTTCGAGGGTGGGCGGGCTGGTACTTCCACTGTGCAACGCATGTCACCGGCGAGTGGTCAGACAGGAAGCGGGCCTGATGCTTGACCGTTAATGAAAGAGACGCGTCAACATTGGCTGCAAGAACCCACCCTGTCGAGTCGGCTATGCGTATTGTGTGTGGGAGAGTAACACGTATACAGTTTCTGTGTCGGGTTACCCAGGCGCCACACGTCGCCGAAGCCCATGTTTTGCATCACCTCCCGGAGTCGCGCTGTCATGCGCGGTTTCGTGCCTGTGCGGGTAACTTAACAGAAGTAACTTAAGATAAAATCCTAAACTTACTACCATTTTGGTATTCACAGAAGGAACTTACTCATTTTGGTATTCACAGAAGTTAGGAGTCCTAACTTTACTACTCCTTAACTGAGAAAAATCCTAACTTTAAGACTTTTGGTATTCACAGAAGGCATTTAGAAGTCCTAAAGTTAGGACTCCCAACTTCTGTGAATAACAAAATGAGTAAGTGCCTTCTGTGAATACCAAAATGGTAGTAAGTTTAGGATTTTATCTTAAGTTACTTTTGTGAATCGGGCCCTTAGCAACCTGGGTCATCAGTTCACAGAAGAAGCTGTCCTCTTTTGTGACCAGATGCAGACCTGTCCGTCAACTGAAAGGGGACCAGTGCTATAGCTTGACCAGTCCCAGATTTGGTTTTCCAGTTGAGAGGGACCACATGATACCTTTACTCTCAGACCTGGTTCATCGATGAGGGGTAACTTGTTCTGTCCAGCTACAGACGTGGGAGTGTTGAAGGGTCTGGCCAGTGTCCAGCTGTCCTAGCCGGTCATCAGAGGCGACGGCCTCCGCGCCACTCCTGGAAGACCACACTCAATATTCAGATGTTTAGAGATGCAGCCGGGCAGGAGGGGAGTCAGTCAGCCTTCAGAAGAGCTGCCAAGAATTGGCCCTACTGATGACACTGAAGCTTTGCTGAGAAGACCCCTGATCATTGCAGCATCCATGTTTGTTTTTCAGTAACAAACTCCCAAAGCTGGACTTATAATAATAATAATCAAAAATGATTAATAATAATCACCCTGACGCAATTGGAGTTTTCTCCCAGTGGTCCTTTATTTTGTTTAATGTTCACACGACCTTCTATTGAAAATTCTTTATGAAAATGGTATACATTCTAAAGCCCTTCAGTAGCCTAACTCCTTCTTAAGCAATAGAACACAGACAATACAACTGGGCCCTTTTTCCATAAACCTAAAATCATTCAATGTGGTGTTCCACAGGGAGCTTCCTTGAGCCCCACCCTCTATAATGTCTACGTATCTTCACTGGCCAAGATCAGCAAAAAAAGGGGAGTTTGTATCTGCTCTTATGCAGATGACACACAAGTGCTGATAGCTCTGGATGGACACGAAAATCCGAGGATCAGGCTAACCAGCTGTCCATCGGAGATGGTGGCCAGGATGCTGACCATTGTCTGAAACTGAATACAGACAAGTCAGGGATTCTACTCTTTGGAGGAGCACACTTAATCTGGGACACAACCTGGTGGCCCCATCGCTAGGTAACGCACCTGCACCTAAACAGGTTGCACAAAACCTAGGCATTCTCAATGACAACGCACTAACCATGCAGGACCATGTCCGTACACTTTGTGGGAAAATCTTTGCGACACTAAAATTGCTAAAGAGACTCTTTTTATGGATCCCTCTGGTGTGTAGGAAACCCATTATTCAAGCTTTGCTCATGAGCAAATTGGACTAAAGGGAATGCACTGTATGTGGGCATGGCGGTCTACCTCTTCACTCGCCTGCAGGTGGTCCAGAATGCGGCTGCCAAGCTGGTCCGCAATAAGAGCAAGTACCGCTCGGCATCAGAATGCATGAGGGAGCTCCATTGGCTTCCTGTGCAACAAGGGGCTAGATTTAAACTGTTAGGCCATGCCCACAAAGTCTTACACCCCCTTGGCCCTAGAATTCTACAAGATGGAGTTGAATTCTACGCACCCACACGGAACCTGAGGTCGTGGTACCAGGCACGGGCAAAAAATAATCTCATCAAGAAGACCAAGGCAGGGGGTCGCTCCTTTTCACATCTAGCAGCAACTCACTGGAATGAATTACCACTAGAACTTCGACTTACTGATGACTACCTGGTATTCAGGAAGACATCGAAAACCCATCTGTTTCCTAAGATCTGATCAGTAACTTAGAGACCTTCTCTCAGTGCTCCACTCCCACTTAGGTTGGGCTCTCCTTTTCGCTGTGATCGCCACACGGATGAATGTTGCGCTGTATAATGAATACATAAACAAATAATGTTTGGACAACCAGGCTTTCCATGATGCTCCTTTACAGGATCAAGTATTGGCAACGCCAATAGCCCTGGCCTTTGGGACCTAATGGGTTTGACAATGCTTATTGGCTATACTGTACAGCATAGCGTAAAAAGCAAAATGCTTTTTACTGATGCTGTGCAGCATCTATTAAAAGCATTATGAAGTGGCATTCAAGTGTCATGACGCTACTGGCGCCCGTGTGACTCAGCAGGCCCACGCATGCATGATGACATATGTCTGTGTCACAACACATGCGTGCAGCTACTGAATGATGTAGATTCCATTTTATCTATTTACCGATCCAGAGATAGTGGGTGTCACGTGGCATGGTAAAAAAACTTCTCCAGTGCGCTACGCACTACACCAAATGTGAGCTAAGCGGCACTCCAAGAAATGGCAATTTTTTTTAAATACATATTAAAAAGACTGCAATGACTGGGTGATCAATGGAGAAGCGGACAGGATGAGCAGAAGTGATAAAATAAAAATAAAGCCGGGTGTGGGGAGAAGGAAAAAAGAAGGAGGGGAAAAGAAGCACAGGAGGGAGAGAGCAACATCGAGCGTCGGGGGATTACGTTTGTAATGAGAAGGAAGGTTCACCAGAAAGAAGTCAGTGAGCTTCAAATATATCCCAAAAATATCCTAGGGGCCGATACACAGAACTAACTTAAGACAAAATCCTAAACTTACTACTTTTGGTATTCACAGAAGGCATTTAATAGTAGTAAAGTTAGGATTTTGTCTTAAGTTTGACTTAAGACAAACTTAAGACAGACTTAAAGTTTGGAATTGGAGTAGTTTTGCAGAAGTTTAAAATTGGACATCAGCCAATGCGTTTTGTTCCAAATGGAACTTCGTCAGGGCTCAAATATCTTAATCTTGGTCCGATTAGTTTGTGTACGTGGGTCAATATTTCCCAAGGCTCAATCAAGGTAAATAGAAGCCTAAGTTCGCAAGAAACAAAGACTGTCGAACTATTCAATTCCAGTGTCCCACAATCTTCCAAAAAAGGATGGCCCAAAATGTTAGTCCAAATCCTTCGTATCCACAAAAAAGCTGAGTCGCAAAGGATAATCACTTTCAATATTTCAGAATTCCGAAGGCCAGTGTGGCGGCCAATAGTCCTGGTCAGTGTAGACGCCCACAGAACAGATCCCTCATCTGGACTTCTTGAAAGTAGCCAAACCTAGGTTTAACTGAGACAAAGTTTTGGTCTTAAGTTTAAGTTTTGGCCCTAAGTTTAACTTAATCCCAAAATGTGGGTTTAACTGAGACAAAGTTTTGGTCTTAAGTTTAACTTAAGACCAAAACTTAAGTTTAACTGAGACAAAATCCTAACTTTACTACTCCTAAATGCCCCTTTTGAATACCGAAAGTCGTAAAGTTAGGATTTTGTCTCAGATTACTTTAGTAAATCAGGTCCTGAATGTTCCATTAGACCATGACGTATAGTTGGAGTGTGGATTCCGAATGTTCCATTAACTATGACGTATAGTTGGGGTGTGGATTCTAAATGTTCCTTTACATGATGAGATATAGTTGGGTTGTGGATTCTGAATTTTCCTTTACACGATGTTGTATAGTTTGGTTGTGGATTCTGAATGTTAATTCACACGATGATGCATGGTTGAATAGTGATACTGAATGTTCCTGTGCATGATGATGTATAGTAGGGTTGTGGATTCAGAATGTTCCTTTTTTACGAGGATCTATGGTTGGGTTGTGGATTTCTGTGACATTGTTTTTTATTATACTGTTTGTAAATACTGTCCTTCCTGTGCCACTGCCTACTTCGAGGCTTGCCCCCTCGCCGCTCTCCCCGTGATTGTTTTTCCCGCTCTGTTTCCCCTCCTGCTCCCGCCCCGCTCCCCGCCGCTGCTCCCCTGCGACCACGCCCCCTTTTTCTTTTGTACCCGATCCCGCTCCCCAGTCGCCGCCCCGCTCCCGACTCCCAGCTGCTCCTCCCTCCCACTTCGCCATTTATGGTGGAGACCACGCGAGCGTGCAGCGATCACGTGCAGCGGGCGCACCGGCGTGCCAATGGCGAGCCCACCTACGCCCGTCCATGCCTGGACCATGCCCAGCACCAGGACCCCAGGACCTCAATGACACCAGCCCACCCGTCTGAACTACGACGCCGCCACCCTCCACACACTCAACACCGGCCGGAATCCGGCCTGCCACCGAGCCACCCCGAAACGCACCCACGGACCCTTCACCTGCCAAGCCTGCAAATTCACCTGCCTCCAGACCTGCACCGCACCCGCAAGACCAGGCACCAGCAACAATCACCTTAAATGCATCCTGCTCAACACCCGCTCCGTCCACAGGCACGCCGTCAAACTCTGGAGCCTCCTCGACACAACATCACCAGACGTCGCCTTCCTCACAGAAACATGGATGAACGCCTCCTCAGCCCCCGACATCACCATAGCCATCCCGGAAGGCTACAAGATCACCTGGAGGGACCGCATCAACCAAACCGGAGGTGGCATCGCCATCGTCCACAGAAACACCATCCGCATCACGACCAACTCCGAAGACACCCTCACTGCCGCCGAGCACCTTCACTTCCAGATACACACCGACCCCAAAACCACCATCAGAGGCACTCTCATCTACAGACCCCCGGGACCACGCACACAATTCAGCTAAGCCATTGCAGACTTCATCAGCCCGGACGCCCTCACCTCCTCAGACTACATCCTCCTAGAGGACCTCAACTTCTACCTAGAAAACAACAATGACAACAACACCACCACCCAGCTGGACAACCTCGCCAACCTCGGACTCAAGCAACTGGTGAAAGCCCCCACCCACTACGCCGGCCACACGCTTGACCCCAGGTTTCGATGTCGTTGTTGCAGGCGCTGGGGTTGGAGACCTCTTTACTGATGTTGAAGAGTTCCTTGCTGTTGTGGGTGTTGTTGTCTAGTCGTTCTCTGAATGTTGCCCTTTTGGTGGTTCGGATCAGCTGGTGATGTTTGCGGTTGGCGTTCTTGAGGGCTGTCATGTTTTCTGTTGACTGGTCGTGGCGCCAGGTTTTCTCGAGGGTGCGGCAAGATTGCTTGGAGTTTTTGAGGTCGTAGGTGAGCCATGAGGCTTTCTTGCTGCCGGGTCTGCTGGGAGGTTTCTTCAGTGGTGCAAGGTCATTGGCGCAACTGGTGAGCCACTGTGTGAGGTTGCGGGCTGCTTCGTTGGGGTCCGTTGTGTTGGTGGGAGGGTTCTGGCTGAGGGAGGTGGTGATCTGGTCAGAAGTGATCTTGTTCTAGCTCCTGCGAGGGGCCTGTTGCGGGTGGTGGTGGGTCGTGGTTCTTCTGAAGCTGAAGTGGACGCAGCTGTGGTCCGTCCAATGGAGTCTGGTGGAGTGGCTGAAGGAGATGTGCTTGCTGGAGGAGAAGACGGGGTCGAGCGTGTGGCCGTCGTAGTGGGTGGGGGTGTTCACCAGTTGCTTGAGTCCGAGGTTGGCGAGGTTGTACAGTGGGGTGGTGGTGTTGGTGTTGTTGTTGTTCTCCAGGTGGAAGTTGAAGTCCCCTAGGAGGATGTAGTCAGCTGAGGGGAGGGCGTGTGGGCTGATGAAGTCTGCGATGTCTTAGCTGAATTGTGTTCGTGGTCCCGGGGGTCTGTAGATGAGGGTGCCTCTGAGGGTGGTCTTAGGATCGGTGTGCATCTGGAAGTGGAGGTGTTCGGCGGCTGTGAGGGTGTCGTCGGAGTTGGTCGTGATGCGGATGGTGTTCTTATGTACGATGGCGATGCCTCCTCTGGTCTGGTTGGCGCGGTCCCTCCTGGTGATCTTGTATCCGTCCGGGATGGCGATGGCGATGTCGGGGGCTGAGGAGGCGTTCATCCAGGTTTCCTTGAGGAAAGCGACGTCTGGTGAAGTTGTGTCGAGGAGGTTCCAGAGTTCCACAGCGTGTCTGTGGACGGAGCGGGTGTTGAGCAGGATGCACTTGAGGTGGTTGCTACTGGTGCTCGGCTCGGCGGGTGCGGTGCAGGTTCGCAGGCAGGTGTACCGGCAGGCTTTGCAGGTGAAGGGTCCGTGGGGGAGTTTCGGGGTGGCTCGGTAGCAGGCGGGGTTCCGGCCGGCATTGAGTGCGTTGAGGATGGCGGCGTCGTAGGTCCTTCGGATGGTCTTGCTTCGGCGGGGGCCAGGGTTCCTGGCACTGGGCGCGGTCCAGGAGCGGACGGGCGCAGACGGGCTTGCCTTTGGCGCACCTTTGGTGCACAATCGGCGCGCCCGCTGCGCGTGTCCGCTGCGCGGTCGCTCTGAGGGCATCATAAGTAAGGAGCCGGGAGGGAGGAGCAGCTGGGTGGCGGGAGCAGGGCGGCGAATGGGCTGGAGGGGGGTGGAGCCGCAGGGAGGCAGCGGCGGGAAAAGTAGTCAGAGGGCGGCTCAGTGGCGGCTGGGTCGTCCGGTGTCTGGAAGCGGCAAAAAGCGAGGCAAGGCGAGGCAGGAAGCAGTGGTGCGTGGGGGCGACCTCGCCTGGTTACAGGCTCAGCTGACTCACGTCCATCTCATTCAGACCTGTGTCCATCCCATTCAGACCCATGTCCATCCCATTCGGACCCATGTCCATCCCATTCAGACCCACGTCCATCTCATTCAGACCTACGTCCTTTCCATTCAGACCCACGTAGATCCCATTCAGACCCATGTCCATCCCATTCAGACCCATGTACATCCCATTCAGACCCACGTCCATCCCATTCAGACCCACATCTATCCTATTCAGACCCACGTCCATCCCATTCAGACCCATGTCCATCCCTTTCAGACCCATTTCCATCCCATTCAGACCAACGTCCATCCCATTCAGACCCACGTCCATCTCATTCAGACCCACGTCCATCCCATTCAGACCCACTTCCATCCCATTCAGACCCATGTCCATCCCATTCAGACCCATATACATGTTATGTTATGTTATGTTACTTCAGTTTGTATAGCGCCAACTCACCTACAGGTATCAAGACGCTTTAGACCAAGGAAAACACAACAATTCTACCAACCAGAAGGGAAATAAGATAACATGAGGTTAAATGGGGCCAAGGGCTTCCCTAAACAAAATTGTTTTCAGCTGCTTTCTGAAATGTAGAAGATTGGCCTCTTTACGAAGAAGGTCTGGCACCTTGTTCCACAACTGTGGAATCTGTATGGAAAAGGATCTTCCGCCCTTTGTTGTCATTTTAAAATGAGGGCAGACCAGCAACTGAGCATCAGAAGATCTGAGCGATCGTTTAGGGTTATAAGGCCTCAGACGATCCTTTATGTAGACAGGTGCTTGTCCATATATTGCTTTATGTGCTATACACAAGCTCTTAAACTCCACCCTCTGCTTCACAGGAAGCCAGTGAAGCCTGAGCAATAAGGGGGAGGCATGAGTTCTTCTGGGAAGCTTGAAAATTAAACGTGCTGCGTCGTTCATGACAACCTGCAATCTATTAATCAGATTATTTGGCAGGCCTAAGTAAAGGACGTTACCATAGTCCAGTTGTGATATAATTGTTGCTGAAACCACCGTATGAAGCATAGACTGGGAGAGAAGAGTAACTAGCTTACGCAGCTGCCTAATGAGGCCGATGCAGGATCCAACTACCGTAGAAATCTGGGCTGACATTGATAGTTAACGGTCAATTTTTATGCCAAGACTTTTAACATTTGCTGCTGGTGTTAGAGTAGGACCAAGTTCTTGCGGCCAGTATAGATCACCCCAAGGTGATGTACCAGTAGACACCACCAAAACTTCCGTCTTTTCGGGATTGATTTTCAATAAGTTGGCAGACATCCAACCGACTGTGTACCTGAGGACCTCTTGCACATGGGCCTGAGCTACAGTAGAGTTCTCAATACTAAATAGCAACTGAGAGTCGTCTGCGTAGTTAAACACTCGACAAACCATGTGCACTAAGGACTCAATCAAAGGTTGTAGGTAAAGATTGAAAAGTAGTGGGGATAGTGCTGAGCCCTGCGGGACTCCACACTCCACCATACCTACATCGGAAAGACCATCTCCCTGCTGAATCCTCTGTCGTCTCCCTGTTAGAAAGGATTCTAGCCACTTGTATGCCTGTACCGACAGGATTTTCGGACCAGATGGGATCAGCTCCTGAGACCCCCTCTAACCCAGTCGGAACGTAACCACCTCCCTCCTCAGGACCATCTATCCAGGCACCTGGGTACCTACCTGAGGATGGGGAACTCGCAATATACAAGCTCATATTATCAGAAACACCACTAAATCTATAGGGATACTAAGAATACTCACTGATTACTAAGGACATCCATGCCCTACACCACACTCATACCTCATAGTCTCGCGACCTCATGGGTCCAGACTAATCTACCCTGGGGCAGTTCTGATTATCTACCATTACACACTGCTCACCCTCAGTGCTCACTCAAGCTGCAATCTTGCGGGTATACACACTGCTCACCCTCAGTGCTCACTCGACACGCAATCCGGCGCGCCTACACACATGGGCCTGCAGTCCCAGTGCTCTCATTTATACCCGGTCTGCAATCCGGCAGACCTACACACCCCTCTATCTTAGGTGCTCTCACTTACACACGGCCCGCAATCCGGCCGACCTACACACCCCTCTATCTTAGGTGCTCTCACTTACACACGGCCCGCAATCCGGCAGACCTACACACTAACCACAATCAGTGCTCTCACTAACGCCACTTACCAATGACGACCACTTTCCTATGAATACCTTCAGCTCTCTGTCTCTCTATGTTGGGAAGTCTCTCTCTCTATTCACTAAGGGTTTGCTACTACAATATTATTATGGGATGGCCAAATTAATTAGTATAATCTCTATCCCTTAGTTGCAGGTCTCCTATCTCCCTAATTATTCACTATCACTTACCTGATCAGGGGTAACATCTGTTCAAACAGTAATACCTGACTAGGAGACAAGGTTACCTCCACTGTATGGGGACAAAAGATATACACCACACTAGTTCACTAAGAAATGGAGTCTCTTTATTATAACAATGATGAAGTACACATACATAAATCTGTGGGGTCTCTATGACTAGCAGTAACTTTAACACACCGCTGAAAGAAAAGGATTAGACATACAATAGCCTAGGGAATAAGGACAAGATTAAGGTGTAATTGTAAAGGGGACTAGTTCAGACTACCTCACCTATTAGAAGGAAGATTTCTCTCTGACTCTGGTGGGATCAGGGCTCTCTCTGTCTCTCTCTCCGTCACCACATCACCACGCCTCTGGTTCAATTGCTCCAGCTGACAGCCTTCTTTGATGCTCTCTGCACTGCTCTCTCTTCAGCTTCAGCAATCATCTGCCTTCTTTCTCCATTCCAGAACTGCACTCTATTCTGCAGCTCCAGCAGACATCCTGTTCTCTCCTCTGCAAGAACCACACTGCTCTGACTCCAAGCTGAACTGACCACTCCTCCTCTCCTGCAGTTCGCTAATATGGATTCCTCTCCCCTCATGGAAATTTCCAACAAAGGGCTGCCTCCCACCGAATTCCTGTGCCAGCTCCAGAGCTCTTTACGCAACCGCAGTGGCCAGCTGCTTGTTACGTCAAGGCCCAAGAGACAAACACATTTCTCGGATAAGAAGCAGTCCTGACTGGTTTTCCTCTAGCAGTAAACAGCCTTAACTATAAACTTTACCTTTACCCCTGAAGCCTCTCAGCTCCATCAAAATGGAGTCCCTCTAGTTCTGGGCCTGTACGCCTGAGAAGGATGAAATAACCCTTAGCTCTGTACCAATGTGTGATATAAAGTCAGGACCACAGGATCCAACCTCTACTATAAGCAAAAATGACAGGCCAAAGCCAATAGGCAATAGATGGCCTCTTCTAGGTCTGGAAGAAAGGGCTTAAAAGGGCCAACACAAGCTAAGAATACATATCCTAGATGTGAGCAAGATTAAAGTCTATATCACTGCCCACTAGGGCCAAAAAGCCTGTCTGTACATTCCACCCTTAGACTTTATTTTGCGAACATCTATAAACAACAACGTGCAAGTAAACAAACATCAACACAATCTACCAACACACCAAAAACCAAAAAGACACTCTAAAATGAATGACAACTTAAGGAAATTCCACCTGAAACTTAATGTAGGGAATAGAAATCTAACAACCAACTGAAAACAAATCAAAGCACCCTCGACCTGAATGCTGAAACATATGTAAGATTTGATTCTGATAACAACAGAAACTAACCAAAGCATCCTCAAACTAAATGTGCCTCAACTTCTAGTGATAACTGATGAAATCTAGTGATATAGGGACTTATTTGTTGAATGAAAACAGCAAGGGGCCTAAATGGGGCCTACCTACTTCGGTCAACTTAAGCTAATGATAACTCATGAAATCTATTGGTGTAGGGCCATGTTTGTGGAATAAAAATAACAATGGGCCTAAATGAGGCCTACTGACATTGGTCAACTTAAGGAAAAATTTGGTGAAATCTGAGAAATAAACATGACAAACGGTTCTCAAGGTCTGGGCAAACGTTAATAATAAATGTAGGACATAGCCATACTAAAAGACACACCTCCCAGGACAACTGAAAGTCTAGGATAACCACCCTTGGATCAATCAAAGTGAAAGTGTAATAACAGGAAAATAAAGACAACCCCATTCCTACAAAATAGCTGGTATAGCACTATGCATATTGAATCAAAGAAAATTATCTAAATGTGGTGCATACATAAAAGCATAAAACAGTTAGCACCTAGTTTCTCAGTGCATCACACCGTGGAACACATGTGTGCACCACTATTTTTTTTCTTCGTTCCTCCATTGGCAAGACTGTTTTGCAGAAAACAGGAAAACTATAATAGGTGAAAGATAAACCAGCGTAAAATAGTACAGCAGACTAAGCTAAATATATATAAAACATTTCAGTTATGTGGCACTGCATAAATATTAAAACATGAACAGGACTATAATCTGTGTATGTGGGGCCTATTCGTGGTGATTGCAAAGAAAAACATGGGAATAATGCAGGCCAAGGAATTACATAATAAAATCCTTTTGTGGGAAACATTATCAAAATCCAATAAAAATGGGTTCTTTTAGAATAATTTTTTTTTTGTAAAAGATGACTATTGGCTTTGTCAGCCAATTGCAGGTTGTAAGTCCAATGTCATAATGTTGGGGTTCAAGGCAGTCAATTTTGGGACATCAGTGTAGGTCACCACCCTGCATCTTCATCTGTATCCGGTACCAAGGAAGCACTTCTTCCGCCGTTCATCCACCACCAATCCGGTCTGGTCTGGTCTAGTTCCATCTTCCAAAAATAACAAACTAACATAAAAAAATGAAAATAAAAAAGTAAAATAATAAAGGGAGTGGGAGGGGGGGTGGGCCGACGCACGCACCTAACACCACAACCCAGCAACCTAGAACGAGAAAACCAGTATCATTAATCTAGCAAGATAAAATTTTCCATTTAAAAAGCACCCCAAGTGCTTTTCATTGTTGAGAGAAATATATTAATTAATTAGAAACATTATTCTGAAGTCAAGAAATAATTAAAATGATATACTTTGAAATTTGTTTGGGCAAAATCTAATTTTTTCATACACAGCCAGAAGGGCTGGGGCTAAGCTACACCCCTAATCCTCTGTGAGACAGCCCCTCCCTTCAGAAAGATGTTCGTGCTCAGAGTTTTGAATGCGCTCCAAAAAATACGCAGAAGCCAGGCTACAGTGTGAAGTAATTTGAATCACTGCCAAGTGCTGATCTCATTGCAGGAGCAAGGCGCTGCCAAGCACTCGGTTCAAGCATCTCTAGTCTCTAATCAGGGAAGCCTACCCAGGCCTACTGTATCTAACTAACTCCAAGGGCCAAGAGTTTGCCAACTATCCAGCATGTACAAGGATCCCTTATCTGAAGGCAATGAAGCTGTCTGCGCCGACAGCAAGGAAGAGCGACTTGACCCCTCCCTTACATAAACATTTCTTGCGTGGAACGAAATTGGATGTTGGCCAATGATAACAAGACAGGCATTGCTCGGTGCTCCTAGAGGGAAAGGCCCTCCCTTCACAAAGCAGCTTCTCTCTGTGAGCTAGGCAAATTCAAGGTCAAAAAACACATTCCCTGGAAGTCAAAACAACTCTGTTCCCACGAGAACCACTGTTCTCAAACTAACTAAATTAAATTGAAAACTTGACGAAAAGCATCCTAATATTAATAAGTAATAAGGGCATATATTTTTGTAATTAAGTGGCATGCAAGCATTTCAAAAAATAATACAGTACTGCTCCCAGTTGCAAAAGGAAAAAATATTAGCAGACACATTGAAGTTAACATTTGGAAAATAACATGTAAAACACCATAACTTTGCATTGCAGGCCAGATTCATCAGTTTTTTCAAATAGACATTTTTTCTAACTAACTGGGTAAAAACACATAATGGTCTGCTACATATCAGAAACATTTGCATTTGAAAAAAGGTTCAGCTTGCATTTGGAAAAATAATAATGAGAACACATTTGTTTTAAAAGCACACGGTTGCAGTTCACTAATTAAAAGCACATGTTACCATGCACTGTTGGGCAAGAGTAATTATTCACAATCTGTGATCATTCTAAAACACCGGTTGGCATATTCCTTTCTAGTTGGAAAACCCTCAAAGAAATAATTAATGAAAACAGCCCGTAGCGTGCACTCTAACTGGGCCATTTTTTTTTAATCATTCACTCATTTTAAATCATGCATTCAAAAATAATTCTCCACACGTCTGTGGATGCATATCAAGTAGCACATTTAAAAGAACACTGCTCCCTCCGTGCAAACCCTTATCTCAATCCGACTGGTTGATTTATAACTTACCGACCTCTAAGGGTCAGACACATGAAGTCATCAGTTCCAAGGCAAACCCACACCAATTCGTAGACGCATTTCAAAAAGGATGTTATATGAACACAGCCCTACGCTGAGCGCAAGATGTTACCTTTCCGTCAACAAGCTGACAAAGCACATAGGCAGACCCAGAAACCAATGAAAGTCAAATCAAACCATCATTCATCTAAACACTCACTGACTTTTAATGTCAGCTCAAATAACCATGCATGTTAAACAGCATGTTAAAATAAATACTGCCATCTCAATTCAAGATATTAACCCTTTGGCAGCTCAAACACAAACATTCCCCAATGTCTGCAGTACATGGGAAATTCGAGAACTTATCACTCCACGTTTTCACATAACACGTACGCACATCTTCAAAACAAATCCCCCAAGCATTTGAAAGAGATCCAGCTCTCTCCTACCTAACGCAACAATAACATGCTCTATCCAAGCCATAACCACATGGCGCTATTCACAAGCCATATTTACAAGAAAGTCAACAAGTTCAAAAAATGACATGCTCCTCACAAGGAATATATTCAAGGCGCAATTCACAAGGAACACAGCAAGTCAAAATGAGAACATGCTCCTCACAAGCCACATTAACATGGCGCTATTTACAAGCCATATTTACAAGAAGCTATTTACAAGGAATTCCACAAGTCACATCACATTGAACACATTTCACATAGCACAGCATAAGCAGACGCAGCAAGCAATTTAATGGCAATTTAAAAGCATTTTTCACACACATTTATACAATTGGACCATCACAAAGATGTTACTGGCTCCCTCATGTAATGTCATCCTTCAACCCTGACAGTTCAAACACCAAAACGAAAACCATTTCTTCCACCCTGAATAAACCAAATGCCATGATGTACTGCAATCTCCTCACACTGCAACTGTTCAAGCCCATAGGTCACACAGGCTTCATAAACTGCAAGACTACGCCAGATGGAACTGGCGCTCAGGGCACTCCCTCACAACATATGGGAACCTCTCCAAGCACATGGCCAGGTCACACAGGCTTCGTAAGCAGCCGACTACGCCAGATGTAACTGGCGATCAGGGCACTCCTCCAAAACACATGGGAAACTATCCAAGCACATGGCCAGGTCACACAGGCTTCGTAAGCAGCCGATTACGCCAGATGGAACTGGCGATCAGGGCACCCCCTCACAATACGTGGGAACCTCTCCAAGCACATGGCCAGGTCACACAGGCTTCGTAAACAGACGACTACGCCAGATGTACCGACAGGATTTTCGGACCAGATGGGATCAGCTCCTGAGAGCCCCTCTAACCCAGTCGGAACGTAACCACCTCCCTCCTCAGGACCATCTATCCAGGCACCTGGGTACCTACTTGAGGATGGGGAACTCGCAATATACAAGCTCATATTATCAGAAACACCACTAAATCTATAGGGATACTAAGAATACTCACTGATTACTAAGGACATCCATGCCCTACACCACACTCATACCTCATAGTCTTGTGACCTCATGGGTCCAGACTAATCTACCCTGGGGCAGTTCTGATTATCTACCATTACACACTGCTCACCCTCAGTGCTCACTCAAGCCGCAATCTTGCGGGTATACACACTGCTCACCCTCAGTGCTCACTCGACACGCAATCCGGCGTGCCTACACACATGGGCCTGCAGTCCCAGTGCTCTCATTTATACCCAGTCTGCAATCCGGCAGACCTACACACCCCTCTATCTTAGGTGCTCTCACTTACACACGGCCTGCAATCCGGCAGACCTACACACCCCTCTATCTTAGGTGCTCTCACTTACACACGGCCCGCAATCCGGCAGACCTACACACTAACCACAATCAGTGCTCTCACTAACGCCACTTACCAATGACGACCACTTTCCTATGAATACCTTCAGCTCTCTGTCTCTCTATGTTGGGAAGTCTCTCTCTCTATTCACTAAGGGTTTGCTACTACAATATTATTATGGGATGGCCAAATTAATTATTATAATCTCTGTCCCTTAGTTGCAGGTCTCCTATCTCCCTAATTATTCACTATCACTTACCTGATCAGGGGTAACATCTGTTCAAACAGTAATAACTGACTAGGAGACAAGGTTACCTCCACCGTATGGGGACAAAAGATATACACCACACTAGTTCACTAAGAAATGGAGTCTCTTTATTATAACAATGATGAAGTACACATACATAAATCTGTGGGGTCTCTATGACTAGCAGTAACTTTAACACACCGCTGAAAGAAAAGGATTAGACATACAATAGCCTAGGGAATAAGGACAAGATTAAGGTGTAATTGTAAAGGGGACTAGTTCAGACTACCTCACCTATTAGAAGGAAGATTTCTCTCTGACTCTGGTGGGATCAGGGCTCTCTATGTCTCTCTCTCCGTCACCACATCACCACGCCTCTGGTTCAATTGCTCCAGCTGACAGCCTTCTTTGATGCTCTCTGCACTGCTCTCTCTTCAGCTTCAGCAATCATCTGCCTTCTTTCTCCATTCCAGAACTGCACTCTATAATGCAGCTCCAGCAGACATCCTGTTCTCTCCTCTGCAAGAACCACACTGCTCTGACTCCAAGCTGAACTGACCACTCCTCCTCTCCTGCAGTTCTCTAATATGGATTCCTCTCCCCTCATGGAAATTTCCAACAAAGGGCTGCCTCCCACCGAATTCCTGTGCCAGCTCCAGAGCTCTTTACGCAACCGCAGTGGCCAGCTGCTTGTTACGTCTGGGCCCAAGAGACAAACACATTTCTCGGATAAGAAGCAGTCCTGACTGGTTTTCCTCTAGCAGTAAACAGCCTTAACTATAAACTTTACCTTTACCCCTGAAGCCTCTCAGCTCCATCAAAATGGAGTCCCTCTAGTTCTGGGCCTGTACGCCTGAGAAGGATGAAATAACCCTTAGCTCTGTACCAATGTGTGATATAAAGTCAGGACCACAGGATCCAACCTCTACTATAAGCAAAAATGACAGGCCAAAGCCAATAGGCAATAGATGGCCTCTTCTAGGTCTGGAAGAAAGGGCTTAAAAGGGCCAACACAAGCTAAGAATACATATCCTAGATGTGAGCAAGATTAAAGTCTATATCACTGCCCACTAGGGCCAAAAAGCCTGTCTGTACAATGCCGCGCCCTTTATTCCAGATCTGGCCAATCTGTCCAAGAGCAGGTCATGGCTGACAGTATCAAATGCCACTGACAGATCTAAAAGTATCAGGGCACTTGGTTTCTTACTGTCAGCCATGCCTCTAAGCTCATCCAGCACCGAGAGCATCACTAACTCGGTGCTATGGTGTGCCCGAAAACCTGCCAGACGTCCGTGGAGGAGATTGTGAGACTCCAGAAAAGCAGAGAGATCTTGCAGTACATGTTGTTCCAAAATTTTAGATACAAATGGTAATTGGGAGATCGGTCGGTAGTTTTTTAGATTAGCAGATCAGAGGTCTAACCCGAGCCTCCTTAAGACTAGATGGAAGATAGCCCTTCGACAATGACGTATTGAGAAAGGAGATGATATGATTTTCCAGGATGGGACGCGTCACCCGGAAGACCCTGGGGGGACAGGGGTCAGCTGGTGAACCTGATTTGATGCCATTCATCAGCTGCTCAAGCTTTGTGGAATCGATCTCGGGAAAGCTTGAGATGATACAGTCTTGAGGAATTTCAGCATTCTGCGATGGGATAAACCCACTTACTGTGTTGTTTTTGATCTCAGAGAGAATAATTTCCACTTTCTCTAAGAAATACTGTTGGAAAGTGTTACAGTTGATCTTTGTATCAGTATTGACCGTTTTTTTTGTCAATTCTGTCAAGATGTTAAAAGTTTCTTTCTGAACGTTATGCGCCTGCTTTATTCGGGTGTTAAAGTATTCTGCTTTGGCTGCCAGAATCAGTTTCTTATAAGCGTTTAATGTATTTTTGTAGTATTCACGATCAGTTTCCACCTTTGTCTTCTTCCAATTCCTTTCCACACGACGAAGCTCTTTTTTATGTTCTCTCAAAGGAGGAGTAAACCACGGCGCACCTTTCCCCAGCCCTTTTACTTTTTGTAGCCTCTCCGGGGCTATCTGATTGATCGCTTGAGTTAGATTCTGAGTTAAATTCATGTAATCCTGGTCTAGATTGCCGCTGAGAGGGTTGATGCGCTGTGGAAGAGTGTCTGTCAAGGTTTGTAGATCAACCTTCTTCCATTGGCGAACTTTCTTCATTTCTGGAGCTTGGGTTATAGGTTTCCCATTGATAGGGATAGCATAATTGATCAAGTAATGGTCCGACCAAACGCAGGGTAAGACGTCTTGAATGGTCACTTCAGGATCCGAGGTCCAAACGAGGTCAAGCGTGTGCCCCCTGTTATGCGTGGGACCTTCTACCAGCTGCTTCAAGCCAATTGAAGACATAAAGAACTCCAATTGTCGAGATACCGAGTCTTTAGAAATTTTCTCCCAGTGTAGAATAAAGTCACCGGTTACCACCACCTTTTGGTATTTGGTACAGATATCTGATATAATGGGGTCAAAAAGATCATTAAATGCTAGTGTAGTGTTAGGGGGCCGATAGATTGTAAGGATCACAAAACATGAGTTATTAAAAACCACCTTTACTCCAAGTAGATCTGCCAGATCCACCGATTCCGCAATTAGATTTTCAACTCTCAAGTACTTCTTATATAAAATTGCAACTCCTCCACCTCGAGAGATGTTGGCGCGACTTTGCCAGACCGCATCATATTCTTTAGGGAGAGATGCTATGATGTCCGGTACTGAATTTTCATCTAACCATGTTTCAGCTAGAGTAAAAATATCTATATCTCCTTCTTGCAGAAGGGTAAATATTTTGAGATGGTGCTTGTGGAGAGATCATGCATTCGCCTTAAGCGGTTTTAGAATATGTATATCTTTTAACTTGCCGATAATACTCGGACTTAACTTCACCTCATTAGATTGTAACCGATGCAGAGTATCCGAAGAGTACGTGATACTCCGACCAAGAGTCCTGGCCCCTGGGCCCGTCCGTGCACGGACGGGCACAGACGGGCTGGACTCTGGCGTGACTCCGGCGTGCTCACGCTGCGCGCAGCCTTGGCTGCTTTAAGAATCTTTCAGTGTTCTCGCCGCCTAGCACGCTGCCCTGAATGGCCATGTCCATCCCATTCAGACCCATGTCCATCTCATTGAGACCCATGTCCATCCCATTCAGACCCATGTCCATCCCATTCAGACCCACTTCCATCCCATTCGGACTCACATCCATTCCATTCAGACCCACGCCCATCTCATTCAGACCTATGTCCATCCCATTCAGACTCACATCCATCACATTCAGACCCAGACCCACGTCCATCTCATTCAGACCCAGACCCACGTCCATCTCATTCAGACCCAGACCCACGTCCATCTAATGCAGGCCCGACCCATGTCCATCTCGTGCAGACCCACGTCCATCTCATTCAGACCCACGTCCATCCCATTCAGACCCACGTCCATCCCATTCAGACCCACGTCCATCCCATTCAGACCCACGTCCATCCCATTCAGACCCATGTCCATGCCATTCAGACCCACGTCCATCCTCCCATTCAGACCCTCGTCCATCCCATTCAAACTCACGTCCATCCCATTCAGACTCCCATCTATCTCATTCAGACCCATGTCCATCCCATTCAGACCCGTGTCCATCCCATTCAGACCCACGTCCATCCCATTCAGACATATGTCGATCCCATTCAGACACACGTCTATCCCATTCAGACCTACGTGCATCCCATTCAGACCACGTCTATCCCATTCAGACACACGTCCATCTAATTCAGAACCATGTCCATCCCATTCAGACCCACATCCATCCCATTCGGACCCACGTCAATCCCATTCAGACCCACGTCCATCCCATTCAGACCCATGTCCATCCCATTCAGACCCATTTCAATCCCATTCAGAACAACATCCATCCCATTCAGACCCATGCCCATCCCATTCAGACCCACGTCCATCTCATTCAGACCCACGTCCATCCCATTCAGACCCACGTCCATCCCATTCAGACCCATGTCCATGCCATTCAGACCCATGTGCATCCCATTCAGACCCATGTCCATCCCATTCAGACCCATGTCCATCTCATTCAGACCCATGTCCATCCCATTCAGACGCATGTCCATCCCATTCAGACCCACTTCCATCCCATTCGGACCCACGTCCATCCCATTCAGACCCACGTCCATCCCATTCAGACCCATGTCCATCCCATTCAGACCCACATCCATCCCATTCAGACCCACGTCCACCCCATTAAGACCCACGTCCATCCCATTCAGACCCATGTCCATCCCATTCAGACCCATGTCCATCCCATTCAGACCCATGTACATCCCATTCAGACCCATGTCCATCCCATTCAGACCCATGTCCATCCCATTCAGACGCATGTCCATCCCATTCGGACCCACTTCCATCCCATTCTGACCCAGGTCCATTCCATTCAGACCCACGTCCATCTCATTCAGACCTATGTCCATCCCATTCAGACTCACATCCATCCCATTCAGACCCAGACCCACGTCCATCTCATTCAGACCCAGACCCACGTCCATCTCATTCAGACCCAGACCCACGTCCATCTAATGCAGGCCCCGACCCAAGTCCATCTCGTGCAGACCCACGTCCATCTCATTCAGACCCACGTCCATCCCATTCAGAGCCACGTCCATCCCATTCAGACCCAAGTCCATCCCATTCAGACCCACGTCCATCTCATTCAGACCTATGTCCATCCCATTCAGACCCATGTCCATCCCATTCAGACCCACGTCCATCTCATTCAGACCCACGTCCTTCCCATTCAGACCCACGTCCATCCCATTCAGACCCATGTCGATCCCATTCAGACCCATGTCCTTCCCATTCAGACCCACGTCCATCCCATTCAGACCCATGTCCCTCCCATTCAGACCCATGTGCATCTCATTCAGACCCATGTCCATCCCATTCAGATGCATGTCTATCCCATTCGGACCCACTTCCATCCCATTCGGACCCAGGTCCATTCCATTCAGACCCACGTCCATCTCATTCAGACCTATGTCTATCCCATTCAAACTCACATCCATCCCATTCAGACCCAGACCCACGTCCATCTCATTCAGACCCAGACCCACGTCCATCTCATTCAGACCCAGACCCACGTCCATCTAATGCAGGCCCGACCCAAGTCCATCTCGTGCAGACCCACGTCCATCTCATTCAGACCCACGTCCATCCCATTCAGAGCCACGTCCATCCCATTCAGACCCATGTCTATCCCATTCAGACCCATGTCCATCTCATTCCGACCCACGTCCATCCCATTCAGACCCACGTCCATCCCATTCAGACCCACGTCCCTCCCATTCAGACCCACATCCATCCCATTCGGACCCACGTCCATCCCATTCAGACCCACGTCCATCCCATTCAGACCCATTTCCATCCCATTCAGAACAACGTCCATCCCATTCAGACCCATGTCCATCCCATTCAGACCCACCTCCATCTCATTCAGACCCACGTCCTTCCCATTCAGACCCACGTCCATCCCATTCAGACCCATGTCCATCCCATTCAGACCCATGTACATCCCATTCAGACCAACGTCCATCCCGTTCAGACCCACGTCCATCCCATTCAGACCCATGTCCATCCCATTCAGACCATGTCCATCCCATTCAGACCCATGTACATCCCATTCAGACCCATGTCCATCCCATTCAGACCCATGTCCATCTCATTCAGACCCATGTCCCTCCCATTCAGACGCATGTCCATCCCATTCAGACCCACTTCCATCCCATTCGGACCCACGTCCATTCCAATCAGACCCACGTCCTTCTCATTCAGACCCACGTCCTTCCTATTTAGACCCACGTCCATCCCATTCAGACCCATGTCCATCCCATTCAGACCCATGTCCTTCCCATTCAGACCAACGTCCATCCCATTCAGACCCATGTCCATCCCATTCAGACCCATGTACATCCCATTCAGACCCACGTCCATCCCGTTCAGACCCATGTCCATCCCATTCAGACCCATGTCCATCCCATTCAGACCCATGTCCATCCCATTCAGACCCAGGTACATCCCATTCAGACCCATGTCAATCCCATTCGGACCCAGGTCCATTCCATTCAGACCCACGTCCATCTAATTCAGACCTATGTCAATCCCATTCAGACTCACATCCATCCCATTCAGACCCAGACCCACGTCCATCTCATTCAGACCCAGACCCACGTCCATCTAATGCAGGCCCCGACCCAAGTCTATCTCGTGCAGACCCACGTCCATCTCATTCAGACCCACGTCCATCCCATTCAGATCCACGTCCATCCCATTCAGACCCATGTCCATCCCATTCAGACCCATGTCCATCTCATTCAGACCCATGTCCATCCCATTCAGACGCATGTCCATCCCATTCGGACCCACTTCAATCCCATTCGGACCCAGGTCCATTCCATTCAGACCCACGTCCATCTAATTCCGACCTATGTCCATCCCATTCAGACTCACATCCATCCCATTCAGACCCAGACCCACATCCATATCATTCAGACCCAGACCCTCGTCCATCTCATTCAGACCCAGACCCACGTCCATCTAATGCAGGCCCCGACCCAAGTCCATCTCGTGCAGACCCACGTCCATCTCATTCAGACCAACGTCCATCCCATTCAGAGCCACGTCCATCCCATTCAGACCCATGTCCATCCCACTCAGATCCACGTCAATCCCATTCCGACCTAGGTCCATCCCATTCAGACCCACGTCCATCCCATTCAGACCCACGTCCATCCAATTCAGAAACACATCCGTCTCATTCACACCAATTTTTATCCCATTCAGACTCTCTTCCATCCCATTCAGACCCACGCCCATCCCATTCAGACCCACGTCCATCCCATTCGGACCCACGTCCATTCCATTCAGACCCATGTCCATCCCATGCAGACCCACATCCATCCCATTCGGACCTACATCCATCCCATTCAGACCCATGTCCATCCCATTCAGACCCACGTCCATCTCATTCAGACCCACGTCCATCCCATTCAGACCCACGTCCATCCCATTCAGACCCACGTCCATCCAATTCAGAAACACATCCGTCTCATTCATACCAATTTCTATCCCATTCAGACTCTCTTCCATCCCATTCACACCCACGTCCATCCCATTAGGACCCACGTCCATCCCATTCGGTCCCACGTCCATTCCATTCAGACCCATGTCCATCCCATGCAGACCCACATCCATCCCATTCGGACCCACGTCCATCCCATTCAGACCCATGTCCATCCCATTCAGACCCACGTCCATCTCATTCAGACCCTCGTCCATCCCATTCAGACCCAAGTCCATCCCATTCGGACCCACGTCTATCCCATTCATACCCACCTCCATCCCATTCAGACCCACGTCCATCCCATTCAGACTCCCATTCAGACCCACGTCCATCCCATTCAGACTCACGTCCATCCCATTCAGACTCCCATCCATCCCATTCGGACCCACGTCTATCCCATTCATACCCACGTCCATCCCATTCAGACCCACGTCCATCCCATTCAGACTCCCATTCAGATCCACGTCTATCCTATTCAGACTCACGTCCATCCCATTCAGACTCCCATCCATCTCATTCAGACCCGTGTCCATTCCATTCAGACCCACGTGCATCCCATTCAGACATATGTCCATCCCATTTAGACACACGTCCATCCCATTCCGACCCACGTCTATCCCATTCAGACCCATGTCCATCCCATTCATGGCCACGTCCATCCCATTCAGAGCCACGTCCATCTCATTGAGACCCTGTCCATTTCATTCAGACCCACGGCCATCCCATTCAGACCCACGTCCATCTCATTCAGACCCATATCCTTCCCATTTAGACCCACGTCCATCCCATTCAGACCCATGTCCATCCCATTCAGACCCATGTACATCCCATTCAGACCCACGTCCATCCCGTTCAGACCCACGTCCATTCCATTCAGACCCATGTCCATCCCATTCAGACCCATGTCCATCCCATTCAAACCCATGTACATCCCATTCAGACCCATGTACATCCCATTCAGACCCATGTCCATCTCATTCAGACCCATGTCCATCCCATTCAGACGCATGTCCATCCCATTCAGACCCACTTCCATCCCATTTGGACCCACGTCTATTCCATTCAGACCCACGTCCATCTCATTCAGACCTATATCCATCCCATTCAGACCCATGTCCATCCCATTCAGACCCACGTCCATCTCATTCAGACCCACGTCCTTCCTATTCGGACCCACGTCCATCCCATTCAGACCCATGTCCATCCCATTCAGACCCATGTTCTTCCCATTCAGACCCACGTCCATCCCATTCAGACCCATGTCCTACTCATTCAGACCCATGTACATCCCATTCAAACTCACATCCATCCCATTCAGACCCAGACCCACGTCCATCTCATTCAGACCCAGACCCACGTCCATCTCATTCAGACCCAGACCCACGTCCATCTAATGCAGGCCCGACCCAAGTCCATCTCGTGCAGACCCACGTCCATCTCATTCAGACCCACGTCCATCCCATTCAGAGCCACGTCCATCCCATTCAGACCCATGTCTATCCCATTCAGACCCATGTCCATCTCATTCCGACCCACGTCCATCCCATTCAGACCCACGTCCATCCCATTCAGACCCACGTCCCTCCCATTCAGACCCACATCCATCCCATTCGGACCCACGTCCATCCCATTCAGACCCACGTCCATCCCATTCAGACCCATTTCCATCCCATTCAGAACAACGTCCATCCCATTCAGACCCATGTCCATCCCATTCAGACCCACCTCCATCTCATTCAGACCCACGTCCTTCCCATTCAGACCCACGTCCATCCCATTCAGACCCATGTCCATCCCATTCAGACCCATGTACATCCCATTCAGACCAACGTCCATCCCGTTCAGACCCACGTCCATCCCATTCAGACCCATGTCCATCCCATTCAGACCATGTCCATCCCATTCAGACCCATGTACATCCCATTCAGACCCATGTCCATCCCATTCAGACCCATGTCCATCTCATTCAGACCCATGTCCCTCCCATTCAGACGCATGTCCATCCCATTCAGACCCACTTCCATCCCATTCGGACCCACGTCCATTCCAATCAGACCCACGTCCTTCTCATTCAGACCAACGTCCTTCCTATGTAGACCCACGTCCATCCCATTCAGACCCATGTCCATCCCATTCAGACCCATGTCCTTCCCATTCAGAACCACGTCCATCCCATTCAGACCCATGTCCATCCCATTCAGACCCATGTACATCCCATTCAGACCCACGTCCATCCCGTTCAGACCCATGTCCATCCCATTCAGACCCATGTCCATCCCATTCAGACCCATGTCCATCCCATTCAGACCCAGGTACATCCCATTCAGACCCATGTCAATCCCATTCAGACCCATGTCCATCTCATTCAGACCCATGTCCATCTCATTCAGACCCATGTCCATCCCATTCAGACGCATGTCCATCCCATTTGGACCCACTTCAATCCCATTCGGACCCAGGTCCATTCCATTCAGACCCACGTCCATCTAATTCAGACCTATGTCAATCCCATTCAGACTCACATCCATCCCATTCAGACCCAGACCCACGTCCATCTCATTCAGACCCAGACCCACGTCCATCTAATGCAGGCCCCGACCCAAGTCTATCTCGTGCAGACCCACGTCCATCTCATTCAGACCCACGTCCATCCCATTCAGATCCACGTCCATCCCATTCAGACCCATGTCCATCCCATTCAGACCCATGTCCATCTCATTCAGACCCATGTCCATCCCATTCAGACGCATGTCCATCCCATTCGGACCCACTTCAATCCCATTCGGACCCAGGTCCATTCCATTCAGACCCACGTCCATCTAATTCCGACCTATGTCCATCCCATTCAGACTCACATCCATCCCATTCAGACCCAGACCCACATCCATATCATTCAGACCCAGACCCTCGTCCATCTCATTCAGACCCAGACCCACGTCCATCTAATGCAGGCCCGACCCAAGTCCATCTCGTGCAGACCCACGTCCATCTCATTCAGACCAACGTCCATCCCATTCAGAGCCACGTCCATCCCATTCAGACCCATGTCCATCCCACTCAGATCCACGTCCATCCCATTCCGACCTAGGTCCATCCCATTCAGACCCACGTCCATCCCATTCAGACCCACGTCCATCCCATTCAGACCCACGTCCATCCAATTCAGAAACACATCCGTCTCATTCACACCAATTTTTATCCCATTCAGACTCTCTTCCATCCCATTCAGACCCACGCCCATCCCATTCAGACCCACGTCCATCCCATTCGGACCCACGTCCATTCCATTCAGACCCATGTCCATCCCATGCAGACCCACATCCATCCCATTCGGACCTACATCCATCCCATTCAGACCCATGTCCATCCCATTCAGACCCACGTCCATCTCATTCAGACCCACGTCCATCCCATTCAGACCCACGTCCATCCCATTCAGACCCACGTCCATCCAATTCAGAAACACATCCGTCTCATTCATACCAATTTCTATCCCATTCAGACTCTCTTCCATCCCATTCACACCCACGTCCATCCCATTAGGACCCACGTCCATCCCATTCGGTCCCACGTCCATTCCATTCAGACCCATGTCCATCCCATGCAGACCCACATCCATCCCATTCGGACCCACGTCCATCCCATTCAGACCCATGTCCATCCCATTCAGACCCACGTCCATCTCATTCAGACCCTCGTCCATCCCATTCAGACCCAAGTCCATCCCATTCGGACCCACGTCTATCCCATTCATACCCACCTCCATCCCATTCAGACCCACGTCCATCCCATTCAGACTCCCATTCAGACCCACGTCCATCCCATTCAGACTCACGTCCATCCCATTCAGACTCCCATCCATCCCATTCGGACCCACGTCTATCCCATTCATACCCACGTCCATCCCATTCAGACCCACGTCCATCCCATTCAGACTCCCATTCAGATCCACGTCTATCCTATTCAGACTCACGTCCATCCCATTCAGACTCCCATCCATCTCATTCAGACCCGTGTCCATTCCATTCAGACCCACGTGCATCCCATTCAGACATATGTCCATCCCATTTAGACACACGTCCATCCCATTCCGACCCACGTCTATCCCATTCAGACCCATGTCCATCCCATTCATGGCCACGTCCATCCCATTCAGAGCCACGTCCATCTCATTCAGACCCTGTCCATTTCATTCAGACCCACGGCCATCCCATTCAGACCCACGTCCATCTCATTCAGACCCATATCCTTCCCATTCAGACCCACGTCCATCCCATTCAGACCCATGTCCATCCCATTCAGACCCATGTACATCCCATTCAGACCCACGTCCATCCCGTTCAGACCCACGTCCATTCCATTCAGACCCATGTCCATCCCTTCAGACCCATGTCCATCCCATTCAGACCCATGTACATCCCATTCAGACCCATGTACATCCCATTCAGACCCATGTCCATCTCATTCAGACCCATGTCCATCCCATTCAGACGCATGTCCATCCCATTCAGACCCACTTCCATCCCATTTGGACCCACGTCTATTCCATTCAGACCCACGTCCATCTCATTCAGACCTATATCCATCCCATTCAGACCCATGTCCATCCCATTCAGACCCACGTCCATCTCATTCAGACCCACGTCCTTCCTATTCGGACCCACGTCCATCCCATTCAGACTCATGTCCATCCCATTCAGACCCATGTTCTTCCCATTCAGACCCACGTCCATCCCATTCAGACCCATGTCCTACCCATTCAGACCCATGTACATCCCATTCAGACCCACGTCCATCCCGTTCAGAACCATGTCCATCCCATTCAGACCCATGTCCATCCCATTCAGACCCATGTCCATCCCATTCAGACCCATGTACATCCCATTCAGACCCATGTCTATCCCATTCAGACCCATGTCCATCTCATTCAGACCCATGTCCATCCCATTCAGACGCATGTCCATCCCATTCGGACCCACTTCCATCCCATTCGGACTCAGGTCCATTCCATTCAGACCCACGTCCATCTCATTCAGACCTATGTCCATCCCATTCAGACTCACATCCATCCCATTCAGACCCAGACCCAAGTCCATCTAATGCAGGCCACGACCCAAGTCCATCTCGTGCAGACCCACGTCCATCTCATTCAGACCCACGTCTATCCCATTCAGAGCCAAGTCCATCCCATTCAGACCCATGTCCATCCCATTCAGACCCACGTCCATCTCATTCAGACCTATGTCCATCCCATTCAGACCCATGTCCATCCCATTCAGACCCACGTCCATCTCATTCAGACACACGTCCTTCCCATTCAGATACACGTCCATCCCATTCAGACCCATGTCCATCCCATTCAGACCCATGTCCTTCCCATTCAGACCCACGTCCATCCCATTCAGACCCATGTCCCTCCCATTCAGACCCATGTCCATCTCATTCAGACCCATGTCCATCCCATTCAGACGCATGTCTATCCCATTCGGACCCACTTCCATCCCATTCGGACCCATTCAGACCTATGTCCATCCCATTCAAACTCACATCCATCCCATTCAGACCCAGACCCACGTCCATCTCATTCAGACCCAGACCCACGTCCATCTAATGCAGGCCCCGACCAAAGTCCATCTCGTGCAGACCCACGTCCATCTCATTCAGACCCACGTCCATCCCATTCAGAGCCACGTCCATCCCATTCAGAGCCACGTCCATCCCATTCAGACCCATGTCTATCCCATTCAGACCCATGTCCATCCCATTCAGAGCCACGTCCATCCCATTCAGACCCACGTCCATCCCATTCAGACCCACGTCCAACCCATTCAGACCCACATCCATCCCATTCGGACCCACGTCCATCCCATTCAGACCCACGTCCATCCCATTCAGACCCATTTCCATCCCATTCAGAACAACGTCCATCCCATTCAGACCCACGTCCATCTCATTCAGACCCACGTCCTTCCCATTCAGACCCACGTCCATCCCATTTAGACCCATGTCCATCCCATTCAGACCCATGTACATCCCATTCAGACCCACGTCCATCCCGTTCAGACCCACGTCCATCCCATTCAGACCCATGTCCATCCCATTCAGACCCATGTCCATCCCATTCAGACCCATGTACATCCCCTTCAGACCCATGCCCATCCCATTCAGACCCATGTCCATCTCATACAGACCCATGTCCCTCCCATTCAGACGCATGTCCATCCCATTCAGATTCACTTCCATCCCATTCGGACCCACGTCCATTCCATTCAGACCCACGTCCTTCTCATTCAGACCTATGTCCATCCCATTCAGACCCATGTCCATCCCATTCAGACCCACGTCCATCTCATTCAGACCAATGTCCTTCCTATTTAGACCCACGTCCATCCCATTCAGACCCATGTCCATCCCATTCAGACCCATGTTCTTCCCATTCAGACCCACGTCCATCCCATTCAGACCCATGTCCATCCCATTCAGACCCATGTACATCCCATTCAGACCCACGTCCATCCCGTTCAGATCCATGTCCATCCCATTCAGTTCCATATCCATCCCATTCAGACCCATGTTCATTCCATTCAGACCCATGTACATCCCATTCAGACCCATGTCCATCCCATTCAGACCCATGTCCCTCTCATTCAGACCCATGTCCATCCCATTCAGACGCATGTCCATCCCATTCGGACCCACTTCAATCCCATTCGGACCCAGGCCCATTCCATTCAGACCCACGTCCATCTAATTCAGACCTATGTCAATCCCATTCAGACTCACATCCATCCCATTCAGACCCAGACCCACGTCCATATCATTCAGACCCAGACCCACGTCCATCTCATTCAGACCCAGACCCACGTCCATCTAATGCAGGCCCGACCCAAGTCCATCTCGTGCAGAACCACGTCCATCTCATTCAGACCCACGTCCTTCCCATTCAGACCCACGTCCATCCCATTCAGACCCATGTCCATCCCATTCAGACCCATGTACATCCCATTCAGACTCATGCCCATCCCATTCAGACCCATGTCCATCTCATACAGATCCATGTCCCTCCCATTCAAACGCATTTCCATCCCATTCAGACCCACTTCCATCCCATTCGGACGCACTTCCATTCCATTCAGACCCACGTCCTTCTCATTCAGACCTATGTCCATCCCATTCAGACCCATGTCCATCCCATTCAGACCCACGTCCATCTCATTCAGACCCACGTCCTTCCTATTTAGACCCACGTCCATCCCATTCAGACCCATGTCCATCCCATTCAGACCCATGTTCTTCCCATTCAGACCCACGTCCATCCCATTCAGACCCATGTCCATCCCATTCAGACCCATGTACATCCCATTCAGACCCACGTCCATCCCGTTCTGACCCATGTCCATCCCATTCAGACCCATGTCCATCCCATTCAGACCCATGTTCATCCCATTCAGACCCACGTCCATCTAATTCAGACCTATGTCAATCCCATTCAGACTCACATCCATCCCATTCAGACCCAGACCCACGTCCATATCATTCAGACCCAGACCCACGTCCATCTCATTCAGACCCAGACCCACGTCCATCTAATGCAGGCCCCGACCCAAGTCCATCTCGTGCAGAACCACGTCCATCTCATTCAGACCCACGTCCATCCCATTCAGAGCCACGTCCATCCCATTCAGACCCATGTCCATCCCATTCAGACCCACGTCCATCCCATTCCGACCTAGGTCCATCCCATTCAGACCCACGTCCATCCCATTCAGACCCACGTCCATCCCATTCAGACCCACGTCCATCCAATTCAGAAACACATCCGTCTCATTCACACCAATTTCTATCCAATTCAGACTCTCTTCCTTCCCATTCAGACCCACGTCCATCCCATTCAGACTCACGTCCATCCCATTCAGACCCACGTCCATCCCATTCGGACCCACGCCCATTCCATTCAGACCCATGTCCATCCCATGCAGACCCACATCCATCCCATTTGGACCCACGTCCATCCCATTCAGACCCATGTCCATCCCATTCAGACCCACGTCCATCTCATTCAGACCCACGTCCAACCCATTCAGACCCACGTCCATCCCATTCAGACCCACATCCATCCAATTCAGAAACACATCCGTCTCATTCATACCAATTTCTATCCCATTCAGACTCTCTTCCATCCCATTCAGACCCACGTCCATCCCATTAGGACCCACGTCCATCCCATTTGGACCCACGTCCATTCCATTCAGACCCATGTCCATCCCATGCAGACCCACATCCATCCCATTCGGACCCACGTCCATCCCATTCAGACCCATGTCCATCCCATTTAGACCCACGTCCATCTCATTCAGACCCACGTCCATCCCATTCAGACCCAAGTCCATCCTATTCGGACCCACGTCTATCCCATTCATACCCACCTCCATCCCATTCAGACCCACGTCCATCCCATTCAGACTCCCATTCAGACCCACGTCCATCCCATTCAGACTCACGTCCATCCCATTCAGACTCCCATCTATCCCATTCGGACCCACGTCTATCTCATTCATACCCACGTCCATCCCATTCAGACCCACGTCCATCCCATTCAGACCCATGTACATCCCATTCAGACCCACGTCCATCCCGTTCAGACCCACGTCCATTCCATTCAGACCCATGTCCATCCCATTCAGACCCATGTCCATCCTATTCAGACCCATGTACATCCCATTCAGACCCATGTACATCCCATTCAGACCCATGTCCATCTCATTCAGACCCATGTCCATCCCATTCAGACGCATGTCCATCCCATTCAGACCCACTTCCATCCCATTTGGACCCACGTCTATTCCATTCAGACCCACGTCCATCTCATTCAGACCTATATCCATCCCATTCAGACCCATGTCCATCCCATTCAGACCCACGTCCATCTCATTCAGACCCACGTCCTTCCTATTCGGACCCACGTCCATCCCATTCAGACCCATGTCCATCCCATTCAGACCCATGTTCTTCCCATTCAGACCCACGTCCATCCCATTCAGACCCATGTCCTACTCATTCAGACCCATGTACATCCCATTCAAACTCACATCCATCCCATTCAGACCCAGACCCACGTCCATCTCATTCAGACCCAGACCCACGTCCATCTCATTCAGACCCAGACCCACGTCCATCTAATGCAGGCCCGACCCAAGTCCATCTCGTGCAGACCCACGTCCATCTCATTCAGACCCACGTCCATCCCATTCAGAGCCACGTCCATCCCATTCAGACCCATGTCTATCCCATTCAGACCCATGTCCATCTCATTCCGACCCACGTCCATCCCATTCAGACCCACGTCCATCCCATTCAGACCCACGTCCCTCCCATTCAGACCCACATCCATCCCATTCGGACCCACGTCCATCCCATTCAGACCCACGTCCATCCCATTCAGACCCATTTCCATCCCATTCAGAACAACGTCCATCCCATTCAGACCCATGTCCATCCCATTCAGACCCACCTCCATCTCATTCAGACCCACGTCCTTCCCATTCAGACCCACGTCCATCCCATTCAGACCCATGTCCATCCCATTCAGACCCATGTACATCCCATTCAGACCAACGTCCATCCCGTTCAGACCCACGTCCATCCCATTCAGACCCATGTCCATCCCATTCAGACCATGTCCATCCCATTCAGACCCATGTACATCCCATTCAGACCCATGTCCATCCCATTCAGACCCATGTCCATCTCATTCAGACCCATGTCCCTCCCATTCAGACGCATGTCCATCCCATTCAGACCCACTTCCATCCCATTCGGACCCACGTCCATTCCAATCAGACCCACGTCCTTCTCATTCAGACCAACGTCCTTCCTATGTAGACCCACGTCCATCCCATTCAGACCCATGTCCATCCCATTCAGACCCATGTCCTTCCCATTCAGAACCACGTCCATCCCATTCAGACCCATGTCCATCCCATTCAGACCCATGTACATCCCATTCAGACCCACGTCCATCCCGTTCAGACCCATGTCCATCCCATTCAGACCCATGTCCATCCCATTCAGACCCATGTCCATCCCATTCAGACCCAGGTACATCCCATTCAGACCCATGTCAATCCCATTCAGACCCATGTCCATCTCATTCAGACCCATGTCCATCTCATTCAGACCCATGTCCATCCCATTCAGACGCATGTCCATCCCATTTGGACCCACTTCAATCCCATTCGGACCCAGGTCCATTCCATTCAGACCCACGTCCATCTAATTCAGACCTATGTCAATCCCATTCAGACTCACATCCATCCCATTCAGACCCAGACCCACGTCCATCTCATTCAGACCCAGACCCACGTCCATCTAATGCAGGCCCCGACCCAAGTCTATCTCGTGCAGACCCACGTCCATCTCATTCAGACCCACGTCCATCCCATTCAGATCCACGTCCATCCCATTCAGACCCATGTCCATCCCATTCAGACCCATGTCCATCTCATTCAGACCCATGTCCATCCCATTCAGACGCATGTCCATCCCATTCGGACCCACTTCAATCCCATTCGGACCCAGGTCCATTACATTCAGACCCACGTCCATCTAATTCCGACCTATGTCCATCCCATTCAGACTCACATCCATCCCATTCAGACCCAGACCCACATCCATATCATTCAGACCCAGACCCTCGTCCATCTCATTCAGACCCAGACCCACGTCCATCTAATGCAGGCCCGACCCAAGTCCATCTCGTGCAGACCCACGTCCATCTCATTCAGACCAACGTCCATCCCATTCAGAGCCACGTCCATCCCATTCAGACCCATGTCCATCCCACTCAGATCCACGTCCATCCCATTCCGACCTAGGTCCATCCCATTCAGACCCACGTCCATCCCATTCAGACCCACGTCCATCCCATTCAGACCCACGTCCATCCAATTCAGAAACACATCCGTCTCATTCACACCAATTTTTATCCCATTCAGACTCTCTTCCATCCCATTCAGACCCACGCCCATCCCATTCAGACCCACGTCCATCCCATTCGGACCCACGTCCATTCCATTCAGACCCATGTCCAGCCCATGCAGACCCACATCCATCCCATTCGGACCTACATCCATCCCATTCAGACCCATGTCCATCCCATTCAGACCCACGTCCATCTCATTCAGACCCACGTCCATCCCATTCAGACCCACGTCCATCCCATTCAGACCCACGTCCATCCAATTCAGAAACACATCCGTCTCATTCATACCAATTTCTATCCCATTCAGACTCTCTTCCATCCCATTCACACCCACGTCCATCCCATTAGGACCCACGTCCATCCCATTCGGTCCCACGTCCATTCCATTCAGACCCATGTCCATCCCATGCAGACCCACATCCATCCCATTCGGACCCACGTCCATCCCATTCAGACCCATGTCCATCCCATTCAGACCCACGTCCATCTCATTCAGACCCTCGTCCATCCCATTCAGACCCAAGTCCATCCCATTCGAACCCACGTCTATCCCATTCATACCCACCTCCATCCCATTCAGACCCACGTCCATCCCATTCAGACTCCCATTCAGACCCACGTCCATCCCATTCAGACTCACGTCCATCCCATTCAGACTCCCATCCATCCCATTCGGACCCACGTCTATCCCATTCATACCCACGTCCATCCCATTCAGACCCACGTCCATCCCATTCAGACTCCCATTCAGATCCACGTCTATCCTATTCAGACTCACGTCCATCCCATTCAGACTCCCATCCATCTCATTCAGACCCGTGTCCATTCCATTCAGACCCACGTGCATCCCATTCAGACATATGTCCATCCCATTTAGACACACGTCCATCCCATTCCGACCCACGTCTATCCCATTCAGACCCATGTCCATCCCATTCATGGCCACGTCCATCCCATTCAGAGCCACGTCCATCTCATTCAGACCCTGTCCATTTCATTCAGACCCACGGCCATCCCATTCAGACCCACGTCCATCTCATTCAGACCCTTATCCTTCCCATTCAGACCCACGTCCATCCCATTCAGACCCATGTCCATCCCATTCAGACCCATGTACATCCCATTCAGACCCACGTCCATCCCGTTCAGACCCACGTACATTCCATTCAGACCCATGTCCATCCCTTCAGACCCATGTCCATCCCATTCAGACCCATGTACATCCCATTCAGACCCATGTACATCCCATTCAGACCCATGTCCATCTCATTCAGACCCATGTCCATCCCATTCAGACGCATGTCCATCCCATTCAGACCCACTTCCATCCCATTTGGACCCACGTCTATTCCATTCAGACCCACGTCCATCTCATTCAGACCTATATCCATCCCATTCAGACCCATGTCCATCCCATTCAGACCCACGTCCATCTCATTCAGACCCACGTCCTTCCTATTCGGACCCACGTCCATCCCATTCAGACTCATGTCCATCCCATTCAGACCCATGTTCTTCCCATTCAGACCCACGTCCATCCCATTCAGACCCATGTCCTACCCATTCAGACCCATGTACATCCCATTCAGACCCACGTCCATCCCGTTCAGAACCATGTCCATCCCATTCAGACCCATGTCCATCCCATTCAGACCCATGTCCATCCCATTCAGACCCATGTACATCCCATTCAGACCCATGTCTATCCCATTCAGACCCATGTCCATCTCATTCAGACCCATGTCCATCCCATTCAGACGCATGTCCATCCCATTCGGACCCACTTCCATCCCATTCGGACTCAGGTCCATTCCATTCAGACCCACGTCCATCTCATTCAGACCTATGTCCATCCCATTCAGACTCACATCCATCCCATTCAGACCCAGACCCAAGTCCATCTAATGCAGGCCACGACCCAAGTCCATCTCGTGCAGACCCACGTCCATCTCATTCAGACCCACGTCTATCCCATTCAGAGCCAAGTCCATCCCATTCAGACCCATGTCCATCCCATTCAGACCCACGTCCATCTCATTCAGACCTATGTCCATCCCATTCAGACCCATGTCCATCCCATTCAGACCCACGTCCATCTCATTCAGACACACGTCCTTCCCATTCAGATACACGTCCATCCCATTCAGACCCATGTCCATCCCATTCAGACCCATGTCCTTCCCATTCAGACCCACGTCCATCCCATTCAGACCCATGTCCCTCCCATTCAGACCCATGTCCATCTCATTCAGACCCATGTCCATCCCATTCAGACGCATGTCTATCCCATTCGGACCCACTTCCATCCCATTCGGACCCATTCAGACCTATGTCCATCCCATTCAAACTCACATCCATCCCATTCAGACCCAGACCCACGTCCATCTCATTCAGACCCAGACCCACGTCCATCTAATGCAGGCCCCGACCAAAGTCCATCTCGTGCAGACCCACGTCCATCTCATTCAGACCCACGTCCATCCCATTCAGAGCCACGTCCATCCCATTCAGAGCCACGTCCATCCCATTCAGACCCATGTCTATCCCATTCAGACCCATGTCCATCCCATTCAGAGCCACGTCCATCCCATTCAGACCCACGTCCATCCCATTCAGACCCACGTCCAACCCATTCAGACCCACATCCATCCCATTCGGACCCACGTCCATCCCATTCAGACCCACGTCCATCCCATTCAGACCCATTTCCATCCCATTCAGAACAACGTCCATCCCATTCAGACCCACGTCCATCTCATTCAGACCCACGTCCTTCCCATTCAGACCCACGTCCATCCCATTTAGACCCATGTCCATCCCATTCAGACCCATGTACATCCCATTCAGACCCACGTCCATCCCGTTCAGACCCACGTCCATCCCATTCAGACCCATGTACATCCCCTTCAGACCCATGCCCATCCCATTCAGACCCATGTCCATCTCATACAGACCCATGTCCCTCCCATTCAGACGCATGTCCATCCCATTCAGATTCACTTCCATCCCATTCGGACCCACGTCCATTCCATTCAGACCCACGTCCTTCTCATTCAGACCTATGTCCATCCCATTCAGACCCATGTCCATCCCATTCAGACCCACGTCCATCTCATTCAGACCAATGTCCTTCCTATTTAGACCCACGTCCATCCCATTCAGACCCATGTCCATCCCATTCAGACCCATGTTCTTCCCATTCAGACCCACGTCCATCCCATTCAGACCCATGTCCATCCCATTCAGACCCATGTACATCCCATTCAGACCCACGTCCATCCCGTTCAGATCCATGTCCATCCCATTCAGTTCCATATCCATCCCATTCAGACCAATGTTCATTCCATTCAGACCCATGTACATCCCATTCAGACCCATGTCCATCCCATTCAGACCCATGTCCCTCTCATTCAGACCCATGTCCATCCCATTCAGACGCATGTCCATCCCATTCGGACCCACTTCAATCCCATTCGGACCCAGGCCCATTCCATTCAGACCCACGTCCATCTAATTCAGACCTATGTCAATCCCATTCAGACTCACATCCATCCCATTCAGACCCAGACCCACGTCCATATCATTCAGACCCAGACCCACGTCCATCTCATTCAGACCCAGACCCACGTCCATCTAATGCAGGCCCGACCCAAGTCCATCTCGTGCAGAACCACGTCCATCTCATTCAGACCCACGTCCTTCCCATTCAGACCCACGTCCATCCCATTCAGACCCATGTCCATCCCATTCAGACCCATGTACATCCCATTCAGACTCATGCCCATCCCATTCAGACCCATGTCCATCTCATACAGATCCATGTCCCTCCCATTCAAACGCATTTCCATCCCATTCAGACCCACTTCCATCCCATTCGGACGCACTTCCATTCCATTCAGACCCACGTCCTTCTCATTCAGACCTATGTCCATCCCATTCAGACCCATGTCCATCCCATTCAGACCCACGTCCATCTCATTCAGACCCACGTCCTTCCTATTTAGACCCACGTCCATCCCATTCAGACCCATGTCCATCCCATTCAGACCCATGTTCTTCCCATTCAGACCCACGTCCATCCCATTCAGACCCATGTCCATCCCATTCAGACCCATGTACATCCCATTCAGACCCACGTCCATCCCGTTCTGACCCATGTCCATCCCATTCAGACCCATGTCCATCCCATTCAGACCCATGTTCATCCCATTCAGACCCACGTCCATCTAATTCAGACCTATGTCAATCCCATTCAGACTCACATCCATCCCATTCAGACCCAGACCCACGTCCATATCATTCAGACCCAGACCCACGTCCATCTCATTCAGACCCAGACCCACGTCCATCTAATGCAGGCCCCGACCCAAGTCCATCTCGTGCAGAACCACGTCCATCTCATTCAGACACACGTCCATCCCATTCAGAGCCACGTCCATCCCATTCAGACCCATGTCCATCCCATTCAGACCCACGTCCATCCCATTCCGACCTAGGTCCATCCCATTCAGACCCACGTCCATCCCATTCAGACCCACGTCCATCCCATTCAGACCCACGTCCATCCAATTCAGAAACACATCCGTCTCATTCACACCAATTTCTATCCAATTCAGACTCTCTTCCTTCCCATTCAGACCCACGTCCATCCCATTCAGACTCACGTCCATCCCATTCAGACCCACGTCCATCCCATTCGGACCCACGCCCATTCCATTCAGACCCATGTCCATCCCATGCAGACCCACATCCATCCCATTTGGACCCACGTCCATCCCATTCAGACCCATGTCCATCCCATTCAGACCCACGTCCATCTCATTCAGACCCACGTCCAACCCATTCAGACCCACGTCCATCCCATTCAGACCCACATCCATCCAATTCAGAAACACATCCGTCTCATTCATACCAATTTCTATCCCATTCAGACTCTCTTCCATCCCATTCAGACCCACGTCCATCCCATTAGGACCCACGTCCATCCCATTTGGACCCACGTCCATTCCATTCAGACCCATGTCCATCCCATGCAGACCCACATCCATCCCATTCGGACCCACGTCCATCCCATTCAGACCCATGTCCATCCCATTTAGACCCACGTCCATCTCATTCAGACCCACGTCCATCCCATTCAGACCCAAGTCCATCCTATTCGGACCCACGTCTATCCCATTCATACCCACCTCCATCCCATTCAGACCCACGTCCATCCCATTCAGACTCCCATTCAGACCCACGTCCATCCCATTCAGACTCACGTCCATCCCATTCAGACTCCCATCTATCCCATTCGGACCCACGTCTATCTCATTCATACCCACGTCCATCCCATTCAGACCCACGTCCATCCCATTCAGACTCCCATTCAGATCCACGTCCATCCTATTCAGACTCACGTCCATACCATTCAGACTCCCACCCAATTCATTCAGACCCGTGTCCATCCCATTCAGACCCACGTGCATCCCATTCAGACATATGTCCATCCCAAGACAAAAGAAGGGGGCTTCCCAAGGGGTTTCTTAATGATATAGGCAGGCCAAGGGGGGAAAGAACAACTGTATAGAAAAGGAGAGAAGGTACCCTGCCTAATATTTATAGAGGTCCTAATTAGAGGATCCAAAAGTGATAAAAAGGGGGGTGATTAGCCCAAGGGCTGGAGCTGCACAGGACAAACACCAGGTCAATCAAAACAGACTAAACAAGATATATATCAGAAAAATACATACTTTTTATTTTTCTTCTTTTTAAATATATTATTAGTAATTTTCAGAGGACAGACATATACTGGTTAGATAGTAAAAATTATATTTCGCAAAATACATAACAAAAATTCTTTTTTTTAAGATTAAGAACTGCCCAGTACTGACCACACTTCAGACAAACTTACACACTCATTCATACAGGGATTGTCTCTAACTATAGTTTAAGCATTCAACTACCATTCATCCATTCATAGAATCCTGGCATGGGCAACAATAGATATTCAATAAGTTGCCTAAATCGGGAAGTTCATCCAGGTAGATGGTATTAGTACGGGTCCTGATGTAATTAGGACAGAATGCCGTATTCCTGGGAAAACGTGCCGACGCGCGTTTCGGTTAAAAGCCAATATGGCCACACCTTCGTCAGGGCCAGGGTAGTATGCTGGGCAGGGGGAAAGGAGTAAAATCTGGAAATAAAAAAACTTTGTCTTAGTCCCGTATTCCTAATATATAAACACATAAACATTTCATTTTCATCATGTTATTTGCTTTTAGAAAAGAGGAAACATATATAGACCTTCTCTATGTGCTACATGTAAGGTTGACATTTTTTTGACGCTGTGCAGCAACAGACCAGTTGGAGACACTCCCATGTAGGATTACCTGTTCCGTGGAATCTAAAGAAGGCAAACTGATAGCCTAAGCTAAATGAACAGTAGAGTCTACTTCACAGCACTAGACACACATTTAATAATCCATCCCATTCAGACACACGTCCATCCCATTCAGACCTATGTCCATCCCATTCAGACCACGTCTATCCCATTCAGACACACGTCCATCCCATTCAGACTCATGTCCATCCCATTCCGACACACGTCTATCCCATTCAGACCCACATCCATCCCATTCATGGCCACGTCCATCCCATTCAGAGCCACGTCCATCTCATTCGAACCTATGTCCATTTCATTCAGACCCACGGCCATCCCATTCAGACCCACGTCCATCTCATTCAGACCCACGTCCTTCCCATTCAGACCCACGTCCATCCCATTCAGACCCATGTCCCTCCCATTCAGATCCACGTCCATCCCATTCAGATCCACGTCCATCCCATTCAGACCCATGTCCATCCCATTCAGACCCACGTCCATCCCATTCAGACCCACGTCCATCCCATTCAGACCCATGTCTATCCCATTCAGACCCATGTCCATCCCATTCAGACCCATGTCCATCTCATTCAGACCCATGTCCATCTCATTCAGACCCATGTCTTTCTCATTCATACCCACATCCATCCTGTTCAGACCGAAGTCCATCCCATTCAGACCCATGTCCATACCATTCAGACCCATGTCTATCCCATTCAGACCCATGTCCATCTCATTCAGACCCATGTCCATCTCATTCAGACCCATGTCCATCCCATACAGACCCATGTCTATCCCATTCAGACTCACGTCCATCCCATTCAGACCCACATCCATCCCATTCAGACCCACGTCCATCCCATTCAGACCCATGTCTATCCCATTCAGACCCATGTCCATTCCATGCAGACCCATGTCCATCTCATTCAGACCCATGCCTATCTTAATCAGACCCAAGTCAATCCCATTCAGACCCTTGTCCATCCCATTCAGAACCATGTACATCTCATTCAGACCCATGTCTTTCTCATTCAGACCCACATCCATCCTGTTCAGACCGAAGTCCATCCCATTCAGACCCATGTCCATCCCATTCAGACCCATGTCTATCCTATTCAGACCCATGTCCATCTCATTCAGACCCATGTCCATCCCATTCAGACCCATGTCCATCCCATTCAGACCCATGTCTATCCCATTCAGACTCACGTCCATCCCATTCAGACCCACATCCATCCCATTCAGACCCACGTCCATCCCATTCAGACCCATGTCTATCCCATTCAGACCCATGTCCATTCCATTCAGACCCATGTCCATCCCATGCAGACCCATGTCCATCTCATTCAGACCCATGCCTATCGTAATCAGACCCAAGTCAATCCCATTCAGACACTTGTCCATCCCATTCAGAACCATGTACATCTCATTCAAACCCATGTCCATCTCATTCAGACCCATGCCTATCTTAATCAGACCCAAGTCAATCCCATTCAGACCCACGTCCATCCCATTCAGACCCACGTCCATCCCATTCAGGCCCACGTCCATCCCATTCAGACCTACATCCTTCCCATTCAGACCCACATCCATCCCATTTGGACCCACGTCCATCCCATTCAGACCCATTTCCTTCCCATTCAGACCCACTGCCATCCCATTCAGACCCATGTCCATCCCATTCAGACCCACGTCCATCCCATTCAGACCCACGTCCATCCCATTCAGACCCACGTCCATCCCATTGAGACCAACGTCCATCCCATTCAGACCCATGTCCATCTCATTCAGACCAACTGCCATCCCATTCAGACCCAAGTCCATCCTATTCAGACCCACGTCCATCTCATTCAGACCCATGTCCATCCCATTGAGACCCATGTCCATCCCATTCACACCCACGTCCATCCCATTCAGACCCACGTCCATCCCATTCAGACCCACGTCCATCCCATTGAGACCCACGTCCATCCCATTCAGACCCATGTCCATCTCATTCAGACCCACTGCCATCCCATTCAGACCCAAGTCCATCCTATTCAGACCCACATCCATCCCATTCAGACCCACGTCCATCTCATTCAGACCCATGTCCATACCATTGAGACCCACGTCCATCCTATTCAGACCCATGTCCATCCCATTGAGACCCACGTCCATCTCATTCAGACCCATGTCCATCACATTGAGACCCATGTCCATCCCATTCACACCCACGTCCATCCCATTCAGACCCACGTCCATCCCATTCAGACCCACGTCCATCCCATTGAGACCCACGTCCATCTCATTCAGACCCATGTCCATCCCATTGAGACCCATGTCCATCCCATTGAGACCCACGTCCATCTCATTCAGACCCACGTCCATCCCATTGAGACCCACGTCCATCCCATTGAGACCCACGTCCATCCCATTGAGACCCATGTCCATCCCATTGAGACCCACGTCCATCCCATTCAGACCCACTGCCATCCCATTCAGACCCACGTCCATCCCATTCAGACGCATGTCCATCCCATTCAGACCCACTTCCATCCCATTTGGACCCACGTCTATTCCATTCAGACCCACGTCCATCTCATTCAGACCTATGTCCATCCCATTCAGACCCATGTCCATCCCATTCAGACCCACGTCCATCTCATTCAGACCCACGTCCTTCCTATTCGGACCCACGTCCATCCCATTCAGACCCATGTCCATCCCATTCAGACCCATGCCCTTCCCATTCAGACCCACGTCCATCCCATTCAGACCCATGTACTTCCCATTCAGACCCATGTACATCCCATTCAGACCCACGTCCATCCCGTTCAGAACCATGTCCATCCCATTCAGACCCATGTCCATCCCATTCAGACCCATGTCCATCCCATTCAGACCCATGTACATCCCATTCAGACCCATGTCTATCCCATTCAGACCCATGTCCATCTCATTCAGACCCATGTCCATCCCATTCAGACGCATGTCCATCCCATTCGGACCCACTTCCATCCCATTCGGACCCAGGTCCATTCCATTCAGACCCACGTCCATCTCATTCAGACCTATGTCCATCCCATTCAGACTCACATCCATCCCATTCAGACCCAGACCCACGTCCATCTCATTCAGACCCAGACCCATGTCCATCTCATTCAGACCCAGACCCACGTCCATCTAATGCAGGCCCCGACCCAAGTCCATCTCGTGCAGACCCACGTCCATCTCATTCAGACCCACGTCTATCCCATTCAGAGCCACGTCCATCCCATTCAGACCCATGTCCATCCCATTCAGACCCACGTCCATCTCATTCAGACCTATGTCCATCCCATTCAGACCCACGTCCATCCCATTCAGACCCACGTCCATCTCATTCAGACCCACGTCCTTCCCATTCAGATCCACGTCCATCCCATTCAGACCCATGTCCATCCCATTCAGACCCATGTCCTTCCCATTCAGACCCACGTCCATCCCATTCAGACCCATGTCCCTCCCATTCAGACCCATGTCCATCTCATTCAGACCCATGTCCATCCCATTCAGACGCATGTCTATCCCATTCGGACCCACTTCCATCCCATTCGGACCCATTCAGACCCATGTCCTTCCCATTCAGACCCACGTCCATCCCATTCAGACCCATGTTCCTCCCATTCAGACCCATGTCCATCTCATTCAGACCCATGTCCATCCCATTCAGACGCATGTCCATCCCATTCGGACCCACTTCCATCCCATTCGGACCCAGGTCCATTCCATTCAGACCCACGTCCATCTCATTCAGACCTATGTCCATCCCATTCAGACTCACATCCATCCCATTCAGACCCAGACCCACGTCCATCTCATTCAGACCCAGACCCACGTCCATCTCATTCAGACCCAGACCCACGTCCATCTAATGCAGGCCCACGTCCATCCCATTCAGAGCCACGTCCATCCCATTCAGACCCATGTCTATCCCATTCAGACCCATGTCCATCTCATTCAGACCCACGTCCATCCCATTCAGACCCACGTCCATCCCATTCAGACCCACGTCCATCCCATTCAGACCCACATCCATCCCATTCGGACCCACGTCCATCCCATTCAGACCCACGTCCATCCCATTCAGACCCATTTCCATCTCATTCAGAACAACGTCCATCCCATTCAGACCCACGTCCATCTCATTCAGACCCACGTCCTTCCCATTCAGACCCACGTCCATCCCATTCAGACCCATGTCCATCCCATTCAGACCCATGTACATCCCATTCAGACCCACGTCCATCCCGTTCAGACCCACGTCCATCCCATTCAGACCCATGTCCATCCCATTCAGACCCATGTCCATCCCATTCAGACCCATGTACATCCCCTTCAGACCCATGCCCATCCCATTCAGACCCATGTCCATCTCATACAGACCCATGTCCCTCCCATTCAGACGCATGTCCATCCCATTCAGACCCACTTCCATCCCATTCGGACCCATGTCCATTCCATTCAGACCCACGTCCTTCTCATTCAGACCTATGTCCATCCCATTCAGACCCATGTCCATCCCATTCAGACCCACGTCCATCTCATTCAGACCCACGTCCTTCCTATTTAGACCCACGTCCATCCCATTCAGACCCATGTCCATCCCATTCAGACCCATGTTCTTCCCATTCAGACCCACGTCCATCCCATTCAGACCCATGTCCATCCCATTCAGACCCATGTACATCCCATTCAGACCCACGTCCATCCCGTTCAGACCCATGTCCATCCCATTCAGACCCATGTCCATCCCATTCAGACGCATGTCTATCCCATTCCGACCCACTTCCATCCCATTCGGACCCATTCAGACCTATGTCCATCCCATTCAAACTCACATCCATTCCATTCAGACCCAGACCCACGTCCATCTCATTCAGACCCAGACCCACGTCCATCTAATGCAGGCCCCGACCCAAGTCCATCTCGTGCAGACCCACGTCCATCTCATTCAGACCCACGTCCATCCCATTCAGAGCCACGTCCATCCCATTCAGACCCATGTCTATCCCATTCAGACCCATGTCCATCTCATTCAGACCCACGTCCATCCCATTCAGACCCACGTCCATCCCATTCAGACCCACGTCCATGCCATTCAGACCCACATCCATCCCATTCGGACCCACGTCCATCCCATTCAGACCCACGTCCATCCCATTCAGACCCATTTCCATCGCATTCAGACCCACGTCCATCCCATTCAGACCCATGTCCCTCCCATTCAGACCCATGTCCATCTCATTCAGACCCATGTCCATCCCATTCAGACGCATGTCTATCCCATTCGGACCCACTTCCATCCCATTCGGACCCATTCAGACCCATGTCCTTCCCATTCAGACCCACGTCCATCCCATTCAGACCCATGTTCCTCCCATTCAGACCCATGTCCATCTCATTCAGACCCATGTCCATCCCATTCAGACGCATGTCCATCCCATTCGGACCCACTTCCATCCCATTCGGACCCAGGTCCATTCCATTCAGACCCACGTCCATCTCATTCAGACCTATGTCCATCCCATTCAGACTCACATCCATCCCATTCAGACCCAGACCCACGTCCATCTCATTCAGACCCAGACCCACGTCCATCTCATTCAGACCCAGACCCACGTCCATCTAATGCAGGCCCGACCCAAGTCCATCTCGTGCAGACCCACGTCCATCTCATTCAGACCCACGTCCATCCCATTCAGAGCCACGTCCATCCCATTCAGACCCATGTCTATCCCATTCAGACCCATGTCCATCTCATTCAGACCCACGTCCATCCCATTCAGACCCACGTCCATCCCATTCAGACCCACGTCCATCCCATTCAGACCCACATCCATCCCATTCGGACCCACGTCCATCCCATTCAGACCCACGTCCATCCCATTCAGACCCATTTCCATCTCATTCAGAACAACGTCCATCCCATTCAGACCCACGTCCATCTCATTCAGACCCACGTCCTTCCCATTCAGACCCACGTCCATCCCATTCAGACCCATGTCCATCCCATTCAGACCCATGTACATCCCGTTCAGACCCACGTCCATCCCGTTCAGACCCACGTCCATCCCATTCAGACCCATGTCCATCCCATTCAGACCCATGTACATCCCCTTCAGACCCATGCCCATCCCATTCAGACCCATGTCCATCTCATACAGACCCATGTCCCTCCCATTCAGACGCATGTCCATCCCATTCAGACCCACTTCCATCCCATTCGGACCCATGTCCATTCCATTCAGACCCACGTCCTTCTCATTCAGACCTATGTCCATCCCATTCAGACCCATGTCCATCCCATTCAGACCCACGTCCATCTCATTCAGACCCACGTCCTTCCTATTTAGACCCACGTCCATCCCATTCAGACCCATGTCCATCCCATTCAGACCCATGTTCTTCCCATTCAGACCCACGTCCATCCCATTCAGACCCATGTCCATCCCATTCAGACCCATGTACATCCCATTCAGACCCACGTCCATCCCGTTCAGACCCATGTCCATCCCATTCAGACCCATGTCCATCCCATTCAGACGCATGTCTATCCCATTCCGACCCACTTCCATCCCATTCGGACCCATTCAGACCTATGTCCATCCCATTCAAACTCACATCCATTCCATTCAGACCCAGACCCACGTCCATCTCATTCAGACCCAGACCCACGTCCATCTAATGCAGGCCCCGACCCAAGTCCATCTCGTGCAGACCCACGTCCATCTCATTCAGACCCACGTCCATCCCATTCAGAGCCACGTCCATCCCATTCAGACCCATGTCTATCCCATTCAGACCCATGTCCATCTCATTCAGACCCACGTCCATCCCATTCAGACCCACGTCCATCCCATTCAGACCCACGTCCATGCCATTCAGACCCACATCCATCCCATTCGGACCCACGTCCATCCCATTCAGACCCACGTCCATCCCATTCAGACCCATTTCCATCGCATTCAGAACAACGTCCATCCCATCCAGACCCACGTCCATCTCATTCAGACCCACGTCCTTCCCATTCAGACCCACGTCCATCCCATTCAGACCCATGTCCATCCCATTCAGACCCATGTACATCCCATTCAGACCCACGTCCATCCCGTTTAGACCCACGTCTATCCCATTCAGACCCATGTCCATCCCATTCAGACCCATGTCCATCCCATTCAGACCCATGTACATCCCCTTCAGGCCCATGCCCATCCCATTCAGACCCATGTCCATCTCATACAGACCCATGTCCCTCCCATTCAGACGCATGTCCATCCCATTCATACCCACTTCCATCCCATTCGGACCCACGTCCATTCCATTCAGACCCACGTCCTTCTCATTCAGACCTATGTCCATCCCATTCAGACCCATGTCCATCCCATTCAGACCCACGTCCATCTCATTCAGACCCACGTCCTTCCTATTTAGACCCACGTCCATCCCATTCAGACCCATGTCCATCCCATTCAGACCCAAGGTATTCCCATTCAGACCCACGTCCATCCCATTCAGACCCATGTCCATCCCATTCAGACCCATGTACATCCCATTCAGACCCACGTCCATCCCGTTCAGACCCATGTCCATCCCATTCAGACCCATGTCCATCCCATTCAGACCCATGTTCATTCCATTCAGACCCATGTACATCCCATTCAGACCCATGTCCATCCCATTCAGACCCATGTCCCTCTCATTCAGACCCATGTCCATCCCATTCAGACGCATGTCCATCCCATTCGGACCCACTTCAATCCTATTCGGACCCAGGTCCATTCCATTCAGACCCACGTCCATCTAATTCAGACCTATGTCAATCCCATTCAGACTCACATCCATCCCATTCAGACCCAGACCCACGTCCATATCATTCAGACCCAGACCCACGTCCATCTCATTCAGACCCAGACCCACGTCCATCTAATGCAGGCCCGACCCAAGTCCATCTCGTGCAGAACCACGTCCATCTCATTCAGACCCACGTCCTTCCCATTCAGACCCACGTCCATCCCATTCAGACCCATGTCCATCCCATTCAGACCCATGTACATCCCATTCAGACCCACGTCCATACCGTTCAGACCCACGTCCATCCCATTCAGACCCATGTCCATCCCATTCAGACCCATGTCCATCCCATTCAGACCCATGTACATCCCATTCAGACCCATGCCCATCCCATTCAGACCCATGTCCATCTCATACAGACCCATGTCCCTCCCATTCAGACGCATGTCCATCCCATTCAGACCCACTTCCATCCCATTCGGACCCACGTCCATTCCATTCAGACCCACGTCCTTCTCATTCAGACCTATGTCCATCCCATTCAGACCCATGTCCATCCCATTCAGACCCACGTCCATCTCATTCAGACCCACGTCCTTCCTATTTAGACCCACATCCATCCCATTCAGACCCATGTCCATCCCATTCAGACCCATGTTCTTCCCATTCAGACCCACGTCCATCTCATTCAGACCCATGTCCATCCCATTCAGACCCATGTACATCCCATTCAGACCCACGTCCATCCCGTTCAGACCCATGTCCATCCCATTCAGACCCATGTTCATCCCATTCAGACCCATGTTCATCCCATTCAGACCCATGTACATCCCATTCAGACCCATGTCCATCCCATTCAGACCCATGTCCCTCTCATTCAGACCCATGTCCATCCCATTCAGACGCATGTCCATCCCATTCGGACCCACTTCAATCCCATTCTGACCCAGGTCCATTCCATTCAGACCCACGTCCATCTAATTCAGACCTATGTCAATCCCATTCAGACTCACATCCATCCCATTCGGACCCAGACCCACGTCCATACCATTCAGACCCAGACCCACGTCCATCTCATTCAGACCCAGACCCATGTCCATCTAATGCAGGCCCGACCCAAGTCCATCTCGTGCAGAACCACGTCCATCTCATTCAGACCCACGTCCATCCCATTCAGAGCCACGTCCATCCCATTCAGACCCATGTCCATCCCATTCAGACCCACGTCCATCCCATTCCGACCTAGGTCCATCCCATTCAGACCCACGTCCATCCCATTCAGACCCACGTCCATCCCATTCAGACCCACGTCCATCCAATTCAGAAACACATCTGTCTCATTCACACCAATTTCTATCCCATTCAGACTCTCTTCCATCCCATTCAGACCCACGTCCATCCCATTCAGACCCACGTCCATCCCATTCAGAACCACGTCCATCCCATTCGGACCCACGTCCATTCCATTCAGACCCATGTCCATCCCATGCAGACCCACATCCATCCCATTTGGACCCACGTCCATCCCATTCAGACCCATGTCCATCCCATTCAGACCCACGTCCATCTCATTCAGACCCACGTCCAACCCATTTGAGGAAATATAAATTTTTGGTCAAGTTATGTTCCCTATCGTGTACCCCACCGTCTCCATGTACCAGCTTAAAGTGCATGTAACTTCCCTCCTGTGCCAGCTATGAAGACTCAAATACATTTGCGTCCAACGTTAACATGTCCACTTTCAGACCCACCCTGAATGGGTTGAATAGTCCGTTTCTAAGTATGCCATGCCAACGTCTTTTTGTGGTGTACTTTAAACGTTTTTCAGCTCTGGCAAAGTAGGCCCTGAATTCTGCCATCGAGCCTTTTTTCTGGCTTCTGACTCTGAAAGCCTCAGCTCAGGCTGTCTCTGTACCCGTGACCTCTGACTTACTTTCTGTGCGGCCCACCGCGCTTAGCTCAGCCTGCTGCCTGCCAAGACTGAATTCAACCTTCGAATTATCTGTTCCGCTCCTCGAAAATGCATTCCTGCCTACTAGTTTAAGTAAAGATCCTCCCAGCTGCAGAGCGAAGGGCCCGGCCTCACTGTCTCCGTGCAAGTAATTCATAGCCCCTGTTACCATGGAAGGCCCATGCCCCTCGCATTCTCATGTAGACACTTAGGCGCTTATACACGCACTCACAGTCAGTATAGAATAGCTCCTGCCCCAGAGACCTTTTCCGTTTAGATAAATATGGTTCCCAAACATCAGATATCAGATATGATAGAAGTACGAGTTGATCTGACATGCCAGACTTCTGTCTCTTTCCGCCAGTGTAAATGTCAAGTCCCCCTGCACCCTCTGGTTACACGTCAATTACACGTCATGCAGCCGCGCGCGCATCCAAGCTTCAGATTTCTGCTGACATTACAAGATTTCTGCTTTGTGCCACCCACTTGTGACACCTACCTGTGACGTTTCTAGCACACACCTCTAGTTCACGCCTAGTTCACGTCTTCTAATTACGTATCACTACCACATGGATGCTGTTATCTTGTCTTCTCTCAGCTGTTACGCCTACTATATTGGTTTCTATGATGTGATTTAAGTATATAAGCTATGTATTGTCAATAAAATATTGCTCTATCCCTTCCTGAACCCCTGTGGTTGCAGGAACATGATATCCAGTTCTAGAACCATTCCTTTTTAAGGAATAAAACCCCTAAGAACTCTAACACCACGGACTCTGCCTTTTTCTTTCCGATTGAGTTATTATTGATTAAGTACTTACCTGCATAGAAATTAAGACGGTAAATCAAATATTTACCACATTATTTTGGCGCCCGAACAGGGACCCCTCCCCCACCCCACGCGCCGGTTGGTGCGTTGCAAACTCTGTCCCCTGCCATCAGTTAGACGGAAACTACGCGTACCGGCAGGATTTCCTGTATCTCCCTCTGGCCCACGGAGGTGACGAAGACTGCAATCAGCACCCAGACGAGGCGGTGAGGAGTGCGGAGGATCCCGACCAGAGCCTAGCCGAAAGAAGCAAGGTCCGAGGTGTCAAGAGGCCCACCAGTTTCCGAAGTATCCACGTGTCGAGTCGAGTCGAGTCCGGTCCAGTCCAGTCGAGTTTTCCGAGGCCTTCTGTTTTCCATGCTTTCCGGTGAGTACCATTGCTGGGACGTATCTAGACGGGTTTGGGTACACAAGTCCGGTCTGCACTGTTTTAGACAGTGTATCTGTGCTGTTTAGCAGTACATCAGTTATTCAAGTTTTTGCATTGTCTCTGACAGTGTATCTGTGCTGTTTAGCAGTACATCCGGTATAGGGGGTAGTCATATATGTCTCAAATGTCTTTCATGTGATTAATGTCGTGGTATGAGTGTGACTGTTTTTAATGTGCATTATTGTGTTCTTGTGTAACTAGCTGTATTCAGTATTAAGTAGCAAGGATTGAGCATTCAGTACTAAGTAAACAAGATGCCGTTTTTCAACAAGTTAAAGCAGATAGGAACTAGGAAAGGGATACTAGAGGAAGAAATTCCTATCCCCCCTAGGGACACTCCTGGAAATTTTATGTACCACAAGCATGGCTTAGATGCCATATTGTATCTAGATTTATGGGCCGATTATACTAAGCATCTAGACGAAAGACATAGATGGCCTGTTACCGGAACATGGGATGCCGAGTGCATCATGAAGGTAGAGGAAGCACTATGGAAAAAGAAAGCCAGACAATCTCAGAAAGACGCCATAGAATTTTGGCGTAAGGAATCACATAAGCGTGCTGAAAAAGCACTCCGTAGAGAAGACAGACTTAAAGAATCAGATAAAGCCCAAGAAAACGAATTAGTTACTGAAGGGATCTGAGTAAAATAGACCGCGCACGAAACAATCTTGTAAATGGTATGTATCTGGTGGCCGAGGGTTCGCCTGAGGCCACTTCAGAAATACCGAAAAATCTGCCGCCACCATTGGTTCCAACTAAAGTAACTCACAGGACCACTAAAGACATATTCCTGAATTCCTATCTAGAGGATGTAGCACCCGCTTACACCAATCTGCCTGTCCGCGTCCCGCCTACTGACGGTGACGGGGGTGGCAACCCGCCTCCAGACCATATCCCGACATTACTGCAATCAGGTTTTCCCGTCCGACAGCCTGTCGCTCCTCCACCTCCACCACTTCCCGCACTTAAAATTGATATACCGAAAGCGCTTCTACCTGATCCTACTAAAAGACAAGTTCAAGTACAGATACAGACTCCACAGAGAGATAATGTCCAAGCTTCCGCCTCAGGAGGTGCGACAGGGGGTTTTCGGACCCCGCCACCAACACACAGATTACACCTTAGGGATATGCAGAACCCTTTCACGCTCAAATCACCCCGCCTCGACATACTCAAAGAACCGCTTGCAGTTTGCAGATATGATCCAGTACCCGGCAAAGATGATAGAATGACGATGGCATCACTACGCTTACGACATGCTACAGATTATCTACTGTTATTCGCAGGAATGAAAGAGCGCCTAGATAGAATATATCATTTTGTCCAGACTGGGGAAGACCCAGACAGTATTAAGGATGCCATGGCGCATCAGAAAGTTGACACTCAAGCATATATATTACGTTTTTTTATAAATTGCCTAATAAGAGAACGAGACAGGCCTGAGACAGAACAGGAGGAACTAGATGGACTCAACAAGTGGGGTCAAAATATATCCGAAGGAAAACATGATAAAGGGGGTTGCATAGCCAGTATGTACAAGAGAATAAGAAAAGCAGTGATAGAAATACACGAAAAAGAGAAAGAAAAAGCTTCCTCCGAGGAGGAGGAAGAACCCGAAGAACCAGAAAAGACCACAGACACGATAGCGTATGTAGGTAAGGGAACTTACCTCAGGAAAGGCATTCGTCCAGAAAGCAAGAGAGTTTTTCTCTCTGGCATAACCAAACCGAATTCTCCTGAACATCAGTTCCAAGAGACTGATAAAAGGCTTCGAGACCGAATAGGGTACCACGTACTCAATTCTATGGATGAACAAGAACTAGCCCGGTCAGCAGTATTATGGGCTGACAATCCGAACATATACAATGATGACACAGTAGCGCAGACATTTCTGAACCTTTCCCCAGACGAGCAGAAATTAGCAGGTGTATACATGATTCAGCACCTCCTCACGTTGTACAGAAACCAACACTCCGATCCAGGTCCCTTACACGATACATTAGAAGCACTACTCATGGATAGATGGAGAGGTCTAAGTACCAAGTTAATACAAATAATTCTAGAACAACGACACAGATATAACACTTTCGTAAGCTCCGAATATGTTCCTGCTCCGCCCCCAGAAAGGAAAATGTATCATATGGAGCGTCTGCATGGCATTGAAAGTCAGAACCCCTTACGAGAAGTACATCCAGTTATGGGTGCCGATCATAACTTGAAACGTGTGTATGTACACACGCCTCTGACCAAGTTAGAACTGTTAGAAATGAAGAAACTAGTACCGTGTCATGATAAAGACCCTGCAGGTTTTCACAGAGAACTTAAAGACATGTTACTGATGGGGGATTACACATATGAAGATATCATGAAAATGTTAAAGGTATTGTTGCCTACCGGCATCTATGAGAAACTCAAGGAAAAAGAATGGGAGGTGGGAGAGAAAAAGATTGTATGGGCAGAAATAGAAGACGAGGAGGAAAAACGTATCCCAGGGCTAGGCCTTGGGGAGAAAACTAAAGCATTACCAGGTTTGATAGTACAGGTTCTGCCAAGATTACTGACAACTAGAAAGGAAGATTGGGACGCAATTTCGGCCTGTAAACAGAAACCAGATGAAGATACTAGTGACTTCTATTCAAGATTCGAGAAATGTTTTATTATTAATAGTGGTCTTAAACCAAGTAGCGAGTCGTACCTGCATCTTTTTGTATCAAAATTAGTGGAGAATTCCCTGTTAGCAGTTAAAAACCGTGTATACAAGGTCGAGAGTACATGGCAAGCAAATACGCCATCACAGATGTTACAGATGTTACAATATCAACAGAACAGAATTAGAGAAGAACAGGATCATGAACAGAAACGTATGAAAGACACGAAAATGAAAATGTTAGTGGCCCAATCGGTTCCAGCCGACGGCCAGAGAAAGGGTACGACCCAGACAGGTCACGCCACAGCTCCCGTTAAAGGGACATGCAACTATTGCAAGTAGCCAGGCCACTACGTACATGAATGTCCAGTTCTGAAACATAACATAGCAACAGGTAAAACTAAAGAGAGACCGCATCCACCAAGACAAGATCAGGCCCAGCAACAGACTTCACAGAATACACAGCCTATGCATGCTTCACCACATGCAGCACAGACAGTAGCGGTATCACAGCCACAGCCCATTGCCGCGACTCAACAAGTATCCCAACAGATGTACCAGTATGCCCAATCCGCTTACCCCGATTATCAACGATACACATGAAACAGCCTAGAGAGGGAGTTTGGCTTGCCTCTTATTGAAATTCCTGTAGATCAAGAGGGTCCTTATGTACACAGTCAAGTATTGGGAAAAGACAGAAAGTTTTTAATTGACACAGGGGCAAGCCGCACAACAATCAGCCATGACGAAGTCCCAGGGGCACCCCTCTCAGGCTCACAGAATGTTTCCCTTGGTTTTTCAGGACAGCCCATTGTAAATGAGGTATCAGAACCAGTCCCCCTGGCTGTGGGTCCATTATCACGAGTTACAGACCTGTTACTGACGAAATCATGTCCAGAAAATCTGTTAGGAATAAAGACATTGAAGGCTCTAGGAGCTGTTATATGTTGTTCCCCGGAGGGAGTTAGACTCTTTCTGCGGGATTTCAAGGGTCATTATGTATTACGAGAATTTGATGTCAGATTGAAAAATGTACCAGATCACTTGTGGGCAAAAGGCCCAACTGATGTAGGTTGCATGCATATCACACCGTACCGTGTTACACTCAAACCAGGTGTTGTTCTACCCAGAATCAGACAATACAAGTTACCACCCGATGCTGTAGTGGCTTTACTGGAAATCATTGAAGAGCTCATTGCCCAAGGAGTGGTCGTAGAAACCGACTCCAATATCTGTAATTCACCTATCATTCCAATTCTTAAACGTACTGATCCCAATGCACCGCCAGTATATCGGCTGGTGATTGATTTACGAGAACTGAATAAATGCATTGTACCACAGTACCCTGTGGTCCCCGACATCTCTTCCCTATTGACTGCTATTGATTCTGAAGCAACGTTCTTTACTGTAATTGACCTCAAGAACGCCTTCTTTAGTGTACCTATTGACCAGGAGAGCCAATACCTCTTCGGATTCAGTTTAAATGGACGAAGTTTCAAATTTTCCCGCGCACCTCAAGGATTCACAGAAAGCCCCAGCATCTATAGCCAAGCACTGAAAAGACAACTTGATTGTATCATAATGCCAGTTAACACCGCTTTACTGCAATACGTCGATGATCTGCTGATCACCGCACGAAGTGAGCCCGAATGTGAACAAGCATCACTGACAGTGTTACATTTTCTGGCCGACAAGGGACACAAGGTGTCTCCTTCGAAGCTACAATTCTGTGTTCAGCAAGTTGTGTACTTGGGTCACTTGCTGTCCAAAGTGGGGAGACAGCTCACTCCCGATCGCATTCAGTTAATTGTAAATATGCCACAACCCCAGACACAAAAGGAAGTGCGGGCCTTTATAGGCCTCACCTCGTACTGCAGACAATGGATTCCTCAATATGCATTTCTAGCTAAACCACTCATTCAGTTAACGACACAGGAGGCAGCGACTTCGACTGCCCTCCCTTGGACTCAGGAACATACACAAGCCTTTGAAGAATTAAAGAAAGCTTTATGCCAAGCACCAGTTTTAGCGACACCATGTTACAGCAAACCTTTTACACTTTTTGTTACAGAACGTGATGGTACAGCGTTGTCTGTCCTCACCCAAGATCAAGCAGGTTCACATAAGCCTTGCGCTTATTTTTCAAGTACATTGGATTCAGTAGCCCAGGCACTCCCTGCGTGCCTAAAGTCAGTAGCAGCAACAGCTTTAGCAATTAGACAGAGTGACTCAATTGTTTTAGGACATCAGTTAACAGTACAAGTTCCACATTCTGTAGAGGTTCTTTTAAACAGAACCCAGACTCAGCACTTGACTATAGCATGACTGACAGGTTATGAATTAACGCTATTCCAGCCACACATAGAAATCAGACGCTGCAGCATTCTGAACCCCGCAACATTGTTACCTACAATTATGACAGATCCAGCTCCGCATGATTGTCTAGAGATCATTAATGCAGTAACAAAGCCTCGACGAGACTTAACTGATGTTCCATTGACAAATCCAGACCTGACACTTTACGTGGATGGTTCATGTATGAGAACAAGTACAGGAGAATTAGTGGCCGCATATGCAGTGACCACTGAAACCGAAGTTAAAGAAACATATCGTATTGATACACTGTCTGCTCAAGCGGCGGAGCTCATTGCTCTGACCCGAGCTTGTATACTAGCCAAGAACAGAAATGTTAACATATACACTGATTCCCGTTATGCGTTCGGAGTCGTACACGACTTCGGCATGTTATGGCAAGAAAGAGGTTTCTTGACCTCTCATGGTGCCAAGATTCAACACGGTCCCCTCATTCAAGCACTGTTAGAAGCGATACATCTGCCTTCAGGCATATCCGTCATGAAGTGTAAAGCACATACTAAAGTTACAGATTCTGTTTCCCAGGGTAACGACCTGGCAGACCAGACAGCGAAACATACAGCGCTGACTCACACCCAGACAACTGACGTGACAAAGACAATAGTACCGACACATTGTATGACAGTCAGGGATCCCGCACTAGATGTAATCGATATTCAGACACATGCTACTACAGATGAAATAAAGAAATGGACTGAACTAGGAGGGATCCAGACAGATCAAGGTTGGATGACGAAGGGAAAATCTACATGGTTTCTCCCCGACTCTATGGTTCAAGTCATAATCAATACAGCACATAGTCCGGCACATCTAGGAGAGAAAGCGATGCTAGACAGTTTACAGAATCTCTGGCACAATAAACACTTACGAGCAGCAGCAAAACAGAAAGTGCGTACTTGCATGATCTGTTGTCAGTTCAATCCAGGTAAAAGTGTCCCCGTAGAGCAAGGTGGATTTCATCCTCCCGATCACCCTTTTGAAGTCCTCCAGATGGATTATATCCAGATGGACCGTTGTCGAGGATTCAAATATGTCCTCGTAATTGTTTGTGCACTTTCCCGTTGGACCGAAGCATATCCAGTCCCAGATTACACTGCTCCGACCACTGCCAGGCAGCTGGTTCGAGAATTCTTCCCACGATACGGCTTGCCTCGTGTTGTGTACTCAGATAACGGACAGCCATTCTCATCCGAATTAATGAAACAAGTTTCCTTGCTGCTAGGATATCAGTGGAAATTCCATTGTGTCCGACATCCCGAAGCCGCAGGCCTTGTAGAGAGGCATAACCAGACACTAAAGACCCGCCTTGCCAAAGTTTGTAAAGAGAAAGGGGTCGACTGGATAGTCGCCCTGCCAGTTGCATTGTTCTATATGAGGATGGTCGCCCACTCGAGATCAGGACTATCCCCGTATGAAGTGGTTTTTGGCAGACCACCGAATATGTGGGGGACGCCCATTCCTAAGAAAATTACCGATGTCGATTGTAATATGCTGACAGATTACCTTGCCTCCTTGATGTCTGCACTCCAATCATGTCGTTCACAGGTTGCCGCAGCTTTCCCTGACAACACTGATGTAAAGCCGCATGATGTCCGTCCAGGAGATTTGGTCCTGATTAGGAACTTCGACAGGAAAAGTCCGCTGGAGCCCCGCTGGAAAGAGCCGAAGACCGTCCTTCTTACTACGAGGACAGCAATAAAGGTGGAAGGCAGAAAGGGGTGGATACATACGAGTCATATTAAAAGGTGCAACGAACTGAAACCAGACCCAGACTCGTCCACCCCCTCCACAGACTGTATTGAGCCAAGTGACTTTAAAGTTCCCGAACGAGAGAAAACTCCCCAAGAGGAGTATAAACTGAAACTCCGATCTAGCAAGTCAGACAGTTTAATTGTTTAAGTCCTCCCCTAGGTGAATCGGTTAAATAGTTTCTGACATGTATCCCCTAGATCGAGATAGAGAGAGAGAGAGACAACTCAAGAAACGTACATATTGCAAATCACTCCGTAGTCACTGTATAGTGACATTATTGATTATGTTTTTTCTGAGTCTTCTGATTATTGTTGCTAGTATATTGCTTCCTATATACTACCCTATTTTCAAGCGTGAACAATCTGCTTACAATGTCACTGCTGAACATTCTTTTAGTGAATTACCTCCCCATGAACTTTCTTACAGACTTGCGCTGCGCAACAACACATTCATTAGTATGTTACATCATTCCCATCAGACTAACAATGCTACAAACTGCTGGATATGTGGCCGACTCCCTCCCTACCAGAAATACAAGGGAGTTCTGCCCCTCTTTCCGTACCCGTTCACTCACAATGGCTCCTGTGGTGCATGGTTTAGAATAATTAATTCCTTAGATCCTGATATCGCTGTTTTCAAAGGGAGCTGGGTTTGGGGAAACTTGAACTTAGTTCTGCTTAATGTCTGTTACCCTGATAAGAAGGGACTCCCCACTAGAATAGGAACTGATCTAGAAAATGAAGTATATGGATTAGGTAATTACACAATTAACCTTATGATTCTTACTGTTGAATCCGAAGCTGCACCAGTTCTCCCCGCTATGTCAGTATTACCAGTCACTGGTGATTTATGTGTCAGTAAGAAAGGTTCAGTACACTTAGGTCATAGTAAATGTACTACTGTGGTCGAATTCAGTGATCAAGGTAAATCTTCCTTTAGAGCTACCCGTCATTCCTACTTTGTTTGTGGTCATACCGCATACATACGTTTACCTCCAGATTGGGATGGTACCTGTTACATTGCATTCCTTTTGCCACCTGTTTTTCTAGCCCCTCCTGATTATCACAGAAATACAAATCTAGTAAAGAATAGACTCCGAAGAGATCTCCCGATTGTCGACTACACTGAAACGGCATGGGAACAGTACACAGATTTTAATAAAGGATTCTTTTTCTTCACAGGCCCCGTCCAAAATAGTAAACTAATACGCAGATTAACTAGAACACTTGAAGCAGTAGTGAATGAAACTGCCTCCGCCTTAGGTAACTTAACAGAGGAGCAGTCTGCTATGCGGATTGTTGTCCTTCAAAATCGTCTTGTTATTGACGTCATCTTGGCAGATAGAGGTGGAGCCTGTAAGGTCATCGGGTCAAGTTGCTGTGTTTTCATTCCAGAAAACGCGCCAACCGTATACAAAGCTATTACACGTCTTCATAAGATTGCCAGTTTGATACATCAGAATCCAGGCACCTGGACTTGGTCCGGTTGGTTCTGGACAACGTTAACTGCTTGGGGATGGAAGATCCTATCCTTCCTAGGCATTGGCCTAGTCCTAGTATTCAGTTGCTGCCTGTGCCTACAGTGTGGGCCAGCGATTTGTGGACTGTGTGCCACATCATGCATTAAACATTCCAGTTTTCTTTCAACCCGCCAAAGGAAGAAAGACGAGCAAATGATGTTACAAGAACAGACTGATCGATTCATGAGGATCGATATATCATGAAGGGTCCGTAGGGAACAAGGAGGGAATGAGGAAATATAAATTTTTGGTCAAGTTATGTTCCCTATCGTGTACCCCACCGTCTCCATGTACCAGCTTAAAGTGCATGTAACTTCCCTCCTGTGCCAGCTATGAAGACGCAAATACTTTTGCGTCCAACGTTAACATGTCCTCTTTCAGACCCACCCTGAATGGGTTGAATAGTCCGTTTCTAAGTATGCCATGCCAACGTCTTTTTGTGGTGTACTTTACACGTTTTTCAGCTCTGGCAAAGTAGGCCCTGAATTCTGCCATCGAGCCTTTTTCCTGGCTTCTGACTCTGAAAGCCTCAGCCCAGGCTGTCTCTGTACCCGTGACCTCTGACTTACTTTCTGTGCGGCCCACCGCGCTTAGCTCAGCCTGCTGCCTGCCAAGACTGAATTCAACCTTCGAATTATCTGTTCCGCTCCTCGAAAATGCATTCCTGCCTACTAGTTTAAGTAAACATCCTCCCAGCTGCAGAGCGAAGGGCCCGGCCTCACTGTCTCCGTGCAAGTAATTCATAGCCCCTGTTACCATGGAAGGCCCATGCCCCTCGCATTCTCATGTAGACACTTAGGCGCTTATACACGCACTCACAGTCAGTATAGAATAGCTCCTGCCCCAGAGACCTTTTCCGTTTAGATAAATATGGTTCCCAAACATCAGATATCAGATATGATAGAAGTACGAGTTGATCTGACATGCCAGACTTCTGTCTCTTTCCGCCAGTGTAAATGTCAAGTCCCCCTGCACCCTCTGGTTACACGTCAATTACACGTCATGCAGCCGCGCGCGCATCCAAGCTTCAGATTTCTGCTGACATTACAAGATTTCTGCTTTGTGCCACCCACTTGTGACACCTACCTGTGACGTTTCTAGCACACACCTCTAGTTCACGCCTTCTAATTACGTATCACTACCACGTGGATGCTGTTATCTTGTCTTCTCTCAGCTGTTACGCCTACTATATTGGTTTCTATGATGTGATTTAAGTATGTATGCTATGTATTGTCAATAAAATATTGCTCTATCCCTTCCTGAACCCCTGTGGTTGCAGGAACATGATATCCAGTTCTAGAACCATTCCTTTTTAAGGAATAAAACCCCTAAGAACTCTAACACCACGGACTCTGCCTTTTTCTTTCCGATTGAGTTATTATTGATTAAGTACTTACCTGCATAGAAATTAAGACGGTAAATCAAATATTTACCACACATTCAGACCCACGTCCATCCCATTCAGACCCACGTCCATCCAATTCAGAAACACATCCGTCTCATTCATACCAATTTCTATCCCATTCAGACTCTCTTCCATCCCATTCAGACCCGCGTCCATCCCATTAGGACCCACGTCCATCCCATTTGGACCCACGTCCATTCCATTCAGACCCATGTCCATCCCATGCAGACCCATATCCATCCCATTCGGACCCACGTCCATCCCATTCAGACCCATGTCCATCCCATTTAGACCCATGTCCATCTCATTCAGACCCACGTCCATCCCATTCAGACCCAAGTCCATCCTATTCGGACCCACGTCTATCCCATTCATACCCACCTCCATCCCATTCAGACCCACGTCCATCCCATTCAGACTCCCATTCAGACCCACGTCCATCCCATTCAGACTCACGTCCATCCCATTCAGACTCCCATCTATCCCATTCGGACCCACGTCTATCCCATTCATACCCACGTCCATCCCATTCAGACCCACGTCCATCCCATTCAGACTCCCATTCAGAGCCACGTCCATCTCATTCAGACCCATGTCCATTTCATTCAGACCCACGGCCATCCCATTCAGACCCACGTCCATCTCATTCAGACCCACGTCCTTCCCATTCAGACCCACGTCCATCCCATTCAGACCCATGTCCCTCCCATTCAGATCCACGTCCATCCCATTCAGATCCACGTCCATCCCATTCAGACCCATGTCCATCCCATTCAGACCCATGTCCATCCCATTCAGACCCACGTCCATCCCATTCAGACCCACGTCCATCCCATTCAGACCCATGTCTATCCCATTCAGACCCATGTCCATCCCATTCAGACCCATGTCCATCTCATTCAGACCCATGTCCATCTCATTCAGACCCATGTCTTTCTCATTCAGACCCACATCCATCCTGTTCAGACCGAAGTCCATCCCATTCAGACCCATGTCCATACCATTCAGACCCATGTCTATCCCATTCAGACCCATGTCCATCTCATTCAGACCCATGTCCATCTCATTCAGACCCATGTCCATCCCATTCAGACCCATGTCTATCCCATTCAGACTCACGTCCATCCCATTCAGACCCACATCCATCCCATTCAGACCCACGTCCATCCCATTCAGACCCATATCTATCCCATTCAGACCCATGTCCATTCCATGCAGACCCATGTCCATCTCATTCAGACCCATGCCTATCTTAATCAGACCCAAGCCAATCCCATTCAGACCCTTGTCCATCCCATTCAGAACCATGTACATCTCATTCAGACCCATGTCTTTCTCATTCAGACCCACATCCATCCTGTTCAGACCGAAGTCCATCCCATTCAGACCCATGTCCATCCCATTCAGACCCATGTCTATCCTATTCAGACCCATGCCCATCTCATTCAGACCCATGTCCATCCCATTCAGACCCATGTCCATCCCATTCAGACCCATGTCTATCCCATTCAGACCCAGGTCCATCCCATTCAGACCCACATCCATCCCATTCAGACCCACGTCCATCCCATTCAGACCCATGTCTATCCCATTCAGACCCATGTCCATTCCATTCAGACCCATGTCCATCCCATGCAGACCCATGTCCATCTCATTCAGAACCATGCCTATCTTAATCAGACCCAAGTCAATCCCATTCAGACCCTTGTCCATCCCATTCAGAACCATGTACATCTCATTCAAACCCATGTCCATCTCATTCAGACCCATGCCTATCTTAATCAGACCCAAGTCAATCCCATTCATACCCACGTCCATCCCATTCAGACCCACGTCCATCCCATTCAGGCCCACGTCCATCCCATTCAGACCCACATCCTTCCCATTCAGACCCACATCCATCCCATTCGGACCCACGTCCATCCCATTCAGACCCATTTCCTTCCCATTCAGACCCACTGCCATCCCATTCAGACCCATGTCCATCCCATTCAGACCCACGTCCATCCCATTCAGACCCACGTCCATCCCATTCAGACCCACGTCCATCCCATTGAGACCCACGTCCATCCCATTCAGACCCATGTCCATCTCGTTCAGACCCACTGCCATCCCATTCAGACCCAAGTCCATCCTATTCAGACCCACGTCCATCCCATTCAGACCCACGTCCATCTCATTCAGACCCATGTCCATCCCATTGAGACCCATGTCCATCCCATTCACACCCACGTCCATCCCATTCAGACCCACGTCCATCCCATTCAGACCCACGTCCATCCCATTGAGACCCACGTCCATCCCATTCAGATCCATGTCCATCTCATTCAGACCCACTGCCATCCCATTCAGACCCAAGTCCATCCTATTCAGACCCACGTCCATCCCATTCAGACCCACGTCCATCTCATTCAGACACATGTCCATACCATTGAGACCCACGTCCATCCTATTCAGACCCATGTCCATCCCATTGAGACCCACGTCCATCTCATTCAGACCCATGTCCATCACATTGAGACCCATGTCCATCCCATTCACACCCACGTCCATCCCATTCAGACCCACGTCCATCTCATTCAGACCCACTGCCATCCCATTCAGCCCCAAGTCCATCCTATTCAGACCCACGTCCATCCCATTCAGACCCACGTCCATCTCATTCAGACCCATGTCCATACCATTGAGACCCACGTCCATCCTATTCAGACCCATGTCCATCCCATTGAGACCCACGTCCATCTCATTCAGACCCATGTCCATCACATTGAGACCCATGTCCATCCCATTCACACCCACGTCCATCCCATTCAGACCCACGTCCATCCCATTCAGACCCATGTCCATCCCATTGAGACCCATGTACATCCCATTCACACCCACGTCCATCCCGTTCAGACCCATGTCCATCCCATTCAGACCCATGTCCATCCCATTCAGACCCATGTTCATTCCATTCAGACCCATGTACATCCCATTCAGACCCATGTCCATCCCATTCAGACCCATGTCCCTCTCATTCAGACCCATGTCCATCCCATTCAGACGCATGTCCATCCCATTCGGACCCACTTCAATCCCATTCGGACCCAGGTCCATTCCATTCAGACCCACGTCCATCTAATTCAGACCTATGTCAATCCCATTCAGACTCACATCCATCCCATTCAGACCCAGACCCACGTCCATATCATTCAGACCCAGACCCACGTCCATCTCATTCAGACCCAGACCCACGTCCATCTAATGCAGGCCCGACCCAAGTCCATCTCGTGCAGAACCACGTCCATCTCATTCAGACCCACGTCCTTCCCATTCAGACCCACGTTCATCCCATTCAGACCCATGTCCATCCCATTCAGACCCATGTACATCCCATTCAGACCCACGTCCATCCCGTTCAGACCCACGTCCATCCCATTCAGACCCATGTCCATCCCATTCAGACCCATGTCCATCCCATTCAGACCCATGTACATCCCATTCAGACCCATGCCCATCCCATTCAGACCCATGTCCATCTCATACAGACCCATGTCCCTCCCATTCAGACGCATGTCCATCCCATTCAGACCCACTTCCATCCCATTCGGACCCACGTCCATTCCATTCAGACCCACGTCCTTCTCATTCAGACCTATGTCCATCCCATTCAGACCCATGTCCATCCCATTCAGACCCACGTCCATCTCATTCAGACCCACGTCCTTCCTATTTAGACCCACGTTCATCCCATTCAGACCCATGTCCATCCCATTCAGACCCATGTTCTTCCCATTCAGACCCACGTCCATCTCATTCAGACCCATGTCCATCCCATTCAGACCCATGTACATCCCATTCAGACCCACGTCCATCCCGTTCAGACCCATGTCCATCCCATTCAGACCCATGTCCATCCCATTCAGACCCATGTTCATCCCATTCAGACCCATGTACATCCCATTCAGACCCATGTCCATCCCATTCAGACCCATGTCCCTCTCATTCAGACCCATGTCCATCCCATTCAGACGCATGTCCATCCCATTCGGACCCACTTCAATCCCATTCTGACCCAGGTCCATTCCATTCAGACCCACGTCCATCTAATTCAGACCTATGTCAATCCCATTCAGACTCACATCCATCCCATTCAGACCCAGACCCACGTCCATACCATTCAGACCCAGACCCACGTCCATCTCATTCAGACCCAGACCCACGTCCATCTAATGCAGGCCCCGACCCAAGTCCATCTCGTGCAGAACCACGTCCATCTCATTCAGACCCACGTCCATCCCATTCAGAGCTACGTCCATCCCATTCAGACCCATGTCCATCCCATTCAGACCCACGTCCATCCCATTCCGACCTAGGTCCATCCCATTCAGACCCACGTCCATCCCATTCAGACCCACGTCCATCCCATTCAGACCCACGTCCATCCAATTCAGAAACACATCCGTCTCATTCACACCAATTTCTATCCCATTCAGACTCTCTTCCATCCCATTCAGACCCACGTCCATCCCATTCAGACCCACGTCCATCCCATTCAGAACCACGTCCATCCCATTCGGACCCACGTCCATTCCATTCAGACCCATGTCCATCCCATGCTGACCCGCATCCATCCCATTTGGACCCACGCCCATCCCATTCAGACCCATGTCCATCCCATTCAGACCCACGTCCATCTCATTCAGACCCACGTCCAACCCATTCAGACCCATGTCCATCCCATTCAGACCCACGTCCATCTCATTCAGACCCACGTCCATCCCATTCAGAACCACGTCCATCCCATTCGGACCCACGTCCATTCCATTCAGACCCATGTCCATCCCATGCTGACCCACATCCATCCCATTTGGACCCACGTCCATCCCATTCAGACCCATGTCCATCCCATTTAGACCCACGTCCATCTCATTCAGACCCACGTCCATCCCATTCAGACCCAAGTCCATCCTATTCGGACCCACATCTATCCCATTCATACCCACCTCCATCCCATTCAGACCCACGTCCATCCCATTCAGACTCCCATTCAGACCCACGTCCATCCCATTCAGACTCACGTCCATCCCATTCAGACTCCCATCTATCCCATTCGGACCCACGTCTATCCCATTCATACCCACGTCCATCCCATTCAGACCCACGTCCATCCCATTCAGACTCCCATTCAGATCCACGTCCATCCTATTCAGACTCACGTCCATCCCATTCAGACTCCCACCCATTTCATTCAGACCCGTGTCCATCCCATTCAGACCCACGTGCATCCCATTCAGACATATGTTCATCCCATTCAGACACACGTCCATCCCATTCAGACCTATGTCCATCCCATTCAGACCACGTCTATCCCATTCAGACACACGTCCATCCCATTCAGACTCATGTCCATCCCATTCCGACCCACGTCTATCCCATTCAGACCCACCTCCATCCCATTCATGGCCACGTCCATCCCATTCAGAGCCACGTCCATCTCATTCAGACCCATGTCCATTTCATTCAGACCCACGGCCATCCCATTCAGACCCACGTCCATCTCATTCAGACCCACGTCCTTCCCATTCAGACCCACGTCCATCCCATTCAGACCCATGTCCCTCCCATTCAGATCCACGTCCATCCCATTCAGATCCACGTCCATCCCATTCAGACCCATGTCCATCCCATTCAGACCCATGTCCATCCCATTCAGACCCACGTCCATCCCATTCAGACCCACGTCCATCCCATTCAGACCCATGTCTATCCCATTCAGACCCATGTCCATCCCATTCAGACCCATGTCCATCTCATTCAGACCCATGTCCATCTCATTCAGACCCATGTCTTTCTCATTCAGACCCACATCCATCCTGTTCAGACCGAAGTCCATCCCATTCAGACCCATGTCCATACCATTCAGACCCATGTCTATCCCATTCAGACCCATGTCCATCTCATTCAGACCCATGTCCATCTCATTCAGACCCATGTCCATCCCATTCAGACCCATGTCTATCCCATTCAGACTCACGTCCATCCCATTCAGACCCACATCCATCCCATTCAGACCCACGTCCATCCCATTCAGACCCATGTCTATCCCATTCAGACCCATGTCCATTCCATGCAGACCCATGTCCATCTCATTCAGACCCATGCCTATCTTAATCAGACCCAAGTCAATCCCATTCAGACCCTTGTCCATCCCATTCAGAACCATGTACATCTCATTCAGACCCATGTCTTTCTCATTCAGACCCACATCCATCCTGTTCAGACCGAAGTCCATCCCATTCAGACCCATGTCCATCCCATTCAGACCCATGTCTATCCTATTCAGACCCATGTCCATCTCATTCAGACCCATGTCCATCCCATTCAGACCCATGTCCATCCCATTCAGACCCATGTCTATCCCATTCAGACCCACGTCCATCCCATTCAGACCCACATCCATCCCATTCAGACCCACGTCCATCCCATTCAGACCCATGTCTATCCCATTCAGACCCATGTCCATTCCATTCAGACCCATGCCCATCCCATGCAGACCCATGTCCATCTCATTCAGACCCATGCCTCTCTTAATCAGACCCAAGTCAATCCCATTCAGACCCTTGTCCATCCCATTCAGAACCATGTACATCTCATTCAAACCCATGTCCATCTCATTCAGACCCATGCCTATCTTAATCAGACCCAAGTCAATCCCATTCAGACCCACGTCCATCCCATTCAGACCCACGTCCATCCCATTCAGGCCCACGTCCATCCCATTCAGACCCACATCCTTCCCATTCAGACCCACATCCATCCCATTCGGACCCACGTCCATCCCATTCAGACCCATTTCCTTCCCATTCAGACCCACTGCCATCCCATTCAGACCCATGTCCATCCCATTCAGACCCACGTCCATCCCATTCAGACCCACGTCCATCCCATTCAGACCCACGTCCATCCCATTGAGACCCACGTCCATCCCATTGAGACCCATGTCCATCTCATTCAGACCCACTGCCATCCCATTCAGACCCAAGTCCATCCTATTCAGACCCACGTCCATCCCATTCAGACCCACGTCCATCTCTTTCAGACCCATGTCCATCCCATTGAGACCCGTGTCCATCCCATTCACACCCACGTCCATCCCATTCAGACCCACGTCCATCCCATTCAGACCCACGTCCATCCCATTGAGACCCACGTCCATCCCATTCAGATCCATGTCCATCTCATTCAGACCCACTGCCATCCCGTTCAGACCCAAGTCCATCCTATTCAGACCCACGTCCATCCCATTCAGACCCACGTCCATCTCATTCAGACCCATGTCCATACCATTGAGACCCACGTCCATCCTATTCAGACCCATGTCCATCCCATTGAGACCCACGTCCATCTCATTCAGACCCATGTCCATCACATTGAGACCCATGTCCATCCCATTCACACCCACGTCCATCCCATTCAGACCCATGTCCATCTCATTCAGACCCACTGCCATCCCATTCAGCCCCAAGTCCATCCTATTCAGACCCACGTCCATCCCATTCAGACCCACGTCCATCTCATTCAGACCCATGTCCATACCATTGAGACCCACGTCCATCCTATTCAGACCCATGTCCATCCCATTGAGACCCACGTCCATCTCATTCAGACCCATGTCCATCACATTGAGACCCATGTCCATCCCATTCACACCCACGTCCATCCCATTCAGACCCACGTCCATCCCATTCAGACCCATGTCCATCCCATTGAGACCCATGTCCATCCCATTCACACCCACGTCCATCCCATTCAGACCCACGTCCATCCCATTCAGACCCACGTCCATCCCATTCAGACCCATGTCCATCTCATTCAGACCCACTGCCATCCCATTCAGACCCAAGTCCATCCCATTCAGACCCACGTCCATCTCATTCAGACCCATGTCCATCCCATTGAGACCCACGTCCATCCTATTCAGACCCATGTCCATCCCATTGAGACCCACGTCCATCTCATTCAGACCCATGTCCATCCCATTGAGACCCATGTCCATCCCATTCACGCCCACGTCCATCCCATTCAGACCCACGTCCATCCCATTCAGACCCACGTCCATCCCATTGAGACCCACGTCCATCCCATTCAGACCCATGTCCATCTCATTCAGACCCACTGCCATCCCATTCAGACCCACGTCCATCTCATTCAGACCCACGTCCATCCCATTGAGACCCACGTCCATCCCATTGAGACCCATGTCCATCCCATTGAGACCCACGTCCATCCCATTCAAACCCACTGCCATCCCATTCAGACCCACGTCCATCTCATTCAGACCCACGTCCATCCCATTGAGACCCACGTCCATCCCATTCAGACCCATGTCCATCTCATTCAGACCCACTGCCATCCCATTCAGACCCAAGTCCATCCCATTCAGACCCACGTCCATCTCATTCAGACCCATGTCCATCCCATTGAGACCCACGTCCATCCTATTCAGACCCATGTCCATCCCATTGAGACCCACGTCCATCTCATTCAGACCCATGTCCATCCCATTGAGACCCATGTCCATCCCATTCACACCCACGTCCATCCCATTCAGACCCACGTCCATCCCATTCAGACCCACGTCCATCCCATTCAGACCCACTGCCATCCCATTCAGACCCACGTCCATCTCATTCAGACCCACGTCCATCACATTGAGACCCACGTCCATCCCATTCAGACCCATGTCCATCTCATTCAGACCCACTGCCATCCATTCAGACCCAAGTCCATCCCATTCAGACCCACGTCCATCTCATTCAGACCCATGTCCATCCCATTGAGACCCACGTCCATCCTATTCAGAGCCATGTCCATCCCATTGAGACCCACGTCCATCTCATTCAGACCCATGTCCATCCCATTGAGACCCACGTCCATCCTATTCAGACCCATGTCCATCCCATTGAGACCCACATCCATCTCATTCAGACCCATGTCCATCCCATTGAGACCCATGTCCATCCCATTCACACCCACGTCCATCCCATTGAGACCCATGTCCATCCCATTGAGACCCACGTCCATCCCATTCAGACCCACTGCCATCCCATTCAGACCCACGTCCATCTCATTCAGACCCACGTCCATCCCATTGAGACCCACGTCCATCCCATTGAGACCCATGTCCATCTCATTCAGACCCACTGCCATCCCATTCAGACCCAAGTCCATCCCATTCAGACCCACGTCCATCTCATTCAGACCCATGTCCATCCCATTGAGACCCACGTCCATCCTATTCAGACCCATGTCCATCCCATTGAGACCCACGTCCATCTCATTCAGACCCATGTCCATCACATTGAGACCCATGTCCATCCCATTCACACCCACGTCCATCCCATTCAGACCCACGTCCATCTCATTCAGACCCACTGCCATCCCATTCAGCCCCAAGTCCATCCTATTCAGACCCACGTCCATCCCATTCAGACCCACGTCCATCTCATTCAGACCCATGTCCATACCATTGAGACCCACGTCCATCCTATTCAGACCCATGTCCATCCCATTGAGACCCACGTCCATCTCATTCAGACCCATGTCCATCACATTGAGACCCATGTCCATCCCATTCACACCCACGTCCATCCCATTCAGACCCACGTCCATCCCATTCAGACCCATGTCCATCCCATTGAGACCCATGTCCATCCCATTCACACCCACGTCCATCCCATTCAGACCCACGTCCATCCCATTCAGACCCACGTCCATCCCATTCAGACCCATGTCCATCTCATTCAGACCCACTGCCATCCCATTCAGACCCAAGTCCATCCCATTCAGACCCACGTCCATCTCATTCAGACCCATGTCCATCCCATTGAGACCCACGTCCATCCTATTCAGACCCATGTCCATCCCATTGAGACCCACGTCCATCTCATTCAGACCCATGTCCATCCCATTGAGACCCATGTCCATCCCATTCACGCCCACGTCCATCCCATTCAGACCCACGTCCATCCCATTCAGACCCACGTCCATCCCATTCAGACCCACGTCCATCCCATTCAGACCCATGTCCATCTCATTCAGACCCACTGCCATCCCATTCAGACCCACGTCCATCTCATTCAGACCCACGTCCATCCCATTGAGACCCACGTCCATCCCATTGAGACCCATGTCCATCCCATTGAGACCCACGTCCATCCCATTCAAACCCACTGCCATCCCATTCAGACCCACGTCCATCTCATTCAGACCCACGTCCATCCCATTGAGACCCACGTCCATCCCATTCAGACCCATGTCCATCTCATTCAGACCCACTGCCATCCCATTCAGACCCAAGTCCATCCCATTCAGACCCACGTCCATCTCATTCAGACCCATGTCCATCCCATTGAGACCCACGTCCATCCTATTCAGACCCATGTCCATCCCATTGAGACCCACGTCCATCTCATTCAGACCCATGTCCATCCCATTGAGACCCATGTCCATCCCATTCACACCCACGTCCATCCCATTCAGACCCACGTCCATCCCATTCAGACCCACGTCCATCCCATTCAGACCCACTGCCATCCCATTCAGACCCACGTCCATCTCATTCAGACCCACGTCCATCCCATTGAGACCCACGTCCATCCCATTCAGACCCATGTCCATCTCATTCAGACCCACTGCCATCCCATTCAGACCCAAGTCCATCCCATTCAGACCCACGTCCATCTCATTCAGACCCATGTCCATCCCATTGAGACCCACGTCCATCCTATTCAGACCCATGTCCATCCCATTGAGACCCACGTCCATCTCATTCAGACCCATGTCCATCCCATTGAGACCCACGTCCATCCTACTCAGACCCATGTCCATCCCATTGAGACCCACATCCATCTCATTCAGACCCATGTCCATCCCATTGAGACCCATGTCCATCCCATTCACACCCACGTCCATCCCATTGAGACCCATGTCCATCCCATTGAGACCCACGTCCATCCCATTCAGACCCACTGCCATCCCATTCAGACCCACGTCCATCTCATTCAGACCCACGTCCATCCCATTGAGACCCACGTCCATCCCATTGAGACCCATGTCCATCTCATTCAGACCCACTGCCATCCCATTCAGACCCAAGTCCATCCCATTCAGACCCACGTCCATCTCATTCAGACCCATGTCCATCCCATTGAGACCCACGTCCATCCTATTCAGACCCATGTCCATCCCATTGAGACCCACGTCCATCTCATTCAGACCCATGTCCATCACATTGAGACCCATGTCCATCCCATTCACACCCACGTCCATCCCATTCAGACCCACGTCCATCTCATTCAGACCCACTGCCATCCCATTCAGCCCCAAGTCCATCCTATTCAGACCCACGTCCATCCCATTCAGACCCACGTCCATCTCATTCAGACCCATGTCCATACCATTGAGACCCACGTCCATCCTATTCAGACCCATGTCCATCCCATTGAGACCCACGTCCATCTCATTCAGACCCATGTCCATCACATTGAGACCCATGTCCATCCCATTCACACCCACGTCCATCCCATTCAGACCCACGTCCATCCCATTCAGACCCATGTCCATCCCATTGAGACCCATGTCCATCCCATTCACACCCACGTCCATCCCATTCAGACCCACGTCCATCCCATTCAGACCCACGTCCATCCCATTCAGACCCATGTCCATCTCATTCAGACCCACTGCCATCCCATTCAGACCCAAGTCCATCCCATTCAGACCCACGTCCATCTCATTCAGACCCATGTCCATCCCATTGAGACCCACGTCCATCCTATTCAGACCCATGTCCATCCCATTGAGACCCACGTCCATCTCATTCAGACCCATGTCCATCCCATTGAGACCCATGTCCATCCCATTCACGCCCACGTCCATCCCATTCAGACCCACGTCCATCCCATTCAGACCCACGTCCATCCCATTGAGACCCACGTCCATCCCATTCAGACCCATGTCCATCTCATTCAGACCCACTGCCATCCCATTCAGACCCACGTCCATCTCATTCAGACCCACGTCCATCCCATTGAGACCCACGTCCATCCCATTGAGACCCATGTCCATCCCATTGAGACCCACGTCCATCCCATTCAAACCCACTGCCATCCCATTCAGACCCACGTCCATCTCATTCAGACCCACGTCCATCCCATTGAGACCCACGTCCATCCCATTCAGACCCATGTCCATCTCATTCAGACCCACTGCCATCCCATTCAGACCCAAGTCCATCCCATTCAGACCCACGTCCATCTCATTCAGACCCATGTCCATCCCATTGAGACCCACGTCCATCCTATTCAGACCCATGTCCATCCCATTGAGACCCACGTCCATCTCATTCAGACCCATGTCCATCCCATTGAGACCCATGTCCATCCCATTCACACCCACGTCCATCCCATTCAGACCCACGTCCATCCCATTCAGACCCACGTCCATCCCATTCAGACCCACTGCCATCCCATTCAGACCCACGTCCATCTCATTCAGACCCACGTCCATCCCATTGAGACCCACGTCCATCCCATTCAGACCCATGTCCATCTCATTCAGACCCACTGCCATCCCATTCAGACCCAAGTCCATCCCATTCAGACCCACGTCCATCTCATTCAGACCCATGTCCATCCCATTGAGACCCACGTCCATCCTATTCAGACCCATGTCCATCCCATTGAGACCCACGTCCATCTCATTCAGACCCATGTCCATCCCATTGAGACCCACGTCCATCCTATTCAGACCCATGTCCATCCCATTGAGACCCACATCCATCTCATTCAGACCCATGTCCATCCCATTGAGACCCATGTCCATCCCATTCACACCCACGTCCATCCCATTGAGACCCATGTCCATCCCATTGAGACCCACGTCCATCCCATTCAGACCCACTGCCATCCCATTCAGACCCACGTCCATCTCATTCAGACCCACGTCCATCCCGTTGAGACCCACGTCCATCCCATTGAGACCCATGTCCATCTCATTCAGACCCACTGCCATCCCATTCAGACCCAAGTCCATCCCATTCAGACCCACGTCCATCTCATTCAGACCCATGTCCATCCCATTGAGACCCACGTCCATCCTATTCAGACCCATGTCCATCCCATTGAGACCCACATCCATCTCATTCATGCCCATGTCCATCCCATTGAGACCCATGTCCATCCCATTCACACCCACGTCCATCCCATTCACACCCACGTCCATCCCATTCACACCCACGTCCATCTCATTCAGACCCACTGCCATCCCATTCAGACCCAAGTCCATCCCATTCAGACCCACGTCCATCCCATTCAGACCCACGTCCATCTCATTCAGACCCATGTCCATCCCATTGAGACACACGTCCATCCTATTCACACCCACGTCCATCCCATTCACACCCACGTCCATCCCATTCACACCCACGTCCATCCCATTCAGACCCATGTCCATCCCATTGAGACCCACGTCCATCTCATTCAGACCCATGTCCATCCCATTGAGACCCATGTCCATCCCATTCACACCCACCTCCATCCCATTCACACCCACGTCCATCCCATTCACACCCACGTCCATCTCATTCAGACCCACTGCCATCCCATTCAGACCCAAGTCCATCCCATTCAGACCCAAGTCTATCCCATTCAGACCCACGTCCATCTCATTCAGACCCATATCCATCCCATTGAGACCCACGTCCATCCTATTCAGACCCATGTCCATCCCATTGAGACCCACGTCCATCTCATTCAGACCCATGTCCATCCCATTGAGACCCATGTCCATCCCATTCAGACCCACGTCCATCCCATTCAGACCCACGTCCATCCCATTCAGACCCACGTCCATCCCATTCAGACCCATGTCCTTCCCATTGAGACCCATGTCCATCTCATTCAGACCCATGTCCATCCCATTGAGACCCATGCACTTTACGCCTTCTACTCCCAGCCACTTGGATTGGATAGGTCTGCATCTCCCGCATGACACTTCCCGTGTCCTGTAGGATTAAAATTGGAGGCAAACTGTTCCAGATTGTAGGGATTTGATGTGCAATGAGCTGTATAAGAAGCAATCAGAGGCCTCGAGGCGCTTTGTCTATTCCATAATGTGAAAAAAATTGTGACAGACAGTTATTGCATTATGTTATGGTGGTATTAATGGTAATGACATTATGTTACGTTATTGCATTACGTTACTGCTATTTGGCAGTATGTTATGTTATGTCACGTTATTGGAATGTGCATACAGGCCTCGGAGCGCACTTGCCCGTCACCGGACGCAGCCTCAAGCCTCTGTGGGTGCCCCCGTTTGTAGCAGCATTGGGGCCTGTTTGACCCACTCTTCAGAATAAAGCATTGTGGGGGGCGAGGAGAGGCGCTATTGACGAGGCCACCTCCGTAGTGCGCTGGCTATCAAACCCCGAGCCCAACAAAAGCTCATTCAGCGCAGGACAGAAGCGGCCAATAAACTGCCTCGAGGCACAATGCCCCCCTTTGCATGGATGGGCTCTGCGATTTATGGCCACGTTGTAAAAGGAAACGAAGCAGAGACTCGTGAACCTCCCCTTCCCGCCACCTCGGATCGGTGGCATCTTGGCCTGGTTTCTGAGGCGCTATAAATGATGCGCGCGCCCAGTTCGTTCTTGGCTTGGTTTCTGATGCGCTTTAAGCGATGCGCCGCATGCGCGCACATGGTGGTATCTTTGGCCTTGTTTCTGAGGCGCTATAAATGATGCGCGCACCCGGTTGCATCTTGGCCTGGTTTCTGTGGCGCTATAAATGATGCGCGCGCCTGGTTACATCTTGGCTTGGTTTCTGAGGCGCTATAAGCGATGCGCGCACCTGGTGGTATCTTTGACCTGGTTTCTGAAGCGCTATAAATGAGGCGCGCGTAGGTGGCATCTTGCCCTGGTTTCCGAGGCGCTATAAATGATGCTCTGTGCACGCATCATTAATAGGGACAATTAGACAAGCCTCGGGGAGGCGGCACTAATCGGAGTTAGGGTTCCTCCAAATTCATTTTTATCTGGGGTGCCTGGCAACAACGTTAAGCAATGGGATCACTTAAGCATCAGCAGGGAGGAGTCAGGGGCTTGTACTGTGGTGTGGGGGTTCTTCTCACTGTCCATCTTTTTTAGGGGGGCGGGGGGCAGTTTTATATCGCGCAAACTCGACCCGAAGGTATTGGAGCGCTTTACATGAGCACCAGTTACGTTAGACATGGACACATTCATTTTTTGGTATGCGCAGTGAGTTTGAGGGGCAGATTTACAAGCCCCTAGCGGCGCAGCCAGCGCCATGCTGCGGGATATTTACAACGTGAGGCATCTGGGAGATGTGTCACGTTGTAAAGCCCTGCACCACATGTGGGCGTTCCAGCGCAGGAACACCTCCTAAAAGTGGCTGAGTGAAATCTACAAGATTTCAGTCAGTCACTTTTAGGGCCATGCTGCGTCAAAACCCTGCGCCTGCTTGAAGCAGGCGTAAGGATTGACGCAGCATGTTAGGGATAGGGTACCCCTGAGCCTAGCTCGAGCTGCATAGCGCTTGCGACGCAACTCCAGCAATGCGCAGCCTTTCCGACAGGGAATGCAACACTCATCTGCCATCCGTGCGTCACGGTGCACCGCATTGTACATGGGCGCATCAGTGGTGGCGCACGGGTGGGCAGATGAGTCGCAACTCTTCTAGCGCATCCCTGCTGATTAGCAGAGTTGCACCAGAAGTAGTAAATCTGCCGCTAAGTGCCCAGAATCACAGGAAGCTGAGCTGATGCCGAGGCTCGAACCTGGTTCCCCAGCTCCAAAGTCGACAGCTTTGGCCGCTGCACCACATCTGGGGTGCGGAGGGCGAACGTTTCAAACTTCCAGGGCTATCTCCTCACAGCCTCTGGGGTGGGGGTGGGAGGGATGAGAGACCCTGTAAAGCTTTCGAGGCCAGGTAGAGAGGCCAGATCAGGCGTGAGAGTGGATAGAGAGTCAATGCACGTGACTCAAACCAGGGAGTGAAGGGGTCTGTGTGACTGAAACCAGGGAGCGAAGGGGGCTGTGTGACTGAAACCAGGGTGTGAAGGGGTCTGTGTGACTGAAATCAGGGAGCGAAGGGGACTGTGTGACTGAAACCAGGGAGTGAAGGGGTCTGTGTGACTGAAACCAGGGTGTGAAGGGGTCTGTATGATTGAAACCAGGGAGCGAAGGGGACTGTGTGACTGAAACCAGGGTGTGAAGGGGTCTGTGTGACTGGAACCAGGGAGCGAAGGGGGCTCTGTGACTCAAACCAGGGAGTGAAGGGGTCTGTGTGACTGGAACCAGGGAGGGAAGGGGGCTGTGTGACTGAAACTAACGAGAGAAAGGGGTGTGTGTGACTGAAACTAAAGAGTGACGGGGTCTGTGTGACTGGAACCAGGGTGTGAAGGGGTCTGTGTGACTGGAACCAGGGAGCAAAGGGGACTGTGTGACTGAAACCAGGGAGCGAAGGGGGCTGTGTGACTGTAACCAGGGAGCAAAGGGGACTGTGTGACTGAAACCAGGGAGCGAAGGGGGCTGTGTGACTGCACCCAGGGAGCGAAGGGGGCTGTGTGACTGCACCCAGGGAGCGAAGGGGACTGTGTGACTGAAACTAGGGAGAGAAAGGGGGGGGGTGTGACTGAAACTAAAGAGTGACGGGGTCTGTGTGACTGGAACCAGGGTGTGAAGGGGTCTGTGTGACTGGAACCAGGGAGCAAAGGGGACTGTGTGACTGAAACCAGGGTGTGAAGGGGGCTGTGTGACTGGAACCAGGGAGCAAAGGGGACTGTGTGACTGAAACCAGGGTGTGAAGGGGGCTTTGTGACTGAAACTAGGGTGTGAAGGGGTCTGTGTGACTGAAACTACGGAGAGAAAGGGACTGTGTGACTGAAACCAGGGTGTGAAGGTGACTGTGTGACTGAAACCAGGGTGTGAAGGGGGCTGTGTGACTGAAACTAGGGTGTGAAGGGGTCTGTGTGACTGAAACTAGGGAGTGAAGGGGACTGTGTGACTGAAACTAGAGAGTGAAGGGGTCTGTGTGACTAAACCAGGGTGTGAAGGGGACTGTGTGACTGAAACCAGAGAGTGAAGGGGTCTGTGTGACTGGAACCAGAGAGTGAAGGGGTCTGTGTGACTAAACCAGGGTGTGAAGGGGACTGTGTGACTGAAACCAGAGAGTGAAGGGGTCTGTGTGACTGAAACCAGAGAGTGAAGGGGTCTGTGTGACTGAAACCAGAGAGTGAAGGGGTCTGTGTGACTAAACCAGGGTGTGAAGGGGACTGTGTGACTGAAACCAGAGAGTGAAGGGGTCTGTTTGTCTGAAACCAGAGAGTGAAGGGGTCCGTGTGACTGAAACCAGAGAGCGAAGGGGTCTGTGTGACTGAAACCAGAGAGCGAAGGGGTCTGTGTGACTGAAACCAGAGAGCGAAGGGGTCTGTGTGTCTGAAACCAGGGTGTGAAGGGGGCTGTGTGACTGGAACCAGGGAGCAAAGGGGACTGTGTGACTGAAACCAGGGTGTGAAGGGGGGGGTGTGACTGAAACTAGGGTGTGAAGGGGTCTGTGTGACTAAAACTAGGGTGTGAAGGGGGCTGTGTGACTGAAACTAGGGAGTGAAGGGGTCTGTGTGACTAAACCAGGGAGTGAAGGGGTCTGTGTGACTAAACCAGGGAGTGAAGGGGTCTGTGTGACTAAACCAGGGAGTGAAGGGGTCTGTGTGACTGAAACCAGGGTGTGAAGGGGTCTGTATGACTGAAACCAGGGAGCGAAAGGGATCCTGGATCCTTCTCCCCTGACGCTACCCAGGACCTTTCTCCACTCAAATCATCGTGAATCCTTCTTCACTCGCATGATCCCGGCTCTTGGCTGCTGACTTTATAGTGTCTCTTATCAGTTTATATTTCTCCAGATATGCATCCTGTCTAGTGAATTTATCCAGGATCCTTTTCCAATCCTGCTGCCAGGCCCCTTCTTCACCTCTTTTATCCTGAATCCTTCTCACTCACTAGCCTGGGTCTTTTTCCACTCACGTGACAAAAGCTCTTCTTCTCAAATATCATCCTGAATCCTTCTCTACTCACCCTACCGAGCACCCTTCTTCACTCATATTATCCTGGATCCTTCTCTACTCACCCCACCGAGCCCCCTTCTTCACTCATATTATCCTGGATCCTTCTCTACTCACCCCACCGAGCCCCCTTCTTCACTCATATTATCCTGGATCCGTCTCTACTCACCCTACCGAGCACCCTTCTTCACTCATATCATCCCGGCTCTTGGCTGCTCACTTTAATGCGGCTCTTAACAGTGTACATTTATCCAATTATACATCTTATCTGGTCAATTTATCCTGGATCTTTCTCCACTCCTGCTGCCAAGGACCCTTCTCCACCCATATAGTCCTGAATCCTTCTCACACATTATCGTGAATCCTTATCCACTCACATGATCCCGGCTCTTGGCTGCTCACTTTATAGCGACTCTTATCACCTTATATTACTCCCGTTATACGTACTATCTAGTGAATGTTTCCTGGATACTGCTTTGCTCAAAATCTTCTATTCCGAGCTGCCCACACTCTTCCATCTCTCTTTCTTGGTTCAGTTTTCGAGATAGCTCCATCCTTCCCACTCTTGTTCGATTCAGGGTCCGCCTTTCCTATTCTGGGACTGGTCCAGTCCCCATTGATATCACCTGGGATTGGCCCTTCGTGTTCTAATCCAGACTCCATCTCGCTTATCCCAGCTAAGACCTTCCCTCTCTTGGTCTGGCCCAGGCCCAGACTTCGGTTCTCATCCTCCAGATCTCACGTGTGGCCTCTTGATCGCGTCCTGACCGTGGTCCTCTTGTTCCTGCTGGGCTTGGCCCCGTTGATGAACTCACGGCTCGGCCTCATTACTCGGACTCTGTTTCCAGCTGTGTTGACCACGCCTGACCCTTGACCTGGTCCAGTCCGAGGACCTTGAGACCAGCTCCCAGCCTCCGCGCCGTGGTTCCTGTCCTGGAGCATCGCTGAACTCTCCTCCTCGGGCCTTAGAAACAGAGGATGAGGGCAGGGCCAGATAGAGCTAGTGTGTAGCATCTGCCACTTCCGGTTTGGAGCAGGGTTGAATTGAAATTGCATTTGTATAGCACTTACTACTCATGACGAAGCACTGAAGCGCTGTGTGTTTATGTTTGCTTGGAGTAGGCGCTTTTGTTCTGTCTTGGAGCCTGCTCCCCATTTCACGAATTGCTTTCTAAATCAGATATAATTCCTGGATGAGAAGGGGGTGAATTGTGTGTAATTTAATCGTATCCTGTTTCAGAGGGAGACCGATTTCCACAGTTCGGTGCTGGGATACAGAATGTAGCAAGTGGGTGCATTCAAGCTTGGGGCGCGTGCCATGGCGGTGCGGGGACCCTTTGAAGAAGGGTGCGCCCCCTTCTCGCAGGTTGGCACCTCCAATGTGAGACGTGCTTTTCCGCTCGCCACGGCTTCATCGCTTGTGAGTACATTTCTTTCTGACCTACAGTTGTTCTTTGCTGTAGTGAGATAGCGCCTGGAAGCGGCGCGCCGACGCACGGTGCCAGCTCTGTGCCTCGCCTCATCCTGCCCTCTTCAGTAGACAGGAGGCTTCCTCTCTTGTACACTCGAGTTCTCTCTTTCAGAACAAAGAGGCTACGGAAGCGCATCCCTTGAAGAGAGCAGCTGAGCCCCGAAGCCGTGCGCGCCCCCGCGGCGCGGCTGATGAATAATGCGCAGGATCACGCTGTGCGCCGGGCGGTGCGCCGCGCCGCCCCGCGCTGACACTAATCAAGCGGGGGCCAAGCTGCCATCTCAATGGCATGGGGGGGTCCTTTCAAACAAGAACCGAAGGGGGGGGGGCGGGGAGGGGCCCCTGGGGGCAGTTCAAAGCCCTAAATGCCGGGGCTTTCTTTAATCTTTTTCTAAACAGACAGAAATACGGTGGGTGATTAAGCGAGTTATTGCTGGAGAGATTTTAGAAATTAAAAGACGGGCTCTTCAGAAGTGGCGCTGCCGTTTTCAAACGGAGGCGGTGGAGACAGAGGCGCCCCCTGTAGGGGGGGTGTATTTATGAGATACAATCCTGGTTCATCCGAGGGGGGCGGAGGTGGAGGCGGTGGCACCATGTATCGATCCGCCCAGGCCTCCATCACAAGGAGAAGGGGGTTTCCCCCAAGCTTGGGATGAATGGAAGGTTTGAGCGCCAATTTCTATCAGGTCACATTGGGGCATATTAGCAAGGCGGGCGATATGTGGTTACCGCCGCTTTTGCAGCCGTTTTTGGCCGAAAAGCGGAGATAATTTTTTTGCCTAATAGCAAGCTGTCGCTAACAGCAGTTAGCGACAGATGTAGGTGAAAGCGAGCGGTTTGGGGCCCGCTTTGCATGTCAGCGATATTTATCGCTAATGACATGCAAAGTGGGCGTACCCAATCTGTTAGCGACTGAAAGCAGTCGCTAACATCGCTATCGCCTATTATCAACGCAGGCGTAGCGATGAAAATATTCACGCTAAGCGCGAATATCGCCAAAAGCTAACGCCTGCTCAGACCACTTGTTAGCCTGTATATCCAATGGGAGGTGGGTATTCAGGTTAAGTCCCTATTGGCGTTAATGCTGCGCATTTCATCGCTATCACCGGATATTTTATCGCTTTAGAGATAAATGTTGCTAATAGCACGTTATCTCTGCGATAAAATCCGGCGATGCGCGGCGCTAAAAAAATATCGCTAAGCTCATTTAGCGATAAATATTGCTAGTTGTTGATAATATGCCCCATTGTTATTCACTAAAGGGCCGCTATCTTGTACATACAAGTGCTTTGGAGTTGGTAGAAGTGCCAACAATAGCAGCACATAGTTATTTACAGCGCTACGAAACAGCAAACTTGGGGCAGCAAGCACTACACGAGAAAGGAAGGCGCTGCAGTCCGGCTTCCTCTTCAGCACCTTGGATGACCGATGCAGGTTGGATTATATACTCCCCTATGGGGACTTCGTTAGGTTTTGTGAGGGACCTCTCAGGGTTTTTTGGGGTCATCTCAGAGGCCGTACAGTTGTGGTGTGAGGTGAGTTTCTAGGACTAAAGGAGACTGCAATCAAGACCAGTTGTTGATCGTGATTGGCAGATGACATTGACTACTTGTTGATTGTGATTTGCAGCTGACAATGCTTGACTATTTGTTGATTGAGTCCTTGGAGAGAGTGCTCGGGACTCAGCTGAAATAAACCCCATGAGCCAATCAACCCACCCTTGTCACCCTCCATAGTCCCCAAGTTACCCCAGTTTACCCAAAATAAACTCGGAGCCAACGACAGCCCTCAAGATAATCTCAGCTCCACATTGCACTGGGTGAACCAGTCTGACCCTCTGCACAGGAGTTTCTGGGTGGAAAATGGGTTTACTCCTCTAGCCAAATATTGCAAAAAATTCAGTCAATGACTTAGGGGGTGATGTATATCTCGGCGTGTGGCCCGTTTTGCCGCCAGGGCAACAGAGAAAATTACTTTGTCACCCTGGCGGAGATGCCACCTTCCGACTTTAGAAATGACAGCAAAGCTGGGGGGTAATTTCTAAAGCATTGTCAGGAACTGCCGACACAGCTTTTCCTATCAATACTTTTCTCAGTTTGGTGCAGGGCCCCATCAACATGGCCGAGCCTTCAACCAAACTGGATTTTCTTTTTGAAAATAATAAAGAAAATGCTGCCTCAACATGGGAGTAATTTCTTTTGTTTTTTCATTGTCCTTTACCATCGGGACAGTAAAAGCAGCGATATTTCCATCCATCCTAATTGGGCGAATGGACTTGTAGCTAATTCTCCGACAGCCCTTACGGGCCAGAGAAGTTTGGCTATGGTAGACAGAGTACTGACAACTGTATCCAAACCTAAAATCCACTCGCATGTAAATTGGGCGGGTGGACCACTGCGTTGGAGAGGGAACTCTGTCGCTGCTGTGATAATTTGTAAAGCGCACTACATACCCGTGAGGGTCTCAAGGTGCTGGGGGCGGGGGGGGGGGGGGTAGGGGGGCCTGCTACTGATCGAACAGCCAGGTCTTGAGTATCCTCCTGAAGGTCAGCAGGTCTTGGGTCTGTCGTAGGCTCAGTGGGAGGGTGTTTCATGTCTTGGCGGCGAGGTGGAAGAAGGATCTCCCACCGGTGGTTGTTCTTCGGATGCGCGGTACGGTTGCGAGTGAGAGGTCGGCGGTGCGTAGCTGGCAGGTGGGGATGTGGAAGGAGAGCCGTCTGTTGAGGTAGGCTGGGCCAGTGTTGTGGAGTGCCTTGAAGGATATCCTCTTGTTGACGGGGAACCAGTGCAGGTTTCTCAGGTGGGGGGTGATGTGGCCCTGGCATGGTACGCCAAGAATCAGTCGTGCCAAGGCGTTTTGGATTGTAGTTGTTTGATGAGCTTCGTCGGGGCTCCCGCGCAGAGGGCGTTTCCGTAGTCGAGTCTTCTGCTGACGAGGGCCTGGGTGACTGTCTTTCTTGTATCTGTCGGGATCCATCTGTAGATCTTGCGGAGCATGCGGAGGGTGTTAAAGCAGGAGGAGGAGATGGCGTTGACTTGCTTGGTCATTGAGAGCGTTGAGTCGAGGATGATTCCCAGGTTGCATGCGTGGTCGGTGGATGTCAGCCACCAGGAGTCGGCCACAAGGAGTCGTCTCAGGCTGAAGGGTTGGAGCCGAGGATGAGGACCTCTGTCTTGTACGAGTTCAGCTTCAGATGACTGGTCTTCATCCAGTCGGCCACGGCCTTCATTCATTCGTGGAGGTTGGCTTTGGCGGTGATGGGGTCCTTGCTGAGGGAGAGGATCAGCTGAGTGTCGCTGGCGTAGGAGATTATGTTGAGGTCGTGCTGTTGGGCTACGTGTGCGAGCGGGGCCATGTAAATGTTGAACAGCATCGGGCTGAGGGAGGATCACTGGGGTTTGCCGCAGATGATCTCAGAGGCTTTGGAATGGAATGGGGGGAGGCGGACGCTCTGGGTTCTGCCGGAGAGGAAGGAGGTGGTCCACTCCAGAGTCTTGTCTCGGATCCCTGCGGCGTGGAGGCATCCGCGTAGTGTGCGGTGGCAGACGGCGTCGAAGGCGGCAGAGAGGCCTTGGAGGATGAGTGCTGCGGTCTCGCCATTGTCCAGCAGGGTCCTGATGTCATCGGTGGCGGCGATGAGGGCAGTCTCGGTGCTGTGGTTGCTGCGGAACCCTGACTGGGAAGGGTCCAGGATTCTGTTTTCGTCGAGGTATCGGGTTGGTTGTCTGTTGACGGTTTTCTCGATGACCTTGGCTGGGAAGGGGAGCAGAGAGATGGGCCGAAAGTTCTTGAGGTCTCTTGGGTCTGCCTTAGGTTTTCTGAGTAGGGCGTTGATCTCGGCGTGTTTCCAGATCTCTGGGAAGGTCGCGGTCTCGAGGGAGAGATTGATGATGTTGCGCAGGTGGGGTGCAATGGAGCTGCTTGCTCTGTTGAAGACGTGGTGCGAGAATGGGTCTGACGGAGAGCCGGAGTGGATTGTGCGCATGGTCTTGATGGTGTCATCAATGCTCACGCTGGCCCAGGCTAGCAGGGGGTAATGATCGATGGTGTGCGGAGGGTCTGTTGTGTTGCTGTCTGTTGGGGCTGTCTGGATGTTGAAGCTGTTGTGGATGTCTGCTATCTTGCGGTGGAAGAAGGTGGAGAGGGAGTCGAACAGGGCTTGCGACGGCGGGATGTCATTGGTGTTGGAGCTGGGGTTGGAGAGGTGCTTCACGATGTTGAAGAGCTCCTTTCTATTGTGTGCGTTGTTGTCGAGGCGTTCCCTCTCCGCAAACATATAAATCAGCCCCATCATTTTTACTTCAGAATTTACCACAGTGCCCAGCAGCAGCAAAAACATCCCACATTGTGTTAAGCAACCCCAACACGTCCCTCCTTCCCTGTTCCTCTGTAAGGCTGTGGTTAATAAAAGCCTCATGGGGTTCTGCAACCTCTCCTTGTAAGACACTCCTCAGCCCCTTTAGTTCCCTGGGGTTTCGTCTGTCACACTTTCAGCTCGACCCTGGGTATCTGTGGCTCTAAGCAGCAAGACTTATGCAAAGAAACAAGTGTAAAACACTTAAACAGCACCAAAGCAACTGAAGAAGAAATCCACAAGACACCAAAGAAATCCAACACCAATTATAACAAATAGACGGTATTTGTATGTATTTTTAGGTGCCACAATAAAAAAGAACCATTGGAGGGTTTCAGAGATAAAGACTTTACAAGGTATTGTAAATCGGGCTATTTCACTCAATTGCGAACAAGCACTGGCAAATTCAACACATTTGACACTTAGAAACCTTTTCAACAAAACGTTTGGGCTAGTTGGGATGTGCTCATTAGAGTCCTTTTAGACGGCCTACTCCAGTTGGGAGCCAGTCAGGGGGACTGGTCAGGTCCTCAGAAACAGATACCCTAACAGGTGAAACTTTCTTCAATCAGTTCCAGGGACAGTTCATCTTTGTACTTATTTCCAATAGAAGTGGTTCCGATGCAAGGGATGAAGGATGCTGAAGATGCTCCAAGGATGCTATGGATGCGATGTGGTCAACGTGGGTCTTGCTGTGACAACTTCTTGGTCCACGAAGGGGGCGAGACGGGCCTGGAGCCGCCTCGAGAAGACCTGGAGGAACTCCAAATCCACAGAAGCCCACAACAACCTCAAAGCCGCCACCACCGCCCACCACCAGCTCATCAGAAACACAAGGAAAACTGCAGATGAAGACAGAATCTACACATACCCACACAACAGCAAAGAACTCTTCAACATCATCAAGGAGTTCACCCAACCCACCAGCGAGTCGACTGACATCCCCCTCACAAGACCTCTGCAACAAATTCAGCACCTTCTTCCACTGCAAAATCAAGAACATCTACAACAACTTTGACGAAGACAACCAACACACCAAACCCCCACCAGCCACCCGACACCCTGAAGCCACCAATTGACAGCTGGACAGCTCTCACCACCGAAGACACACTAAAGACGATGAAGAAGTCAATCCACTCTGGGGCCCCCACGGACCCTTGCCCCACCACATCTTCAACAGAGCCGCCGACACCATCGCACCCATGCTTCGCCACATCATCAACATCTCCCTGGCAAACGCCTCCTTCCCCGACAACAAGAAACACGCTGAGATCAATCCCTTCCTGAAGATGCCCTCGGCTGACCCCACCGACCTAAAAAACTACAGACCCATCTCCTTGCTCCCGTTCCCAGCGAAAATCATTGAGAAAGCCATCAACAGCCAAACCGCCACCTTCATTGAAGAGCACAACATCCTCGACCCGTCACAATCCGGCTTCACAAAAAAACACAGCACAGAAACCGCCCTCCTCGCCGCAAAAGACGACATCCGCTCCCTACTGGACAAAGGAGAAACAGTAGCCCTCATGCTCCTCAACCTTTCAGCTGCCTTCGACACGGTAGCCCACCGCACCCTAATATGCAGACTCCACGAAGCAGGTATCTGGGACAAGGTACTCGACTGGATCTACTCTTTCCTCTCCGGCAGAATGCAGCGGTTCAGACACCCCCCTTTCCTCTTGGACCCTACACTAACCACCTGCGGAGTCCCCCAGGGGTCCTCCTTCAGCCCAATGCTCTTGAACATCTACATGGCTCCTCTTGCCCCCATTGTCAGAACCTACGGACTAAACATTGTTTCATACGCAGATGACACCCAACTCATCCTCTCACTATCCAATTGAGCCAACGCAGCAAAACACAACTTCCAAGAAGGCATGGAAGCTGTTGCCAAATGGATGAAAAGCAGCTGCCTACAACTCAACAAAAACAAAATAGAAGTACTCATCATGGGCCCACACCCGGATGCCTGGAACGACACCTGGTGGCCCCCCGTCCTCGGTAGCCCACCCACCCCCACGGAACACACACGCAACCTTGAAATCATCCTAGACTCCGAGCTCAAAATGGCCCGCCAGATCAACTCTGTCATATCCTCCTGCTTCCACATCCTCCGCCTCCTACGTAAGACCTTCAAATAGATCCCCCTTGAGCACAGAAAAACCGTCACTCACGCCCTCATCACCAGCAGACTGCACTACGGCAATGCACTCTACGCCGGAATAAACAAAAACCTCACGCGCAAGCTACAAAACAGCCAGAACACCGCCGCAAGACTGGTCCCCAACCTACCATGACACTGCCACATCTCCCAATACCTGTGCACACTCCACTGGCTTCCCATCGAGGCTAGAATCACCTTCAATATCCTCCCCCATGCACACAAAGCCCTCCACAACACCGAACCAGCATACCTCAACAGCCGAATCAACTTCCACGGACCCCAAAGAACCCTATGATCATTTCAGCTCTCCTATGCCGTGGTTCCCCGTGCCAGAAAGACCAGATCAGGAGACTGATACTTCTCCTTTCTCATGGCCAGAACATGGAACTCCCTACCGCTCCACCTCAGGCAGACAACATCACTCCCCATCTTCACAAGGAACCTCAAAACCTGGATTTTTGACAGACTCCCTCCTTGATGGACTGGAGCCTGCACCTCCCCTCCTCCCCAGCACCTTGAGACCCTTACGGGTGAGTAGTCACGATTAACAAACCTGTGTTTGATTGATTGATTGGTCACAGGGGTGTCGTCTCTCAAAATCCTGTCAATGCTGGCAGAAGTGCAGTCACAACTGGACTACCTGTCGCCCAGTAATGTGGTTATGGGCCAATCCTTCCTGGGTCCATAAATCATGTTATGTTATACTATTTTATAAAGCGCACAGCTGCCCCGGCAAAGGGTCGTCCCAGCGCTAATAGCAGAAATTAGGAGGCTACTAACAAAAGCAGGGCCTATAGTGGAGAGAAGAGGTGCGTTTTAATAGCCTTACGGAATGCCAGGTAGTTATTAATGCTGCGGATATGTATAGGAAGAGAATTCCAGAGGTTGGCTGCCAGTGTGCGGAAGTAGCGCCCACCAGCATGCACCCTCCTTACCCGGGGAACAGAGTCCATCCTCTGGGTGTCACCGCTGCACTCTGAAGACACTCCCAGGCTCAGCAAACTCGGTTGCAACTTTGTGCATTGCGTCATGGCCCCCTGTAATGCATGATGGAGGCTGGTTGAAGATTTTGGGCTGCCAACTTTCCCCAGCAGGCTTCTCAGCTGTTGTGTTTCGGTGCTGTGGACAGGAGGACAGCTTACATACCCATGGAGTCTCTTGGCTTTAGCTGGGCTTTGGAGACGGCTTCTCCTCAAGCTGAACACAGCAGGCTCAGTCTCTCTTCCTTGCTAGCCACCAGGTACAGCAGGTGCAGTCCACGCAGTGCAGTCTCTCTTTGCTGGTTCCCTAAGTGCAGCAGGGCAGTTCTCCTTCCAATCCAGTCGAGATCTGAGTTCAGGGTGCCAGAGATGCCCTACTTATGCTCAAAAAATGCCCTCAGAGCAGGAAGTGATTGGTAGGCAATGGGCTACTAGGTTCTCTCCCACCTGATGACCACTTCCTGCAAAGTGTGTCATCTGGGCATCCCAGGATGCACCATTCTGCCCACTATCAATATGGCAGGACACTTCTACCCGTGGGTGGAGGTCTCTAGCCCAACCCAAAGGGTTGCCTTGGGGGCTACGCGCTCCTAGAAAACCAGTTTGAAAGCTGATTTCCCCTCTCCTGTCCGATGTTACCTATTTGCCCTTCAAAGGTGACTTCTCCTTTCAAGCTCGCCTTTTGGACCAACACTTGTGTGGTTTCCTCCAGGAGGGAGAGGACACCTCCTTCTAGAGCAGGCACTGATTGTATCCTTCCCTTGGAGTCGTTAGTGCATCTACTCAGGAGGGCAGAACGCTGGTCAGGCTACAGGAACTGCAGCTTCTTAATTTCGATCTGAGATTCGAGTTGGGCTTAACGTGGAGAGTTCTTTAATACCTTGGATGGCCCACTTTGGTCACACTTTTCAAGAGTTCACGCAGTTGAGAGGTCACCACTCGCTAAGTGGGTGACCAATGTTTTCCAGAGTAAAAATGACAGTCCTGCGTTTTCACTGTCAAGACACATGAAGTTACAAGTTCTGCCCACGGACTATGTTGCACCCTGACATTGGAATTAATAGGCCTGCCTTGGGGTGACTACACAAATATCAGGGTGAAGTCTGGCTTTGCCATTGCTTTAAATAGCAAAGTCGGGCCAGCAGGTAAACTGCACTTCCAGCCTGCAGAGGCTCCGGGCAGAGCTCCGGAGCCTCTGCCCGGACAACAGGTTCATTGCGGGCCCAGCAACATCGCGCAAGTGCATATGGTCCTGGCCCCCGGCTGAGCTCCATGCTGAGTTGTTTGCTAAAATCAGGTGTACAGCTCGAGAGGAACACCTCTTGCACATATAAGCACCATAGCTTGTGCTTTACACACAGGGCACTGACAAACTCATACTAACCCCTGTAACACCCTAGACATACAAGGTCCTGACGAAAGCCAGTAGAAGAAAAAGCCTGGCTGAAACTAGTTGACCGCACAGGACGTCGGAGGCCATAAGCCTACCGTGCACGTCCAATAGCCTTTGTTTTTATTGACTGACTGGAGCCCACCATTAAAACAGTCTTTGGGACACCCAGGACAGTATTTTAAACCTCACTCAGAGCACACTCACATCACCCTCCCAAACCAAAAAAACCCGCTCCGCAGTAATCTCGGGTTGAAGCACACCTGAGGTACACTCGGTACCTCGGGTGGGGCCCGATGAAGAAGCATGCCACCAACTAGGTTGGTGGGTGAGGGCCTTCATAAAACCTAATGGTTTTCCTCCACCCGCAGACATACATACAATTTAAACTAGAGCTAGTTCTCATTGATTACTAACACATAAACTGGGGAAACGGACTAGCCTCTCTAGTTCTCCTCTCTCTCTTTTTGATTACAACAAATTTTATATAGTGGCCCAGTCCTTTGGCGGCCAGCTTCAAAGGCACTGCCGACTTGTGTGTAAATATGTTGACTGTCATTGGGCACATCACCAGTGGCATTTTGGGTTTGGCATAGGCGAAAGTGCAATCCACACACCCACTTCCACTGACACTGTGTGTCTGATGCTCTAAGGTGCAGAAGCCCTCATGCTCACCTGGAAGGCCGCTGCACTGTATTTATTACCATCCCTTGAACAAACAGCTGAACTTCTGAAAAAGAGCTGCATTTATGGATTTGACTTCGCCATCTGGGGCACGAAGGTTTGTGGTTACCAGCAGGCCACCATCCTCACCATCATGTGGTCACCATAGCCAATGCATATGCAGGTGTCTGACACAAAAGTTGAAAAAAAGCAGTATCCATACAGGAACACCATTAATGAGGCTGATATGTAGAAAGGGGGTCCACATACACTTGCTGCATTCCTACAGGTGGGAACTCTTGGAGAAGGCAATATCCATGTCCAGAGAGTTAGATGTAAGGCCACATTAGGGTAGCAGTTTGTTGAAAAATAAGTCCATGAAGAATACTGTTTACGATGTATAAAAATGCTGCCCTAGGCTATGGATGAACAGAAGCAGAAAATAATGTTTTTTTTTATCTTTCTCTGTGAATATACAACAGACAATAGTAGCAAATTCCTATGTGGTAATAAAGAGTTTGAGTGAATTATGGTCTTCACTAGAGATCATTTTTGTATTTTTAAGATCTCTGGTCATGAAGAAGGCTAGTTGAAAGAAAAGTACAAAGCTGAAGCACATCATCAACAAAACTTATAGAATCATGATTATTTCCCATATTAAATGTTGAATGCATAATGATGATGCATGCTAACAGAATACATGTAAGTGACTTGTGATATGACTAATGAAGACAGAGTCATTCAGAATTAAAAAGAAAGGTGTTTAGGTATACAAATGTATTACAAGGATTTGTAATATTTAGGATTTTAGAAACATTTTGAAATAATAGAAATTTATTTCAGATAGGAATACCTCAGAGAAAAATTAGTTTTGTGACATTGAGGATTTAAATTGAGGTCATTTTTATTATTCAGCCTGGAATCTGCATATTCAAAAGGGAGCTAATGTGCAGAATTCCTATTTTCTGCTCCCTTCCCTCTCCACAAACAAGGTGCCACCCCCATTTGAACATATGGAATTTGCTGCACAGTAAGCATCTACAGACTTATTTTCTGAGCTATACACCCAACCCTGAGGTCAAGCAGTGCAAACCTGATCACTGAGGTCAGATCCAACGTCATGTCCCATGGTCCATCCAGAAGAGAGCAGCCCAGCTCTGGAGTAACCTGCTCCCGGATCTAAGTTACCAGCCAAATCTGGTGCCTTCAAGAAGCAACTGAAGCCAAGTCTCTTCAAAGACGCCTTTCCTTCCCCTCATGACATCTCCCGGACCACCCTGTTCCAAAAATGGACTCCATTGAGTGCAGCCTGATATCCGCAGATGCGTGGAACTCAATGTAGACATAAGCTCCTTCTGCCCTCCCGGTCGCAGTTTCCTAGAAGGGCCAGGTTATCTGTGGGAGTCTCCAAACTTATAATTAAATGAATAGTAATGTATGTAGAGGTTTGAACATGGTGGTGTAAACCTTACTAGGAAGCAGCAGAGCAGATACTTGGGCACCGTACCAGGGTTTCGGCCACTTGTCTGAGCTCGAGTGCAAGGAAAGTCAGACCCTAGGAAGACATTATTCCTGTGGAGTACTTTCTTCCATCGTTACAAGTACTTTTTCTTTATGTTTGTTGCAATCTGTGACGGTGCTGTAAGGCCGCCGAGGGCAGTAGTGTGTATATTTTGCCAGGGACAAACCAGGTCTTCACAATCAAGCTCAAAGCCCACCTGTGTCCAGGGGATGGTTGTTTTAGGTGGGTATATTCATTGTGTTACAGCTGACCTAGGCAGTCATCTATTTATTGCTTCATATGACCCCATTTATCACAGAACATATGTATATAGGGTGCACCTTTCTATATCAGCATCGCCCCCCATTTTGGACTGACCAAGGCACGGCCCCTTCCGAGACAGTCAACAGTACTTTATTTATTTATTTGTAGCGGAGAGCACCGGCTGTGCTTGACTCTCACTTTGTATCGTTGACAATAGTGAACAGAGCAGTTCTAGGTATAGCTTTGTTAAGAGGTGGTTCTGACACACTGGACCACCCGGATTTTTCACTTTTTGAGCACCTAATTGTTGAGCTTTTACTGTGGGAGAGCCTCATAAGTTGGGACTCACCCACAGTGAACTCATGACTAAAAAGTTCGGGGGGTCACTCACCTACTGTACTCCCGCCCCGGTCCGCCGCGTCCATTCTGGGCGTTTGATGCGGAGGGTGAGGAGGAGCCCAGCACTTCCGGGCACATGGCAGTCAGGTCAGCGCTCTAGCTGCCCCTCCCTTCGCCCTACCTCCTATATATGTGTGTGGGACAGCGTCCGCACAGCGGACGCATGCAGCGGGCGTGACGGAGGCGCGCCGAAGTTAAGCCCGTCTGCGCCCGTCCGCGGCCGGATGGGGCCCGGGGCCACGACCCCTGTGCAAAGGAGGCGGACCCACACACACTCTGGGAGACATAAACTGTTAAATTTTCGTCCACCCAGTGCGGGACCATGCTGGCACTCTATGGTGGCACTAACACTCGGAGACTGCTCACTGTGTCCCTTTAAAGGCAGGAGGGAACCGGCTAGGGGAGAACTCTGACCCGGACATAATAGAAGCTATCCCGCCAAGCTACTCCTTGGCCAGATTAGATAGGAGCGGGGAGAGGGGGGAGGAATGCCATTGCTATTAAGGCTCTGCTTGAATGCACTTTAGAGCCCCTAAAAATAGATAGCTGCGAAGCCGGATATTTTACTCTGAAACTAGGACCTCAACATTCTGTGTCGGGGATCCTTGTATACAGACCCCCAGGAGGGCTTAAAGATTTTAAGACAAGTCTAGTGGAGGGTATTGCTCATTTAGCTATAAGGAAGAGCAGACTTATGGTGTTAGGAGACCTCAACATCCACCTTGATAATGAGCAAGTCAAGGAGGCCACAGACTTAAGGCAAGAATTGCAGGCATTACAACTAGAACTGAAAAACACTACTCCGACCCATAAGCATGGCCACTTATTAGATCCAGTGTTTGGAAGTTGGGACGGAGTAAGGGTGGATACTCCGCTTCCTGTACCTTGGTTGGATCACTACTTAGACCCCTTTAAAATACACATTCCAGCTACTGACACACATAGAGGGGAGAATAAGAGCTACCCCCGTCGCAAATGGAAGCACTTTTCACAAGAAACTTTCAATAAATTACTACAGAAAGGGGGTCCGCCAGAAGGCGCTGACTGCGAAAGCGCAAATGTTAATCTAGAGAAGCGCATTCTTAGTGCCCTCGATGTGACGGCCCCGATGTGTATATCTAAGTCAGGCAGCAGAGGTAAAAAGTCAGCTCCATGGTTTACACCTGATCTGCAGGCGGCATAATCGGACTGCAAAAGATTGGAGCGCAGATGGCGGGTGGACTTTTGCCCTCAGATGAAGGCAACCTGCAAGGAGGCACAGAGAAAGTACCAAATTATGTTGCGAGGAACGAAAACCACCCACTATAAAAATCGAATTGGGGAGGCAGAAAACTCCTCGAAAGAACTTTTTAAGATCTTTAAGGAGATCTCTGTGGTAGCAAACTCTAATGCCCCAGAAAATGATTCGGTGGCAGGGTGTAACAGAGTAGCTGAATACTTTGCAGGAAAGGTCAGGGATATTTTGCAACCTTTTCTAATACCATTGAAGCTGGACTAAGCTGTGAGGAAGGTACGGGGGCGAGTAATGCGGAAAATAGTCTGAAGTATTTTTCGGTTCCTCCCCCGGCGGTGCTTCGTAGCATCTGTCAGGGGATTAAGTCTGGCTCCCCTCGGGACCCGACACCCCCTAGGGTGATGGGAGAGAGCCTCCTGGTTCTGGAGCCTTACATCAGGCATGTACTTCAGATCTCGTTTGGCTCCGAAACGCTTCCAGAAGACTGGAAGAAAGCGGTAGTTCTTCCTATAAAGAAGAAACCCAATGCGAGCCATGAAGTACTTGAGAATTTGAGGCCAATCTCCCTTCTACCATACCTAGCCAAAGTGGCTGAGAAAGTGGCAAACACTCAACTGATGGCACATTTAGAGAAGCACAGCATCCTGCATTCCTCTCAACCAGGCTTTCGGTCGGGTTCCTCGACTGAGACAGTCCTTTTGAGAGCGACTGAGACCCTGAGACGAGGGGCGAATGCCGGACACACCATGGCACTAGTGATGTTGGACCTCAGTGCGGCGTTTGACACTGTAGCTCATGCCATCTTGCTGCAGTGTCTAAACAAAGCGGGTGTCACAGATTCCGCGCTGGGGTGGCTGAAATCGTTCCTCACAGGCCGAAGCTTTCAGGTTCAACGAGGCTCTTTTAGATCATCAGTGACGGTTTTAGAACAGGGGGTGCCGCAGGGCTCTGCCCTGAGTCCAACTTTATTTAACCTATACATGGCCCCCCTGGCCGAAGTGGTGCAAGCGTATGGAGTGGAGTTAGTCTCCTACGCTGATGACACCCAACTGCTGATCTCTCTGTCCCAAGCACCTTCAACGGCTGCATCCAATTTCAAGGCCTGTATGCAGGCTCTCTAATAAAAGAGAGAGGGACCCCGAAGCCAAAGGGATAGGGTTCCGTAATCGACAGTAAGTCAAAGTGTAATTCCCTTTGGGCGAATTAACATAGAACAACTAGTTCTTACAGACCAAACAAATAAAATTACACCATATCAGGACACATGAACAAACAGGAAGCAATGTAAACAATATTAAAAACAAGTAGAACTGGTCTGGCGTGACGTAAATCTCAACCAATGCTCACTCTGGGAAATTGAGGGTGAGCATTGGTTGAGATTTACGTCACGCTTAGCGTACCTACTTGTATTCGTATTAGCAACCAGCATAGTAACAGCAGACCAGTTCTACTTGAGGTACAGGAAATATGTTATTTCAGAAATCTACCTGTGGCCTCATAGTGTCGCATGTATCTGTCTGAAATACTTTGAGAATTCCACTAATATGTATATATACAGTCACAAATTCTGTATGGGTCTACTACACTTGAATTATATATTATGTCCTCAGAAGGCCAGACATTGCAGAAGTCTTTGGTTTGTTAGAATTATATTTATCTGCATGATAGAGCGATCGGTATCTGTTTCAAACAGTCATTGAGACTAGTCTATATATGTCTTTTAAAAGGTCTCGCGCTCTGAATATTATTCAAGAGCTATTTCTAACTCCACAGCTCGCCTATTAACATCTTCCTAGATAGAGAGTGGTTTATATCTTTTACTACAAAACCAGTTGCTAACTTTCGCTCGTTTTCCTGTATAGGACTATATTTTAAACAGTCAAAGTGAGAAGATATCTCGCTGGACGAATATCTTTTCTGAGTGGAAAGGAGGCTGAGTACCCCTTATTATAATCCTAACGGTTTTATGATTGAGGTAGGTGATATATCAAATGTATCATGTTATCCGCCTCTCTTGTCTATAATGGATTTAGCTGTACTTAGTGCATGCACCAAAAGGACTTAAGTAGTTAGTGCATTTGAATTGAGAACTGGCAGGGCACTATAATGTCCCATGATGATTTAAGAGTAACATGTACAAGCTATAGACGTTACTGTCTATTAACGATAAACATTGGAATGTTCAGCGTAAAAATATTGTCTATGATGTCAGTGTCCTTTATTCAAGCATATTGAGGCAATGTGTATGACTTATATGTGGTATGTTGTTTGAGTAATGTTTGTCTTGTTTAACATGGAAGCAGTGTTGACACAATTTGTTAGTGCTGTATAAATCTTTACACACTATATTTTTAAGAAGAACTGTATTATGTTGCTATGAGTATTATCTGTAACTAAGAATGGTTCTGTTTTAAATTTTAGAATTATTGGGAAACTGTTATCTCAACTGTCCTGATGAAGGTGGTCTAATTTCTCATTCACCACCGAAACGCGTCGATGCACAAGGAGTAATACTTGGTTAAGAAATAGAGGAAAATTCTGTATCATTGTGTGAATTTAGTCCTCAACCTGTACCTCCTTTTTTATTGGAATGTCTGATTGATTTATTGCATATAAGTTCCGTCCTGTATGTTTCCCATTTTTTAACAAATATAGTGTATATGAATAAATTGTTTAGATTTACTTTTACTAGAGTGTTTTCACTTGTTTTTAATATTGTTTACATTGCTTCCTGTTTGTTCATGTGTCCTGATATGGTGTCATTTTATTTGTTTGGTCTGTAAGAACTAGTTTTTCTATGTTAATTCGCCCAAAGGGAATTACACTTTGACTTACTGTATGCAGGCTCTGGCAGTATGGATGAACTCGCATTGTCTGAAGCTCAACGGCTCCAAGACGGATGTAATGGTGATTGGTTGGACCAACCTGAGCTGGGCAGCGGATTGGTGGCCATCATGCCTGGGTCCAAAGCCCGTTCCCTGTAAGGTTGCTAAGAACCTGGGGATATGGGTTGATCCCACTCTATCCTACGAAGGCCCCATTCGTCGCCTAGTGGGAAAGTGTTTTGGGGTGTTAAAAACACTCAATCACACCTTAGACTTACTTCCTCTGGATGCTAGACGCACCTTGACTCAAGCATTGGTGACGTCCCGTATGGATTACGGAAATGTCTTGTTTTTAGGCACCACAGAAAAAAGCATGTGGCGCCTGCAAGTCCTTCAAAATACGACCGCTCGTCTGGTCCTGAGACTTCCAAAAGAGTGCTAAATGCAGATTTTCAAGAGTGTTTCACAGCCTGATACACCGCAGTTCAATGATGGAGTGAGTCGGAAGTTATTTTCGGGGCAGTCGCCTTTGACTTGGCTGTATGCTGCGCTGCACCTTGCCACTACTGCTTCTATTAGAGAATTCATCCGTGCTTTTTGAAGTCTGCCCCGAAAATAACTTCCGACTTGCGGCACGATTAGATGTAACACAACTCCGCGTCCCTAAAAGACTATATCTCCCAACCTGAAGTCCAATTTAAACTCACTCCATCATTGAACTGCGGAGTATCAGGCTCTTGAAAATCTGCATTTAACACCGAGGAGTTATAAGACACGTCTAATAGGAGCTGCCCGTAACTTGATACAACACTGTGGCCTTCCTGCAACTACCCTAGACCGGCGGCGTTAGGAATTGAGATTACAATCTTTCTATACAGATTCCAATTGACATCAGTCCTGAAGATGGTTTCTGCAATTATTTTTTAGGAAACCGAAACGTCGACCTTTCATCTTATCCCTGTCTTGTTTTATTCAATTTGATTTGGGATAGGTGTTCTTAGGTTCTGTTGAGTCACTTATTAATTTATTTATGTGTGTACCCACAGGCCTGAGTATTTTTATATGTTTACTCATCTGTATATGAAACGACTTATCCAAATGGCTCTTTGATAAAACTATATTTTTCTAATACACCTTGTGTTGTGGTTTATATGTTGTGTATATGTTTTGACCTATTATAGGTTTTATATCTAATCAGAATATCACTTTGCTCAACTAATTGCTGATAAGGATTATTAATTTATCCTTTAAATTTTTTTTGAATTATCAAATATTTTCAAAATAAATTCCCTTGAAGGCATCTTTACCTTTCCAATTTAACTACCCAAGCCCTCAAGGGTATTTTGGGTTGCTCACTTTTTGTTAATTATTTTAAATGCTGGTTGATATAATGGGGAGGGACGCCACTGGGATGGTGCCAGTGCACAGGTCCCTCGCTCCAGGTTATGTTCAACTAACTGCATTGGGGGCAAGATGATGTGCATACATGGAAGTGGTGGTACTAGACCCCACCCCCCCTGCGGAAGGGGTGGAGATGTTATGCAATGTCACAAAGTCATTCCAACAGCTTATGTATATTTGTAAATTGTTGCATTGTATTGAGTAGTGTCTTTGTTTAATAAATGTACTCTTACTTATATAAAGCAAAGTACAGACTAGACAATCAATTACTGAGTGTTATTACTGCGCACCTGTAATGGCGATTACTAGCCCACACCACCTCCCTTGAGTAAGCGTCAGACTGCTTTGCAACGCTACCCTCTGAGAGTCAGGCACTACAATTGGGTGTTTGGGTCCCAATGAAGGACAAATGTGACATGTTATTTGTGAATTTTTTTATGGAAACAAGTGGGACCCAAAAGGTAGCTAAGGACCAAGGGTATAAGTCATTTGAAGAAAACAAAGGTCCTAAGCAAATTTTGATGGGAGCAGGCATTGTGAATGCCTTGGGAACTGTAAGGCTTACCTCAAATTCAGAGGGTACGCAGTGCTAGGGGTAGCGTATTGGGGTCAAGAAGCAGCTCGGTATCGGTGCTTCTTGACCCCAATACGCTATTACTTTGGTAGGTCCTCTGGCATCAGCTCTATTGGCGACTAGTACATGAATTGTTCTTTATGGGCTAACTTACCCCCCCTTTTTTGCCCCAACAGCGCAAGCCTCCAAACAGTAAATTGAGACTCATTGCCCGAGCGCTCCTAATGGGTTGCTGCTCCGCATGCTACCCCTAGAACAATGTGGTTTACAATGTGCTATTACTTTATGTTCCAGGTAGATTGCACGGTTCGATTCACCTGTGCACATGCCCACTAAGAGGTGCAACACCAATTGGCTCACTGCGGTTCCGAGTACTGTAAATGTGTACAAACCATTTAAAATGCTGACTTCTCAAATCCTGGCTTTCCTAAAAACTTTATTGTCCTTTTTCCTTCCCTGTTCTTTCTCTAAACAGGCGTATTATTTATACCAGGCAATATAATCTTGTTTTTAGTCCTGATGATGATCCTTTCTAATCAGAGCAATGGATCGAAACGTCGACTCTTTTAAGTGTACATACATGTAACCACTGTGTATCATTGTGTATGCTCTACTCTGGAGAACACTACCTACACTGATTTAAAAAGTGTCCAGGTTGCTCACTTTCTTTGCCTGTGAAAATTCTCTCTTTGTATTTCCTTTTTTCTAGCACTGTGTTTCTTTCACTAGTACGGTACAGGACTGTGCCCTACTTTAAGTAACTGCTGTCTCTGTATTCAATTATATTGTGTGATTCCAATTAAAATAAATTCCTGGTCCGGCTGGACAGGAAAAATATATAGTAACCTATTGTGTTCTATATTACATTTGTTTTACATCCCTAAATTTGCTTAGGACCTTTGTTTTCTTCAAATGTTATTTGTGAAGGCCTCACAGATACTGCCTCGTTTTCCAACAAGCTTCAACTACAATGTGGTGCCCAGAGCAAACTAATGGAGAAACCTGTGGTTTCTATGGGGCTGATTCACAGAACTAACTTAAGACAACGTCCTAAACTTACTACTTTTGGTATTCACAGAAGTTAGGATTTTGTCTTAAGTTTGTCTTAAGACAAACTTAAGACAGACTTAAGACAGACTTAAGACAAAATCCTAACTTAAGTCTGTCTTAAGTCTGTCTTAAGGTTGTATTAAGACAACATCCTAACTTCTGTGAATACCAAAAGTAGTAGGTTTAGGATTTTGTCTTAAGTTAGTTCTGTGAATCGGGGCTTCTATCTGGAAAACACGTTTGTTATATAACGCAATCCCTCACTCACCCAGGTGTGGCATGCTTCAGCAAAGGGCCCCTCTTCACACTGGTAGATTGGCCACCAGTGTGGGTTCTTCAGTGGATGACCAGGGAAGCTCTTGGGGTCTTGTATGTTAGACTGGGGCCACAATAAACTGGTGTGAATGAGCCAACAGATGCGTGCAGAGAGGGGTATTGATAAAACTACCCCATGGTGGGTCATACATTTTATCGGGTGCTTAGTGGGTAGGGTTAAAAATATAGGGCGTTATTCAGCCCTTGCACAGTGCTTCATATCTGGCCCACCCAATTTTCAGTTCCTTATGTGGGGCCCCTTTGTGGCTTTGGCTATTGGCGGGGGTTTTCCTTTGCATGTTGACTGAGGGGTCACCATCTTGAGTTGCATCATCGCTGATGCCCAAGATCAACTTACCTTTTGGAAGCTTCTGGCTAAGTGTTTTTTGGAGTTACAGAGGAAAATGGGTCTACATGGGGCCCATTGATCTGGGGCTTGTTTCTTGTGGAGGAAAAATGTCACTTCTTTTCTGTGTAGCAGGCGTGAGGTGGTGTGACGCCTCCACTAGGGGGGCTGTACCATCCGCTCCATCTGTATGACCCAATTCAATTGGTGGGAGGTTGGGGTGGGGTTCCCTGGCAGCTCCTGATGTGACAGAACAGCTGGAATGCCATGGCTAAATTTACTTTACCAAGGGTTCAACTACTGAATGCAGCCAAAATCACTGGGTGAAACTTGGAAACTGAGGAAAATAACTGACTGAAACGGGGGGACAAGTGAATATTAACAGGGAAACCAGACTCAGAATTACCATAGCTCCTGGTAATTCACCATTTCCAAGGGTACCCAATACAGTCCCAACTGTAATCCTCTTACAACATACCGGTAACCTCTGTATGTGTAACCATGTCAGGGGAGTACCGGGACAGATCACCAGGCCATCAGGAATGAGGGAATCAGTCACAGAATAATGGACTTGTGTGCACACTAAGGGGTATATTCACAAGAACGTGTGATAACTACCGCAAGAGTAGCGTAACACAACTTTCAACATCGCAGCCTATCGTGGAAAAATAACCCTGTGTCAACGTGGAATTCACAATGCGGCGGTAGCATGCGATAGTCTGCCGAAACCGTGGACAATGTCCGCAAAACAACCACCTTGATGGAGACAAAAATACAAACCACAACACCAAAAAACCTGCGATGGGCTAAAGCACGATGAGGAAATCAGCAATAAGCAGCGCCAGGCCTACAACACACACCTGGCAGGTGGGAAAAATCACCATAAAAGTAGAAAAAACACCCAAACACAAACTGACCAACGCCCAAGCACCCTGGAGGCAGCCAGAGCAGGCGCAGAGGACGAGCGCAACCCCACAAGCCCTCCGGATGACCAGCCCGGGACCTCAGGAACAGGGAAGGGCAAGGACAAGAAGAAGAAGAAGATGAAGTTAAGTACACAGGTGAACAGGATCATAGTCACGGAGGTGATGGAACACCGTCCACAACTTTTCATCACCTGTAACATGTCATTGGGCACCAAAAATGGAATATGGTGGGACATCGTGGACAAGGTGAATGTTGTCAGAGAGCACAAGATGTCAATGGACGAGGCCAAGAGGCGATGGACTGATATCAAGCGGAAGACCGAGGAGAAACTCTCCGCCAACTAGAAGGCAGCAACACAGACTGGAGGTGGGGGCCCAGTGCCACAGCTCGAGCTGGATGACATGGAGGAGCTGGTATCAACAGTCATCAGTGTGGAGACTATGGCTGGAGTCGGGGATCGGACACTGCTCGATAGGACACAACACAGCCGTAACAGGGTGAGTGACCACCAGGTACTGGGGGGATGGGTGGAGATGGCCACAATGGCACACATGCACAACCAAGCAGAGCACAGTGCCCACCCACAATGACTCTGGGTCCTCGCCCAGATCTATAGACTGTCACAATGTGCAATTCCATGCTGTCTGAATGTCAACATGTATTGTGCAGCTACATACATGTGGGTACATTGTAATACACCATCTCCCCTTCACATCGCAGGGGCACCGTCAACACCTCCTGCAGAGCAGTCCCAGCCACTCTTCACTGATGACGAGGAGGACAACGCCAGCATCAACACCCAAACCATCCAAGACATCATTGACCTCATCCGCCACTCACCTCCAGGATAAGGGCAGCCCAGCTACATCGAGGAGACCCCACCCACTACCCAAAGCTCCCAGCAGGAGGCACCCACAGCCCGGCACTCCCCCAATACCTCAAGGAACAACACATGGCCTTCCAACGCTGTGTGCTGGAGTGCCAGAGGGAGACAGCAGAGCAGGTGCAGTTGGGCTTCGGTATCATGGCAACCAAGCTTGATGCCATCCTTGGGTGTGTAGCCCCGTTCCATGGTCTCCAACGAGCCCTGACTGACATCACTGGAGTCATGACACGGAGCGATCCCAACCGTGAGCAGGCACACATGCGGAGGCTCATGGAGGACATGGTGCGGATGGTTGCGAAAAGGATGGCAGCCACCGCTGCCCATCAGCGGAATGTAGTTGGGATCTACCATGCCCTGCAGATTCTCATCATAGCGTTGCTGCCAAAAGGCGTGGCGATGATGAATGCTGCTGCCCCCACACCATCCACATCTCCGCCCCCTGGTGTGTCTCTGCCTCCCAGTGCGGAAGGCCCCTGATGTGTCAGTGGTACACAGTGCCACAGCTGGTACAGCAACATTCACATGTGGGGCAGAGCACTCATCCAGGGACGAGGACGTGGATGTTTCTGTGATCAGAAGGACTCAGTAGCATTCAAGTCCGCCATCTGGCCAGTTCCTGCTTAGTCCCGCACATGGCCTCATGACCTTCCACTGACCCACGATTCACTCAGATGCACTCACCTTGGTCAACGACTTAGACTGCCACATCCTGTTTGATGACCAATAGCACGGCGACCAGACTGCGGACTGTACCCGTCCTCTTCCGCTGTACTTGTCATCCCCGGATGGACTCTGGCTGGCCCTCCACGGGCCCATATTGTGTAGTGTGCTCGGCATTGCCTTGTACCACTCCAGCTGCAGAACTGCACTGGATGTGCAATAAACATCTAGTTATGCACTGCTGTGTCATGTCTTTCATCATTCATGTTTGTATGTGTGGATGAATGTAGGGACAGTGATTTCCCTTGCGTCAATGATGCTCATCCTGTGGGATGCCAGTCACAGTGTGCTACATATCAATTTGTGTAACGGGTCCCGTGGACACCACAACAGGGACATACGCATCAGCCACTTCCTTGTCCGGACATGGACTGAACCACGCCCAGTGCCCACGAGTCATTTATGCAAGCCCTGCGCTGTTCCGGCGTGCGGCAGGCCAGACCACTTCGCTAATGCTCCGAGGGGGGGGGCTCATTGCTACCGTCGCAGCCGTACTCGCTGGTGGTGTGCAGGTCACTGGTCTAGTTGTCAGAATGTCACAGGCACTCCCTGAGGGAAGGTGTGCAAGTACACCACACCCATCTGGCACATGCGTCACAGGCCATGTGACCCCTCAAATATAAGGGGCCGACGATGTCACATAACCCTCTGCAAGTGGTGACTGGATGACGGACCCCAGGCCTTGAGGCCAGCATGGGCCTACCACCAAGTGGCGCAGACTGGGGTTGAACAGGGTTTGTGGCACATGGTGCATTGCGGCCGGCACAGGAACCCCGCCACGGGACGCTGACTGGTGTTGAACAGGGTTTGTGGCCCACGGTGCATTGCGGCTGGCACGGGCACCCCACCACGGGACAGTGACTTTGGGTCACTGAGTCATTGGCACCTTAAGCTGCTGAGCCGGTGTGCAGCCTGCAATGATGCCCTGTCCAGGCGGTCCGTGATGAAAAGCAGCGAGACTCCCAAGACTTTCGTTGCCGCTTGGTGCAAACCACCTCTAATTCACTCTAAGATTAGTGATCAAAATAACGAGGCAGGCGCTGAAAGTTGGAAGGCGAAGAACAAGTTTATTGCTCTAGAGGAGAGTACATCACATCAGACACCGGGGCTATCGTCAGGAGGTTCTCTAACTGCATCTGGGTGGCATGGCCTTTTATACTATTTTCTGTCTGTTTATTACATGGTAAAACATTCCTGACATGACTTTATTGCATATTCAAACATCCTTGGAATCCCCGCCTTAAGCTAGTTCCCACACAGACCTTGCTGCAATCGTCCCCCTCCCAGATGTAACAGATGATCGCTATCTCGCAGCTGGACATTCCAACAGGATCTAAAAGTACATGGGATCGGTCAGATCTAAGGGTTTGGGTTATTGATTAAGTCAGGCTCCTTTGTTAGTGAAACAAGCCCTGCCATGTGTAGGCAATAAACAATGATGAGGAAATGACCGGTCTGGTATATGTTGCTGTACTCGTTGCTCAGAAAACAGGACTCATGCAAATAGTGAAAGAGTTACAAAAGGCTGAGATATTCCCATCAGACCACCCTTCTGGCGGAGTTTCATCATGTGGGATGTTTGTCAAACCATCCAGCCAACCGCCCAAACCATCGAATGATGGTGCGGATATGGATGTGGGATCAAAACTCTAGCCAGAATGTTACTCTAAAGTGGTGCTGAAGGTGTGTGGTGCAGTGCTGTGGTGAAAAAAACTTAAAATTAACGACTCAGACAAAAAATATGTTTAATGGAGATTGTCTAAGTGTCAAGGTATAAAAACACGCCGGGTAGCCAAAATATGTCGCTACACTATGGCGCTGTGCAGAAAGGTCAACATGTTTCAGCCTAATTGGAGGTTTCTCCGGCTTTCGTCAGGACCTTGATGTTAAGCTACTGCAGCATGAATAACGTGAATGTGTAGATAAATAACAAAATTATTCAAAAATTATTCCGAAATACTCAAATCTACCAGGAACTTGGAGCCCCAATGTTCTCAAGGAAGATGTGATTAATGTCTTTAATCCGCGCTTTGCGTGGGAGATGACCTCACCTCACCCAGCAACCGCTCGGGAATATGAGGCCCCGCTCTGTCCGTCGGTACCTCTCTCAGTCACACCTCCACTTCCTCTCGGATGACTGAGTCGTTACTTTTAAGTTTTTTTCACCACAGCACTGCACCACACACCTTCAGCACCACTTTAGAGTAACATTCTGGCTAGAGTTTTGATCCCACATCCATATCCGCACCATCATTCGATGGTTTGGGCGGTTGGCTGGATGGATTGACAAACATCCCACATGATGAAACTCCGCCAGAAGGGTGGTCTGATGGGAATATCTCAGCCTTTTGTAACTCTTTCACTATTTGCATGAGTCATGTTTTCTGAGCAACGAGTACAGCAACATATAGCAGACCGGTCATTTCCTCATTTTTGTGTAACTGTCTATGATATAGGGAAATGGAATGACGGGTCGTTAAAGATTTTCCCTTGACCCTCCTAAAAATGTTTCTTTTTTTGGCAATAAACAATGTCCACAGGGGTCGGTTAGTGCCTGGGACTGGGCTGAGTGGCCAGGTGCAGGGAAGGAGGTTATAAAAGGGGGCTTCCCTGTGCATGGAGGATGAAAGGACAAGTGGGTTTGGCGCGGGAAGTGACTCCGGGGCACTGTCATGCTGACATGGTTTTATGACCCCAGTATGTGTGCTCGGGCTTAATCAGAGCGTGGGGGATGATGGCGGGGTCAGGGTGACACACAGGTGACCAGCAGTGTATGAAATGGCCGTGATGTCCAAAATGGTTGCCGCTTACGCGCACGCAAAGGCCTATGTTACACAAGATGGCGCCGGCAATGTTCATATTTATCGTCTTATATTCAACATCCGGACTGCTCAGGATTTGTGTGCCCTGCTGGACCGCAGTGTAGGCCAGAGCAAATGGGCAGCGCGGGCCTACCGCCACGTGGCCTCCCTTCCGGGATCACAGAGTTAGCGACACCCATTCGGCTGAGCGGGTGTGCAGCCTGCTATGGTGCTGGGTGCCCTGGTATGTCCTATTATACAAAACATTGGTCCCTACATGTGGACAAGATAAATTGCAAACCAATAATCAAAACACCTAATAAGTGTAATGTCTTTTGTCCAGCCGGACAAGAAATTTTATTTTAGCGTTCTAGTCAGTAAAACAAAAATGCAAAGACACTAAAATAACAAGTAGGCATAGCCGTGACCCACAACATACAAGACAAAACAACAAAAGGAATGACCAAATGACCTCGGGCATTTCGGACCCTTTGTAATTATCTCTGATTGTTTTTTCCAGATATTACCACAATTGGATATCACTCCCTCAATAGGTCTTTGGACCCGGTTCCACCATGCACGCAGATATTACTGGTCTCATTACGTATCGCGCCGACTGTCCGTGCATGTTCTCACCCACCATTCGCGACCCAGAATAGGTCTGCGCCATTTCCAACACGCCATCCACCCCCAAAACACAGCCTCACTGCCTTTTCGTAATCACCGGTACTGCGCTCTCTTATCTCTCCGGCCAGTTCACAATCCAATCCAGTCGACATGCCCTAGCATACTATTGCCATATTATCGTGGTTAACTGACGCTCAGTGGATCTATTGGTTCCGCTTCACCTTGACTAGTTCACAAATCGGGCTCTCAACGCTCTATGGCTCTAGCTCACAAGCCACTTATCCACCTTATGTCGCCTTGACCTAATAGGGACTGCGCTGCGCTCTCCAAGTACATCCGACACTCACAAGATTACCAACTAACGCGGTTTTTTAATCCTTTTAATCCTTTTTGCCCTCACTGGCACCTTCACGGAAATACCACTGTTTTTAAAAAAAAACTTGTGAGGATGACATTTCTTGAATCAACATGCCTAACTTTATGCTTCATTTGTTCTTTTTCCCTCTTTTTATTTTTCCTTGTATTTCTTACTTGTTAAGTAATGCGGAAAGGCATAGTGAAAATAATGTTTGAAATAAGACAACAATGATTATTTCTTTGTCCTGATGATGATGCCCATAATTAAATAAGGCATCGAAACGTCGTCGACCTTTAAAACCCCTTATGCAATATGATATTGAAATATTGTAAAAATGCAATGTTTTGGTTATGAAAATTTGCGTCTGTAACACTGAATACAAGTACACCGACTTATTGTAGCTTTGCCCTTTTGGTCATTCCTTTCAATGTTTTGTCTTGTATGTTGTGGGTCACGGCTGTGCCTACTTGTTATTTTAGTGTCTTTGCATTTTTGTTTTACTGACTAGAACGCTAAAATAAAATTTCTTGTCCGGCTGGACAAAAGACATTACACTTATTAGGTGTTTTGATTATTGGTTTGCAATTTATCCTGTCCACATGTAGGGACCAATGTTTTGTATAATATTATACTGCCCAAGGTCCCTGCGACATACCTTTAGGGTTCCCTTGTCTTTTGTAAAACATAACAGGTATGTCCTATGCCATGGAGTAATCAAGACCCAGCACCAGACATGAGACCTGGTGGCATGCGCAGCGTGGCTGCATGGTGTGGAGGGTGCCATGTCTGCGGGTCCTGGGCTTGTGGCTTGCAGCAGCACGTGGTGGGACTTCCTGTCCACACGCCGGTGGCTGAAGGTGAGCAGTGAGGTCCGGGTGTGCATGGGCGGGCATGCTCCGATGGGCGTGGGAGAGGCTGGGGTGACTCTGCCTGGGTGTGCATGGGCGGGCTGGTGATGTTGTCTTGTGCAAGTGCATGTACTGTGCCAGTCATATATCTGGACTCTATTTCAGATGATGGCTCTGAATCTGATGTGTGACCTGGGGTACTGCTCAACATACCGGCAAGTGGTTGGAGACACACCGGTGTCAGCAGGCGAGCAGTGTCGCCTGGGAGCACAGGGGCGGCACTCTCTCTCTCTCTCCCCCTCTCTTCTTCTCTCTCTCTCTCTCTCTCTCTCTCTCTCTCCCCCTCTCTTCATCTCTCTCTCTCCCCCCTCTCTTCTTTTCTCTTTCTCTTTCTCTCTCCTCCTCTCTTCTTCTCTAACTCTCTCTCTCTCCCCCACTCTTCTTCTCTCTCTCTCTGTCGCTCTCTCTGTCCTTTGTTGTGCGCAGGACACACATTCTCATAATGTTCTTTTCCTGCAGGCTGTGACCTACTGATTGTCCCAAGGGGAGCTTCCATGTGTCTTCAATTCATTTCAGTGTTCATTTCAATTAAGTTTCATTGGTTGCTTCAAAAATGAATGTGTGATGCTCATTTCTATGATGAGCAAAACACACAATATGATGGACGGAATGTTGCACAATGGCATTTCTGTGATGACACATGCATCTCACCAGTTGTGATTGTGCGACATCAGGCGGATTATTTCGTACATGTTTAGGTGTAGCTGATGTGGCATGTCTTTAGTCGGGGGTGGTAGGGAGGGGTGGTCCTGGGGGTGGTGTTGGTGGGTGTTGTGGCCCTCCTGGGTGTCGGTGCTGCATGTTCCATTTCTCCATGGCATCTGTTTGTCTTCAGGTGTGGCTCTGGGCTGTGCTTCCTTTAGTGGTGAAGGCTGTGGTCCGACTTTACACCCGTTCAGAGCAAGTGTTAATTTCCTGCTGCTAACATTCCTTATTGCGTATTTTGTGTTCTTATCGCCGATCGGGCTGGTCGTTGAGAATGTTGCTGTGTTGTGTTGTCGCAGCTTTTTGCACGGGAACGCCTACTCTACATCTTATTAGCAATATTTGCGGGGATCCTCTGTGGCGATGTTTTTTGCGGCTGCTATCACGGGTATACTGGTGCTGTGGGCTGTTAACACTGGCTTGGCGTGGAGGTAGATTTATCACCACTTTGGCTGTGTTAAAGTGCCGTTAGTTTGACGATATCACCTTGTGAATATGCCCCAAAGTCTCTCGTTAACCTCTAGGTTCCTCCTTTCATTGGTGACGCTGAGGGTGGGAGTTAAATTAGTGAGGCAGAAGTTGAAGATTAGGTGAAGGTGCTAGCTTCAGGCTCTCATTATGAGTCAGGTGGAGCGGTAATCCAAGGTCGGGTAACGCTAGGCACTTTTACAACTGGCCTGACGTCCTTGCATCTGAATTTTCCAGGTATGGGAACTTTAGACCTGATTTTACCTCTGCACTCTTCACACTCCGCAGTCTCTGCACTTGTAAACTTACGATTAAAATACAGTTTTTTGAATTCCAAAAAAGTAAACGTACTCAAAATTGAAAGTTTACCTATGTGAATCAGGCCCTCAGACTATAGGGGTAAAGTTAGACTTCAGGGGTCATACTATGGAAGCGGGGCATTAGCCTGGATTGCGCTGGGCACACTTTTCGAAAGATGCGCCCAGTGCAATCCAGGAAAATACGCTGCATCATGGTGAATGCGCTGCCCCCCAGGGCAGCTGCAAACTCGCGCTGCCCTGGATGAACGCATTCATGTGAAAAACCGAGCGGCTGCTTTAAAGCCTCTCCTTGTTTCACTGTGGAGGCAGCAACCCGCCTGCACTTTTAGGGGAGTAGTGATCCGCTTGCAGGCAGGTGCAGTCACTGACTTTACCCGCCTGCAAGGGGATGTCTGGGGGTGCATGGGACCCCCTCTCCCCCCAGAAGGCTGCAATCAGAGTGCGCCTCCTGATATCTTCTTTGCCTCTGTGCCCGCATCTGTAATACGCCGAGGGGGCAGAGGCAAAGGGATTCCCTCATTTGCATGGGGCCACCCCTCCATGCAAATGAGGGAACGCCTTCTGAAGAGAGTGCTGGTGCTTTACGTGCGCCAGCGCTATTGGTATTACAGAAGGGGCCGCACAGGTATCTGCAGCTCCTTCAGTAATACCAAAGTGCACTGGGGGCCGCGCAAAGCAGGCGCAAACGCCTGTTGCGCCCCGGGGCACTTGTATAATACGGCCTCAGGTGTAAAGCTAGATTTCAGGTGTAAAGTTAGACTTTAGGTCTAAACTTAAGACTTCAGGCGTGAAGTTAGACTTCAGGTGTAAAGTTAGACTTTGGGTCTAAACTTACACTTCAGGTGTAAAGTTAGACTTCAGGTATCAAGTTAGACTTCAGGTGTAAAGTTAGACTTCAGGTGTAAAGTTAGACTTCAGGTGTAAAGTAAGATTTCAGGTGTAAAGTTAGACTTCAGGTGTAAAGTAAGACTTCAGGTGTAAAGTAAGACTTCAGGTGTAAAGTTAGACTTTGGGTCTAAAGCTAGACTTCAGGTGTAAAGTTAGACTTCAGGTGTAAAGTTAGACTTCAGGTATAAAGTTAGACTTCCGGTGTAAAGTTAGACTTCAGGTGTAAAGTTAGACTTTGGGTCTAAACTTAGACTTCAGGTCTAAACTTAGCGCCCCATTCACAAAGGTAAACTGAGACAAAAGTCTAGCTTTAGGACTTACAGTATTCACAAAGGGCATTTACGAGTAGAAAAATTCGGCTTTTGTCTCAGTTTACGTTTGTGGATCGGGTCCATAGACTTTTGGTTTAATATTACCTTTGAGTCTCGACACTGTCTCTTTATCTTTTAAGACTGTGTCTCACTGTCATTCCAATATCTGTTTTCCCGTTCCTTTGTGATTTGCCATTCTGCCTCTTTGTAAGTGTCTCTGTACGCGTATTAGATTCCCTCATGACTGCCGCACTGCACTGTCTGTACCTCTCTGTCTGTTCATCCTCCTATAACTGTCTCTATCCATTCGATCTCTTCTCTTTTTGGCTGTCTCTGCATGCACGTCTCGTCCATTTCTGACCGTCTCACTGTCCCTCTGTACCTATCTCTTTCTCTTTCTCTTCCCTTTCTGTCTGTCTCACTCTCTGCCCCTATGCGCCTATCTTTTTATGACTACCTGTCCATGCCACCTCTTCCCTTTCTAACTGTCTCTGCGCGCACATCTTGTCCCTTTCTGCCTGTCTCACTGCCCGTCCCTCTGCGTCTGTCTCTGCTCTTCCCTTTCTGTCTGTCTCACTGCCCGTCCCTCTGCGTCTGTCTCTGCTCTTCCCTTTCTGTCTGTCTCACTGTGTCCCTCTGTGTCTTTTTATGTCTGTCTGTCCATGCGACCTCTTCCCTTTGTGACTGCCTCTGCCTGCACATCTTGCCTGTCTCACTGCCCGTCCCTCTGCCTCTGTCTCTGCCTGTGAGTGGCTGTCCCGCCCTGCCTGCTTGTTTAATAAGACGTGTAAACAAGACCAAAAACCCGCCTTTGCCTCAATCATTTGCTTGACGGAGTTTCCCAAAAATACTCACCCGAGACCAAAAAAAACCCCTCCCTTGGCGGCTGCAAGCATGCTGTGACAGGAACCAGTGCCCTGGGGGCCCAGGTGGGAGCTGAGGGCCCAGGTGGGCGCTGAGGGCTCAGACGTGCAGGGAGAGGGGCTGGTCCCAGGTGGGAGTGAATGCAGGCGAAGGACAGGTGCATTTGTATATTTATTTAATTTTTGTAGCTTTACATAGCGCCGACCACATCAGGTAGCTTACAACGCGCTTTACAATGAATGCTGAAAGCGTATTTACAGAGAATCAATCAGAGGTCGAAGTGCATTAAAAAAAAGTTACGGGAACTGTGATGCTGTTCACAGTGGGGGCGGGGCGAGTGGGGGTGGGGTCAAAGGCGTGGCTAAAATAAACAAAATATTCTTTAACTTTTTGGGGTCTTTCACCTTCAGTTGTGAACATATAAAATGACAATCAGTGGGAAATACACTATGGTCGTTTATGAAAGCTCTAATAGAGGTCTGTGCCTGTATCCGAAGAGCCACAGAACGAAGCCTGCTTGGAGCAGTAAACAATGGTCAGGGGCGTAACATAACATAACATGTATTTGTTAAAGTGCACGTTCACCCGCAGGTATCTTGGCGCTGAATAACAGATGTTCATTGTTACTCAACTCAATGGTACTCATTTTATCGACCTCAGATGGATGAAAGGCTGAGTGAACCTGTGACCATGAGGTCGTACACAGGCCCCTCCAGAGGACGCATTAGTCCATTGAGCCAACAGACCCTTTTTAAATGAATGAATGAATGAATGAAACAGTTCTTGTAATTGCGCGAACTTAGCCCAGTGGGCGTCAAGGCGCCTAAATCAAATACAGAAGCTAGCAACCTACAAAGTCCTATTTACTCATAGGTAGGCCCTCTTAAAGAAGTAGGTTTTGAGAGCCTTTTTGAAAGACTCGATGGAAAAAGCTCTGGCGCTCCATCTGGCAAGTTTGAAACGTGGAACAACCAGTTGACAGAGTCCCTCAGAGCGGAGGTTTCTTGTGGGGACGTAACGCATAAGAAGGGGCTTAACACAGGCCCCTGCAGCCCCGGTGGTGCCCGGGCCTATGTTATGCCCCTTTTAAAAGCACGCACTTCACAGCCACAACGACTCAAAAAGAATACATCTGTGTCATCAGAAAGTGTCAAGTGATTCCATTATTCAAAGCCAATGTGGGCGTCTGAGCTCCCTTTACATTTGCAAAGTGACCCCTTGTGCACGTCTACATTTCTTTCAGGCAGGTAGGCACCTTGGGCCCGATTCACAGAACTAACTTAAGACAAAATCCTAAACTTACTACTTTTGGTATTCACAGAAGTTAGGATTTTGTCTTAAGTTTGTCTTAAGACAAACTTAAGTCAGACTTAAGACAAACTTAAGTCAGACTTAAGACAGACTTAAGACAAACTTAAGACAGACTTAAGACAGACTTAAGACAAACTTAAGACAGACTTAAGATAGACTTAAGACAGACTTAAGACAGACTTAAGTTGGGATTTTGTCTTAAGTTTGTCTTAAGTCTGTCTTAACTTAAGTCTGTCTTAAGTTTGTCTTAAGGCACACTTAAGACAAAATCCTAACTTCTGTGAATACCAAAAGTAGTAAGTTTAGGATTTTGGCTTAAGTTAGTTCTGTGAATCAGCCCCCTTGACAGGAAGGTTTGTTTACCTGTCTGCCTGCCTTCGCTTTCACAGCACAGGAGACTGACTCCCTGCCTTACACTGCAGCTGAAGCTTTCCAGCTCTCGGAATAACCTTCCCAGGATGGTTTTCTTTTCACAGAAAGGAGCAGAACAGTTTTCCTGAAACTAAAAAAAGTATGGGCACTTCATGCCCCTCCGATCCCGCCCACTTCGACCGCTGGAATCCATCATGTTCAAATCTTGACCAGCAACATAACCCAAAGCAGGTGACCGAATGCACCGAGGGTGACAGAATATGCAGTGTAAAGATAAATGGCTAAACTCGCAAGAAGAAGACAGATATGAGAGACTGAGGAAGTAATTAGTAACACAATCATTCATCCTTTTGTTTAAAAAAAGTTTTTGTTTTATGCATTATAGCAAGTACATCAACACTAACAACACAACATCCCCGACCATCCCAATCCGCACGGAGTCTGGCCACCGCTGATTCACCCAAACAAATTCTACATCTTCACCCCCAGGCCACTCTGTTCCCCGAAACCACCCCTATATCCAGTCCTCCATGCAACAGCTTCTAAGTAAGATAAACGCTGCCCCTCCGCACTGTATTGGTGTTGAGTTATACCTCCATCTTGCCCTGCTCTCAACCCGCATTCACGTCCCATCCTGTCGAAACCGTAACAAATCTCTTTTGGCGCCAACGCCCTTTACAGATTTCATTGTCCATTTGTCTGCAATTTACCATTCGAAGCTCCCAGACTCTGGGGCCTATTTATGAGCTCTTGCGTCGCTTTTGCGCAACCGGTGCGTCACTTTCTGTGACACACCAGCAGCGTAAAAAATGTGCCTTGTTGCACCATATTTACAAAGTGACGCATCTAGGTAGATGCGTCACTTTGTAAACCCCTGCGCAGCATTATACCTGCACCAGGCATAATGTATGCATGTTGGGCGTTCCAACGCAAAAAAAGGTTTGTAGAAGTGACGCAGTGAAATCTATGAGATTTCACTGCGCCACTTCCAGTACCCAAATGCGTCAATATCTTACGCCTGCCTCATGGCAGGCGTAAGACTGACACAGGTGCATTTCACATGGGACTTGCCCATGTGAAATGACCCACTGCTGGAGTTGCGTCACTTTTGAGACACACTCCAGCAATGCGTCACTTTTGCACCTACAGATATGTCAGAAATACTGACGAATCTGTAACTCCTTGCGCCATGATGAGTCATACGGTAACTATGACGCATCATTGGTGTCGCAAGGAGGGCGCAGTGAAAAGTGATACTTCACTGTTTTCTCACAGCGATGCGTCATTTTTCATAAACTAGGCCCTCTGTGTCTAGGGGGAACCCCAGAGCACCATTTCTGCACAATGCCTCTTTTCACCAACAGTTTCTGATAGCGGGTGTGATCTGTTGGGCCCCATATTCCCAGAAGCGTCAGTCGCGGCTGCAGCTCAGGGGCAATCTCGTTGCCTCCGTCAGACCGCATCCCATAACGCTCGTATACAGGGAACGCTCCAAAGTGTATGTAAAAAGGTGCCTTCCAGCCCACAACCCTGAAGGCCTTCTTCATCACCCACCCTTTCTATCTTATGAGGCAAGATACGCGTGTAGTAGACTCTATGTAAGACTTTAAGTTGAATCAGTTGAAAATTCGTCTTTATGGCCACAATTGCTGGGAATTCCAGGGCCTCCCGCCAGTCGTCTATGTCATGCTCCCATGTCTCCTGTAGTCCCAAGAGAGAGGATTGGGAGTTTCTCATCACTGTTCCATATGTCAACAAGATCAACTTGTTGTCAGCCCTCCAGAATTCTACCTTCCAGCAGGGAGTTCTCTTGCGTCTCCTCCATACATGCCCGGAGGGCATGTCTCAACTGACCATAGTGCAACCATTGCGAGTCTAACATTTGATATTCCTGTATCAGGAAGGTAAAAGGAACCACCCCGTTTGTATCCCACAAATCTGCCAGTGTGGAAATTCGGATAATATCCCATCCCTGAAACGCTTTCAAAGCTGTGATGGGTCGCCGCCTGGAGCTCTCCCACAATGAAGTCCTCAGGGTCAGCGTGCAGCCCCATCTCATCTCTCTGGCAAAGCTCCTCCAAATATCTACCATTATCCTTGTTGCTGGGCTCACCTCGGGCAATAACCTACCCCCATACAACAAGTGTAAATAACTCCTATCCCCCATTCCTATCCTGTCTTGTCGAAATTCTGGATCGACATTGAAATGCCGGTCATTCCCATATCTGAGCGTCCACCCACACCCATTCTGCCAAAACTTCTATGGCGAGGGTGAACAGCTTCGGCGAGGGCGGGCATCCCTGCTGCATGCCTCTCCGTACTCTAAACCCCCTCAAGGTATGGCCATTTACCCTCACTATGGCTACAGGGTGATCATAGCGCAGTTTGACATATCGGATGCATCTAGGGCCAAAACCCATCCTCTTAAACACATCAAACAGGTACCGCCATTCCACCAAGTCGAAGGCCTTATTTGCGTCTAACGAAGCAAGCGCCAGCCTACCGATAATGTCGCCGCTAGGTTATTACGTAGATGTCTCAGGTTCAGTCTGGTCTGGCGGCCAGGTACAAACACATTCTGGTCTGGATGTACCAACTCTACCACTACCGTCCTAAGGCTGGCCACTCGTTGTTTGGCCAGAATCTTGATGTCAATGTTTAGAAATGATATGGGCCAGTATGATTCACATCTAACTCTGGCCTTCCCTGCCTTCGGGATTAGTGCCACGGTCACCTACCACATGTCGCCCGGCAACTCCTCCTCCTGGAAGGCAACATGCTATGGGGCCTCCGTCTGCATCTGCAGTTTCTGGAACAGTTCAACCGGGAGTCCGTTCGGTGCCGGGACTTTTCTGGACTGCATTTGGCCCATAGCGGAGGAAACTTCTTCTACCATAATGGCTGCCTCTAAATCTCTCGCCTGCTCCCTGCTCAATCTCTCATTGGACCGTCATTAATACATTCCAGCACTTCCTGTTCAGGGACCCACAAGTGGGTATTGTAAAAGGTCTCGAAGTATCTAGCGAATTCCTCGCTATCTCCCCACTGCCCCTCACTGTGTCCCCGGAGTCCACCTATAAAGCTCTAACAACTGTACTTTCCCTTTCCTTACTTCCAATCCATGCTAACAATTTGCCTGTCTCGTTCCCCCTTCAGATATCCTCTTTTGTTTCGCAAGGTATGGCATTTTGGCCTCAGAATTAGCCACCGCTTGGAGCTCAGCTTTCCTTAAATCCATGGCCTCCTTGCCAGGGAGAGATGGGGCCTCTGCATAGTCCCTCTTTAACTGAGCTAGCTGTCCCTCCAAGGTTGTCAATCTCTAGCCTGTCTCTCCCATCGGTCCTCTATTTCCCTGGTGATAATAACTCCCCTAATTGTGGCCTTAAAAGCCTCCCACAATGTGACTGGGCTGCTCAAGGAGGCTTTATTTTTCTCAAAATAATGTTTAGAAGCCTAGACCAAGCATTTGACCGCCTGTGCATTAGCTAGGCGCCATGTCTCCATTCATCCACACCCCTGTGTCGCTGAATGTTAGTGGACAGCGTCACTCGCAGCGGCGAGTGATCACTGATTCCATGAGTCAAATGTGTAGCCTTGCTACATCTAAGGAGTGAGTCACTTGTAGTGAAAACATAATCAAGGCTCAAGTGCATGTTGTGTGCCCCTGAGTAAAACAAAGATCTCCTCTCATCAGTATGGAGGGTTCTATAGACATTGCATCATTCTAGGGCCTGTGTCAATACTTCTAATTTCCCATCAGTTACCTCCCCCTCTACCCTGGAACTCATCCTGTCCAGATGCATATTTAATAGCCAATTGAAGTCTTCAACCACCACCTCCAGTACAGGGGAAGCTTCCAGATGTTCCACATGTTTTAATGTTGCTGATTGAAGGTCGAGTGGGGCATAGGCATTATTAAATAATACTGTTTCTCCCTTTTATCCCCTTGTATTCTTCCGGGACTGCCGTGACATACCCCGGGCATCTGTACACATGAAACGGGAGCTCCTTCCTAAACAGAATCATCACCCCTCTCGAGCCCGAGGAATACTATGCATCTCCTACTAGCCTATACCTCCCCCTCCCCTCACTACAATGTTGTTCCCCAATAAGATGTGCCTCCTGCGAGTACACAATGTCAGGTTTAGATCTATAAAGAGACCTGAGTATCAAACTTCTCTGACTTTGTTCCCCAGCCCATTAACATTCCAGGTCCGCAGCGCCAGTGTTTGAATCTGCGTCATGGGGGCGGGTGTTCCCCTCCCCCAGAAGAGGCATTGTCCCCGTAGGTGACTGATCTGAGACCTCCTCTGGCCCATGGTGCATCACAGTGTTGTGAAATACCCCTAAACCTACCCCCCTCCCTACCATCCTGTGTGGTGATCAAAGAACTAACCAACCCCCAAATCACAGTACATATACACCCCAAACAAAAACAAGATTAAAGAAACTGATTCTACTGTCGCTGTGGCGTAGCTCCCGATCTCTCGTGCGTCTATCCAGTGTTCAGTGCCCCCATGGGCAGTCTTTAGTCTATAGCAAGAAGCTCCCCACACCCATCAAGGCCCCCAACCCAAGAGCCACTGATGTTCTTACCAGACCTTGTCACTAATCAGAGCCACCCCTAAGCCAGGTGGTGGGACATCATGGGTGTCACCAAGGGCGGGTGGTCATCGTCTGTCTCTAGTCTCTCCATGACCAAGCAAGTCAACGCCATCTTTGTCCTCCTGCTTCAACACCCTCCACATGCTCTGCAAGATCTACAGGTGGATCCCGACAGATACAAGAAGAACAATCACCCAGGCCCTCGTCAGTAACGCCCTCTACACAGGACCCTTGGACAAACTCCTGAAACGACTACAACACATACAGAATGCCTCTGCACGCTTGATCCTCGACATCCCTTTCTGCAGCCACATCACACCCCACCTGCAAGCCCTGCACTAGCTCCCCGTCAACAAGAGGATCACCTTCAAGCTCCTCACACACAAAGCACTCCACAACACCGGACTGGCATACCTCAACAGATGTCTTATCTTCTACACCCCGAACCGCCAGCTTCGCTCCACCAACCTCGCCCTCGCCACCGTCCCCCGCATCCGAAGAGCGACCACCGGCGGCAGATCATTTTCCCACCTAGCCGCCAAAACCTGGAACACCCTCCCCACCCACCTGCAGCAGACCCAGGACCTACTTACCTTCAGGAGGCTACTCAAGACCTGGCTATTCGAGCAGTGGCAGCACCCCTCCCACCAGCGCCTTCAGACCCTCACAGGTGAGTAGTGCGCTTTCCAAATGTTATGATTGATTGATTGATTGATAGTTCAGTCTCAGTTTGTTCTGTGCCGCTGCCCTCAGATTCCGGGACAAGAGGCCTCCACCTATTATTGCTGAGAACATCACTGCAATGCTGGACCCCCTTGACAGTTTGCTTTTGGGCCACCTTGACCTGTTCTTTGGTCAACGATGCAGGCCCTCCAGTCCCGCCTCAGGCCCAAAAAATCTCAGGAGTCTCCCACTGGAGAGACGCCTGGTGCTTCTTTTTCCGGGCTAAGCACTCCAGGGCTAGCCCACTGCAATTCGGCATCACTCCACGGGGGCCTTGAAGGGGAACTATCCCCTCCTCGTCGCCAAATAAATGTAGTAACGTGGCCCACGCAGGAAGTATGAAATTCAAGAAGCTTTATTGAAGATAGTTACATGTAGAATAATTCTAGTACAGCAGGTAGTTAAGTTCTGTAGAGCAGCCCCACCAGGAGCAAGGAAGCGCATAAGAGCCTGCTTAGAAAATACAAGGCCGAAATTATAAAAGCCAAACAAGAGCACTTCACGACCCTGACAACTTCATTGTCCTCCCCTAAAGAGCTCTTTAGGGTTGTAGATTCACTTATAACCCTTCAAACCCCTGATCCTGTAGTGGCGTCCCAAGAGCTTTGTAATAACATCGCCTCTTTCTTCCAGACAAAAATATCTGACATCTACTCTGCCTTGGAGTTACAAAAATCGCTCATGAGCGGGCCCCCTGCTTTAGGGGCTATGGATCCCGCCCCGGTAGAAATATCTTTCCCGGGAACCTTAGACTCCTTTCCCCCTCTCTCTGTGGACACGCTTGATAGCCTCCTTAACAAAACTAAATCAGGCTCTCCTTTGGATGTGTGTCCCCTAAGGATTCTTAAACAATGCAGGGAAACTCTCCTGCCTCCTTTGGTAGACATCATGAATAGAGCCATGAGAGATGGCGTCTTTCCCACCCAATGGAAAAGAGCAGTTGTAAAACCTCTTCTAAAAAGCCCTCCCTGGATCCGTGGGTCTTAAAAAATTTCCGGCCCGTTTCTTTACTCCCAGCCCCAGCAAAGATGCTAGAGGCGCATCTCAATGCGCACCGTGCCGCTTTTGTTGAGAGCTCGGAATGTCTCGATTCCTCTCAACATGGTTTCAGGAGGGAACACAGCACCGAGTCAGCCCTCACCATAGTGTTGGATAACATCCGCACTCGTGTTGATGAGGGCCAGACCACCCTCCTGATCCTCCTAGATCTGGCAGCGGCCTTTGATACCCTTCCCCCTCAGTACTAACATCTCGGCTGAGGGAGATTGGGGTGCGTGGAGCAGCCCTGGATCTTCTCACGTCTTTCCTCACCCATCGAGTGCAAAGAGTGAAGCTGGGGGAGTACCTATCTCCATCCCTCCCTGTGCAATGTGGGGTCCCTCAGGGGTCGGCCCTTAGTCCGACCCTATTTAACATCTACGTGACCCCACTTGCCAGGCTTATCAGATCTTATGGGATGGAGATAGTTTCCTATGCGTACGATACCCAGATCCTGGTCTCTCTCTCCCACGCTAGCGTCCCGACTGCCTCCAATTTTAGATCTTGTATGGAGGCTGTCGGCAAATGGATGATCCTAAACTCGCTCAAATTAAACGGAGAGAAGACGGAGGTGATGGTGTTCGGAGGGAAAGAGGAAGTATGGTCATCCTGCTGGTAGCCAGACTCATTAGGAGCCTGTCCCACCCCCACCTCCTCCGCAAAAAATCTGGGGGTTATGATAGACCCTGCCCTTGACATGGGTAAGCAGGTCAGCCGAACCATCTCTACCTGCTGGGGCATTATCCATATCCTGAGGAGGATTAGGCACTACCGATCCTTTCAGGCAAGGAAACAGCTGGCTGTTGCCCTTATCGGCTCCAGAATGGACTACTGTAATGCGCTGTATGCGGGCTTGAAAAAGAGCCTACTGCAGCGCTTACGGGTAGTCCAGAATGCCGCTGCAAGGTTTGTTCTGGATCTTCCCAGGCGCACCTCAGCCACAGCGGCTAGAAAGCTGCTACATTGGCTTCCTGTTGAGGCGTGGATCCACTTTAAGACCGTATGCTTGACATATAGGGCTTTGGCCAGAAATAGCCCCACCGGTCTAGGATCTATCCTGTCCCGCTATTCTCCCGCTAGGAATCTACGGTCCTCCGGCAGACTCCTGCTATCGGCCCCCAGCTTCAGGAGAGTGAAATGGGGTGGCAGGGCCTTCTCCACCTTGGCGCACAAGTGGTGGAATGCTCTTCCTCTTAAAATAAGATCGCTACCCACCTTTCAGGCATTCAAAAGGGCTTTAAAAACACACCTTTTTGCGCAAGCGTACCTGTAGTGATGTAGCGATTTCACTTTTGATCTGTTTTGTTAGGCGCCTTGATGCCTTCGGGTTATTGTTTGCGCGTTATAAATTTTATTCATTTCATTTCATTTCAGGAGCAGCCTGCATGCTGCTCAGCCCATTCTCGACTGTCACTTCAGCCCTCTCAGGCACCCGACATTCCAATCGCATCAACACTCCAACATTCCATGCAGCACACACAAAAACACACTGGCTGAGCAGGGCATGTAAAAGGCATAACAAAAACATGAGTAGGATACTTCAAACTCTCTCACCCCGTGGCGACTGCTGGCCAAGCACTGCCACCTCTGCACGTCCCACTGACCCTGGGCTCCCAGGTTCGGCAGCTGCCCACACAGCTTCTCCTCACCTCCGCCCCAGTGCCGCCACCACTGCCAGGCACCAGCCTCAACCCATTGAGGGGTGAGACCTGGGACCCAGACAGCGCCACTCCAGCACCGGGGCGGGGCCCTGGCAGCGACAGCAATTCACCCGCGGGCTGCAAGCGGCCGCACAGCAGCGGCCATCTTGGGGAATCATTGCTGCAAGGATAACAACTGTTGATAGCAGCGTTCACCTGCTACGGGGGTATGTTTGCCTCATTCATCCCCCACAGCGTCTCCAGGGCACAGTTTGCTCCACGACAAGGTCCGCAGGCTTGTTTTGGCAGGATAATTAGGCCTGGGAGCCTCCGAAAGGGCGCAAGAGCTCCCAGTATCTCATCCTACACCATGGACCATTTGGCCATGCCCTCAGTCATCCATTTGTTTACAAGTCAGGAAGGTGGTGTAAAATAAAATAATGGGACCCCCACTGAATGTGATGAGAGGCCTCCTGAGTCTCCCGTGTCTCACAGTTATTCAAGGGGCCTTGGGCCACTTATAATCGTACAGAACGGAATCCACACTGGAATTCCACCATTTATATTCAGAGCACATGTCTTTTATGTGTACCTTGCAACTGGGTTGAACAGAGAGAGCGCAACACCGCGAGGCACGGGAAGCAATGAAAAAACAAAGCCGCGTCTACCTGTAAATGGTTTTTGGATGACCTCACTGGTTGAAGGGGGCGGGATCGAATGTGTACAATGTTCAGAATCTTTCATAGTTCCCAGCAGGACACGAGTCCTAAAAATAGAAGTGACGTCACGAAAGGTGCGCTCCGATCTCTTCCCAGTGAGGCCAAAGAGTAAAATCCAGCTGTTTAGCAGGGGGGCGGCGTCCGCCTGGTAAAATAAGTGGGGGGACGCCGTCCACCAGCGTGGTACCCCGACTCGAGCCCTGGTTCCCAGACTTTTTTGTAAAAAAACAACCTTTTCTGAACATATTGCCCACCTTCAGGCACCTTTGGCTGGAAGGGAAGGGAGGGGGGTTCTCCTGTACTGTCAAGCCAAGGGAGAGACAGACAGCAAAAGAATCAAGCTCTCTCAACGGGGTGCCCACTACCTGAAAGAAATGCAAATGTGTGCAATTGGTTAATCAGCAAATCTAAAGACTGCTTGAGAGCCAGTGCACGACTTCAACTGATGTAGGCATTTGATGTTTCCCGGGGACAAAGATTTATTCTTTTTCAGAAGCAATGTAAGGGTGTTATCAGCTGAGTTCTGGAGTGCGTCTTTCTAATGGAATATTATAAAAAAAGGTTTGAACTAAGTGCAGTTTGACTGTTTATGAATAAAAATATGTATTTTTAGCACACTTTTTTTACTTAAAAACTAAGGGCCTCATTTATGAGCCATTGCGTCACTTTTACGCCGCTGGTGCGTCACTTTTTGTGACGCACCAGTGGCGTAAAAAATGCGCCTTGTTGCGCCATATTTACAAAGTGACGCATCTAGTAGATGCGTCACCCCTACCCCACATTATATCTGCGCCAGGTATAATGTATGCAAGGGGGGCGTATTGACGCAAGAAAGGGTCATGGAAGTGACCCAGTGAATTCTATGAGATTTCACTGTGCCACTTCTAGGACTCAAATGCGTCAAAATCTTACACCTGCCTCACAGCAGGCGTAAGACTGACGCAGGCCCTTTCACATGGGGCTTGCCCCATGTGAAAGGACGCATTGCTGGAGTTGCGTCACTTTTGTGACACACTCCAGCAATGCGTCACTTTTACGCCTACAGATACGTCAGAAATACTGATGTATCTGTAACTCCTTGCGACATGATGCAAGGAGGGCGCACTGAAACGTGACGCATCGCTGTTTTCACGCAGCGATGCGTCACTTTTCATAAATGAGGCCCCAAGGGTCTTTGTTGGAGTTTGGCATACGGGATGCTCCGTCACAAACGTGGTGGACGTCCCTTCCACTATGCTAAAGGTGCGTTATAGCCCGTGGCCCTCGTAAAAGTGGCAGATGGCACATCCCTCATGTTTTGAAGGGGGTATCATATCGGTCAAACTCTACATAAGGTCCTTACTCTCTTTGCACATTTTGTGGCAGCCTGTCTTCTATTGTGTGTAATACAATTTTAAAACAATGACTTGCATATTTACAGCGCTTTCTTTCGCAGGCACTCAAACCACTACAAATACACACTTCACTATTCCCCACTGCACAAACCAGAATTCAGTTACACACTTCCTTTGAGACCCCGAAAGGGGCTTGGGGTGTGAACCCTTAATTCAAATGTTGGCTTCATTTGGCCTTTTAAAGTTTGTGTAGTTTCTGCTCAGGTTGTCAACCTTGATTGTCCTTCTACATCCTTCGTCCCTACATAGGGTGTATTTTTTTTTTTTTTTGTAAGACCTTTATTGGTAATTGCGCTCACATACACAGCAATTTGCCTACAACCCATAAAGGGCCGGCTGCTAACACAACAACAGTGCAGATCTGTAAGCACATAGCAAGGATAACAGGTGGGGACAAGTCAAGTCTGTAGTGAGCAGTAGATGTCCATAGTCCAGATAGAGATGAGCCTCTACAAGCGTTCCCCACTTAAGTCCTGTAGGTCTTATTTTGCATTATTTTCAAGAACAGTAACAAACCCCCCACCCCCAAACAAACTGTCCCGGTCTCAGATCATGTAAAGTGCTTATTAGTGGTGCAGAAGTAGAAAACAGTGCAAAAGGTACGCATGTGACTGCTCAGAAGCAGATAGGCGGTGTCATCTCAGAGGCACGAGGAATCTCACGCCACCAGGCGGTGTGCAGGACAGGGGAGATTGTAAACCCAAACCGCCCCCCAGAAGCACATTGAAATCAGATCCAGACATCCCGTTGCAACACTCATCAAACAATCAAGCATACAGGCTAACCTTCAGGCATTCCGTCCACAAGCAAGCATCCCCCATCCCCATCCTCAGAGCTGTCAGTGTCTTCCAATCCAAGCATATAGGCAGAGTATGAGGCCCAGATATCCCGAGGTCGGGACTTCTCCGGTAGCGTTTCTGCATAGCACGTCAACTGGTCCCTGCAAGAAGCCATATCTTTCAACCACAATTGTACATCAGGCGGCCTCCTACCTCCCCACCCCATAGCCACTCTCCGCTTAGCGAGTTGTAAAGCCAGCACAATCAGTTTCCGCTCCTTACTCGGCACTCTCGAAGCAATCCCCAGTAAACACAGACGCACATCCATCAGCACCTCCGTGGCCGTCATTTTAGTGAGGGCATCCGTCACAGCCAGCCAAAAATCATACACCTTGGGACATCCCCACGCTAAGTGCACAAAGTCCGCATCATCCGCACCGCACCGAACACATGTCGCAGCATCTCTGAGGCCGTACCGAACCAACTGTTTGGGAGTGTAATACCACTGATGGAGAAATTTATAATGAAGCAGGCGAAAATTGCCGTTAGCTACATAACTGCCGGTCATGGAGCAAGATTCGGACCACTCCTCGTCCGTCAGGGGTTCAGGTAAGTCCTGGTCCCATCTGGCCTTGGCCATCAAAGCCCCCCCCCCCTTCGTCTTCCTGGGCAGCTTTGTACAGTCTGGAGAGTAACTTTACCCTGTCCGTCGTGGTGTAGAGCAGCTGTAATGCACTCAATGTTGGGGGTTCATCCGGGAATGTAGGGTATAAGGAGCGCATGGCCGCACGGAGCCGAACATAAAGGAAGGTGGCCATGGTCTCGTTGGCGGATTGGTCCGTCAGTGCACGTAGCGGCATGAACTGGGCCCCCGGAAATAGAGTCCCCATAGTGTGGAGTCCGGCTCCCTGGAGTACTTGTAGGCCTCCAATTTCGCTCGTCACTGAGATATCGGAATGATACAGCAGCGGCATGTCGGGGGCATAGAGCGGCAGTCTATCGGCTCTCCTGCCCAGTTCATGCCATGCCTCCGCCGTAGAGCGAACGGTGTCCACCTCCCCTTTCTCAAAGATCGAGTGGGTATTGCCCATCATTGCTCGTAAAGGAAAAGGTAGAACAGCACTGGCTTCAAGCGCTACATGAGGGGTGTACGGGGGGGCAGATATCCAATAGGCAGCGAAATGTGCTTGTGCACAGAGGTAGTACAATTTCATATCCGGGACAGCATAACCGCCAAGAGCATAAGGCTTAGTCAACACCTCCCACGCCACCCTAGGCTTCTTTCCCGCCCAGACCAGGGAGATCAGCAACGAGCGCATTCGTGCAAAAAAGTGAGAGGTCAGCCGAAGGGGAACGTGTACAAAAAGATATAAAAATTTCGGTAGCACAACCATTTTGATTAAAGATACGCGATCCGCTAGTGTAAGAGGGAGCTTGACCCACCGGGCCACTTGGTCCTCCAGCTTAGATACAGCCACCCCGTAGTTGGCTCTGATAACTTCCTGACTGTTTCGGTGGACCTGGATCCCAAGATACCGTACCGAGTCCTCAGCCCACTCCAGAGGAAACTCCAGAGGGAACGGCACAGTGATATCCGTGAGGGGCAGTAGGATAGATTTATCCCAGTTGATGGTTAATCCGGAATGCCGCCCGAAATGAATGAATTCCCGCAGGAGAGGTTCTAGATGTAGGGCAGGTTCACGCACATACAGCACCATATCGTCTGCATACATAGAGACAGCCAACGAGCGGAGGGGGAATTTCAGGGCAGCAGCAGCATACCTCTGCCTCAAGACGCAAGCCAGTGGCTCCATAACAAGTGCAAATAGTAGAGGGGAGAGAGGGCAGCCCTGTCGGGTGCCCCTCCTCACCGGGAACGCGGCAGAAACATGGCCGTTAACTCGAACCCGCGCCATAGGGTCAGTGTATAGTAGAGTCACCAGCGAAGTGAAAAAAAAGGGAACACCCATTCGATGCAGGATAGCTGTCATGTATCTCCATGCCACCGAGTCAAACGCTTTTGCAGCATCTAATAACACCGCCACTGCAGCCAGGTCCGGTTTGAGGAGATGCAACACAGCGAATAGGGCCCTGAGATTGTGTGTGGTCGAGCGAAGCGGTATAAACCCCGACTGGTCCGGTAAGACCATCACCGGAAGCAGCAGCCGTAGCCGAGTGGCCAGCACCTTAGCTATAATTTTAACGTCAGTATTCATGAGCGAAAGGGGACGATAGGACTCACAGCGATCCGGAGGCTTCCCAGGTTTCGGTAACGCCACCAACAAAGCCTCCCTCATTGTGGACGGGAACCGGCCCCGTTCCACAGATTCCTCCAGTACCATCGCCAACTGCGGGAGTAGAATGTCAACATATGCTTTATAGAATTCAGCCGGTAGACCGTCAGTGCCAGCAGCCTTCCCGTTAGGTAGAGCCGCTATCGCCTCCCGCAATTCCGCCTCAGTGACGTGGTGCATCAAGAATTCCTGCTGCCCCCGCGAGAGCCACACTAAAGCTATGTCAGCAAAGTAGTCAGCAATTTCAGCCTCCGACGCCGTCTCGGCATATCCGTACATGCCTTCATAATACCTGGTAAAGCATTGCAAGATGCCAGGAGTGTCCGTGACGACCTCACCGTTCTCCACAATCTCCTGGACAGAACAGTGCTTGGCCCATGGCTGGCGTATGCGGTCCGCAAGTCCCTTGCCCGGTCGACCCCCCTCGCCATAGTAGCGCGCTCTGGTATGCTTAGATAAGAATTTAACCTCTTGGTCAGCCAAGTCATTATATTCAGTCACTTTTGATCGTATATCGGCCAGGAGTGCGTCCTCGGAGCATTCTTCCAAGCGCCTTTCCAACCCATTCAACTCCCTCTCCAACCGGGACATGGAGTCACGCAAAGACTTTAGCACCCCAGAACGCAGTCCTATACACGCCCCTCGAACAGTCACCTTAAAGGCCTCCCATACTGTGCATGCATCATCAACCGAGCCGACATTTTTATCAAAAAACTCCTCAACAATCGTCCTGAGCCTTTCACAGAGCACTGGATCAGTCAGAGTGCCCGGCGACAATCGCCAAGTGAATGGAGCAGGCGTGCACAGCGGCATCTGCAACAGCAGGCGGACCGGAGCATGGTCAGACAGTGTACGTGGTAGATGCGCAACATCCACCACCCATCCACACACATCCCGTGTCACCAGCCAGTAGTCCAGACGCGACCAAGTGTCGTGAGCAGAAGTGTAACAAGTACCCTCTTTCCTCCCGGGGTGTTTCATACGCCACACGTCAACCAGTCCCAATTCACGCATACCCCCCACAATCTCAGCAGCCGCCCTCTTTCGCACACATGGTCTGTCCTGCTTCCTATCCAACTCCCCATCCAGGACCACATTGAAATCACCCCCGCAAATCACAGCCGACTGTGGTAAACTATGCACCTTATTCCAGAGCGCGATATAGAAATCTGGGTCATCAATATTAGGTCCATACACATTTATGAGCGTAATCGGTGAGCCACATAAAGTACCATGCACAACAATATATCTTCCTCCCACATCCACTTCTGCATGTTGAACAAGAAAAGGCACAGATTTTTTAACCAGAATCATTACCCCGCGTGCATATGAGGAATAACTGGATGCAAGTCGAACTCCCGCCCACTTCTTACCCACAGTGTCCGCTGCTGTACCCCACAAGTGCGTTTCCTGTAGAAAGGCAACGTGCGCGCCATGTCTGTTAAGAAATGCCAACACCTGTCGTGATTTTTGCGGGCGATTCAAGCCCCTGACATTCCACGTAACACAAACGAGTTTACCCCCCCCTGTCATTTAACCTTCCCAGGAACCTAAGCTGACAGATAGCAGTCCACCCTCCAACTGCAGAGCAAGTTCCACGTGCAAAACCCACCAGCGCAATCAAAACAGCGCACCCCTTAGGAAAACACCAGGCCTTACCCACCCCCCACCAAGGCCTATGCCACACATACCTCCCAGCACATTGATCGTAATACCATGATCGAACCCAGGACAAAAACTCCCCTTCCATTCCCCCTCCACCCACTTCAGCATCCCCAACCTGCCAAAGCCGACCCCCTCCCCCGTCCCCCAACAAGCCCAACTGTGAGTTCAAAACTGTGTGGGGATCTCCCATACTCGGGGACGTAGCGGCGCACTTCTCCCGCCAGAAATCTGACGAGAGAGCGGACCGTGCAAGTGATAGGCGCCATCCCCGTCCCCCCCCCCCTCCCCCAACAGCAAAGCAATAATCATTCATGTCAAATATGACCACCCCGTGGTTCCAGTCAAGCAATTGTTCCTCTTGGCTAGAGGTTTGCAAGGTCCCACGCAGAGCCTCCGCACTGTGCAGTACAAATATAACTAAGGAAAAAGAGAGCAAACAGTTACCTAGAAGGGCCAAGTCCGCCATCTCAGCAGCAGTGTATGTCACAGTTGGCCCCTCTTCCCATCAAACGCAGGGAGGAAAGCAACAGCCGCTACTATCTCATGAACCTATTTGCCATAACGACTCCAATCAACACAGTTAATCTCCTCGGACTGCACACAGCTATTCGACATCCTCCATGACGTCCTCCTCTGGGTCTCGTTGCACATTAGCGTCTCTCTTGCGTTTCTTTTGTTTCTTCGCGTAGTCCATGGCCGCCTTGGGAGTAGCAAAAATTTTGTTATCCACGGGTGGCCCTATCCGCAGGCGTGCCGGGTACAGCATGGCGTATGGAATGTTCTCGTCCTGCAGCAGTTGTTTCACCTGAGCGAATTCTTTGCGCGCGGTTTGGACCGCCATAGTAAAGTCGGGGAAGAATTCCAGGCGGTTGCCTTGGTAGTCAATGGTGCCCTTCTCCCTGGCGAGACGCAGCACTAGGTCCCGGTCTCTGTAGTTAAGGAGCCGAGCTATAATTGGGCGCGGGGCAGCGCCCGTTGCCGGTCGCTTAGCCAGCGATCTGTGTGCGCGCTCCACTATGAAAACTTTTGAGAACTTCTCAGCGCCAAAAATGTCCACCAACATCCTCTCCATGAAGTCTTCCATGCGGCCCACGTTCGTGGTCTCCGGAAGGCCCGTAACGCGGATGTTGTTGCGCCTGGACCTCCCCTCCAAGTCCTCGTTCTTAGCCTGGATGACCGCTAGCACCCTCTCCATATTAAATACCTTGGTGGACATAGTGGCCAGGCCATCCTCCGTCGCCGATACCCTCTGCTCCACCTCTCCCATCCGCTCATTCTGGCGATCGAACTGCGAGGCCAGATGGTCGAGTCTGTGATTGACCGCCTCCATGGTGCATTCTATGGATTGCAATGTTTTCTGCATGGCAACCAAAGTATTTTCCAGGGTCGGGACCCCGCCAACGGCCCCCGAAGACCCGGCGTCCGATGGCGGTTGCGAGAGAGAGGTCGCCGTTTTCTTCGTATCGAAGTTGATCTTGGGTTGGGTACGATCCTGTCTGCCCATGTTGCGGTTATGCAGCTATAGCAGCCCTCCGGTTGTAGGATCCACCACCCACGTGGCCACGGGTCCCCTCAAACTGCGCACCGGCAGCCGCCGGCGGATAAGCAGGGCACCAGGCGCGATGGAGCTGCCGTGGGGTGAGTCTGCTAGATGCGAAAATGCCGAGTGTTCAACCAGCCAACAGTCGCCGCTGCTCGCCGTGCTCTCGCCTCCCGTCCACCTCCCAGCCGAGGGCAGCTTGCCGGAGAAACCCCGCGAGGCCTAGCACCACTTCCGCAGCCCCGGCCTCGCGTCGGTCTGCTCCCCGCTCACCGCCGCTCACCGGACAGGGGCTTCACCTCTTCAGTTCCCAGCACCAGAGAGCCGTCCAGTAGCCGTCGATCGCGTACCCAGACTCCAAGCAGCTCCGGGGTCGATACAGAGGCAGGAAGGCAGTAGCAGATGTAGATCGGAGGGCTCCCGCCGGCGTGCAAGCAGCGCCGCCAGTCCGCGCAGCTCCGGACAGCAAACCGCCAGCCGACGGTTAGACCAATATCTCCTCCGTAAAGTCGTCCAGGCGAGTGAAATTTCACCAGTCGTGCCCCCGGGATCTTAGATGTGCCTCGCCGTCGAGTCGGGGGAAGTAGGCAACGGGAAATGCAGGATTTTAGTGCAAATTTTAGACGGTCCCGGCAGAGCCTCACATACGTGCGGCCATCTTGCTCGGCGCCCTCTAGCGCCCCCTACATAGGGTGTATTTGTTCAGCAATAGACAATATGAAATAGATAAATCACATAAAATGGTGCATGGTTATTGCTTTTGTTAGCAGTTCCCAATCTTGCCCTGTTTAGGTTTCACCAAACTGTGCATGCGCTGTCCACGCGAGACATGTTGTCTGTACACAGTGGGCTTTCAGCTCGCCCATATCTTGCCATTTGTTAGCTTCAGCGTTGTTCTCATTTGCTTCACTCCTGTTTGCCATGGCATGTGTAGGCCATGTCATCTTCTTGTGTTTGACACTCCCTGGAGCATAGACCAAGTACTTGTGTCCATCCACTGCTCTGATTTTTGGAGCTACTTTTCTCTTTGTGTTCAAGCACTACATATGAGTGCTTGTGTTTTCAGTCCATCTCCCATCTCCCGGTCCATGTAGCTTCTATTCCCTCCCATCTGTCCCCCTCCAATGATGTCTCATTTCCTTCCCCCTCCCTACCTCTATGCCACTGCACTTTATGTCCCTGCACTCTATGCCACTCAACTCTACGCCACTGCATTCTACTCAGCACCACTCTATACCAAGGCAATCTGCACCAATGAAGCCTACTCTGCACCGCTCTATGCCACTACACTCTACTCTGCACCACTCTGTACCACCGCACTCTATGCCACTCTACTCTACTCTGCACTACTTTACTCTACAACACTGCACTCTATGCCACTGCACTGTACACCAGTCGCCTCTACTTATGCCACTTTACTTTACTGTATGCCACTCCATGCCACACTATGCCACTCTACTCTACACCACTCTATGCCACTCTGCTGTACAGCCCACCTTTCCACTCCACACAGTGCCAGTTTACGCCACTCTACCCCAATCCATTACACATAATGCTATGACACCACTCAAATCTATGCCACTCTATCCAGCATGACTCTACTCTACGCCACTCCAAGTCACTCTACTCCACTCCACTCAATGCCACTCTACTCTACTCCACACTATGCCACTCCACACCACTCCATGCCATGCCGCTCCACTCTTTGCTACTCCACTCTAGTCTACACAATTCCACTCGACTCGACTCTACTCTACTCTACTCTACTCTTGGGCAAGCCACTTTTTCCACAGCACTGTACACCAATCTACTCTACTCTACGCCAGTCCACTCCACTCAACTCTATTGCACACCACTCCACTCCTCTGTATGCCACTCTACACCACTCCACTATACTCTACAGCAATCTGTGCTACTTCATTCTACTGTACGCCATTCTACACCACTCTATTCCCTTCCACTATACACCACTCAAAACCACTCTATATCATGCCACTCCACTCCACTTTACTCCACTCTACGCCGCTGTACAACATGCCTAAAAGACATTGGCAAAGTCAATGGCTCTTGGGTAGGCGAAACCTATTGGCCTTTCCAATGCTTGTTTGTTACCATTTTACTCATTAAACAGCATCTCTGTCTGGCGCATGCCGCTGAATGGAATACTGGGCCTTCTCTAATTATCTCCCTTCTTGGTGTATGGGCACAGAGCATCCCACTGCCCCTGTGATCGTGCTGGTTAGTCCTTATTATAATTTTAATCTGTTTGTCTGTGTCTTACATACCCACACCTATCCCACTGCCAAGAGCTGCACCCCATAACATGGGAACTGCCCTTCAGTGATCATCACACACAACATGACATGTTAGAAATCGGGTTTCTGGCTGGCAGAGCACCCTGTCTAAGCAGGAACCACAATCTTAGGCAGGGTGAGTCACAAACAAACCCTATATTAACTTGTGCGCACCCCCCTGGTAGTTTGCCACTGAGCAGTCAGGCTTAACTTCAGAGAGAATGTATAAAGTATATGTGCAACGATTCAAACAGCAACACAAAGAAAACACTACAAAAAGAGTCCACATCCGTTTAGAAAAGAGCTTATATTTTTGTAAACAAAACAAGACCAAAACAACAAAAATGCAATAAGTATGACCAGAATTATGAAATTTTTAAAATAAAATGAAATTGTAGTGCTTAAAAGCTCAAAGTGCTACCTGGGGCTATCTGGTACTGCTAGACCAGGGTATATCCAAAAGTTCAGGCCAACTGGAGCGTGGGACGGATACAGGGACCAGCCTAGGCCTGTTGAAAAGTACCTTAGATGCGTTGTCGACGGAGCCTAGATGTGGGAAAAAAAAGGCAATGCATTGTCATCGAAGGACAGGATTGAAGGGGATGCATCAGTGCCAAGCTGCGCAAAGTCGGAGATGTGTCAGAAACTGGAGATGATGCGCTGTGCAGTCGGCGATGTGGTGTCTGTGGTCTTCGCAGCAGCTGTGATACGTCTTCGTCAAGGGAGATGCATGGTTCCGATCAGCAAACCGACAGCGATACGTGGGTTCTGGTTGTAGTAGCATTTTATACCCACTTCCAAGGGCCCAGGACTGGGTTGGCACCACTTGGCTGGGCAAGACCTGCAGCAAACAGAGTCCAGGTGCTGTTGCAGATTGATGAGAAGTCTTTGATGTCAGTGAGACTTAGAATAGGGGGCAAACCAGCATTCCCTTGGAGTCACCCTGAGTTCAAATGAGATGGGTCCAGCCCGTCCTCAGCAGGGCAGAGGGTAGCAGGCAGCAGAGCAGCACAGCAGAAAAGCAGTTCTTCAAGAGCAACGGTCCAGCTGAGTGGCAGTTCTTGTAGCAGCACAGCAGCCCTTACCCCTGGCAGAGTTCTTCACAGGTCCAGTAGTGTACTGAAGTGGTAGGATCAGACATCCAGTTCTTATACCCAGTGTGTCTTTAAAGTGGGCGCGACTTCAAAGAGAGGCTTCAAAGAGTGCGCAGATGTCCTCCCTCCTAGCTCTGGTTCTAGAATCAATCCAGAGGGCTATGCAGCCCTTTGTGCGGATATAGGACACGGCCTATTTAGGAGTAAGTGTTAGCTCCTCCTTCCCATTCTGCCCAGGATGACCCATCAGGATGTGGAAGGACCACTCAGACATACCTTTGTGTGTGGCTTTCTAGAAGAAAAGCACACAGTCCAGTTGTCACCCACCGAGACATGTATTGGAGACAGGCTGCAGGCACACGGGGCTCAGAGCAGAAAAATGTCCTTTTGTGTTATATTTTAAATTCACAACTGTGATGTTCTTTTTCTAACCTTCCCTTGGGTTTCTTTACCTTTTCTTTCTTCTCCTTTTATTGCTTTGGAATTTGAGCTCTTTTAAATCAAAAAGGTTTTTGAATCAGTAAATGCACTGTAATGTCTTTGTCGTAAATGTAAAATTGGTGTGTTATTGTATTGTTTTGTGGTGCGGAAAAAGAAAAATATGTATAAAGTGTGAGAAGTTGGCCCGATATGCAACGTTCGCTATTCTAGCGACCGCTATGTATCGTTCCAACGACCCTTATGGTGTTTGGTTGTAAGTCAACCTATAGACCAGCTATCCTAGTAGCGTGGATACGAGCAGTCTAAGGCTAAAGACTCGAGAGGGCGCGTTAAGCCAGCTGTTTACCACACATGTACCCCTTGAACACCCAGTGAAAGGACACCACACAAGTGTTATGAAAATAAACAGTATATTTATTAAGAATCACAACAGCCCTGTACTCTTTATGAGGACAGGGTACTAAGCACAAACCAAATCTCTTTAGCAAATACTTCAAGTGCACAATTAAAACAAGTGTCCGAGGACACGGAAAGGTTAAGGTCTCGGGTGGACCCGATAAGGCAAGTCGGAAGCGAGGGACTCGGGACCCTAGAGTAAAGAGGCTATGCAGGCACCGAAATGCCGAGTTACCTAGCCACGAGGGCTGCGGCTGCACAAGTCTTACAGGCGTCGGGGTCTTCGCTGACGAGCCAGGAGCCGGAAGAAAAGGAGTTGCTGGCCGGCGACCAGTGATGAATAGTTCGTAGAGATCCAAGCCTGGATCGGAGATTGATGATACCTGAAAGCAGAGGGGACCAAGTTCGTACTACTAGCCAGTAGTCAAAGGGTACCAGGAAGGCACCGGTTGGCCGTCACCTCGACCAGGTGAGTGGGCGACGCTAGGCTCGGCAGTCTCACGGACCAGGAGGCGTTGTCGGCGACCACGGTGGAGGTGCGAGCTGTCCCACGAAGGATGATGCTGTCGGCGTCGCTGGGCCCGGGATGGGGCAACAAGCCTTGGCAAATCTCAGGGCCACGTGGTGGGCCTAAGATGGCGTCTTGGGTGGACCAGGAGGGTCCGGGGTGCTTCTCGAAAAGATGGAAGCAAGGGCCGGTCTGGAGCAACCAGACCAGCAGTGTTGATTTCCGGATGTCGTCACAGAAGGGCACAAGCCAGCGGCTAGTGACCAGACAACGTGCTGAGCAGCGAGCAGAAGGGCCCCACGCAGATCGTGGAGATGCTGGGAGACTGCACTTCGATGCTGGAGCGGCTCAGGGTCGGGGCTTCTCGGACCCCAGAGCACTCACCAGAGAGTTACCTCGATGGTCGTGCTGGTTAAGAAAGCGTGCAGGTTTTGATGATGGCCGGTCCCTTGAGGTCTCGTCGCACCCACAGTGCACAGCTAAGCTGATGACGTGGGTAGAGGTCAGAGGTGCCAGGGAAGCCGGTTCTCGTCGAGCTGGGCCGTCGGATTCCTTGAGGAAGGACTTACAGCAAACCGCAGAGTTCTTAGATGGTGCCCGCTGATGCAGGGTGACTACTCCTTAGTCACAAGGGAGAAATCTTGAGAAGAGTCTTGAATGTCCTTTCGTGGAAAGTAGTTCTTGAATCAAAGATGATCTAATTTGGAAGGGTCCCCACTCCGGCCTTTATCCTAAAGAAAGGGGTGGGTACATGACTAGGTCCTGCCCTAAGGGTGGGACCAGGAAGGGGGGTAGTTACACCCCTCTCCCCTGCCGGACTTTCCCCAGGCCAGGGCTGTCGCCCCTGGAACTGGTTCTAACCGGCAGATGCGTAGTGAGCACCGGGGTGCCACTCCGCAGTCACCTTCTCGCAAAAGCCCTACCTACCCAGAATACACAAACCCTGCCTGGGACGGTGCGAACACCGCCCTCGACAGGAAACCCTTTGTCCAAGCTCTCCTCGCTGGAAGGACTCCCAGCAGCAGGAGGTCAGACTCGTGTCTGTGGTGGCAGCATCCATTTTGTGGAGCTGAGGCTTTAGTTAACTTTAACCGGGGTTCACAGTTACGTACATGTCGTGTCCCTCTAGAAGGGCGGAATGCTAACCTCGTCGCCAGAGTTGGGGAGAGGGCAGTATCCCGATTCGTATGACACCTTACTCGACATGTCTTGATAACGCGACACCGAAGTTACCGATATGGTACGCGTTATCATGGAACAGCCATTGGGTCTTGATTCCGCAAGCTGCAACCGGGCTCGGTTCGGGCCAGAGCTTAGTTCACACGAGCCCATGCACTCTGCCTTCAGGATTGTCAAGGCCTGCCATAGGAGTGACTGATAGGAACTCGAGTGTCCATTGTATGGTTAGATATAGTGCTACTATATCTAAAGCAAAGTGTGTGTACACGACTTCGCCCCAGCTGTCACGCAGCCAGTTGTGTCAAATTTAGGAGGCCAGCCAGGGGTGGCATAATACATGCTGCAGCCCCTGGCGGCCCTGGGTACACCTATGCCCTGAGTTACAGAGTCTGATAAGGTGGCCCAGTACCAATTGGTAAATGCACCTAGGGTACATGTCGTAATTTTAGAAAGAGAACAGCCAGGCTGTGGGTCTGATTAGCAGGCCCACAGCCAGAGAAAGTCGTAAACCAGTGAAACAAAAGCGAAAAATCTGGGTGATCATGGGATTGCAGACCCTACTCTCCTACATGACCCCCCCCCCCAAACGTCGGAACAATGAGCTAACCTTGACCAGGTGAGTCTTCTTATTCTAAGTGGAAATATCTGGAGAGCCCATCGGCATTGCCATGATCAGTACCAGGTCTATGTTCCACTGTAAAGTCCATCCCCTGTAGGGAAATGGACCACCTAAGCAGTTTGGGGTTTTCACCCTTCATCTGATTTAGCCACAAGAGGGGCTTATGGTCGGTCTGAATCTTGAAGTGAGTGCCAAACAAGTATGGCCTCAACTTCTTCAGGGCCCAAACCACAGCAAAGGCCTCCCTCTCAATAGCTGACCAATTCTTCTCTCTAGGGGTCAGCCTTCTGCTTATAAAAGCAATGGGCTGGTCTTGACCATCAAAATTCAGTTGAGAAAGAACAGCTCCCACACCCAACTCAGAAGCATCTGTTTGGACAATGAATGGTTTGGAGTAGTCCGGACTCTTGAGGATAGGCGCCGTGCACATGGCCTGCTTTAGGTCATCGAATGCTTTTTGACAGCTCGCTGTCCACTGAACCTTTTTTGGCATTTTCTTACTTGTCAGTTCATTTAATGGCGTCACAATTGAACCATAGTTCCTGACAAACTTCCTATAGTAACCAGTCAGGCCCAAGAAAGCTCGAACCTGAGTCTGGGTGGTTGGAGGAGCCCAGTCCCTGATTGACTGTATCTTGCTCTCCAGTGGCTGAACCTGGCCTCCACCTACAAGGTGGCCCAGGTATACAACCTGTGTCTGCCCTATCTGGCACTTGGTGGCCTTGATAGTGAGGCCTGCCGCTTGCAGAGCCTCTAACGCTTTCCGCAGGTGGACCAGGTGATCCTCCCAGGTGGAGCTAAAGACAGCAATATCGTCAAGATACGCCGCACAGAAGTCATCCAGCCCGGTAAGGACTTGATTCACCAACCGTTGGAAGGTGGCAGGTGCATTCTTCAGACCAAAGGGCATCACCACGAACTGATAATGCCCACCAGGGGTTGAAAATGCGGTTTTAGGCTTGGCGTCCTCAGCTAACCTGATTTGCCAATACCCAGCTGTCAGGTCAAACGTACTTAAGTAGTTGGCCGAAGCCAATCTATCGATAAGCTCGTCTGCCCTTGGTATTGGGTGGGCGTCAGTCTTAGTGACTGCATTGAGACCCCTGTAGTCTACGCAAAACCTCATCTCTCTCTTACCACCCTGGGTGTGAGGTTTCGGCACTAGAACTACGGGACTAGCCCACGGGCTATCCGAGGGTTCAATGACTCCCAGCTCCAACATTTTCTGCACTTCACTCTTGATGCAGTCTCTAACGTGATCAGGCTGCCGGTAGATTTTACTCTTAACTGGCAAGCTGTCACCAGTGTCAACCTCATGGGTGCACCAATCGGTCTGACTGGGTGTTAGAGAAAACATATGTCTGAACGACTGAAGAACCTGTTTACAGTTGTTCTGTTGATGTTCGGAGAGGCTGCCACAAAAGACAACACCATCTACCGATCCATCGTCAGGATTCTGAGTGAGCAGGTTGGGGAGAGGGTCACTCTCCTCTTCCTGTCCCTCATCTAGGGCCATGAGCAAACTCATGTCCTTCCTGTCGACATATGCTTTTAGCCTGTTGACATGAAGCACCCTGTGGGGGCTCCGAGGAGTTCCCAGGTCGACCAGGTAGGTGACCTCTCCCTTTTTCTCCAGGATGGTGTGGGGCCCGGACCATTTGTCCTTGAGTGCTGCTGGGGCCACTGGCTCCAACACCCACACCTTCTGTCCGGGCTGGTAAACAGTCAAGACAGCCTTTTGGTCATGCCAAGCTTTTTGGAGTTCTTGACTGGCCTTAAGGTTTTCAGATGCCTTCTCCATGTATTCAGCCATCCGCGAGCCGAGGCCAAGCACATAGTCCACTATGTTGGCTGCAGGCTTTTTGAGAGGTCTCTCCCATCCTTCCTTCACCAAACACAGGGGTCCCCTTACAGGATGTCCGTACAAAAGTTCAAAAGGGCTGTAGCCAACCCCCTTCTGTGGGACTTCTCTGTAGGCGAACAAGAGGCAGGGGATCAGGACGTCCCATCTACGCCGAAGCTTTTCTGGTAGTCCATGAATCATCCCTTTTAGGGTCCTGTTGAATCTCTCAACAAGCCCATTGCATTGTGGGTGATAGGGTGTAGTGAACTTGTAGTTGACACCACATTCCTTCCACATAGCAGTTAAATAGCTCGACATAAAGTTTGCACCTCTGTCGGAGACGACCTCCTTAGGGAAGCCCACTCTGGAGAATACTCCAACTAGGGCTCTTGCCACAACAGGTGCTGTAGTGGTCCTAAGGGGAATAGCTTCAGGATACCTGGTGGCATGATCCACTACCACCAGTATAAACTTGTGCCCTGATGCTGTAGGTGGTTCCATGGGACCGACGATGTCGATCCCCACCCGTTCAAAGGGCACCCCCACCACAGGCATTGGTATAAGGGGGGCCTTTGTCGTGCCACCTGACTTACCACTGGCTTGGCAAGTGACACAGGAGCGGCAAAACTCCTTGGTATCTTCGTTCATGTGAGGCCAGTGAAAGTGTGAGACGAGCCTGTCCCACGTTTTCGTCTGGCCTAAGTGACCTGCTAAGGGAATCTCGTGGGCCAAGGTAAGTAGGAAACCACGCTGAGACAAGGGTACAACCAGCCTCCTGGTCATGCCAGGCTTGGGGTCTCTTGACTCAGTGTACAGGAGTCCATCTTCCCAGTATACCTTGTGGGTACCTGTGGCGTTCCCAGCAGCCTCAGCAGCAGCCTGCTGTCTGAGGGGTTCAAGAGAAGGGCAGTCTAACTGGTCCTTCCCCAGGTCTTCCCTTGAGGGTCCCCCTGAACCCAAGAATTCAACTTGATCAAGTTCGAACTCCCTAGGCTCAGTTTCCCTCAATTCCTGTAGGTCAGCCTCCTCTGAGACTTGATCCTCGACCTGGGGCAAGGGGGAAGGCGCAGCCTTAACCCTACTGCTCTTTTTCTTGGGAGGTGTCTGGTCTGTTGTTCCAGGATCCAGCACCTGTTCAGTGGGGCATTTCCTGACCCGTGACCTGGTCACAGCGAACACATGTGCTGGCAAACCTAACATTTCCATGTGAGTCCGGTGCTCCACTTCTGACCATTGTGATGACTCCAAATCATTGCCCAACAAACAATCCACTGGGAGGTCTGGACTAACTACAACCTTCTTTTGGCCAGTTACCCCTCCCCAGGAGAAAGCTACAATTGCCATACTGTGATTGGTAGTGACATTGCTTGCATTGGTCACCAGGAATTCTGTACCTGGCATGATTTGTCCAGGGTCCACAAAGTTAGGCGTCACCATGGTGACGCTGGCACAAGTGTCCCTATAGGCCTGAGCCATCTTTCCATTTATGAAAGGCGTTTGTCGGTATTTGCCCAAAGTATTGGGGCTTACGTCAGGGGACACGTCCACGTCCCCTGTACTGACAAGGACAGCCTGAGTGAGTGTGCCAACTAAGTTGTCACGCCCCTCAGAACCCAGGGTTAACCCTACTAAACCCTTGGGAGGCGCACTACCACTGCTGACTGTACTAGGGGGCACAGGTGCCTTAGGGGCTGCAGTGGCAGGAGTCTGCCCTCCTCCTTTCTTGGTGCACTCACTAAACCAGTGAGATTTACTTTTACAGTACTGGCACCATCTTTTGGATTGGCCTTCTTTCTTCTTTTGGGGAGCCTGACCCCCACCCTCTTTGGGTTGTTGGGGACCTGTCGAAGACTTCTGGTCATTTTGTTCCCCTTTAGAATCTTTACCCTTCTGGTCTGCTTTCTTCTGACCACCTTGATTCTGGCCCTGGTTCTGTTTAACTCTCGTACGAACCCATCTGTCTGCCTTCTTTCCCAATTCTTGGGGAGAGGTCAGATCCGAGTCGACAAGATGCTGATGCAACAACTGGTTCTGACAATTGTTTAAAATTTGTTCTCTCATCATCAAATTGTACAATCCTTTGTAATCAGTAACCTTACTGCCCAGCAACCAGCCCTCAAAAGCCTTAGTGGCACAATCGACAAAGTCAGACCAATCTTGAGACTGCGTTTTCTGGGTATCCCTGAACAGCACCCTGTACTGCTCAGTGGTTAGGCCGAACCCTTCAACGAGTGTATTTTTCAAGACTTGGTAATCGTTAGCGTCCTCCACCCTTGTGGTGAGGAGCTTGTCTCTTCCTTTTCCTTCAAAGGAGAGCCACAAGATAGCTGCCCACTGACTCTGGGGAACACCCTGCACAGTGCAGGCCCTCTCCAAAGCAGTTATCCATTTGTGGATGTCGTCCCCTTGTTTAAAGGGGGGCACTATCTTACCAAGGTGTTTCGTATCGAAACTCTTTTCCCTATTGCTAGGTACATTGCTGCCACCAGTGGGGACTACCCCACTTAACTGTTGCTCTCTCGCAAAGGCAAGCCTCTCTTTGGCCAGGGCAAGTTCTTCCCTTTCGATCCTCAGATTAGCTGCCCTTTCCTTAGCTTCGTACACTCTCCGCTGAGGGGACGTCATCCCTCTTTGCGAAGAGTTGCGAGAGCCATTGGTTTGAAGGGATCTGCCAGAGTCTCTTGACAGAGATCGGGCTCGTCCATTCCCAATGTTAAGCGGACCTGACAGTAGCGCTGGGGGCGCCCCAGTACCACTATCATGTTTGCTTAAGTTGGACCTGCTTAGTCTAACGACTTCTACCTGTCCCTTATCTGCCTCATCCCCAGAGGGATCCTCATCCTCATCGTCCTCCACATCTTCGTTCTCAGTTGCGAGGTGGATGAGGTCAGGATCGTCTCTGGTTCCCTCAAGGGGAGGCATGTCTCCTTCTGGATTAGAATGGCTAAGAAGCTTCTCAGCCTTTCTGGCATCATAAGTCTCTAGGAGACCAATCAGAAAGGAGGTGGTGGGGTTAGCCCCTTGCTTAATCTTCCTAGAGGTACATACTTGTCGTAACTCATGGAAGTTAAGCGCAGTATATCTTGAGGAGATGACCTGTGGAGGGTCGACTGACACAAGGGGAGACTCAGAGTTTCCTCCTTTGTCCGACATACTGCTTCTAGTGTGGTGTAAGTGATGCACCTACCTACACTACGTGTTTACCTACTGTTCCCTTGCTAAGAGTTGCAGCCAAGGTGTGCTAAGCCTTGAGGAGCTACAACAGCTGGTTCAGTAGAACTCAGAGTATTCTAAGCTTTAGTTATATGTACTAACAGTACTTGTGTGATCTTTCAACAAGATATTCTTAGGATACGTGTGGTAAAACAACAGCAAGCTCAAATCCCAACCGCTGCTCACCAATGTGAGAAGTTGGCCCGATATGCAACGTTCGCTATTCTAGCGACCGCTATGTATCGTTCCAACGACCCTTATGGTGTTTGGTTGTAAGTCAACCTATAGACCAGCTATCCTAGTAGCGTGGATACGAGCAGTCTAAGGCTAAAGACTCGAGAGGGCGCGTTAAGCCAGCTGTTTACCACACATGTACCCCTTGAACACCCAGTGAAAGGACACCACACAAGTGTTATGAAAATAAACAGTATATTTATTAAGAATCACAACAGCCCTGTACTCTTTATGAGGACAGGGTACTAAGCACAAACCAAATCTCTTTAGCAAATACTTCAAGTGCACAATTAAAACAAGTGTCCGAGGACACGGAAAGGTTAAGGTCTCGGGTGGACCCGATAAGGCAAGTCGGAAGCGAGGGACTCGGGACCCTAGAGTAAAGAGGCTATGCAGGCACCGAAATGCCGAGTTACCTAGCCACGAGGGCTGCGGCTGCACAAGTCTTACAGGCGTCTGGGTCTTCGCTGACGAGCCAGGAGCCGGAAGAAAAGGAGTTGCTGGCCGGCGACCAGTGATGAATAGTTCGTAGAGATCCAAGCCTGGATCGGAGATTGATGATACCTGAAAGCAGAGGGGACCAAGTTCGTACTACTAGCCAGTAGTCAAAGGGTACCAGGAAGGCACCGGTTGGCCGTCACCTCGACCAGGTGAGTGGGCGACGCTAGGCTCGGCAGTCTCACGGACCAGGAGGCGTTGTCGGCGACCACGGTGGAGGTGCGAGCTGTCCCACGAAGGATGATGCTGTCGGCGTCGCTGGGCCCGGGATGGGGCAACAAGCCTTGGCAAATCTCAGGGCCACGTGGTGGGCCTAAGATGGCGTCTTGGGTGGACCAGGAGGGTCCGGGGTGCTTCTCGAAAAGATGGAAGCAAGGGCCGGTCTGGAGCAACCAGACCAGCAGTGTTGATTTCCGGATGTCGTCACAGAAGGGCACAAGCCAGCGGCTAGTGACCAGACAACGTGCTGAGCAGCGAGCAGAAGGGCCCCACGCAGATCGTGGAGATGCTGGGAGACTGCACTTCGATGCTGGAGCGGCTCAGGGTCGGGGCTTCTCGGACCCCAGAGCACTCACCAGAGAGTTACCTCGATGGTCGTGCTGGTTAAGAAAGCGTGCAGGTTTTGATGATGGCCGGTCCCTTGAGGTCTCGTCGCACCCACAGTGCACAGCTAAGCTGATGACGTGGGTAGAGGTCAGAGGTGCCAGGGAAGCCGGTTCTCGTCGAGCTGGGCCGTCGGATTCCTTGAGGAAGGACTTACAGCAAACCGCAGAGTTCTTAGATGGTGCCCGCTGATGCAGGGTGACTACTCCTTAGTCACAAGGGAGAAATCTTGAGAAGAGTCTTGAATGTCCTTTCGTGGAAAGTAGTTCTTGAATCAAAGATGATCTAATTTGGAAGGGTCCCCGCTCCGGCCTTTATCCTAAAGAAAGGGGTGGGTACATGACTAGGTCCTGCCCTAAGGGTGGGACCAGGAAGGGGGGTAGTTACACCCCTCTCCCCTGCCGGACTTTCCCCAGGCCAGGGCTGTCGCCCCTGGAACTGGTTCTAACCGGCAGATGCGTAGTGAGCACCGGGGTGCCACTCCGCAGTCACCTTCTCGCAAAAGCCCTACCTACCCAGAATACACAAACCCTGTCTGGGACGGTGCGAACACCGCCCTCGACAGGAAACCCTTTGTCCAAGCTCTCCTCGCTGGAAGGACTCCCAGCAGCAGGAGGTCAGACTCGTGTCTGTGGTGGCAGCATCCATTTTGTGGAGCTGAGGCTTTAGTTAACTTTAACCGGGGTTCACAGTTACGTACATGTCGTGTCCCTCTAGAAGGGCGGAATGCTAACCTCGTCGCCAGAGTTTGGGAGAGGGCAGTATCCCGATTCGTATGACACCTTACTCGACATGTCTTGATAACGCGACACCGAAGTTACCGATATGGTACGCGTTATCATGGAACAGCCATTGGGTCTTGATTCCGCAAGCTGCAACCGGGCTCGGCTCGGGCCAGAGCTTAGTTCACACGAGCCCATGCACTCTGCCTTCAGGATTGTCAAGGCCTGCCATAGGAGTGACTGATAGGAACTCGAGTGTCCATTGTATGGTTAGATATAGTGCTACTATATCTAAAGCAAAGTGTGTGTACACGACTTCGCCCCAGCTGTCACGCAGCCAGTTGTGTCAAATTTAGGAGGCCAGCCAGGGGTGGCATAATACATGCTGCAGCCCCTGGCGGCCCTGGGTACACCTATGCCCTGAGTTACAGAGTCTGATAAGGTGGCCCAGTACCAATTGGTAAATGCACCTAGGGTACATGTCGTAATTTTAGAAAGAGAACAGCCAGGCTGTGGGTCTGATTAGCAGGCCCACAGCCAGAGAAAGTCGTAAACCAGTGAAACAAAAGCGAAAAATCTGGGTGATCATGGGATTGCAGACCCTACTCTCCTACATAAAGTTCATGAAAATAATAACATGAACTGGTTCTTTTGAAAAAATGGTACAGATTATTTAAAAAGAGAAATAAAAGTATTTATTAATTTTTTCAATCACTATGAGTGCCACGTGTGATTGTTTTGAATGAGATGGTGAATACTTATCAGTACTGGCAATGTTTTGTTGTATTAGTTATAGTTTGGTCCAGCCTTACTGGTTAAGGGCCAGAACCCTTTATTGATTTGCTTTTATCTTTCTAAAAGTAGCATTCTTGGAAGGGTAATGATACAGTGGTCTTTATCAATAAAGGTGATTTATCATTATCATTCCATTGAGATGAAACATGACAGATCTACTCCTGAAATCAGGAATGACACCTTATAAAGTGTAATAAGGAATTCCCACTGTTAACCTATGAGAGGTATAAAGCCTCACAGTAGTGAAAAATGAATTGGGGGGTTCACTAGCAGGACATACAAAACTGAAAATTACAAGTCCTATCTTTTGGTTACACAGCACCCTGCCCAATGGGCCACCAAATGGCCCACCTTAGGGGTGACATATGTAATAAAAGGGGAGTTTAAGAATTGGCAAGGGGTTTTAAATGACAAGTAGACATGGCAGTATAATATGCCCGCACAGGCTCGGCAATGGCCGACCTGAGACATGTTTAAATTGCTACTCATGTGAGTGGCACAATCAGCGCTGCAGGCCCACTAGTCACACTTAATATACAGGCCCTCGGCACATGTAGTGCACTTCTACTTGGGACTTATAATTAAATAAAATATGTAAATTCTGTATGAGCCAGTGTTACCATGGTTAGGGGAGAGAGCGCATGCACTTTAGTACTGGCCAGCAGTGGTAAAGTGCTCAGAGTCCTAAAGCCAACAAAAACGAGTCCAGAAAAAGAGGACGAGGTAAGCAAAAAGTTTGGGGTTGACCCTTCAGAGAGGACCATTTTCCAACAAAAACACTTCCCATACACGCTCAACACACAACCAACCACACAATCTTTATGGTGTAGCTTGCTGTCTGTGTGGTAAGCGCTTCACCATCTCACATAGTAAGCGCTAAACAAATGCTACATACAGTTCAATAACACCACCACATAACATGAAAGAATGGATTTACCACTGATTACTTTAACTTGTATTTATTATTCACTTAAGGTGAGCAGGTTATATATTATTAGTTTTTACTTGAAGGTGAAAGGCCAACAGTATACTTACAGCATATTTTGTTATTTTTGGCCAGGTATTCGGCGACGGCCCTGCCCCCTAAGCTCCCTGACCGTGCGACCATGGCACACAGGTTTACAGTTCCCAAATGTTTCTATGCACGCCAACCTTTGGACGAACCGAAAAAATAACTTGTTGGAGCCTGCCACTGAGGCCCCGAGTCCGCGCAAGGCAGCTGAAGAAGTCCTGGGGACTGCAGCAGCCCGGCCTAAGAGATTAGATGGGTGTTGGTGTTGGGGGGGGGGGGGGGCGGAGCCCTTTTAGCACAATGGGCATTGCTCGCCTGCCATCTTCCCAAACTGAACCCCAAGAGAGGCGCAGAGGACTGCCAGTCCTCTGCGCGGTGCGCGCCTTTCACCCGATCCGACCTGGGGATTTCCAAGGAACACTCACTCGACGGGCGCCTCGAGGCGCCTCGTCGGCGCTTGATTTCCACACAGCGCAGCAGGGGGTTTCCAGAGCCAAGGCTTCGCACCTGTGGCATCCCTGGGGCAGGTGAGGAGCGGTGCCAACCGCGCACGTGCCCGTTGTTACTTACCCTCGAAGGAAGTCGCCAGAACTCGATCGTCAGCCTACCCCTCCCCCCCCCCCCCCCCCCAACCTCTACGACCCCCTCCCCTTCAGCAGAAACAGCTCCAATTTTGTCCTGGACAGGGACCGACAACCCCAGCTATCAAAAGCAGCCCAATTTGATGACCCAGCCCCCCTCTCCCCTCTGAATACCACAGGCCTCTTGGAAGGTACCGGGGCTGCGCCAAGGCGAAACCTGTGCCAGGTGGGCACGGCCACGGATATCCCGCCCCCTCAACCCCCCCCCCCCCCCCCCCCCCCCCCCCCCGCCGCGCTGGATCCGTCTCAGAAATGTTTGTCTGTCCTTCGGAGACGGCGATGAGTGATCTTCAAAGGCGCAGCCCCCAGCAGGGCTGTCGGTGCCCCGAAGTGAGAGGAAACACGCGCTCCTGCGCGCACGGGCGCGGCCCCGCGGTAATGAGGAGCCGACCCCCGCTGTGCCAGCCTCTCATTAGTGAAGGGGGACACGACTTGTATCCATGTTTGTCAGGAGTCAGACACAGGCAGGGAGGGCCGAGTGTGGGCTGATGGAGCGTTCATCCTCCACAGCCGGCAGGCTGATGCGCGGCGCTTAACACTCACCCTCCAGATGCCCTTTCGAGCACCCGGTGACCTCTGCCCAGGCACCATCACTGCTGGCCACACATTCATGTGGAAATCCCCTTTTCTGCTTTATTAATTGTTTAATATAGCGCAAACTCGGCTCATCTGGGTTTCAAAGCGCTCTACAGAGCGCTGCCAGTACAAATGCAGAAGGTGAAAACAGTGAGAGCGCTATACACAATATGTGTAAATATAAGAGCGCACAGCGGGACATTTTAAAGAAACCAGAGTATTTGCTCCACAATGTCTATAAATATATACATGTGTTTATAAAAGTAGTGGGAGAAGCACTTTGGGTGGAAGAGCAGTGATCTAGTCATGCAGGGAGCGGTCATTCTGTGCGAAAACAGTAGGGCTGGTGTGCAGGGAGTGGTCAGTGTGTGAAAGAACAGTAGGGCTGGTGAGCAGGGAGTGGCCAATGTGTGAAAGAACAGTAGGGCTAGTGTGCAGGGAGTGGTCAATGTGTGAAAGAACAGTAGGGCTGGTGAGCAGGGAGTGGTGATTGAGTGAAAGAACAGTAGGGCTGGTGAGCAGGGAGTGGTGATTGTGTGAAAGAACAGTAGTGCTGGTGCGCAGGGAGTGGTGATTGAGTGAAAGAACAGTAGGGCTGGTGAGCAGGGAGTGGTGATTGTGTGAAAGAACAGTAGTGCTGGTGCGCAGGGAGTGGTGATTGAGTGAAAGAACAGTAGGGCTGGTGAGCAGGGAGTGGTGATTGAGTGAAAGAACAGTAGGGCTGGTGAGCAGGGAGTGGTCATTGAGTGAAAGAACAGTAGGGCTGGTGAGCAGGGAGTGGTCATTGTGTGAACAAACAATAACTCTGGTGTGCAGGGAGTGGTCAATGTGTGAAAGAACAGTAGGGCTTGTGTGCAGGGAGTGGTCGTTGTGTGAAAGAACAGTAGGACTGGTGAGCAGGGAGTGGTCATTGTGTGAACAAACAATAGCTCTGGTGTGCAGGGAGTGGCCATTATGTGGAAGAACAGTAGGGCTGGTGTTCAGGGAGTGGTCAATGTGTGAAAGAACATCTCTGGTGTTCAGGGAGTGGTCAATGTGTGAAAGAATATCTCTGGTGTGCAGGGAGTGGCCATTGTGTGGAAGAACAGTAGTGCTGGTGTCCAGGGAGTGGTGATTGTGTGAAAGAACAGTAGAGCTGGTGAGCAGGGAGTGGTGATTGTGTGAAAGAACAGTAGTGCTGGTGAGCAGGGTGTGGTGATTGTGTGAAAGAACAGTAGTGCTGGTGTGCAGGGAGTGGTGATTGTGTGAGAGAACATCTCTGGTGTGCAGGGAGTGTCCATTGTGTTAAATAACAATAGCTCTGGTGTGCAGGTAGTGGTCATTGTGTGAAAGAACAGTAGGGCTGGTGTGCAGGTAGTGGTCATTGTGCGAACCAACAGTAGCTTTGGAGTGTACGGAGTGGTCATTGTGTGAACGAACAACAGTGCTGGTGCATACGCAGTGGTCATTTTGTGAAAGAAAAGCAACAGTGGTGTGCAGGAAGTGGTCATTTGTGAAACAACAAGAGCGCTTGTGTCCAGAGAGGGGTCATTGTGTGAAAGAACAACAGCTCTGGTGTGCAGGGAGCTCTTATTGTGTGCAAGAACAGTAGTGTTTCTAAACATCTTTAGCAAAAGTTACTTTTCTAAAATATCTTTTACAATAGCATTGTTTCCTCAAACATCTTAGCTGGAATTAATCACTGCATTTTATGGCAAAAAAGCCAATTTAGGTTCAAATATGTATTTGTAATTTGGCAACACCGTTCCGAAAGTAAGATTTATAAACTTTCACTAAAGAAAGTTTCTTAGAGAATTTAAAATATACTGTTAATATCTTGGAATGGTAAATGGATACCTCATTGAGAAATAAACTAATAGGGGTAATAATACATATAAAAATAGAAACAATTATGCAGGTGTATATGTTTATATATGTACAAATATACATATACACACATACACTTATATAAGAAAGAGACGGTAAATCCATATTTATACATATCAAGAACGGAGTTTTGGGGTACCCCTCCCAAAAAAGAATAAAATTAAATTACCAAATCATGCATATCTATCTATCTATCTATCTATCTATCTATCTATCTATCTATCTATCTATCTATCTATCTATCTATCTATCTATCTATCTATCTATCTATCTATCTATCTATCTATCTATCTATCTATCTATCTATCTCTCTATCGATCTATTTTTATAGCGAATGCCGTTCTACTATGCTTCCCTTCGCTTGGGAAAGGATGGACACAAACCCAATTATTATGCTTGCAGGTATTTTATTGCTCAACCACAACAATCATCCTGACGCGTTTCGGCCAAACACAGCCTTGATCACATGACGTGCGTTAGGAGCCAAGTTATTCAATTTAAAGTGCACAGTGCCATACACGTGATAATTCTTATATAGACATAGAAGAAACACTTACTATTTTATGTTTTCTAACTTTTTTCCGCTTTTTTTCCAACTTGGTACTACAACCATAGCTTTGAGTTTTGTGCAAATCCAGCCATAAATATAAATATATACTATCTGAATAAATCCATTAAAATTCATAATAAACACATTTAGAACCAATTTCATGTAAAACATATAAAAACTGTTTTTCTGGAAATGTTTTAAATTGTATCATTTAAGACCACATATTTTAAAACATATTATTCTAAAAAAATCAAATGTTTCAATGAGGAAAAAGTATGTTATTTAATATCTATATATATATATATATATATTATATACATGATTTGTTAATGTATATTAAGAGTGGCTGAGGGACTTTCCTCCAAATAATAATCACCTGAACACATAAATAAAACTTAAACATGTGCTTGCGCGGACACACACACTCACACACATACAATGCATACATATAATACTTTAAATAGGGGGTGTTTACACACAAAAACTAAAAAATAACTGCAAAAACTGTAGATAGGTAGCTGTTTTGGGCATATGCATATGTCTCTAAAGAGAAATGGCTTGTGATGGAGTAAGGACTGCATGTAAGCAACTTGTTGGATAAATCCTCTCACAAAATCATAATAAATTACTAATAATTGCTTGTGGTACTAATTTTACACAAGTTTCATACACATATTAGAAGAAGGGGAAGCTTGTTTAAAAATTTGTTAGTAGACACATAGGGCCCCATTAGGATGTCGGGCGGATCGCCACCGCCATGCAGGCGGTGGCGATCCACCCGACATCCTTCCCCGCCCTCCACCCATTCCCCCCCCCCATAATATTACTATGGCGGTGTCGCGGTCCCTCGAAGGCCTCTCAGGATCCGCTCGTTGCTCAAATGGGTCCACCTATTGACAACCTCAATTCCGAAATGCCATAACGGCACAGAAGATTAAGGAGTTCAATCGGGGAAAGAAAGGATGGGAACAGCGGGGAGGGAGACCTGTGAAGAAGGAAAGGTTTCTTTAAGATATAGGTTCAACATAGACAAGTATCACAGAGCCTACTTATTACCACATAGCAGCCGCTGTCTACCTGTAAAGAAAAGTAACCATGTTGGATAGCCTTGTAAAGAAGGACGATTGTGTAGTCATCTGAGCCTTCTCTAGGCTACCTAGTTTTCTACCTAGTAGCAGACCTTTGGATAACACTCAAGATTGGGGATTGGGGATAAATGAACAACATATAAACATCACGTCACCATGCTAAAATATAATTTATGCATTTTACATGGAAAGAAATTAATCTCTGGTACCCACCCGTATGGGTGTGTACATAGGCTTCACAAGGGAAGAAGGTTAGGCTATTCCAGCTACCACTCTTTGACCCCCTGCTAAAGATGAGACAAACATACACACACATCAATATCAAATAAATGTCATGATATTTAATCAGAGATTTTGTAAATCAAAACGATGTCTGTAAATATTCAGGTTGAGATCCTGTGAAAGGTCTGTCTTTTGTGAGTACTGAAACGATATACCACCTGGTATCAAAGTTCACCCCCAAATGCGAGTGAATCGCAGTACATATGTCAATAGCTTTGGGAACAAGCTGTAGTCTGAAAAGTACACGATAAGTCCTCGTGTAGTAGTATTCGCTATAGTGGTAGCGCTTTGGGTATACAAATGACTCTTGGCGGTGCCACCGACACAGTGGTAACAGCTAAGGAGCGAGAGCTGTAAAATAGGTAAAGGACTCTTGGCGGTGTCACTGACACCCTTACCCCACCGAACAGGAATTATCTTCAGGGCTGAAAAGGCTGTGGTCTCAGGACGCGTGCATCCATGTACTCCAAATATTCAGCAAGGATTGTTTCTCCCGTGTAGACTTTCAAGCCCACCGGATCCTTCTCGTCACTGGCCCTGGGAACCGCACCCATACCAACGGACCACGCACGTAACCTGTGCTTCATCCTGGACTCCTCCCTCTCGATGACCAGACAAGTCAACGCCGTCTCATCATCGTGCTTCAACATCCTACGTATGCTCAACAAAATCTTCTGTTGGATCCCAACCGAAACAAGAAAGACGGTCACCCATGCACTGGTCACAAGCCGACTAGACTACGGAAACACCCTTTACGCCGGAACCACAGCCAATCTACAGAAAAAACTCCAACGCATCCAAAACGCCTCAGCCAGACTCATCCTAGACATCCCCCGCCAAGCTCACATTTCCGATCACCTGAAAGTCCTCCACTGGCTCCCCGTCAACAAGAGAATAACGTTCCGCCTCCTCACCCACGCACACAAAGCCCTCTACGACCTAGGACCCGAATACCTCAACACGCGCCTGTCCTTCTACACCCCCACCCGCCAATTTCGATCGTCCAATCTAGCCCTCGCCGCAATTCCACGCATCCAAAGATCCACCATGGGAGGAAGATCCTTCTCCAACTTAGCAGCCAAGACCTGGAATTCCCTCCCCAACCACCTCCGCCTCACACAGAACCACCTCTCCTTCAGAAAACAACTAAAAACTTGGATATTTGATAAGTAAAGCTCCCCCCCTCCCTCAAGCGCCTTGAGACCCTCTGGGTGAGTAGTGCGCTATACAAATTTAAACTTGACTTGACTTGAAAATGACAGCGGCCCTTTTCCAGTAAGCGGGGGGAACGAGAGGTTCAGCGGTCGGGGTTCCGACCATGACAGCACATCCCTCTCTCGAAGACCGCTGACACGAACCAGGTTTGTTGGGGTAGCGGGCATGAAACAATCTGATACACCTAGGGGCATAGACTCCTGAGGCAGGTTCCCACGAGTTTTCCTCCACACAATACCTTTTCCATGAAATCAGATACCACAGTTTGGAACCTCTCATCTTGGAATCCAGAATTGCGCGTACTTCATACTCCGGTTCATTGTCAACCCATATCGGGGATGGATTCTTTTTTACAGGAGTATAGGATGGTTTCAAAAGGGATACATTAAACACAGGATGTATCTTCATTGTCTTTGGAAGCGCCAATAACATAGTCAAGGGCGATATCACCTTCTTTATTTTGTATGGCCCTATGTATTTTCGGTTGAACACACTGTATCGACGAAAACAAATGTTTCTTGTGGAGAGGCATACTATGGGCCCGATTCACAGAACTAACTTAAGACAAAATCCTAAACTTACTACTTTTGGTATTTACAGAAGTTAGGATTTTGTCTTAAGACAGACTTAAGACAGACTTAAGTTAGGATTCTGTCTTAAGTCTGTCTTAAGACAAACTTAAGTCAAGCTTAAGACAAAATCCTAACTTCTGTGAATACCAAAAGTAGTAAGTTTAGGATTTTGTCTTAAGTTAGTTCTGTGAATCGGGCCCTGTATCTCCTACCTTGTATTTAGGAGCTGGAGAGCGATGTTTGTCTGCCTGAACCTTGTATGACCTTTTGGCTTTTTCCAGGTTTCTGTATTCATAAGCTTTTATTCGATTTGAAGGTACAAATCATACAAGCGACATTAAAAATAACACCATATATATACAATTAATACTCAATATTCACATTAATGGTGCAAAAAAAAAGGCTAAGATAAAAGAAGCATATACATCAATCATTGGGCAGCAGCTAAATTTTTTAAAAAGGAAGCGATATAGGGATATATACAAATATGTACAGACAGGAAATCAGTAGATTTAACACACAGGTGGAGTTTCCTGGCAGCTGTACGTTAAAACAAACCAAGTCCAAACCGTTCTAGTAACATAAAAAAGAGCAAATGTTTGAGGTGTAAAAAAAGGACCTTACAATGCATACTATGGGCATAAAACACAAGTGACCGTTCCAAAAGTCTTAGCTAATAAATTTTTTTTTATGTACAGACAGGGATGCATAAAATAGTAACAACACTATACATTTCCTGGCAGCTGTACATCTCAAAGAATTACAGACAGGTAAGTATAAAGATAAGTATAAAAGGTTACAATACTATACTTTTCCTGGCAGCTGTACATTTCAAAATATAGGTGGCCATAAAAAAACAAATATCCACATTCTCCATTGAGGATAATAGTGTTAATGCTGCCTTTGTGGTTCGAGTATTGTATTTTATAAAAATAGGCTTAAGGTATTTTAACCTAAGAAAGTAATAAAATTTACAAAAAAGTAAAAAATGGCAACAACTCTGGCGTGAAATGTTATCACACGGACAGGGAGTCTCTGATCTGACTTTCTGAGTTGGAAACGCAACAAGGTGGTGGACGATTCCCAATCTGACCCGGGTTAAAACAAATTGGTGGGATGGGCGAGTCACAAATACAAGGTAAGATTGTAGCCCCGGAGTTAAATTCAGGTCTTTATAAAACTTCACGGTGGCTAATTTACCATGCTCCTGGTCCCGCTCCCCTTTTTTAAAGTTTAAGAATGTTAACTTAATTTCTTTTTTGGGGATGGCGACAGCCTGCTCTGGATCAAGCAGAACATCGATGTCAAATAGAAGGTTATACCAGAAATGAATATATCGCATCCACTGTATGCGTAATGAATGGTCAAGACCTATACAATCAAGAATAACCTCTTGAGTGAATCGAGTCTCTGCCTTAGCCCAAATAGAACGCCACAATAAGAGTGGCCGAACGGCTGCTAGGTCAGATATAAACTCGATCCCTACCTCGTCATGGATCAATTGTACTGAGGCGGAGGGAGGAACACATAACAATCTCTTTAGGAATTTGTTTTCATCAGCTTGGAGCGAAGGACCTACACTGTGGCCCCATACACCTGCCCCATACAGTGCAGAAGATACACAGCGAACGTTATAAATATTAATCATATCTGGTATACTTCTAGAACCAAGTTTAGAGGCAAATCGGAATATGCTGCTGGTGGACCGCAACATTTTCAATCTGATGTTGTCAAATTCAGAGATCCAGGACCCACTGTTGTTATAGGTAATACCCAGGTAACAGAAAGTTTTGACATGTGTCATTTTATCTTTATCCAGAAAGAAGCTATGCTTGGTCTTATTTACAGCCTGCCCGCATGCCATGACATACGTCTTGGATTTGTTCACACAGAGTCTCCTATTTTGAATGAACAGCATAAAACTATCAATTAGGCGCTGAAGGCCGATCTGTGTGATCAGGTTTCTGTAAATTGTTTTCAAGGTTTGCTGTGTGTATTCGGTCCTGGCTTGTACTTCGGGTACTTCTTGTGTAGCTGCTGGGTGTATCAGAGAGATGAAACGGGGATGGAACCCATAGTTACTGTAAAAAGGAGAGTACCGTGTAGATTGATGTTTAGCGCTATTGTAAGCAATCTCGACTAGACAGGGCAACCCCACCCATGCATCTGAATTCTTTTCAACGTCGCATCGCAAGTATTGTTTGAGAGTTTGATTTAGTCTCTCAGTTTGTCCGTCTGACTGTGGGTGAAAGGTAGTAGATTTGGATGTTTTCATGTGTAAAGAGGTATACCAGGCTTTCCAGAATTTTGCTGTGAACTGAGGGCCCCTGTCTGAAATGATATTGTCTGGAAGTCCATGTAGCCTGATTACGTGTTTCAGTAAAAGTTTAGCTAGTTGTTCAGAAGAGGGTTCTTTAGCACAAGCGACGAAGTGTCCCATCTTTGTGAGACTATCTACCACAACTATGATAGCCGTGCATCCTTGATCTTTTGGTAATCCAACTATAAAGTCAAGAGAAATAGTTTCCCACGGTACCATGGGTGTAGAAAGAGGTTGTAACAGCCCTAGGTTTTTTTTATTATCTGTCTTTGCTGTCACACATATCTCGCATTGTTGTATCATTTCTGTGGTGTCTTTGACTACGGATGGCCACCAAAACTGTCAGTAGATCCTATCGAGGGTCTTCTCTATACCGTTATGGCCTGCACTGGGTGTAGAGTGACACTGTGAGGGGACACCGAACCGGACACGTCCTTGGCCCATACATCGCAAGGGAACCCGCTTACCTTTAGATGCTAGGAACCCGATCCTGCTTTCCCGGAAGCTAAACACGCACCTCCGTCCTCTGCCCACACAGGAACTAGTTCCACGTGACATCACAGGAGGAGGGAGTTACCCCGGAAGGACTGACCCAGGGTTGGGGAAAAAGGGCGAATCAGCTGCTAGCAGGCGCGAAGAAGTCGGGGTGCCGGAAGTGATGGAGAGACGAGAAGACGCGGAGCTGAAGGACATCGGGGAACTCCAAGGAGGCAAAGAAGAAGACGAAGAAGACTACGAGCCATGGTGCGAGGATTGGTGGACCCCACAGGAGGAGGCTGGAGAGCGGTCGCAACTCTGGAGAGTTGCGGCAGAGCCAGTGAGTCATTCGGGACGGGGAGGGGAAGGGGAGGCAGAGGGGTGATTAGGGAGGGGGTAGTACAGACGCAGAGGGGACAACACGGGCACGAACGTATCTTTCTGATTGCACGTCTTCTTCTCATGACCCTTACCCATGTCTGAACCGCCTCATTGATTCAGGCACGAATGTTATTGGAGTGCATGTCCTCTTGTCACAACCCTACTATCTGAAACCGCCATATTGATTCAGGTCGATACAGATCTAGGTGCCAGTAAATGTACAGCCTACCTCTCATTCTAAACCTGTTTTCTTAGCCACGATAAAAGTACCCTTACCCCACTCAGTATCTTCATGGTTTCATCAGCTTGACACAACAGTGCTTGGTGACGGGATAGCCATAGTATAAGGGCATAGGATAGTAGACAGGACTGATGGCTCCTTCTTTCTTTTCCTCTCATGAGCCTCCGTGGGGGAAACCTTGACCTAGAAGAAGACCGGTTTGAAGAAGAAGATTTGGAAGGGGAAATTTCCGAAGATCCTGAGGAAGCCACTGAACCCAATAACTGTGTGCCTACCATCTTAGAAACTGTTAATAAAAGCTCCCAACTGGCCCACTACAAACAGCTTCCTCGTCTGTTTATCCGGCCCGCCCTCCCACAAGTGGTGTCAGAAGTGGGATACGCCGGAGACTTGGAGGCTGTACTCGCTAAAATGGCTGAAAACCAGGAAAGCCTAGGAAAGGCAATGGAGAAATTCCTATCAGTAGTGGAGGAAGACAGAGGAAAATTACAGCAGGTCATTTCTGAACAAGGCCAATCACATGACACTGCCATGGAAAAAATCGCGGATGCCCTGGGACAACAAAGAGCCCCAAGTACTCTGCCCTTTGTTATTTTGCAAAAATATGTTACTGGGGAAGATCCGGATTTTTTCTTTAATAACTTCGAGAGGATGGCTTTAGCAGCAGCCTGGCACATGGATAAATGGGGCCAGTATTAGGGATCCCTGTTGTCTGGAGAACTTCAAGCTTCTTATCAAGCAGCGAATATCCAAGGAGTCACCCCATATGCAGAGATAAAACAATGTATTCTGGAGAGGTTAGGGGTAGACGCAGAAACCTATCGGATGAGGTTCAGACATATCAGAGAAGGTCCACAAGAAACTCTCTGCGCCCTGTATTTTAGGGTAAAAGATATGGCTGATTGGTGGTTAAAACCCACCACTGCTACCAAAGAAGAGATCATCGCCAAGGTGTATTTAGAACAATACTTGTCATCACTACACCCACCAATTCAGAAATGGGTTAGACAACATGCTAACCTTACTCTTGAAGCTTCCATAGAGATTACAAGTGCCTATAGTAGAGCCCAGGAATCCTAAAAAGGACAAGAAGAAACCCCTTAGAAAACTGGTGTCAGCGGAATACACAGACCACCTCCCCGCCCGCCCTTGATAAGAAAACCTGATCCTATAACCATTGTCCCTGGACCCCCTGTGTATAGAGCACCTAGAGCACCGGTAATCAGAGCACCTATTCCTGGACCCCAATGTTTTAATTGTGGAACCATGGGACATATAGCACGGTTCTGTCCACAAAAGGAAGAACCCATGGAGGTGGGAATTGCAAGGAATTATTGCTGCCTGTCCCAAGATGAACAATCTCCCTCTTTCCGATGCGTTATCACCGTGAATGGACAACCCATGACTGCATTGGTTGATACCGGATGTAGGCAGAGTGTAATATGTCCCCAAGACCTAAATATGGAATTAGGAGAAGCGGAGGGCATTGTGAACATACGGTGTGTTCATGGTAATACAAAGCAGTATCCCACCACACACGTTCAAATAGAACATGCTACCGATCCTCGATCCCGACTAAAAGTTGGTCTCATCCCTAAACTACCAGAACAAGCCATATTAGGGAGTGATTATCCCCATCTCTCACAATTGCTCAAACAAACCGGACAGGGAGAAGATAATTGGTTAAAGGTAGCCCCCTTTTCACAAGATAACAACCCGCAATGGCCTAATTCCAAATTGAGGAAAACGAAAAATCAGAGAAGAAAAGAGAAAAGGAAACTTATACAAGCCCTGCCGCTCCAAATTTAAACAAACCCATGGGAAAGCGACAGGAACTTTCATGCGGCACAAAGAGAGGATCCGGTATTACAGGAGGCTTGGAACCAGGCCCTGCCTTCTGAAGACCCTTTACAAGTATGTCCATATTTTTTTGTTAAAAATGGGCTATTATGCTGAAAACCAGAAGTCTCTAAATCCCCACAGTTGTTAGTCACTGGCCCTTTTCGAGAAAAGGTACTATATATGGCTCATAGTCATTTCTTAGGTGGACACTTTGGTAACGAGAAAACTGAACAGTTGATTACAGACCAGTTCTATTTGCCCGGAATCTACAGTCAGGTAAACAAATATTGTAGAGAGTGCCCAATTTGCCAGAAAAATAGCCGATTTAAACCTCCCAGAGCCCCACTCCAGCCCTTACCTATCATTGATGAACCTTTTAGGAGGGTAGGCATGGACATCATTGGGCCTCTTTTGCCTTCCAGAAGCGGATGTCGATACTTTCTGGTCCTAGTGGACTATGCTACACGCTTTCCGGAAGCCATTCCTTTAAGGAATCCTGATGCGACTAGCATAGCCAAGGCCATGATCAATGTCTTTTCCCTAATAGGATTCCCTAAAGAGATTCTGACCGATAAGGGGACCCCGTTCGTCTCCAAATTAATGAAACAGGTATGTACCCAGCTGGGTATCAAACAGATACGAACAGCGGCATACCATCCCCAGACAGATGGACTGGTTGAACGTTATAATGCGACTCTTAAAATGACTCTAAAGAAACTACTGGCTTTGGAATCAAAGAAGTGGGAAGACATGTTGCCCCTAGCCTTGTATGCCATACAATGTAAAATTCAGAAAAGCACGGGGTATTCCCCGTTTGAGCTTTTGTATGGACATCAACCACGATCCTTGTTGGATATGGTACGGGGAAAATGGGAGACAGAGCCAAATACCACTACCCCTTTAGTAGAATACGTAAGCAACCTTAAACCCACTTGGAACAGATCCGTACCATAGTCAGGAATAATATGGAAAGGGCTCAAGAGTCACAGAAAGCACAATATGACAAGAAAACCAAGCCTAGAACTTTTAAAGTGGGGGACGCAGTGTTGTTAATGATGGCATCCTACGACCACAAACTGCTAGGACAATGGGAAGGACCCTATGTTGTGCTTGAACAAGTGACCCCTGTTACATATCGAATAGAACTTGACAAACAGAGAGGGACTTCACAAATATATCATGTTAACCTTCTAAAAAAATGGGAGGGACCCCTGCCAGCTAAACCTAACATCTATCGTAGTAAACATAGAGGTGAGCAGACCCTTATACGACCATTGATCCAGAATTACCTACCGCATTGAAAACTGAGTTGGTTAAGTAATTGTCGCCATTACAAGAGGACTTTTCGGTGACACCCGGAACAACCACTTTATTGGAACATTCCATTAAAACTCTGCCCGGTAAGAAAGTACGGCTCCGTCCCTACAGAATCCCTGAGGCACGTAGAAACACCTTCAGAGAGGAAATACAACAGATGTTAGGAATGGATATTATAGAACCATCCACTAGTGAGTGGAATTCCCCAATAGTAGTGGTACCTAAATCAGACGGATCGTGCGTTTTTGCATTGATTTCAGGGAGGTGAACAAAATCTCGGAGTTTGATACCTACCCTCTTCCAAGGGTAGATGAGATGATCAAACAGATTGGGAGGGCTAAGTACATCAGTACCCTTGACCTGTGTAAAGGTTACTGGCAAAAACCCCTGAAACCTGAGGATAGAGAAAAAACAGCATTTTCTACCCCTGACGGTTTATTCCACTTTAAAGTATTACCCTTTGGGTTACATGGGGCACCTGCGACTTTCCAGAGGGCCATGAATATAATCTTGCGGCCCCATGAAAAGTATGCTGGGGCATATATTGATGACATTGTCATTTATAGTGAAACATGGGAACAACATCTTGTCCACTTATATCAGGTCATCCAACCGTTAGGAGGGTATGGTCTAAAAATCAATCCTGCAAAGAGCCATCTAGATGCCCAAACTGTGAAGTATTTAGGCTACCTATTGGGAGAAGGTGTTATATGACGACAAAGCAAGAAACTGAATGCAATATCCCAAATACCCTTTCCGCAGACTGCAAGGGACCTCCGTGCCTTTTTAGGGTTGCTAGGTTATTATCGCAGATTTATACCACAGTTTTCCCAAATGGCAGCCCCTCTCACAGACCTCCTACACAAGACAGTCAAAATAGAAGATAGACTGAGAAATCCTAGCCCTGAGGTAACTAAAGCATTCGAGCTGTTAAAGCATCTCTAACCTCTGACACTGTACTGGCTAGCCCTGATTATACCTTGCCTTTTTTATTACAGACTGACGCCTCTCACCAAGGGTTAGGGGCCGTGCTCTCACAAAAAAATAGACAGGGGGAGGAAAAGCCAATCTTATATATCAGTAGAAAATTGTTTCCCCGAGAGAGGAACTACGCGGTCATAGAGAAAGAAGCACTGGCCATTAAACGGGCGATTGTCTCTTTGAAATATTATCTCGAGGGACGTGAATTCATTTTATATACGGATCATGCACCCTTGGAGTGGTTAGCTCGCAACAAAGGAAACAACTAGAGGGTTTTACGATGGTTCCTAGCTTTGCAGCCTTACAGATTCCAAACCAAACATCGGAAAGGGACGGAACAGGTTAATGCGGACTTCTTCTCCCATTACCCGCAAGGGGGGCCCCCTACTAGAAAGACAGCCAGGGAAAGGGGATGTGACACCGAACCGGAAACGTCCTTGGCCCATACACCACAAGGGAACCCGTTTACCTTTAGACGCTAGGATCCCGATCCAGCTTTCCCGGAAGCTAAACACGCACCTCCGTCCTCTGCCCACACAGGAACTAGTTCCACGTGACGTCACAGGAGGAGTGAGTTACCCCGGAAGGACTGACCCAGGGGCAGAGAAAAAGGGCAAATCAGCTGCTAGCAGGTGCGAAGGAGCCGGGGTGCCGGAAGAGACGTAGAGACGAGAAGACGTGGAGCTGAAGGACATCGAGGAACTCCAAGGAGGCAAAGAAGGAGACGAAGAAGACAAGGAGCTGTGGTGCGAGGATTGGTGGACACCACAGGAGGAGGCTAGAGAGCGGCCGCAACTCTGGACAGTTGCAGCAGAGCCGGTGAGTCACTCGGGACGGGGAGGGGAGGGCGAGGAAGAGGGGTGATTAGGGAGGGGGTAGTACAGACGCAGAGGGGACAACACGGGCACAAAAGTTTCTTTCTGATTGCACACCCTCTTCTCATGACCCCTACCCCTGTCTGAACCGCCTCATTGATTCGGGCATGAATGTTATTGGAGTGCATGTCCTCTTGTCACAACCCTACCCTCTGAAACCACAATATTGATTCAGGTCGATACAGACCTAGGTGCCAGTAAATGTACAGCCTACCTCTCATTCTAAACCTGTTTTCTTAGCCACGATAAAAGTACCCTTACCCCACTTAGTATCTTCATGGTTTCATCAACTTGACACAACGGTGCTAGGTGACGGGATAGCCATAGTATAAGGGCATAGGATAGTAGGCAGGACTGACGGCTCCTTCTTTCTTTTCCTCTCATGAGCCTCCGTGGGGGAAACCTTGACCTAGAAGAAGACCCGGTTGAAGAAGATTTGGAAGGGGAAAGTTCCGAAGATCCTGAGGAAGCCACTGAACCCAATAACTGTGTGCCTACCATCTTAGAAACTGTTAATAAAAGCTCCCAACTGGCCCACTACATACAGCCTCCTCGTCTGTTTATTCGGCCCGCCCTCCCATAGACACCATTGTAGTTCTTCTTTTCTTAGGGTCTGATTAGGCACTAGTAATTATTTGCCTTTTAGTTGAGGGCCGTTGATGACTTTCCATTGTTTGTTTTCCTTCAACCAATTCTGCCAATAACGATACCTGATTCCTTGTGCTGTTTTCTGGAGGAAAGTATCCGTCTGAAGCGCCCCAATCACCTTCATGGGGTCCAAAATGGAATGGATTTGTTCGGCTTTGTTTTCCTCAGGGGTTTCTTGTCAAGACAGTGCATCAGCCTTTCTGTTCTCTGAGCCAGGCCTATAGGTAACTATGTAGTGAAACTCTAAGAAGAACATCATCCAGCGTAGTTGTCTGGGGGATAACATGGGTGTAGACCGCATGAACTGCAGGTTGCGGTGGTCAGTATATACTGTCACCACACGTTTGGCTCCTAACAAAAGGTGTCTCCAGTCGCTGAATGCTTCTTTAATGGCTAAAAGCTCCTTCTCTGCTATGGTGTATCTAGTCTCGGCCTGATTCATCTTTCGTGACATTTAGGCAATGGGATGGAGCTGCCCCGTTGTTGGATGTCTCTGCGACAGGATAGCTCCTATCGCTACGTCAGAGGCGTCCGCCTCCACAATGTACGGTCTTTCTGGGTCAGGGTGAGCCAAGATGGGGGCTGTAACAAATGCTTCTTTCAGACTCTGGAAGGAGTTCTCAGCTTTCTTTGTCCAGAGAAAGGATGCGTTTTTCTTCAGTAGTCGAGTGATAGGAGCCACTACATTAGAAAAGTAATTAATGAATCTGCGATAAAAATTCGTAAATCCAAGAAAACATTGGATGTCTCGTACATTGGTAGGTTGGGGCCAGTCTTTCACAGCTAGAATCTTCCTTTCGGACATCTTTTGTCCGATCGGTGTCAGCATGACTCCCAAGAACTTTACTTCTTGGACGTGAAAATCACACTTACTGAGCTTACAATACAGCCTGTTTCGTCTTAGGGCCTCGAACACTTGGCATACGTGTGAACAATGTTCTTCTGTCGACGATGAATAGATTAAAATGTCGTCGATATAGGCTACCACGAACTTATCCAAATACTCCTGCAAAACCTCATTCACAAAATACTGAAAAGCCGCGGGAGCGTTGCACAGCCCAAAGGGCATTACTGTATACTCATACTGTCCATATCTTGTGCGAAGGGCCGTTTTCCACTCGTCGTCCCCTCTTACCCTCACCAAGTGGTATGCTCCTTTTAAATCCAGACGTGTATAAATTACAGCGGTTTTTACCTTTTCCAGGAGAACCGGAATCAAGGGCAATCAATGGCAAGGGGTACCTATTTTTGATTGTTACATTGTTCAAAGCTCTGTAGTCGATGCATGCTCTCTTCTCTCCAAACGATGCCTGTAAATATTCATGTTGATATCCTGTGAAAGGTGGGTCTTTTGTGAGTACTGAAACAATATACCACCTGATATCAAAGTTCACCCCCAAATGCGAGGGAATCACAGTACATATGTCAATAGCTTTGGGAACAAGCTGTAGTCTGAAAAGTACACAGTAAGTCCTCGCTTCGAAGAGAAAACAGGGAAAAATTTGGGACATTCGAAGAAAGAAAATTGAGGCAGAGTGGCTGAAAATGCTTAAAGAAAAGGGACATACTCGACTCTGGAGACACATCAGACAATTGTGCCACACCGGTCAAAGCAAAGAAAATGGGGTGGCAGCCACTGAGTGGCTTAATTATATAAAGCAACTGTACACAACAGACCAGGAAAGGACGGACACCCAAGAACAACAAATCCCACCAGCAAACGAAGAAGAGGACAAATGACTATTTATCAATACGATAGAGATAACCAACCTGATTAAGAAAATGAGGACAGACAGGGCACCGTGTCCTAACGAAGTGCCAGCGGTGGTGTTCAAAGTGTCACATGGATTCTGGACGGACCGGGGTAACCCCACTCTTCAAGTATGCCTTTGAAACGGCCTCCATTCCATCATCATGGAAAGGCTCAATACTTTTCCCTCTACATAAAAAAGGTGACCGCACAAAACCTGAAAATTATCGGCTTGTGGCTCTGCTAGACATCGAAGCAAAGGCATATGCTAGAGTGTAGCTGAAGGAACTAGAACGCTGGGTAAAGGAGCACAACATCCTGACATTCTTCCAAACTGGATTTAGACCTCAATGCTCCACCATAGATAACATCCTAGCACTGGGCCATCTGTCCAGACGTGCAACCCAGCCCTCTCAACCCCCTTTGTTTTGCTGCTTTGCAGATTATAGTGCAGCATTTGACCGAGTGGAGAAAACTTACCAACTGGGGCATGCCTCAAAAGTTGCTAAAGGCGACAATGGCTCTATACGATGGGACCTGGGTACGCATCAAGACCAGCCAAACGTCGTTAACAACTAAGGTCCCAATTAATAACGGCCTCAAACAAAGGTGCATCCTTGCCCCTTTACTCTTTAACATCTACACATCTGACCTGGGTCAAGCGCTGAAGGGGGCAAATCTAGTTATTCCAAAGTTGGGGAATGTGCGGCTTCAAATCCTCCAATACGCGGACGATCTTGTAATCTTGAACCATACTAGGTCAGGTCTACAGAAAGCCTTAGAAGCGCTACACAGATTCAATCAAAAGAATAATTTACTGGTTAACCAGGAAAAGACCAAGATCCTCATCTTTGGGAAGTACCATCGAAAGCAAACAGCTCAATGGCGCCTAGGTGACCTGCAAATCAGATCTTGTAAAAGCTATAACTATCTGGGTCTCAGGCTAATGGAAGGGGCAAAATCAACAGCTTGTTTGAAACACCTAAGAAACAAAGGGGCCGGAATCATCTGCAGCTTGAGAAGTCTCAACCGAAGACTACACAGTCCATCCACTGAACCATTCTGAAAGTCCTAAAAGCAAAAGTAGTGCCCTCAGTAAACTACGGCCACTTAACCTTTCCTGGCGCCCTTACTAACTTTTTCATGAGTTACCAAATAACTGTATACAAGAAAGTATTAGGCAACCCACGACAGGCCAGGAGAGCCAGAGTAAGGCTGGAGCTGGGTCTATCTCGCCCAGATATTTCCTGCCTGGGCAACACTATAAAATACTACATTAGTACCCTGCGAGCTCCAGCAACAGCCTTGAAAGCGCAAATCAAAACAATCTTTGAAGAAAGCGGATCCCCATGGCAAGCGCAATTGTCAGTAGCCACAAAACTGCTAGAAATAGAGGTGCAAAACCTGGACAACGCTAATATTTCAATAGCTGCATGGAAAAGAGCTGTGAACAGACAGGTCAAGTACATATCACACGTAAGAGACCTGAAAAGTCTGCATCACCATCCAAATCTTTCTACATTGGATGCCTCCTATAAAGTGGGAAAATCACAGCCTTATCTTGAGCAAGCGATATCTGTCCAATCCCGAAAAAAGATAACTTACATGAGGCTCCTCGCATTACCCATCGTGGATTTTAATCAAAGCTGGGCCCGCCCGGATAAATTAGCAGCATGCAGACTTTGCAATTACCATCTGCAATCCTGGCTCCATTTGTTGTTGTCCAAAGTTAGCTAGTGAGAGGCACCATTTGGTCACCCCAATCTGCAGAGCTCAGGGCCTCACACGATGCAGCGAAATCTCTGACTTGTGTTTTTCTTCAACCTCAACTCAAACAGTTGCACGGCTGGGGAAATTCATAGAACTAATTTGAGCTGCACTGTCCGCGAAAATAGAGCTTCATAAAGAAAACAGTCGGCCCGGAAGTATGGGTGCCGCGGACATACCTCCCATTTAAAAACCAATGTACTTTGTTCTCAAACTGTATATCTAGAATATGACACTGTTTTTAAGGTTTTATGCTCCACTAGTTCGTAGTAACAAGCAGGGAATTTAACTTATTTGTTTTTTAGATAATTCTTTTACATAGTATATTGTAATGATTTTAAATAATCGAACAATAAAAGACTTTTTCACGTTTCACGTTTTGTGTAGTAGTATTCGCTACAGTGCTAGCGCTTTGGGTATGCAAATGACTCTTGGCGGTGTCACCGACACAGTGGTAACAGCTGAGGAGCGAGCACTGTAAAATAGGTAAAGGACTCTACACACTTAGCCCACCAAACAGGAATTATCTTCAGGGCTGAAAACGCTGTGGTCTCAGGACGCGTGCATCCATATACTCCGAATAATCAGCAAGGATTGTTTCTCCAGTGTAAACTTTTAAGCCGACCAGAGCCTTCTTGTCGCGTCACTTCCTGTGCTCTCCCGATGATCAGCAAAGGCAGCTGGGAGCGGTAGTTATAGCAGCTTCTGAATCATCATCAATAAGCCGAGACTTTCTTTAACTTAACAGAAACCTTTATTTTTTTATTGAACAAATATGTCTCATGTAGTACTTGGTATATTATATTCCTCCATAAAATATATTTAGTCACATTGCACCATTATAAAGCATTCTAAGTAGCAAAATTGTGTATTTGTCAAACCAGTAACTCCCACTTTATGAACTCCAGAAGGATGAAATGCTGAGAAGCCCCCGCTGGTGTTCAAAACAGTGTCCTGCCTGTTTACACGTGACTCCATAGAAGTCACAAAACTGCCACTGATAACTATCTAAATTTGCAAGCATACCATGTGAATGAAGCCGAATGGTCTATAGAATGTTCTTTTATTAACTAACTGTCACAACGCAACATAATTTTTTCCCTTTTAGGAAAGGCCTTACTGTAGAAAGAAAATAAAACAAACCACTACTATAAAAAAGTGTAAGAGCATACACACACTCGAAAAACAAAAAACAAATGGACACTCTTTGCTTGAGTGTAGACCTTGGGAGGGCGGACCAAATGCGCATGATCATCATCCAGACCCCACCCCACCCTAAGGGTGAACTAGACCGTGGGGCGGAGACATCTGCGGGCTGCATGGATAGTGCAGCAGGTGCATTTATTTAATCAATTATTCATGAATAGGACACGGACCGGCCGGTGCATCCGGTGCCGGGCGTGCACACCAGCCAGGCAGCATTAATTATGCAGATACACTTGTTGATGATAGTTGTGCTACTGAACTGACTCGGGTCGGTCACGGACCAGGGTACAAATGGGCCCCAGCAACAAAACCGGCCCCCTGTTTCAAAACCCACCCCCACCCCATCCAGCCTACCGGGGGATTGCCCGGTTCCCGGAATGACCAGTCCGGCCCTGATTGCTACCCTTGTTCTTTGTCTGATCCTTGAATTTTCACAATCCCATGATGCCTTCAGTTATGTAACATTGATGGCAGCGTCCACACTCTGAAAAGTGTTCCAGTGCCAGTGGTTTGGGTGCCATGTGAGACATTTCCATGCTTTCTGGCAGTAGCAGCCTGAGTGCTTATGTGTGACGTTTGTATGCTTTCTGGCCTGAGTGCTTATGTGTGACGTTTCCATGCTTTCTGGCCTGGTGCTTATGTGTGACGTTTCCATGCTTTCTGGCCTGGGTGCTTATGTGTGACGTTTGTATGCTTTCTGGCCTGAGTGCTTATGTGTGACGCTTCCATGCTTTCTGGCCTGGGTGCTTATGTGTGACGCTTCCATGCTTTCTGGCCTGAGTGCTTATGTGTGACGTTTGTATGCTTTCTGGCCTGGGTGCTTATGTGTGACGTTTCCATGCTTTCTGGCCTGGTGCTTATGTGTGACGTT